>NC_066376.1:4032847-4680347 GCF_013377495.2 Cygnus atratus | reverse complement strand
GCCTCGATAACAGGTATAGTACCCTTAGTCCCTCTAAAAATTAATATAAGAATTTTATAATGTGCTAGTATTTCAAGATGACGGGTAGAATGTGAAATCTAGCTAATTAAATGCAAGAAACATTCTGTATTGCTAACGTTCCTCTACAGTGCTTGCTTTACACCTCACTTCTTAGCCTCATGACTGTATAGCACAGGAGGTAATCCTGTAGTGTTTGGGTGGTTTGGATGTCCCAGCTGCATCACGTGTGATGTGTAGCCCTGGGATTGCTCAGTCAGCTCGTGGATAATCTAAATTCCAAGTTTTTCAAGAAAGTGAACCAACGCAGAGTACTGAGGCTTGGGTTCACCTGGGGCCTGCCCACAAGTGGTCTTTGTGGGTTTCACAGCCTTTAATATTTGACTGATACATTTTCTTCTTACCAGACATTTTTACCTTGGGTAGAGTGGCACCCGTCCCCACTAGAACTCTATAACCCTCAGTAAAATCTTTCTAAAACTTCCCTCCTTTGCTAAGCGTGGATGGTACACAGGCTGGCACCGCAGCTCACTACAGCTGTAATTGTGCACTGGGGCTGAAAGCACACACCAGAACTGGAAGTTTTCTGCACCCATGCTGTTACTCTTTCAACAGCTCCATCATTAATAGCCTCTTGGTTATTTCACCTTGATAAATTAGTGTTTTTATTGGTGGTGACTTTTTTTTAAAGTGTAGTCTCTTTTCTGCTCCAAAACAAACTTGAACACTTGCTTATCTTGCATCAGAATGGGTCTGGGCAGACCAGGCCATGCATTAGCTCTGAGATGATGCAAATGCTCTGCTACCATTCCAATTCTTGCTGCAATTCTAATACTCCCATCAGAATACAAAGAACAGGAAGAGGAGGAACACCTAAGGAGGCTAAAACACTTTCTCAGATGCTTTTCTTTCAAATAGTCAAAAATTGCCTCTGACAAGATGATATATTGAGGTAAATATAAGTGATTGTTGTGTACACTGTTACCGCAGTAGTTACTGTACTTTTTTAATTTGCGTATTTTTAATTTACTTTTGGAGAAAATGAATCTGAAGTGTTCCATCAGCTCATTTCCAATTTTATTTGGTTATGTTAGTTACAACTGAGAATTCATATTTAATGTAAGACACATCATAAATACTAATAGATTTGTTCTGCTAGCAAATATTTCAAATCAAAGTGTTTGAGTTTTGGATGTGATTATATTCTCTCGTGAATACATAGGAACAATTATGCGTTATTCCATTTGAAACACTGCAGAAATTCAAGTATGAATAAAATAGACTTAATATAATATCAAACATTATAGAGAAGTATTTTATTTAAAAAAAAAAAAAAACCTGCAGTATTAAATAATTTTAATGATCAGTGAATCTTTGATTGTTTTGGACACCGCTGCTTAACTGTTTTTATTTAGACAGCCCATTTGACATTATTTTTGCCTGCCTGCTCATTTTTTATTGCAAAAATGATTTCTGCAAACTTCTTGTCAGCATGTTTTGATAATACATTCTGAATTTGATTTAACTCATGGTAGCAGTAACTAGTAGCTGGCCTTTTCTTTTGCTCTCCCATTTTCAGTCAATTTTCTTCTTTATATATAGTAGATCTGTTGGCTGTGAAAGTGCCTCTTTAAGATGGAATTGTCAGCTTGCTTACACTTGATCTTTTCCTCTCCTGGCCTTGGCCTACAGTAAAATAATCTCAGATGAAATGACACCACATAGCATTCTTTACGTATTTATGTTTTTCATTTCTAATTTCTGCAGTGTTTTTTTTTATGCTCTAATGCTGCAAATCTGTGAATTGCTCCTGTTTCTGTTGAAGTAGAATTTAGGCTAAGTTTCTGGTGAAATTAGTTGGGGCAGGGCAGTGTATAGAAATTGGGGTAGCTGTCTCTACCTGGAAGAATAATTTCAGCACCTGTAGCAATTACTAAGTATAGTGCCTTCTGAAAGGAAGAAAGCACAAGCGTCTGCTTTCTGGATGATCTTCAGACTCTTTGCTCTCTAACCTTTTACTTGTCTTCAAGTGTTCCCTACTACAAGCCATAGTTTCTTCTTTTTACTGTGTGATGGTTACCAAGAGTGTCTTTGATTTCTTTGTTATATCCTAAAACGTTAAAAAGTAGTGCACGTTGTTGAATAGAGAAAGTGGAGAACTGGTCCTAAATTGTGCTGTACAGTGGCCTACAAAGGGGTGGTTAGAGTTGTGAGCAAGGTGGTGGTGGGGTGTGTGGTGGTATGGTTGTATGTTTGCTGCACTGAAGAGAAAACATGAGCCTCTTTTCCTGGCTGTCAGTGGTGGGCAAACTGTTCCACGATGCTTGTATCTGGTTTGGGTAACTCTTTGTAAACTTCTGATTCTTGATTTTGACACCCCATTATAAAAGCTTACCCTTAACTTTACTCAAATAAATAGAAATGCTCTTCTTGAATCACTTTGATTTGTGGTTCACAATCCAGTCATAAACCAATTGGAAATGAGAACAGTTTTTATTTCAGACCTCTAGTTAAAAATAAGGAGTAGTTCAACTTACATTCTTTTGATACATGTATGCGGTGTTTTTTTAATAAAAAGGTTGAGTATTGTAGCAGCGAATGATGGCTGATTGTACTGTGCAGTAGAACTTCAATCTAATTTTTTTCCACATTTGAGAGCAATGTAGAATTAGGACTGTTGCTTAGAAAAGTTTATAGTATACTTCTGAATGGGGGAAAATGTAGTTCACCTGGTGACTGCTGGCTTCTGGGGAGAAGGCTTGGCCTTCAACCAAGCCAGTGTGTTGTATTTCATCCGACTCTTTACAACTGGGAAAGCGTTAATGAAAGATTTTTCCAGTACCTTTAGTTTTCTGTAATCAAGATGTCATATAGACATCTTATCTTTATTTGGATAATTTAATATTAAATCTCCTTTTTCTTGTGCTGCTTTATTTAGGACTCTTAGAGTTTCTAGAGATGGTGAGCTACCTTTTTCATTGTAAACAAGTTGAACCTTGATAAATATAAAGGGAGATCAATGTTTTTTAATTAAAAAAAAAATGAACTGTAAAGAAAAAAATACATGAAATTCCCACTGAAAGAATAGCAACTTCTTGGACGAGGGAGAGTTTTCACTAGGGTTGTTCTCATTTGTTGCATCTAAAATTAGGGATCTAGAAAAAAACTCAAGACTCAGCTACGTTTCAAGAAATATTCTTTTTACCTGCTGTTAGCGTAAGTTTATGGAAGCTCACATGTACAACGTGTACGTTCAAAACTATTTAAATTACCAAATTGGTCAGCTATGAATGGCTTTCAAGAGGATCCAAAATGTTAAACGTCAGAGATGCTGACAGACAAAATTGTTCATCTAAAACCTGTGTCTTAAATTAAATTTTGAGTCTTGTTGCTTTGAGACTTTTTTTTAAGTTATGTCATAGGTATGAATTTTCCATATGAGTGCTTTTTCCCCTTTTTTTTTTAACTTTTAATGATGGAGAAGAAAGTATGGAAATCCTTGTAGTTTACCACTTCAGTAAGTGAGGTAAACCTTATTCTCTTGTGCAAATGTCATCTTGTGCTAAATTTCTAGAGTTTTGACATTACCCAGAGAGAAACGCTTTTGGGGATAAAATTTTCCTACTTCAGCCTGTCTTCTGAAATGTTAATGGTAAAAGCAAGACTGTTTCTGAGCAACAGTTGACCTCTTAGAAATACAGCTGCTTGGGAAAAAAATACCCAATGAAAGCATCTTGTGGAGAGGCTAGACGCATCAGAAAATACCACTGGAGTAAGAGAAAATGTCAGTTCTAATAGCACTTTGGTTTTACTGGCTCCAGGTCCCTATATTTGCTTCTGAAGTCTTATGCTGAATGCTGGAGGCACTGGATGAGGACGTGAATATTGCACTAAGGTGTTCATTCCTGGAATGAATAGTTATGTTCTTTGAGGGCATGTATTTTTCAGCTATGAATCTATGCGGCATTCTGGTTTATCCCTAGATAATGAATCTGAACACTGCATGTTGTCCTTCTTTGGAAGCTTCAAAATGTTTCAGCTTTGGAAAAATAAATAAAGAAAATATTAAGCATGCAAGCAAGTCTAAGGAAAAATCAACATAAGCTAAAAGGAGATAATGTAGAAGCTTAGGCAAAGAAGTTCAGAATGTGTCATTAGAGTTCTTCCTTTCTTTGAAAAGCCTTTTATTTGAGAGCAGTACTGCAGAAATTGAGTTCTCAATGAATACACTGATGGCAAAAAGTTGATTTTGTTGTAGTTAATATTTAAAATCACACATTTCAAAATCAAGATACTTGCTTTACTCAAGTAACAAAACTAGACAAAACTGGTAAGTCTTAGCAAAAGATACGATGATATTTGCAGAGAGAAGGCTTTTCTCAGAAGAAAGTAATCTGACAAGAAAATTAATTCATCCCAGAGAAGGAATCATGAGACACTGGCAGCAAAGTGCCTCGAAAAAGTGAGATCTTGAAGATGCTTCATTTGCAGGCAGTGAATCTATTCAACTAGGCTGAGTGCTTTGTTCTTGCAATCAGAGCAGTTCTTAGAAGAAGCTAAGTAGAAAGGAGAAATTCACCAAGTAGGGAACAATCTTGCTAGGTGAAGTCTTTCTCCTTTCTGAAGTGCTTGAGTGTACAGTCAGGGAGAGAATAGTCCAAGAAATATATTTTTGAACAACAGAAAAACAGGAAAGCTGTCTGAATTCCCTAGCTGTTTCTCCCACCTCTCATTCCTTTCCATTAGTTCAGTAGAAGACAGGCATAAACTCTCAAGTGCAGAATTTCATTAAGCTTGTTTGTGCCAAGTAGAAGCTCAACACCTCAGTAGAACACGTGCAAACATCATCGGTCAACAAGGAATTGCAAACACAATGATGTATCCTGAGTTTTATGAACTGTAGTATCTTGCCTCGTTTAGGAGTTGAGTGCTGCTGGTCTTTAAACCTAAAGTAAAATGAAGCTGTGTAGCCAAAAGGAATAATGGTAGACATCATTTGATTTGCCAGGGTTGTAAGATTTGATTCAAGCCCTGTTGTACTGTATGAATCTGATTACTTGAAGGTGACACCAAATACATGATATTTTGCTACATTTGAGTGTCATTTAGTCTTATGTTGGTATAACTTAACTGATTTGAGGACATCAATTTTTATCTAAAGGTGCAAGAAAGGGGGGGCAATGTTTGAGTTTAGTACAATCACAGTAAATAAACTATTAAACATTTTTATAGAATTTAGTGATTATGGATTCATAGGAGTATAAAGTTGCTGATTTCTACCTGCTGGCATTGTACTTTGTATTCTAAGGTAATAAGGAAATAGGCTTTCTGCCTTAACATTCTTTACATTTATGAATATATATATATATATATATATATATAAATGAATGAATTTTAGTGGCCTCTACAAGGACAGTGAAGAGGTTATGATAGCATTGATCCGGGGACCTCAGAGCTTTATGGAAATGTTATTTGATGATATGCGATTAAAACACAGACCTTAGGGCTAGAGTTTGTGGGAGGTGAAGTCAAGTTTCAAAGACATAAAAGCTTGCTTAAAATATACAATCAGTACTTTTTGTGAACTTAGCACTCATTTTTCCTTGCTTGTAGTCCAAACTCAATATGATGAAAAAAATATTGTTGAACATATCATTGAATTATTGCTGCTCATGATTTATTGACACTCAAAACGGCATCTATAAGTCTTCATCTGAAGACTACAGTTCTTTATATAAATAGAAATTTCTTATTTTTTATATATAGTTTGCATATTTTAAATCTCTCTTGCAAGAGAGTGGGTAATTTTTTTTGACTCATGCAAAGAGTCATTGCTGCTTGATAAGTTGTCTACATGATAGTATGCTGAAAACTTCAGTCAAAATCATGGTGTTGTAGATGTCAGTAATACATGAATTATGCATTTTATTGTTAAGTGGACAAGTGCAAAAGGCAGAAAAAATGGTGAGGATCAGATCTGGTTATATTTATAGTACAAAGAAAATGGAAACTCTGAAATGAGCAGATGTAGGCAAACTGAAAGTTCACAGGATAAACTTAAGTTCAGAAATATATTGCCTCTCAGCAAAACATTTCATGGAGCATTTACTGAAATAGCTTTATTTCAAATTGAACAATGAAATTTTTATTAGCTACTAACTCTATCATGCTAATTAGTAACTCCTTACTGGTAAAGTGATTCTCTAAGTCAGTCTGTCAGTTTGCACTGCCTGCTTAATGAATGATCCTTAGAAGTACATCAGATTAAAGTGTTGGTTTTAAGTACTTAAATACATGCTCTTTACACGTTTTTTCAGATTTTGAAAAATCTGAGGCCAATATACCTCATGCACTTCAATCTCATCTTAACTTTTAAATCAATAAAATAACCAATAAAAGAGTCTTCAACCTTTCTGTTAGTAAGTCTTATTTTGGGGCTCAAAAATCAACATAAAACTTGGGGAAAATTAATCATACTGTTTGACCAACTAAAAAACTGATGACCAGAAAGCTGGAGAATGCAACTTAATTTTTTTTAAATAAATGCTATAAACATAATACCCTTTTATATTCCAGAAAATAAGGTGTCTGTAGTAAATCACTGACCCTTGTATTCCCAGGCAAATATCTGTGTAGTTGATACTTCAATTTTAATTATAGTAACACAGTAATTTTTCTCTTACTATTATTTTAGTAGTACCTCAATGATTTCCTTATTCCTGTAAGGGGGGGAGAGTGAAGGCTTTTATGATTGAGTCTTTCTTTTATTTTTTTAAATCAAAAGAAAAGATGAACAGGTAGCAAACTAATAGAAAGGGCAGCAGAAAAATTCACGTTGACTTTCTGTCTCTCCAGTCTTTCAATGTAAACCTATTGATTTTTCTCAAGTTTGCATCTTCTGCTAGAGAGCCAGATGTCATCTTTACATAATTATGTATGCATCTTCTAATTTATTTCTGGAAACAATGTTAACTACAAGATTTAGTTCTTCAGCTTTACTATATGATGTACTAAATTATATATTCATAGAGATATTAAATTTAGATGAATGCTTTCTCTGTCTTCCTTTACCCTTGTTTAGACATATTGACTGCTCTAGGGCCTTGAAGGTACTTGATTCAGCTTTGGAGCAAGTACTAATTTTCAGAAAACAAATTGACAGGTAAGCATAAAATTAATTTTCTGTATTAATTGCAGAGGGTCAAAGTCTTGCTGATATAAATATAGCATTATGCAGGATCAGGATTCCTCGGCTTATCCTGCTTTTTTTTTTTCTTCCTGGAATTGTGTTGCTTTTATTCCCCCAGACAAATATCTATACATTTCTGTTTTATATATTTTTTGGGGGAAGTATGCATACATGCACATGTATATTTACACGTGTATCTCTCTTGTATTTGCGTGGTATTTCTGGATACAGCTACTGCTTGGTAGTCGGTTTGCTGCATGCCAGACAATCCCAGACACATCAGCTGTGCTCGTTAGAAAAGCCATTGGATATCACTGGACTCCTTGTGCAGCTTCAGTATTTCCTGTGTGGGAAGTCTGATATTTTGGGAACTTTTATGGATGACTTCTGCCTATATTTGAGTCTTGCATATTAAGCAAGTTCAGAATTTCTGGAAAGCTTTGAAATTACTACGAATGGGCTGTACAGTGGATGTCTGCATTGTTCCGCCTGGAAGACTCTGTGGGGCTTAACGGAGCTGGCCATGATATATCTATAAGTATACGGCCCGCATACTTTACATCTGAAATTGTTAGTGGAGGTGAAACATTACTGTTAGTCAAGGAAGACTTGTGTAGAGGTACAGTACAACTGTATTAACTATGAACCAGTGCTTCTATGGAAATGTTGGCCTAAGCCTTTAGTTAAATGGATAATTGTAATAATGCACTGCATGAACACTGAAGTTGTTTTCAGGGAAAGAATTTCAGTTTTGTTCCATAGTTTCTGCAGTGAACCCTGATTTATCGCTCATCTATAAAGCTCACTTTTGTTAGTATTCATGCCTAATGGTCTTAATCAACAGCAATGTAAAATTGTGTATGGTATGTATTGCGGCAGGCTTGGCAACATTGCCGTTTGCTGAAGTCAAAGGCTTTAGCACAGGTTGTTCTGTGTTATTGTAACTTTGCCTTTTCTTGGAGTATTTTATAACTGTTTACATATTAATATCTGTTTTAAAGAATGGTGCTTGCATTATCAAGATGTAATAATTACAAAAGACATAGATAGACATGTACATAATAAATTGTGAATACCTTTGTAGAGTTTGGTACCATATAAGCCTTCCAGATATTAAAATATAATGCTTCACTTTTCCTGCTTTCGTAGCAAATTGGGTTTTGGTACTCCAATATTGTCTGAAAATGTTGATCTGCTCTCAAACGTATGATTGATAAACATTAGTGCGATAACACAGTTGTTTTTAGTTGAGATGAGTATAGCCATAGAAGGAAGAATGATAAATGGCAAAAGATGAGGTATCTTTAAGAAATCTTCCTTTCTAGTACTCCTTCATTCACTGACGTGAACGAAGTTTTTTGTCTGTGGGAGATGAGGATGCATTTTTAGCAACAGGAGTAAATGGGAAAAATAGTGACTTTTTAAAAACAATCTGGAGGGAAAATATCTTAAAATACCAAGAGTTTCAAGTGTGTAGAATTTTTTGGCTGTATTTTAATCAGTAGTTTTACCCGAAGTTGAGTTAATCAGTAACATTACTTTATGATATTACCATTCCATTCTGTTTACTCCTACGCTTCCTCACCTTGTCCCTCTAGACATGTGTCTATAGCTATTTCTGGGAGTGCGCTCTGAACTGAATCAGGGAGCTGATTTGTTTTAATCAAACTTTTCTCCCCCCCCTTGGATTAGTTCCTGTCATTCCCAATGCAGCCATAGCAGCAGTTGTGAAGGGCAGGATGGGGACAAGGTTGAGTAGTAGAGTAGGAGGAATGGAAAATCCGTAAGTCAGCATTGTTACTGAGGAAAAGGTATGTGGAACCTTACCCTTATTTTAAATATTCCAAGTTCTTTTGGTAATTGCAGGCTCGGTAAGCTAACTCACAAGTCTGCAGCACATATAATGTTAAAAAGAAAAAGGAATTATCAACTAAAAAGATTAACAACAGATTTTTCACACTGTCATTCTGGGAAAAGGCAAAAACCAGGAGTGTAGGGCAGTATTTAACAAGAAATAAATATTCTTTTTGATTGTGGCAGTGATTTTAAAAAACAGTGACAAAAAAAACCAACAGTGGCTTAAACTAATTGTTCCTCATGATTTTTATGGAGATTCACAGTAAATAAAACAATTTGAACATCGTGAAAGCTATTAGATCAGTGGTCTCTAAGCTAACATATGAGCAAAATCTCTTGTTGTAATTAAGTATTGTTTAGCTGTGATTTAAATGAGTAGTATTTGACATAACACTGACTACATTGTTAATACCTTTAAAACTAGTGTGCTTTCAGTACCTTAGCATGCCTGTGCCTTCTGTACCTGCATTGCCTAAAAGTCAAATCCAATATTAATCTGAGAGGTAGAGAAGCCAAAATTAAACATTTACTAGAATTGACATTGATATGAATTTTTTAAGTTTTTTCCTGAAGTTATGTTGAATGCTGTGTGGAAAGAAATTACCAGGAAGTTGTTATCAAGCTGTGACAAAGGCTGTAAAGGTCATACATGAGAATACGATTATATTTCCTCAAATGAAACAAGAATAGTCCCTGTGAAGGCAAAGTATAAAGCACTTTTTTTTTCCATATGGAGATGCTTTATGATGACAATTCTGATTTCTAATGGAATCCTAAAGGAATCAGATGTATTAATTTTTGTCTGGTGTTTAAATAAAAATGTTAGAAGGTTTGCAATTTAGATCTATAAAAATTCAGTGGATTATGCTGGAATGTTCCAAGAAATGTAAAATAAATGTGACTGATATCTTGGAATCCTAATTTTTCCCTTAAAAGCTGCACTTTAATAAAAAGTATTTTCACAATGCATGGAGAAGACCGAGGACATCTATCAGCAATGCACATTCTGGAAAGGCTTTTTACCTTAGAAAAAATATGTTTAGGGTGCTAATCAATAACTTAGCAGAATTTTGACTTGTAGTATTTGGAATGTTTACGCAAAGCCTAGCTTAGAGTGTCTTGGTGACTGTTCTTAGTTTGCTACGTACTGATGACCCAACTCAATTAGAGCTATTACAGGCCATACAGAGAGAGAAATTGGGATTCTGTAGCTGAGGACTCCTGCCTGTAAATAATACTCACTGAAGATGCTTTCATAACTACATCATTTGTGGTTACAGCTTTGAAATAGCAAATTGAATGATAAAACCCAAAAATAGGACAGAAAAGTGACAGTGTTCATAGGACAGCTGGGTTTTCTATAGACTCAGAAGGACAATTGCCCAGTTTGTGGTATTCTTTAAACTTGCACTTAAGATCAGCTTTGGAATTAATAGAGTAGCTGAAGGTACATAAACCTTCCAAATTAGTCCCTGCTTCCCTTTTCCTTGCCCTTCAGCAGTGTTCCTACTGTAGCATTGTGGCTACTTTTCAGTTTCAGAGCCCTACGTGTTTGAGGAAGCAAACTGCTATATGAGAACTTCTGGAGTGTATGTGGTACCCCAGATACTCCTGTACTGAAGGCTTGTTCCTGTCGTGTGTCCATGACAGTATGTACAATGCTGAGCTTGTGCTGGGACTGTCTAGTGATGCTTGTGTCCCAGTGAAATCAGCTGGACTTAAACATTTTGTTAAAAGCTTTGTTAAACAAATGGACTTAATGTATTGAAGTATGCAAGTGATCCTGTCTTTTGCATCTGTAAAAATGGGTCTAAAAAGAGCTCCTTGGAATTTTATAGTATGTTTTTTGGTGCCTAATTATTTTTTGCTTTATGCTTTCACAGTGTGGTAAAATCTCATCTGTGGCTGGAAGTTGTACACGTGATGACAACATTAGTTAGAGAAATAATGAGGAAAATGGATCTCCTCGGATACAGAAAGCAAGCTCTGTTTGTATTTATACCCCTCAGTGACTCACTAAACTACTTAAATAGTTGTTTTTAATAAATTTATTTTGAATCATAAAAACTATTATTTCTAACGAACAATTTATAAATTCTCTTAATTTTCATAGAAAATTGAATTGAGTCTAGGACACTGTAGTATAAGTGAGGTAAATAGCTATTCTTCGCTTGTTTTGTCAAAGAATTAGTGTCTGCTGCTTTACACCTTTGTGAAGTAGGTGAAGAACAGTACTATCAGCTTGTAGGCTTTTTTTAATGATTTCACTTGCATATACTTCACATAACTGAAAATAGCCACCTAATACGCAAGTCAGTGGAAAATTCACTGTTATCCCAGTGCAGCTTCAGTGTAAACTTCAGTACGTACTTAATTATGGAGTCACATAATATTTGCCATCAGATCCATTTGTCAACTCCATTTGCTATCTGAAGTTACAGATGTCAGAAATTTGTACATGTCATCAATTCATTTGTCATAGTTGTTGTATGTTAACATTAAAATCAAGTTAGTTAATGTTGACATCTAAATTGCCATCTTTAGGTTTCAGAGTCAATAATAGATTTCAACTAATTTCATACTGATCTGAGATGTTGTGTCAGTGGTGCAGCTATAAGGAAGTTAACAGTGGTTTAGGTTTGGTTCGCTTGTTGGTTTTCTTTAAGAAGCAATCATGATGCAATTATAAAACTATAAAACGTTTCACAAGTGTGACAGTTTATGCTGAAACTAAGGATAAGAAAGCTCTTGAGATTACATACATGAAGTGAGTTCTGATTTAAAAAAGGGAAAAGTGAAGGGGAAGAAATGAAACAATCATTTTACTTACAGCTGGCTATTGTACACATAGTAGATTGTTACTGGTTACATAGTGAGGGTGTGTTCATTTACGTAGGTTATGTAAACAAGAAAGCTGACAGCTAAAGTTGCATGTTTCTTAAATTTTAAACATAATTTTATAAGATTATTACCTGGTCATTTCTTTTATTGATGTCTCAGTACAAGATATTTCAATTATAATTTAGGGTATCACAAAAACCACTTTGAATAATAATGCTTTGAACAAAAATTATATTGCTCAAACAAGGAACAGTAAAGCAAACTTAGTGACTTGTATCCATACAATACTTAATGAGCTTTACTAAATTAAAAAAATGGTCTTTATAGTTTGCTTTTTTTCTGTTCTTCGTAGTTAAAGTAATAAGTATGAAACTGGAAGAAAGGTACAAAATAGTAAGAGACTGAAAGGTGGTTTTGCAGGCTAAAAAATACATCTATCTTTGTCAGGGTTATTACATGAATGGGATCAATAACTGCAATATCAACAACTGCACATCCAGTAAGTGGTCTGAATTTAACCAATAACAGTGTCTGAATCCTTTCAATATTGATGTAATTATCACTATTTTTTAAAATCAGAAACAAATGTAAAAGCTATGCTGGAATTTTAAAAGAAAAATGTTTAGCATGGCGAGCTTGCTAGTCTTGTTTTTCAAGTGTAAAAAAAAAAGTGCTTTCAGCTTGACTGTTCAAGAATGTACAGAGAAATCAATAGATTTATTGTACTGTACCTTTCTCAGGAATAATGAGGTCAAGAGTTTGCAGAACAACATGGTTTGGGTTTGTGTTTATATTCTGAATGTAATTCTACCGAAGTAATTATTTATATAATGTTCTTCAGAATTCCTGGAAATAAATGTCTTCTGGGAGTGGTGCTGGTGGGGAACCAAAAAAACTACAAAATGACTGATGCACAGGAAAACATGATATGTGTATGGAAACCTGAAATTGTTTAAAAAAAAAAAAAAAAAGCATTACATTTCATAAACATAAAGTGTAAACATAAACTTACGAAGTTACTGTGAATTTTATCTTCTGCTGGAAGTCCAAATATACTTTTATCTGATCACTGAGCCCTTCATGCAGTTCATAGAGCACACTCATGCTATTATCCAGTGCTGGATAATTCCTGTATTATAGAAAAGAAGTGTGTGGGGGGGGGCACAATTTCAGATATCACCAGTATGGTATAGAGCTCTACTTCTGAGAGCAGCTGCTGGCTGGCTCTGCTACTTCTTCACCCAGTTGTCTTGGCTGCTGATGGACCCACAGTGATTTAGAATGGATGTGGGACGTATGTGGGTGTAATCCTATTTGTACCCAAGCTGATCTTCCTGCTGCTCCTCCTTATATACTACACTTTTTAACTTTTTATGAGTGGTGAAAACAACACAAAGATATGTAAAGCGTGGTCTGCAAAGTACTTGCTAATATTAGAGGAGAGCATGCCAATCATCTCATTCCAATTACTTTTTTTATTATTTCTGTTTCTTAATGTGTGTACTACCATTCAAGAGGTTTGTTATTGATCCTGCAGTGTTGTATAGTCTGGGAGAGTTGTCAAAAAGGATGGTGCTTGGCTTGTGTTTTTTTTTTTTAATTTATTTCTTTAAAATAAGCTATAAGTTGTTGTAGTATGGGGCCCTTAAGTGGGAATTCCATTCTATGTGTCTGTCAAGGCCAGTCTCAGCTAGCAGTGCAGAAGAGTAGATCAGACAGCTGGGGGGGGGGGGGTAGGGGGAGGAACAAATAGATTGGCTGCACATAGCAGTAATTTTCAATAACTTTGTTAAGGAGAACCTTTGTTACCCTTTATTTTGTTTTAGTCTCACCAGTTCCCTCAAACATGCCTACATGCCATCTCAACTTCCACAAGCAACTATAAAGAGAGATAAACAATCCGTGGGTAATCCCAGCTTCTGTTCTTAACTGTGCCATGTTGGTATAGGATTCTGCTGAATACATGCAGCTAACTCTGAGCAAGACAGGCACCCACCATTCCCCAGGCTGTCTGGTAGATCAATGGCAATTAGACGTGCCCTTTTTATAGAGCAGGACAGCTTCGTTCTACTGCAGTGACATTGCTCCTACTGTCTCACTGTGGGTATGTTGGTCTCTGTGGAAGCAAATTCATTTTATATATAATTTCATTCGTGTGTGTGTGTGTGTGTATATATATATATATATATATATATATATATATATATATATATATATATCATGTTTACATATTCCATAGCAGTGAAGTAGGGCTCATGCAGTGCTGTGGCAGGAGGAGGGGAAGGAGAATGTGGACGAGGTACTGGTCAGATAGCCATGTCCAAATGAATTGAATAGGCTATAAAGAACTATTAACATTTGAATGGAGTTATCTAAGAAATACAGTTACCAGACACTAGCTTTTAGCAATTATCAGCCAGCAGAGGGAATTCACATGAATTGGCTGTGCCTCAACTTAGGGCAGGGAGGGGGGACTGATATGTCAAAATCCTGTTAAATACTTGACGTTCCAAGGACAAGTACAGTGAAAGAAATAAAATCCAGGTCAGCATGCAGGGGAGGGCAGTACTGCTAATGTACATGTGCAGTGTAGAGTTCAGTTTTCCTTTCTGCAAGAACACTAAAATTCTGCATTTTAGTGGGCAAATCAACATGGGTTTGTATGGAAAATGTCTGGAGATAGGTGAATCTTTGGTCAGAATTCAGATTCTGTTGGGCTGGTTGGAAGAGCCAGGAGGGGCAAAAACAGGTAGAGACAAGAACTTCAAGTTGCACAGCCCTGAGCCCTCTTGCAGAAAAAATCATTTGGGCATAGGTTCCCTGTGTCATGTCGTCCCCTCCTCACTGTGGTAGAATAGAGAGATCTATCATCTGGTGAGGGAAATTAAAGGTGAAAAGGTAAAATGAAGTGTTGCATGCCTTCCTGTGTCTTCATACTTGTGCTAGGAGAATGTTAGCTTCTATCTAATTAGAAGTTAACATAGCAATAATTTTGTAAGGCAAGTGTGTGCTTGCAATGAGATGATATCACAGGAAGGAAATGACAAGTGCAGGAGAGCATAAATCAACCTATAGCTGAAATCTGTCTTGTCTTTCAAAACAGTACAAATGTTTTTTAAGAAATTTTAACTGTAAAGCAGTTCTTTGGTTTTCAGATTTTCTGAGGATGTTTGTAGCTTTGGAAGCCGTGAATTGGTTCAAAAGTCATTCAAGATCTTTAAATTTGTGAAAGGTAGGAACTTAATGATATTACATGTAGTTGATCTGCTTAAAGTAGAGGATTAGTAGTTGACTGAAGTCAGCTGAGCAATTGCTCTGCAATGATAGAGTGAACAGAGGAGACCTGGCACGTTCATAACAGGAAAGGCATCGGTAATGGAAAAATTGTCTTTATTCAATTTGAAGTTTTAAGTGATACTCAGTGAATATTGTAGCATTTTTTATCAATTGTTTCTGTATGAAGTCTGTGACTTTTTAACTCTGAGGTTGTACATTGAGTTGACTTTCTGAACTTAATTTTAATCGAAAAGAACTAAAAATGGCAAGCTAGGACAGTATTAACTTTTTTGTTTGATTTGCCAGGGTAGGGGTGCTAAAGGGCATCACAGTGCAGATGCAGTAGTGCACAGTGCAATACCTTTGTGATCTCCTCAGGTTTTAGTTTGGATCACAATAGTTCCTGTTAAGGCATTTTTTGGATGCAGCTTAAATTCTTTGTTCCTAGAAGAACACAGGAACAGTTCACTATTTTAGTGTCTTTCAGTTTTATTACAAGTCTTGACAACCTGGTATCTACCTTGTACTGGCTTAGGCTTGTTTAAAATTATAGGTCTACTTGATTTGAGAGTACATTTTATCTTTTACACTACTAATTATGTGGGACGAGAATGCATAAGGTTGGAGTACCTTTCAGTTAATGTTACAATATCTTTTCTTCATCTCCTATGAAGAAGTTCATGCCATTCCTTTGGCTTAAAAGCAATAGCAATGAAAAAGGTGAGTTTCTAGAAGAACTTGTCAAGATTAACTATACTAAACACTTTGTTTTCTTACTCATGTACTGTTGTTTTATAATCGTAATTGGAGAGACGAGACTGAGGTCATTTGATTAAAAAATAGCGGTTTTCTTTTATGCTTTTCCGCTCTGTTTCGTATTCACTAATGAACTCTTCAAGTAAGTTGATAAGATCCTAAAGCCTGGAAGGCATTTAGCACTCCCACCCCCACCCCGCCATTCTTTTTTTTTTGATCTGTGCTAAATTAGTAAATACGTTGTTCTGTGCCAGCGAGCAGAAACTATTTTTCCAAACATGTGGAAGAACTACAGTTCTGGCTGACTTTTTTGCAATGTGGCTTCATCTGATTTTTTTTTTTTACCTGAAACTAGCAGAAGGTTCTCCATGCAAATTATGTTTGGCACAGATTTAGGGTTGTGGATGCCAAGATTACTGATGAAGCGGATGGAGAGCTACTTTTATGCCATCATTACACAGAACTGTGCATTAATGTTAATGGTAGTCTACTGCAAATGTTTCTGAGGACATGGGTTGAATTTCACTTAAAAATGATATCCTGTTCAAGTTGAAAAAAGCAATATGCCTGTGAAAATATCTTAGGAAAACTCATCATCTGAGAATCATTATTGCTGTGTGTTATAGCAATGATTGGTTTGTTGATTTGGGTCTTAAGTTTGTTTTGAGCCTACCAGAAAACCTAAAAACTTTTTTCCTCTAAAATACTACTTATTTTCCTTTAAGGAAGAAAACTGGGTTGGACCCCAAGGTCCCGCTTAATATTAATGTAAATGGTATAGCCAGTTTAAACTAAATGAATTGCTTTTCTCATTGTTACTGGGCCATC
Organism: Cygnus atratus; assembly: GCF_013377495.2. NCBI lineage: Eukaryota > Metazoa > Chordata > Aves > Anseriformes > Anatidae > Cygnus > Cygnus atratus. The sequence goes on along the minus strand of NC_066376.1, from coordinate 4,663,582 downwards.
ACACCATAATCCCAACAACCATGCTGTAAAAGAAAATTCTTGTTTAAAATAATTCCTGTCTTTCTGTTCAGAAGGAAGACATGGGTAATTCTATTACTTAGCAATCATAGGTAAATCCCTTTTTGTTTATAAGTGTGAGCTAACCTTCAGTGGACTGTGGAAGTAATAAACTGATGGGGGGAAGTGTTTTGACTAGAACTAGAGATTAATGATGGAAGTGAAAATTAAGTTAGGATTCTTAGTTTTATGTCTCTAGTTGGACTCTCAGTCTGTAGGCTTCTGCACCATTCTGGTATGTTTCTAATACCTAGTATGATGCACGTTACCAACAGGATTAATAGAGAAAGGTATGAGAACTTTCAGTTTTCACAGACGATGTGCTAGCATGGTTTGCTTTTATATAGCAAGCTCTGAAAGGAACCTCACATTTAGTGTTGCACAGTGTATTTTATGTGAACTTTTGGTTGGTTGGATGGCTTACTCACCATATTGGAAAAGCATTGCCAGGAACAACGAAAATGTCACGTAGGTTGTTCTAGAAATCATGTTAGAGGTTGCCATTATGACTAAGAGCACGAAATAGGGGCATTTTAAAGTATTCCTGTATATAATGCGTTCTCCCAATGTAATGCATTCTCCCAAGTCAGTAGATTCTACGGAGTATTCTCAAGCATACATAAATTTAGGCTTGTGTGGTGTGTCACTGTGCTTGGGTGTAGGCTTCTCCCCTGCAGCCTGCCAGCCTTGCTTCCCCCAGCTGTTAAACTGAAATGTCAAGCAGCCGAACATACCTTGTTGGGCACAGGAACTGTGTTATGTAGATAAAAAAATTTGAGGTGGGGGATGACTGATTTTTTTTTCTGCTGTGAAAGTGTCAGAAAGTTAATGATGGCTGACTTGTGAGATAAATTAAGGTGATAGTCCAGTGCAGATAAACAGGCATACTATAGAAATCTCTAGAAAATCAGTTTTCTGTATAATTATGAATTGATCTCAAGTGGTCCGTGCACTTGTAGTCCTTGTTAAGAAAAATCTTAAGGTAATTCTTTGTCCTCAGATTCAGTTTAGAGGGGTGTTAGAACTTGGTCATGGAAGTTAACTTTTTTTTTTCTATTTAACTTTCCATTGAATTTCATTATGGTTGCATGATTTGCTGCTTAAAGCATTGAATTAGAGCCTAGATGGGAATAAATAGCAACAACCTGAAATGGTTCATTTCTCTTCAAAATAAAGGAAGCTTGAAATAATGATGGGAGGACTCTTATTGATTGCTCTGAAGCTGTGTAGCTGCCTAAAATCTCAGAATCAGTATAAAAACTTGTTGGTGTAAGTACCACCTGCATCCTGGCAGCTTTCATGCAGGCTGTGTGTGGCAGCTAAGGAAAATCATGTATAAAGTGAAAAACAATGTTTTTGAAGTCTAGCGTGCTGCATCTGACAGCTGCTTCAACATCGTCTCCAGAATGCTGTAACTTGTGGCTGAGCCTGTGCGCTGGCCAGAAGACTCTTACTGGGTCCCATGCCAGTGTTCCAGTTTGCTGGACACCCCTGGGACCAGCAAATCTGACAAGTTATGTTTAATATGCCATAACATTTAAAAAAAAAAAAAAAAAAAAAAAAAAAAAAAAAAAAAAAAAACAGCAGAAAATTTCCTGACAGTTGTTGTTGTCCTCGTGGACTGATGTATTTTTTATGGTCTCTAACAATCTCATGAAAAGATGAAATTACTTAAGCTCTGTGCTGTCATATGGATCAAACACCCTCCTTTTCCAAGCAAATGGAACAGCTGTCTGTAGCCTCCTTGGGAAGCTTAGTTCTTGGGGGTACTTCAGACATGCCACATACCCAGTAGAAAAATTTCATCCCGAGGAAACTGACAGTGCTGATGCATGATCTTTGATCCTTTTTCTCTAACCACTACAAGATGTTCTGTTAAAGCATATGTTTATTTTTTGCGGAGCCAGGTGTTCCACATGCCATTGTTACGTGTTTTTTTCTGCTAATATTCCAGAGATAATGCCACCCATTTCTTAAAAATAGGATGTTTTTAATCTCCTCTCTCTGATTTTAAGTTTTTTTGTTTGTTTTTCTCTCAAAGCATCTTTCATACTCCTCTCTTCATATCCTCTTTCTTTCTGGAAAATGGGATACTTCAGGAAATTTGTGTTTGAGGGAGACCATGGCAGAGGAGATGGTTAAGTTCAGATAAAAGGCATACTGGCAGATGGTCTGGCAGTGCTATAACTCATTGTCACTTCATTTACACAAAGGATGCTTGTTTGAGACTCTACTTAACAGAATAGAAATTGAAAAAGGAAGTTGCCTTAATACTTTCCTGCCTTCCAAGCAGTGTGCAATACTCATTTCTTCTCTGATGAAGTTTTTGTCTCTTGTAGAAAGAAACTCCCTTCTCAAATCTTGGTTTGCTTTTGCCACAAATGCTCCTGGCAGTTTGCAGTCTCTGGCTCACTTTGAATGCCAGCCAACATCTTTTAACATTTCAGTGTTACTTGCTTTCTTGCAAATTTGAAAGATAAATATATCAGACCTGTAACTTTTTTCCGCTTTAGTTGTATTTACATGATGCTTTTAATATTTCCATTTTGTTTGTGGAAATTGGTTTTGCAACTGGTTGTTTGTAAATTGCAATGAATTCTGGGGTGTAAGATGACTGAGAGAAGTAATGAGAATAACTTACCCAACTTTTTTTTTTAGATCAGTGTTTTTGCTGGAACTTTAACAGATGCCATGCTGAGATCAGATGTATTTTTTTTGATTTCCAGTAGGAAAATATATCTGGATAGATAGAAAAAAAAATCCTTTCCTTTTTTCCTAAAGCCTAGGGTAAGAGGAAAATTCCAATGGCACAGGTGAGATGCTTAAAACTAGAAACACAGAAATCCTGTCTCTTTTTTGTTTAAACTGTATTTTCCATATTTCTGTGAGTTTTCAGTGTTGGAAGTATCATATAAAGAAAACGGTTCAACTGGCAAGAAATTTCAGTTCCATTTTTGCAAGGAAATGAAAATGGAGTTTAAGTTTAAATTCACATCTAATAAGCTACTAATGCATTATTGTTTTTCACAATTGTACAGGTTTTAGTTGAGAGATTATTACAGGCAAAACAAAAAAAGTCCTTTGTAGAACTTGCATTTATTTTAAAACAATGCTTGTTTAATGTTGTTAGCATAGGCTGGAAGGCAGTCAAAAGCATGGTGGTGTGCTTCCTCTCTTTGACTAACTTTGTTGCAGTTAATGCAACTAGTCTTACCTCACATAAACTACTTGTTTTCAAGGTTATTAAATTTGTTATTGGTAGGACCTGGTAGTGTATGTTTGCTTGAAGTAATAATCAGTTTTCATGCCTCAAGACTATGGCACAGTTTTGGCATCATTGAACCTGAAATGGTTTAAATCAGTGTACTTTTAATTTCATGTTAGCATTTATCAAGTAATTTTCTATTTGTTTATAAGGAAAAAACTTTTTGCTTTTAGTGAAAAACTTTTGCCTTTAGTGAAAGTACTCTGAATACCATGAGGTTTTACATCTTGTTTTATAGTACAGTGATTTCATTTTGAAATGAATTTGTTTTTGTGTGGACAACTCCTATATACAGGATTATCTATATTGTATTTTCTGTTGTTTCATGGTTGTTTTCATAGAAGGTCTAAAACGTGACTGTTGCGATGACTACTTTAAAATTTGGTGGTAAGTGGTGTTCGAGTGTTTTGGGGGATGTGGCTTTCAGAAAGTTAGTAGGAACTCTTAAGTGAATTGATAACTTAGACTATGAGAACAAAGCTTTAGTAACACGATCAGTGCCATAACTGAGTTACGGTGATTACACATGGACAATGTGCAGCATTGGTTAATGCCAGGTGTGGTGCACCTTGTGTTCACTTTGGTGTTGTAACTTCCCTACAATCTCACAGTACCAGTGCTGTATCACTTCTATTTATACCCAGCTGGGCTAGCTCAGATCCATATTTAAGATTCTGACTTACCCGGAAGGCTGTATTATTTGGTGACTTATTAACATGGGCAAAGGGATATAAGCTATCCACTTTCTGTTGTGGGTTAGCATCGCACATGATTCCAAGTTCTCAGCAACAAATCCACAGACTAGCTTTTCATTTTTTGTCTTTGAATTCTTCGGTGCTGTTTATGGCGCTGATATTCAGAAAGTCTCTTGATGTTTGAAGATGTGACTTTTATACATAGTCAAATAAAAATTGGCTTCTAAAATTCCTATCAGAGAAGAAATAGAGTAGAACTGACCTATTTATATTTAATCATAATAATCTAAAAGATCACCTGAGTAATATTGCTTTAAATTACTGTTGTGGCATGTGCTGAGTGTTCTGAATACAAACAGGGATTTGAGGGGCAGTCGGAATACTGGGTGTTTGTCAGCAAGGCTTTCTGCAGCCTACAGCCTGCTGTTTAGGAATGGGTGGCTCTCAGTTGTCAGTGATAGCAGTTAACAATGCTGCTGTACACAGCTGAATGATTTCTGTTGGTCACCTTTCTTGTCATGTCCCCAGTCCAGTTCATGCCTTTCCTGCCTCAGAAGTGTGCTGTGCAATCCGCTCCTGAGGAAACAACCGTCACTGCCTGAGGAAGAATATAAAAATACTGGTGCTGCCACTAGCCTCTTTCTTTAGCCTTCATTACAGAAATATACCTCTGTGTGCTGAAGGAAACTTTTTAGCTTATTAGTAAGCTTATGTTGTTTATTCGCAAAATTTAAGGCCTTTGATTTTGAACATATTGAGTCACTTATAATGGTTATCATGTCTAATCCCTCTCTAGCACTTCACAGAATTTTTTGAATGTGCACCATGTTAATCCACTGCAAATGTATGCATGTGGTAGCAAATACTGTGGCTTCTGAAGAATAATGTTATTGCCTGCTGAGTAGAAGAGGAACAAAGTTGAAAATTTTGAAGTCAAATATTCTTTGTTATTAGTGTACTTAATCCCTTACTAAATTCCCCATTTTAGAAGAAAAACTATCCCTACAGGATCACTGTTTGAGGCAGTACATCTGAGATGTATATCAGAGGTATAACGATTCTGAGGTTTACTTCCAAATTACTGAACAATAAGTTACTGTGATCAATACACATTTTTTAGTATGCTGTTCACAGAAGAACTCTGTGTATGTAATGATGGTAGTCAAGATTGACGTAGTTGTTTGTGGTACAGCAGAACATGATTAAACCATGGGGTCTAGGAAGTTAGGGCCTCTTTCCATCTCCTCCTCCAAGCTACACGAAGCTACCTCAAGATATTTGTTTTCTGTTACAGAATCATTTGGTTTTTCAACCTAGAGCCAAGAACACCATGGTAAATAAGAGTTCATTAGCCCAAATTTCAACCCAAATGCAATTTTATTTAAAAAAAAAAAAAAAAAAAAGAAATCATATGCTGCACATTCCTGGAAGTGATATAATATCTAATAAATATTTCATAATCTCAGTGTTCAGAAATACCCTGATACCGTAACCATATGTCTGTGGGCAGAGGATTATGTTTATAACAAGCCTAGAAGTTCAGATACAATTTGATTTGATCTTTAAGATCCGATTTTGGATGGAAAAACTTCATAGTTATCAGCAAGATAGGAAAACACTTGAGAGTGCAGAATTATACCCTTCTGAAACAGATATATTGTGAAGCAGCATATCTATTGAATCTTGTTCTTGGATTAGCTGAAAAAGCAGTGGAGTAGTATGGGAATGTAGAAGTCAAAATCGGCCTAATAATTCATGATGCAGCAATAACAAACATAGGTATGTAAATGAGAATAGGCCAAGTTCCTGAGATTGCATGAATTGTGGTATACATTATTAAGGCAGAAAAGGATAGAAATAGGAAAGGCAAATACAAATGTACGTTTTTGGCTCTTGCTAATGTATCAAAACAGCTTCAACTTAGTTTGCGGAGGTTATTTTTGTGCTTACAAGGCTACAAAGATTTATTTTTGAAATGAAAGCTTTAGAATCTGTAGAAAATATTTCATCTTTCAAACTGTAATTTTGGGGTCAAGTCATGAATTTGGGGCATGAAAATACTTGCTAGCAGGTGTAATTCTCATACAAGCAATCCTACTTTAATTCTGCTCTGACTATCGCTGTCATTTATAGTTGGAATTGATGTACATTTCTACCTTGTCAAAAATAGATGTGAATAGTTTCACTTTTTTTTTCTGGGAATAGCTGATCTGGTTTTCTGAAAATAATGCTGATTGTTGTTAATCAACTTGTCAGAATTGAATAGTTTTCATCTTTATCAAAGTGAACAAAATTGGGACACTAAATAAGTCTGTGCAGAACTAGGACACTCTGTTTGGAGACATAGCTCCAGACACTGTAGAGGATTTTTTTGACAGATAAGCTGTGTGCTTAAAGAGATAAATGTTAATCTAATGCATTGGAAAACAGACAGATTACAGTGTACAGTGATGCATTCAAATAGCAAGACTAAGTTCTACGTACCAGCTGAGTCTGTTTCCTAAAACTCCCCAAACTTACTGTGAAAACCATGGATGCAGCTGGTAAAGTATATCTGATTTCTGATGTGTGAGCCAAACATTGGTGGAGTAACAGCTGAACTAACATTTTAATATGGAAAACTGGATAGTTTTTTTTTTTAATTGGATTGAAAGGGGACTTGAAAGAAGAGGAACATAGCACCTCTGTTGCCTTTGTTTTTAGCCAGGCTTCTGTGCCACTTTTTTTCTCTTTAGGTTTCCAGAATAAATATTGTCTATCCTTACTATGACCAAAATACAGATGCTTGATAAAATGGCACAAGCTGATCAGTTGTATCCTACACAGGTTGTGATTTCTTCAATGAAAGGTTCACGCTGGTGCAGATTTTAAGTACCATGCAGATGCAAACTCAAACTTTTTAAATGGTAGTTTAATACTATATTGCCTCAGGTGTGTGTGATTAGGACATATTAAAGAATGATAGCAATTCAAAGAGAGAATTGTAGAAGCTTCAAGGTGTGAGAGCTGTTCTTGTCATAATATGTTCTTTTATGGTTAAATCCAAGATAAGGAACAGCAAGAATGAACTCATTTAGTCAAGTTATCAGGTTCTCTGGAATTATGCTTAAATGTTATTAGCTGATTATAGGTTTGGAGATGACTTTTCTTTAAGAGTTTTGTAGCTTCTAATACAAAGTAAAATACATGTACCCGACTAAAATAAACTATTTAATGTGGAGCTAGCAGGTGGTTGGAGAAGGAATTGACTCTCCCAAAGCAAGGATAAACAATACTAAAATAATTACCTTCATTTAAACTTTGGAAGCAAGACAGATATTTTGTTAATATTAAGTGTGTGACCACATGCCTAGAAGAATAGGTTTTTGTCCTTATAGTCTGGGTCAGGAATTTGTGTGGATCGCATTAGTAAAGCAAACAAGTGTTGTCTTAGTGTAGGAGTGACTGTACCTGAGCTAACGAGGCCTGCTGAATGTGTGCACGCCTGAACCTCGTGGTGAACTGGCTCATGTTCAGCTCAGAACACAGTAGGAACAAGGGGGTAAATGTCTACACATACCGAGATGCCTGCTGTAGTCATTTTAATGTTCTGTCTTGCTACCGCATGTAATTGATATGGTCACTGTTTTTGTGCTGTTCTAAAGAGGATCCATCGATCTGGAAAAATAGAAGTCTGTTGCGAGTAATAACCTCTGAGCTTAGTTGGAGATGTTTCTCTAATACCAGAACATTTCATGATCTTGTGAAGATTCCTCGTTGCTGCACAGGAACCAGTTAGAGAAGTCATTCCAGCACCCACAAGCAGTAATACCCATGGTAGAGATGGGTATTATACAAGCCTTTTGACTTGTACTTGAGGTTGTGATAAGAGTCCATATGTGTTTTTGTCTTTAACTGTGCTGATTCAACAAGAAATTCCATAGCTATCTCACTTAGGTTCAGTTAAAGAGGAAGAAAAACAGGGAAAAAAAATAAGTCATCTTAAGAAAAGAGAACATAGCCTAATCTAGCATCTTAAAGGGGCACTGTCATCTTTTCTGGAATAATTTATGAACACATAGAAACACAAAATATGGAATTCTTTTTTTCCTGTAAAATGCAGTGCCGTTCAAAGAAAGATATAACCAGGGGTAGGATGTCTTAAATTTTGACTGTGCAGCGTCTTAGAAGCAAACGTTGTGGAGATAAATTATAATGTTCATATAAATATACAAGTCTAAATTTAACACTGAAATAAAGATACAGTTGCCTGTGTAAGGGACTGGGTTTTTTTAAAGATGCTGTACAGTGAGAATTCACCTTGACTGTAGTGCCAAACTGAAATCACAGACATCATTGCTTTGGCATCTCTTCAGCTTATGTACAATCTTCAAGATGATCACTCTCAGATAATCAAAATACTTGCATAACTATTTGGAGGACTAGAGGTATATTTGGATGTAGTTGTTTGAATTTGGGAACAAATGCTTGAAAATTCTGGCTCAGTTCTTGTCAACAGTGAAATAATGTAAGTACAAGCTACAAATGCTAGTTTGCTTTTAATAACTAAGCGTTTAAAACCAGCGTAGCCTTGTTTTTTATTCTTTTTAACTTTGTGTGATTTTAAAAAGTAATTCAAGATGGAAAATTTGTCAGATGTAATGTTATTCTTTAAATTACTGTGAATCTTAAAACTTAAAAGGACCTTGGAATGGTAAAGGCTTCTCCACATAGCCTGTGGTTCTGTTGGTAGTATAAAAAGATGTGCAGCTTTCCTTCTATTGAAGGACTCTCATTAGCATTTATGAAATAAAGAGGAGGGGGATACTGTTGTGCCACTCTTTTACAAAATCTTCTACAAAAATTCAGTGAGCACTTTGAATTTGTAGATTTGTGGTTTTCTGCTTCTACCTGTAAATGCTCATTTGTGAAGAATGTCAAATATTTTGAACATTATTGCTGAGAGATTTTCTTACACAGCAGATAAAGATGTCTCTATAGCCACCAGCAGCATTTCATCTTAGTACATAAATCAGGGAAACAGGTGATACGCTAAGCAAATTTAAAAGATGCGAGAAACTTCATATGTCATTCTAATTTGATCTTTGCCAAATGAAGTATAAAATAAAACATACTGATACTGCGTCATGCAAGTACCTTGGAAAAGTGGTTTAGACTTAGAAATATTAGTTTCTGTCACAAATTGTATTTATTTCTCCTGCAGGTAGAACTCAGAGTACCAACAATATTCTGATAAAAGTTGAAATTACTCCTATGGTGACAGCAAGTGACAGACTTCATAATATTGCCTTTTTTAAAAAGATTTAAAGTTTCCATTTTAATATTTTATAGAAAGGCTTTTAAGAAGTGACAAAGTTTCGCTTCTTTGCTTGAAGTAATTTTCAGCAGAAAGTTTGACTACAGCTTGTAGGTTCAAAGATGATTTTCCCTAATATAGTGGAACAAACCAGCATGGCACAAATGTTCTTTGGGCTCTCATTGCTTTCTTTAGTTCTGTGGAATTACACTTCCCTGTCAGAGGAGTAAATTTCAGAAGTGAAAAGAGACACCAGTCCTCTGACAAAAATTTTTTTAATAAGGGATTCCTGAAACAAAGTTTTAGTTTAAGACAATGCATTTATCTATTTTTTGAGCAAGTGTGATAGATTAGTGTTTTCACAAGATGTGGTACTTTAATTATGTTGTATAAAGAGTATACTTAATCCAGACGTTTATGCCTGAATGAAAAAGCTTGTTACATTTTATTGCCAAAAAGATTGATGGTTACTGACCTCATCTGAAATCTGGCAGATAGCATCTGGGAAATGATTATTTGGACCTGTGCAGCTGTCCTAGGCTGGAAAAGCTTATCTTAGAATACATTATTTTAAACTTATTTTCACTTTTGAATGAGATTTAATATACTGGGTATATTTCCATTTTATTGTTGATATATTGGGTAAAACTCAAATATTATTTTTTACCTTGAGTAATATTTTGTAACCATTCAGATGTAGTATTCTAATGGCCTGCTGACCCTCCTTGCTGAGAAACAGAGACTGAGAAATGTTTTCAGACTGTTTTTCATTAAGTGACTGTAGATTTATTTAAATTGACTGAAAGCCATCTCTAATTACAGGTAATCATAAAGCAAATTATGATCAGGAAAAGGTAGGGTTTAGTTGAGTTATCAATCATTCTTTTTTAGTGCATTCTAATTAGATCACCAACTGGTCTTACAGAAAAATTACGTTGTAATAGGAATGAATATCTATAAAACTACATGTGTTTATATCTGGACTTTTGTTCTTGCATACAAAGACGACTATATAATTTTTTTCTCATGAATGGCAAGTTTAAATGTGAGTCAATTTTAAAAGTACTCTAAAGTCTAACAAGTTTTTCCAATAATAGACCTCTAAATGCAAGCCTTCTCCTGACATACCTGAGGGATTCTATGCAACCCACAGTTTTCTATAGAAAGCCACACGGTACAGTTAACATGGTATTTCAACAAATGATGCAAAAATTGAGTATCCAGACCAAAATTTAATTTCTCTCCAACTTCTTGTGTTCCTGATCTTCGCAGGGATCACTTACATCTTTGTATTAGTAGGGAGCAAAAAAAAACCTTCAACTCTATTAAACAGATTTCCTTTACCCCATCCCAAACCCAAGGTTTTTGTACTTAAAGAATTCCTTTGTCTTAGGATTGCTCTAAAGACACACATCTTACTAGAATCCATTGAGAAGATTGACGTGTTTTTTAACGGAGAAGTAATGTAGGCTATTGGTAAATGAAAAAATACCAAATGTTTATTGTTAATTGTACTTCCTAATCTCAAAGGAATTTGGAAGCGTGTGTTGCATGTTTTTTGAAGATGGCTATTTATGGACAGTGGGTGTGACACTTGGAATATGTAACTATGGTCTGCCACGATGAGGAATTTGACTAGTATTTTGGTAGTTTCTACATTCTTGCAGCAGTCATTCAGGCTTTTAGTCATTAAATCAGATTAAAAAAATCTCTCAAGGAATTGGAAACAAGCAAACAAAAAAAACCCCACAAACCACCGAACTTGTTAAAATGTCCATGTTAATGTTTTGCGACTTAAAGAGATTGTGGGTGGTAATTGATTGTACTGCATGGCACAAAACTTTGTGGCAAATATTGTTTTGAATAGAGCTTTGTATTACAAAGGGACTGTTCTGGTTGTAATTATCAAGCTAAAAATCAATATCACTTTCCCAGACTGGTACTTTATATGTAAGGATATTCTTAAATACAATAGCATAATCAATAAATAACCAGACATTTTCCATTTCCAGTAATTAACTCTATCCAGTAGTTTTTCAAGGGACCTTCTACTTTCCATATTATTAATGAGTTCCACTTCTGCCCATGGAATGGAGCCAAACGATGTGGACAAAATCACATCTGAGTCTTGAATGTGATTAGTCTTCCAATGCTGCTCGCTCTTATTTCCTTTAGTAGAAAAAGACATGTAACATTAGTGAAATTGAATTGTTAGTTTTTTCTGCTTTTCACAAAGATAATTGGCAAATAAATTTTTGGACAAGAGCTGAAGGACCTCTTGCAGTTTAAGAGAAAGCTGTGTTTACTAAATCCCTTTGAATATCAAATTTTTTTAACCTTTGTGGCTGCTGAAAGTGCAAAAAAAAGTTTGTATGTGCATTTCATGTGTATTAGGTAAATAAATTTTGAAGCATTAATTTAACTGGTGTTATGGAAGTGACTGTTCAAAAGGTTAAGCTTAAGCTTTATGATGGAGAAGTCAATACAGCTAATTTCACTGTGTCAGCAGATCTCATTTTTTCAGGAATTTTGTGACTATTGCAGCTAGTGCTTCTGGCATGATCTAAAATCTTTTTTAAGGTAAATGCTATTAGGTAGTTGAAGAGGGCACTTATGTCCACTCTGAAAAGTCCTGAAGTTCACTTTCTGGTAAGTTGCTATCATCGGTGTGATGGTTTCAGAGCTAAATGAAAAACTTTCCTTCATTTTAGCTTCTAAAAAAAGGATGCTTCAATGCTAGCAATGTTCTTTTCTTTTTTAAGCCATCATTTGTAAATATTCTGATATAAGAAAACTGTGATTTCTTGCTTGAACTTTATATCAGCGTTTGTTGTTGTCCTAATTATTTCATTTTCATGTGAAATTATTTGAATGAACAAGTGTAAAATTACTTTTTTGGGGAGGTTAAAGAACTTATACTACACTTGCATTAAACTAAGGTTATGTTTCTTGCAGAAAATTACAGATAATCCATATATTGTCCTTGAATTTGGGGGGGCAAAGGTTTTCTCAAAATAAGGTTCTCAAAGATGGGAAAAGTAGCTAAATCACCAATTAAATTACTTTAGAAAGTAGTATATTAAAAACTTTCAAAGACAGAGTCATTAGAACTCAGAACTCTTCTTGAACAGACAAAGTGTAATTTGAAAAATTTGATTTTTCATATATACCCATGCATGTTCACGAAGTTCGTAAAAACCGTATGGAATAAATATGAATTTCAGCAATTACAATAACTATTTTGGACAAAACTAAATCTTTTTACATGAAGGCCAAGATACCGGTCTGGCAGAATCTTCCTGGCAGATACAGCTGCTGGCCTCACAGGTTTTGTAATCAATACCTCGTGTAAAGTAAAAATCAAACTACAGATTTTGTGTATGGCAATAATGCTGCTCGGCTGAGAGAAGAACTTTAAGCAAGTAGCAAAGCTGTTCTATTCCAAGTAGACTTTTTTTAATTTGAAGAGGATGTTCTTTTACTTGGCAGGGTGGTTGAAATTAGTTAACAAAGGGAAGATATATTTTGAGACACTATGGATGTATATACTGAAATTGTTCCTGAGAATTTAACTTCAGAATATGCAAAGTAACTGTCATACTTTATAAAGAATAGATTTTTCCTCTGACTGCTAAATCAGCTTAGTAAAATGTTCTCTTGCTAATATTTTTGTATTAATTTTGCAGGCAGTAAAAATGGTTACGAATTTAATCATTCACTTCATTTTTTCATCAATTGTCTATAGTATATTTGTTCGGTTCCATTTAACCACAAACGAAAAATATGGGACTTCTGAGAGCATGTAAAAAGAATTATTGTTTCCTTCTACACTGCTAAAAGACATTCTTCCATAGTGAGTGGGTAAAGGAAAAGAAAGAAACGATATTACCTGAATAGTACTTCCAATTTAAAATCTCCAATGAAATTTCTTTATTAAGTGGAAAGTGTCCTAAACTGGATGCTAGTAAAATGTATTCATAAAATTTTAACATGTACTGATAACCATATTTAAATGAATAGAGTACTTCATTATGAATCTGAGCCAGCTACCCTTTGATAAAATAGCATTCCATTTAGCTTTATGGGTTAAGGTAGTTTGGTTGACTACTTCTATGCACAGGATAAAGGTAATTTTTGGTTGTAATTGTAATTATTTTAATGTGATTATTTTCAAGGTTTCTTGAGATCTACTATATACATACGAAATGATTTAAATTATGCATTCGATGACATGTAATTATGGGGTTTTAAAACAATCAGAGAATAGCATGCGATTTCCTTGTGTAGCTGTATTTGTGAATGACGTAGAGGCCCTGGACACATGGGGACGTGAGGGTGTGAAAGTACAAGGGATGTTCCCTGCACTTGTGGTGGGGCTTCCTGGGGAGGACCTGAGGTGGCTTCAGAATAAGGCCACTTAAGTGGTGTGTAGGTTAATCCTAAAGGAACCCTAAGAGTTAGGTGCTTCCATCTTTTCCTTTGCTTTTCAGAATTTCTTTTGCTTTCAGAAAGTACTGGTTTAGTCAACTAGCATGCTTCCTGCTAAGGAGTGTATTTGAATTGGTTTACTGATGAATGTGTTGAATAAATCTTAATGCAGTTTACCTGTATCACTTAATGAAGTTTTAAACATCCTTAAGAGTGTTCCATTACCTGTACAACCATCTTCTAAGGATATGCTTAATTGAATTTGTCAGATGGGATTTAAAACTTTCATAATATATGCAGAATAAGCCTAATAGGTTTTGCTTTGGAATATGATAACCAAGGGACATTTTAATTCCTCAAGATAACCTAGAGTATATAATGTTTCTTTCTCAAATTGCTGATAGAATTTTTAGTTCCTCTCTCTTCCCCCAACCAAGAAAAAGATGAGAACTGCGGAAAATGAGTATTTTACAGTGGATGCTCCAGTTATGTTTCTCCTGGATATAGAAGCTTGAAGCTTTGAAATGAGTAGGCATGTATGTAGGTAACAGGATGCTTGCAGAAATACTGTAGATGCTTTTTAATGGCTTGACATAAATATGGTGTACCCGACTCAGTACAGTAGTGTACAAATTGCTTTTGCATGAATGTTACATTTGTGGTTACTCTGGAAATGAAAGAGAATTTCATTGGCATTCTTTTGGACACAGAAATAAGTTAATATTTGTAATCTGTATTGGTGGAAAGAGAAGAACTTGAGAGAGAAGAGTTCCTGATTTTTAAAGCACTTTTAGCCTTCAACGCTAAGATACTACTTAAAAATAAGAATTTTTCTTGTTAGTTTTAAGAAATTCTCAAAGAATTTGGCTATGACAAGTGGAATTCACAGCATATACTGACATTTGTATAGAGAAGGCAGATGGAAAGGGGATTTAAAATGCATTTTTTCCTATCTTTAGTACTATATATTAATAATATGCCCCATCCTTTTGAATGGCGTACTGGTTCTGCCTGTTTTGGAGTAAACTTTCTTCAGTAGCAGCCCATATGGTGCTGTATTTGGAATTTGTGACTAAAAGGGTGTTGATAACCCACCAATGTTTTGGCTGATGCCTGAGCAGTGCTTGTATAGCATTAATGCTGCCTTTTCCTCACTCCTTCTCCACCAGCTCTCCCCAGTGTTATGCCAGGAGCTGGGGAGGCACCTGGAACAGCTGGCCTGAATTGGTGGAAGCACAGTCCCACTCCAAGAAACATGCTTGGCAGTAAAAAATAAAATTATATATATATATAAATAAAAACTAGTGTAGTTTTTTTCTGTTGTTTTTCTGAGGTAGTTGTTGCTTGGAGACTGGCTGGGCATCAGTCTGCTTGTGGGAGGTGGTGAGATGCCTTTGCATCACTTGTTTGTTCTCCTCCACCATTTCCTTCTCTTAGTAAACTGTCTTTATCTTGACCTAAAAGTTCTCTTGTTTTCGCTCTTCTATTCTCTTCTATCCTGTTGGGTGTGTGAGTGAGTGAGTGGCTGTGTGGGTGCTTAGCTGCTGCCTGGGGTCAACCCACTACAGACAGGTACTTCATAACCTACAGTAAGAGTAGAAAAAATATGGTCTTCAATTTCATAAACAAAATAAGTAAGGGTCAGAGAAAGCACATGTAATGTATTTGATCCACTGTCTAGTTCACTGGAATGGCCCCAGTAGGGTGATGCAGGTTGTATGGCTGGCAGGATTCAGCTTTATTCAGAAGGGAATCAGAGAATGGCTTGTGTTGGAAGGGACCTTAAAGATCATCTTGTTCCAATGAGAACGTGTTTGTATGCTGAATTAATTAGACTGTGCATGGGAATGCATAGTTAAACTCAAGTGGCCCTTAGCGCTTGTGATCATAAGATGATATAAAAGTAGAAATAACAGGCTTGGTTAAACATTGATACAATTGACCTTGTGTAAGGCTTTGCCTCAAGAATATTGACTCAAGAATATTTCTTCTTATATTAAAAAGAACAAAAACCAACATCACCTTTTTTTAATGTGTATGCATTCTAGAAATATGCAACTTATCTAGCAGACTGCATTGAGGCACTATTAAATAAGTATCTTTATGAAGCATGAGGAAGAAATGTGACAGTGGAGACCGTTGTGACTTGTGGAGTTCTTGGCTGTAGATGACAAAAATGAGCGAAAAAGGAATTGCTTCATCCTTTAGGCCTGCCAAAGTGAATGAGCTGTTCGAGATAAATCCAAAGTGCTGGTAATGCAGCCAGGTGAGCAGACATCTGCAAAACCTGTGCACGGAAAGGAGTAGTTTCTTTTAGTCACTCAGACACAGTCTGAGAGCAGCCAGACCTTTGGTCTAAGCTCTTATGTCAGTAGTAGGTTCCCTGCAGCTTTTGCTTTTTATAGATTTCAAAGTTAACGAATGTTAACTTTAAATGAGCTGGAGGGTTCCTAGTTCACTTGGGGCTGTTATGACCAGTTAGATTTAGGGACCTGTCATAGTAAACTTATCAAAATGTATTTATGGAGCTTAATTTCATTCAACTGTCTTGGGTTGTTTTTTTGCTTTTTCCTTTGTGAAATTTTATGCTTTGATAATTTTGTATTAGAAAAGTATATTAAATGTATTTTTGTCTGTGTGTGCTAATTGACAGAAATACAATGACAGATTAAAACTGAAACTCTACTTATTGAATTTAGTATTCTCAAGAAATATCTGAAATAGTTACTAGACTAGTGGCTTTTTTTCTGTTCTTCTTCCTAAGAGGAAAGACATGCAAATTGCTGCTTAGTGTGCGCTTTACTATTGCCTGTTTTTGGACCTCATAAAGTATTCCCTACACAAGCCTGAGAACTGCTATACGCTCTTCAGGCTTTCAAGATTTGAGTCATATTTCAAGTATTTTGGGGTTAGGTGTTGCAGTTTCTTGTGTATGTGTCATCTCTTCCCCCTGCCCCCATAGTATTTTGGTGGGTTTTGGTTTTGTATTTTCTTTTTCCTTAGAACTCCGGGTAGCTTGCTCTGTTCTCTCATCCAGCGTACTGGAGGAATGCTCGCTGGAGATTGAGCAAAAGATGGATGAGTTTCAAAGAGAAGTTTAATCAAGCAAGCTGAGATGTGTATGAGCCAAGGGTTGGATAATTTTTACTTATGCACATTTTGAAATGCATGCTAATGTGACAAGATGACTGAACTCTTAAAATATTAAGATATTGTTTGATTAAAACTTCAAATGAAGTAACTGGGAAGTTGTTCAGCTGTCAAATTTGTATACAAACACTTAAAAATGTTACTTAGAATTTTCAACAACTCAGATTAACATTTTACGTTGTTGGAGCAATTTTTAAAACACAACATCATGGAGAACACAAGTTCCTTTACTTTGAGCTTTTAGACTGCTGAAGATCAAGACAGCCAGTTTCTTTTGTTCTCAAAGGATTTTTTTATTTATTTTTTGGTATTTCCTTTCTCTGTTACATGGGTGGTCAGGGCAGCACAGCTAATTCTCATCCCACTGACAGCAGCCCTGACACCTGTCACAAGTACAAAGCACTGGAGGTGAAGCCTAGCTCAGCCCACTGGGAGAGAGCAGTTCAAGTCCTTGTATTATGCTAAGGAGGATGAATGATAAGATCTGTAATCAGAAGGAGATTATGAATTCATATGTTAAACTAGGGTATCAAAAGCTGCTGGTGTGTCCTTTCCCCCAGCCCGGCAAGGATTGCTCTCCTAGCTGAAGGCCATGACATCCTTTTCTTCAAGGCTTCATTCAGTATTAGAATTCCAGCCTGGTATTTGTTCTGCGGAGACAAGAAACTTCTCTCCTATATTTTTCATTGTTGCGATAGTTTGCATGTGTTTGGATTTTATTAAAAGTGAACAGTTGCAGATTTTTCGATACTCATTTGATTACTGCTGAGACTGCCTGAACCCCCTAAAAGAAAGACTCTCCTGTATTAGGTATATAATAAAGGCGGAATCTCAGTGATTCTGCTGGGTGCTGTGGCAGTTTCTGCAAACCTCAGGGTAGCCTAAGGTGACTTTGTTGCCTGTCGCACACCTCTGAAGCTCCCAGCATCTGGTCTGACAAAGCACGTGTGCTACAAGCCCTGAGACAGCTACAGCTAGGGGATGGTATTTGGAAGGTAACAAGTATTGGTGATGTCCTTGCTGAACTTAATGCTCATTAAGCACCTGTTTTAATTTCTCATTTACTTTGCTAGCATATGAGCAAGGATGCAAACTGTCTCGCAGAGGTGGTCTTAGCATATAATAGTGAACAACGAAGTCAATCGTGCATATGGTACAGGTTCTGTTTTGTACAAAACACTGATCGTTCTTGGTAAGAATGTCTCAAGTGGGGAAGCTCTTCTGGTTTCCCAGCATTGTAATGCATGGTGAAAATTCTGTGAAATTCAACTGAAGACTGTAAAAATTATCTCGTTTTTCATCTTGGAAAAAAGGAATGCTTTATAAGAGGTACTGGATACTAAATACTCAGATTTCCTTAAAACTGACTGAATTGTACCTTATTTTCAGTCTTCCTAGCAGCTATAGAGTTAGTGCTTGGTGGATCATAGTTGAGATTGAGTGCTATTTAGTAATTAGGTTAATTTTGCCATTAATGCTGTGAAGCATGATGTTTATATCAGGTCTATTTTGAAATGTAGGAGGGCATGTATGATGAAAGTAATCTGATATAAATATAGTTCCGCAATTCATATCATCATACGTAGTTTTTTTCTCTGATAAGACCTACAAGTAGAGCTTTTGTTTATACTGTTTTTCCTCTCTGTGTCCTGCCTGCATTGTCCCAAACTTGGTTTGTCCTCAAACAGCGGTACAACACAACAAAGCACATTGCAGCAGTCAAAGAATTGTCATCATGTCCTTGTTTCAAAACTCAGGCAAGCAAAAAAAAGATTGTGTTCCAGGTCCTAAAAGCCATACTCTGAAACTGTTTCACACACTTTGAAAAATGACAAATTCACTGCAAGACCTTTCATGATGCATCTGAACAGGAAAAAGGAGCAGGAAGGAAAGAAAAGCTGGAAGTGCTTGTATGACTTGTGCTAATACCCAGCGCTTGTGCAGCTCTGAGGATTTAAGGTCAGCTTTCATCATGACAGAGTTGAAGAGTAAGTCGTAGGCATTGTTGTGTGAACGCATTTTGGGGGGAAATATATAAAAACAATGAAAACTTGCAAATGATTTCAGTTAAGGAGTAAATGTATAATATATGTACTGCAGGGAAAGCTCTTAAGTTACTTATAGGTAATCACAATGGCATTTGTTGGCCCCATATGAAGGGCATGGAATCAGTACAAGGAAGCATGTATTATGCTAGAATGGACATGTTCCCTTCTTCTGTTTGGCATTTCTTTTTGTAGAACAAGATTTTGGCAGTTGTCCATGCTCAGTTCAGTTCCATGGCACACGCAGAGCGGGATGAATCGCGATCACTGAGTGTGACCGGGCCAGTAATGCAGGACGCTTGCTGTTGGCTTGCTTAGTTTAAGATCGGTAGAAAGCTCTGATATGAGTGTGTTGCATAAATGCTCACGTGGAAATCCTGAACGGAGAAATAGGTAAACAACACATGAGGCTCCTAGGGGCAAACGATAACGAAGAATAAGATTCCTTCAAATTGTGATACTGAATATGTGATTAGAATACATTTGTTACATACTTATTTCACTGCAAAAAGATAACTTTAATTGACTCTTATGAAGCACTGTATATTTTTTATTAATTGTTTGTATTAAATGCATAACGAAGTTAATCATCTGCTCAGTTATTTGATGTCCTGAGGGATTTTTTTTGTTGTTCTTCAAATATGTTTAAGCAGTAGTGCTAGAAGTAGGTAACAAAAAGCATTTTATCTTGATAAACAGTGCGGTGATTTGCATATTTTTGTTTTCTTCTCAGTAGTTATTTTCTTCAACACATTTCTTTTATTTCAGAGAAATTACTGCCAAATATGGTTAAATTACACAGCAGTTAACTCCAGAGTAGTGGAGTTAAAATGAAACAAACACAACATTTTAAAGTAAAGTTTTTTTTTCCTTATCCATTGACCTTTTTTGAAGGTTTTTATACTCTGTGCTGCTGCCTGATTACTTAGGGATTCAGTGAGCAGTTTCCTTGAAGGCTATTCTTTCTCCTAGCCATTGGCATGAAAATACATCTGTGCAAGACTTCTTTTGATCTTCAGAGAGCTTTGTAAAGATAGATTAAAAAGAAAGCTATCAGACATCTCTTCCCAATGAAAATACTGCCTATGATTTCAAGTCAGGTGGTGTTTTGGAGGGTTTTGTTGACTTTCTTTTTTTGTTTGTTTTTAGGGAATTGAGATTTGGAGTACTGATCATAGTTGTGTGGCGGTGGTGTTGTTTTTTTAACAAAAACTGAAAATACATAAATGTGCATGGTACCCTTTGTAAGGGAGAAGCCAAAGCAAAGAACAAACCAACCCTCTGTGGAACACTTTGTATTAATTCAAATCCAGAGGGATGATAAATCTAGTACCCTCTGGACAAAGTGACATTTAAAGAGACTAGCAAGGGGCTTGATTCCAGTAAAGTAATTAAAACAGAATCTGTCTCTAATCTGAGTTTAAGTTTATATTGAGGTGCTTATGGTCAGATAAATCAAAATTAGTTCTTGCAAGTTCAAAAAAAAAGTCTACGCTTACAGACTATATTATAATCCAAAACTTTTTAAAATGATACATGACTTTGTGGTTGTGCGCCTACAGTGTCTTTAATTTGAAAATCCACGTTTACGTTTTTCTTCATTTGAGACTTGTATTGAAATTCCTATGTGTATTCCAATTTGGATTGTAACTTCAAATAATCTATTTGTGGTTTTGACCCATGAAATCATTCACTTTACTTTCAGTAGTTGTGAATATTTCCTACTGGGGGGAAATTTTTGAAGCAACCATCCATTTGTGTGGTGTTCACAGAGATAAGCAGCAGAAATGCATCATGATTTCCAGATAGGGTTCTCTTAATGGTTATATGGAAATATGCAATATAGACTATTGAAAATTATATATACATATAAAAAAAACTCAATTTTGTTACCTATTTATTACCTAAGTACGATAACATTGTATTTAGGAAATATTTATCCCATGTGGACGCTACAAATCAGGATATCCAGGATATCAGTTGTGTGTTTCATTTGAGTGTCTGTATCTCCAGTTGTGCTCTTCTGAGACACTTGGCCTGTGGCTGGTGAAATGTCCTTTCATATTCCCTGAATGCCTTATTTATGACATTTTTCTAACTATTACTTTTTAGTTTAATTGCGGATGAGACACCAATGCCAGTTGTTACTGTTTCTCAGAAACCTAAGTGCAGGCAATGTGACTTAAAGAGCAGCACAAGAACTTTAAGGCTTACAGAATGTGAAGTCAGTACACAGAATCAACGGGCTTTTTTATAACCCTTATCGTTTGATCTGTTCCTTCTCCAGTTCATAATGGATCTGTTCAAGTTTCCTCATCTTCCAACAGAATACCTTAATCACCTAGCTCTAGGTAGGTTTGGTTGGTGGCAAAACTGAAGGTTGTTCTTTGTAATGCCTGGTTTTTTGATTCCTGTCCATGTACCAGTCTTCACTATGCTGTGCCGTGTATGCCATGCACCAGTAACAGTCCTTAGCACAGCTACAAAAGGAGGTAAATATCACTCAAAGATTGCTTTTTGTCTTCCTGCTTTTACCTCATACCTAATGGAGTTCACAAACTTCTTCCATTCATTTTTTTGGTAAAAGTAATGTAGGATAATCAGGGAAATTGATCAACTTGCTAATCAGTCTAAATCATTAATACTTTGAAACACTGGCTTCAGAACCGGCTTCAGGGGTGCGCCGTTGCTAACCTTTTCTCTCTGAGGAACAGCTGGTGAGATTTTGGAAAGGGAATGACAGCCTTATTCAATTCATTTCTCTTTGTTATAATAGAATTGCAAGTTACCGAAATCTGATGATAATTACTCACTAAAATGAGTTTTTATTACTTTAGTATATTACAGGTTTTATTGTCCTTACTGTTCCTAATTAGCTAACACAACTATTTTGATTTTTTTGTATGTAAGTGCTTATTAATTATTTTACCAGGAGAAAAATGAGTGGGGTCCAAGTGTCCTATTAATTCATTTCAGCCTGAAAAAAAAAATCTTATAATTAGCTTGGCAAGAGGAATGAGTGAAATTAGCTACTAATGAGAAGATAAGTATAGTAATCTTTTCATGATATAAAACTGTGATTGTCAGTAGGTAGTAATAGGAATTGAGAGTATATTTCATGGGACCTTATTTCTTTGTGTGAAATCATTAACATCATCTGATACTGTAAATTGGGTTATTTCACACCTGTATTTTTATCACTGACTGCTAACCCTCCAGCCACAGATATGGATGTTTTAGCTAATTAGAGAGTCATTAATGAAGTAAAGAATATGAGCAATCAATTATGGCTTGTTTTAGTAATCCAAACAAAAACTTAATTGCATAAATTTATCTTGTACTTTGAAGCTTTGACAGTATATTTGTGAAATATGGCAAGAATGTCAACACGTCGTAAGTAGCAGGTGTGACCTATACAAGTTTTTCTAATGTTCAGCTGCAAATTGCTTGACTTCTGATATAAAAATGATAGATTAATGGCTTGTTAAAATCCACTTTTCTGTAAACAAGAACTTCATTCCAGCTTTGGTTTGCATCATTTGTATGGCAGGTTTTATGAGCAATAACTTGTCTTGTTCTTTTGACATGATGCTGATTTACAAGTTAAAAAGGTTCTATATAAACAAAGTGAAGGATTTCCTCACCCCCCACGTTTCAACTGTATTTTTCTTATATGCAAGAATTACACATCTTCTTGAATCTTACCCATGTGTTTTTTCTTCCTTCTTCTGTCTAGGTCTCTGTGGTAAAATAAGCTTTTGTGTTGATTGTCTCTTATTTGTTTTTTTAAATTTCTTCGTGTTAAATAATAATAGTAAAAAGTTCCCATTCCATTTTTATCTCAGCTCTATTGGCTATGCAGTGGTAACTGGGGTGAAATTAGCTTTCTGCCCAAATAGTGCTCTGGTATTGCTCCTGCATGGGACTGCAGTACGGTTTTGTCACGTTGTGCTTCCCTTCCACTGAGGCCACTGCTAACCAGGGACATGTACAGCTGCTACTCCTCGATGCGAGGTTGGGGAAAGGTTGTACGGGCACAGGAGCATGTTCACAACACAGTGAAGCTTCTTGGTAGGAGCAGCTGTGAAGTAGCTTTTTGGATGTTGCTTGCTGTAGGGTGGGACTGAAGGTGCTTGGCGAGGCAGCTTAAATCTGTCTCCTGCAGGAGCTGTTTGAAGGAAAAAATAGAATGGGAACCTGCAGCTGGAATGGGCTGCAGAGTACAGTATTTCTGCCCGAATTCTTCGTGTGTGCTGTCTAGCAATTGGATTGATCCCAGTGTTATGCCAAAATGAACAGCAATGCCAGCCCCATCAACTTAAAGAGCCTTTCTGATGAATAAACAAAATATGAGAGTAGGCTACTGTTTAGATTTTGCTTGTTATTTCTGGATGAGTTTGCAGTTGTACTTCTATTAATCTTGGAGATAAGAATGAATTAGTCTTGTATTGCAACTAAGTTACTAACTTTCTGTGCAATAATAAGCAACTAACTTACTGTGATGTGAGTACACCAAGGAATGCCAAGGAACTAACTTTTCCCCATGTTTTGAAACGTGGATGTCTAGTTATACAGTCTCAAATGCATATTAATGATGTTTTTAATATGTTTTCTCCCCTTACCTGGATGCTTAAAAGGCTTCCAGTAAAGGTGTAGACGTATAACAAATTATTTTGAGGTCATGATGTGTTGGTATTACTGCTAACATCCGGAAGGGATTTATCCAGCATGACACCACTGTTCTGTAGTGGAATTATTAACCTTGCTTTTGTTACCACCCGATTAAGACACAAGGGAGGAAGATTTTCCTATCGTTGTACAGTCATTTTCCAGAGTGGGATTTAGCACTAAATAGCTCAGGTGAGAACGAGACAGCTTGTACTGAGAAAATGCTCAGAGCTGTGACAGGATGTCCGTAGTATCCTTGAGAAAGTGTTAGGCATCTGTCCTTCACTTAGGAAAGATCTTTTGCAAATCATACTGTATGCTTCGTGTCTGCTAGGTATCTCCATTTCAACACCTGTCAGAAGTTGGTTGGTTTGGGGGTTATTTTGGTTAAAGAACCAGTAATTTAGTTGCTTTCTTTTGGGGGAAAAAAAACAAAGCTGTGTATGTACATTGTCCTGAGTCTGAAGAAAAATTTTGAGAAAGGTCTGAAAATTACTATCTAAATATCTAGTAATATTTCACTAAGTATCCTGTAGTTTCAGGAGCTTAACTATTAAAAGTTTTTCTTGAAATAAAAAGTAGGGAAAATTCTAGAAATAATCTTTTTTTTAAATAAAGCTGTGTCAGTTATTTACCTGATAAATATTAAGCTGATGAAAATGAAGAAGGGATATTAAGCTATGAGTACTTAAAATTAGGCACTGATCTGTCTTTTATCCAGAGATACAAAAATGATTTTTTCAGAAGTGAAAAGTTAAAAGTTTTCTTATATGAAAATATGTAGCAGGAAGCTTAAACTTTCTTCCAGTAAAACCAATTACACCCATCAGACATGAGGCAACAGAAGGTTAACATGAAAAGAGCTAATTGGTGGGTGGTGCTGTAAATGGTGGTGATTTTTTGCCTCTTATTGAAGGTAGTATCAAGAATGATATATTATGCATTGTGTCCTTGTTTTTTTTTTTTTTCCCTGTAATATTTGGTTTAGGTGGCAATTAGCTGTGAAATCTGCCGTCAGTGAAGTGGGGGCTTGTCAGTAGCTATTTAATTCTATAGCTACTAGGCTTCCTTAACTATGGTATGGGCACCTGAGTAACTGAGTTACTAAATAGCTCCTAAAGGGACTAGAAATGTTTTAGGTTGATATTCTTCATCGTCAAATGGCAATTAGAGGAAAGAATGATTCTATTTACTTTCCATCAGTTCCCAGTATCTTTCACAGGACAGCTGTCTGTCTTGCTGAGATGTTACAGGTGTTTGCTCTTTTTTTCATTGCATCCTGATATGAAAATGAATATATGAGTATTTTTTTATACTTTATTTGCTTAGTTGGGCCTAAAGAGAATATTCTGGGTTGTCATGTTTTCTTTACTATCTGGGAAGGACCTTTTGTAGATCCTATTTTTAAGTCTAAATTTGTTTCCTCCTAAACACCAAAAAAAAGGTTGAAAGTATTTATCCCTAGTGTCACAGTGCTGTTACAGATCCCTGTTGTATTTGTCAAGCTCTGTACCACACTTACAGACTGGCATTGCTTTCCACCAGTAACTAAGACACTTGGATTACTTACTTCAAAACCCAAAGTGTAAATTTGATGAGTAAAGGAATGTCTTCGGAAGCAGCTAGACCCAAGCTTTTAATTGCCGCCCATTTGAGAAATGTTATACTCAGCAGATTGAGCGTGTGCAGCGTATTTTGCAGCGCACCTCTGTTGAAGAGGCTACAGAGCTGGTTTGTGAATCAATAAGGCAAGGTGAATGTCCAACATCCTGTGTGACTAGCTTCCCAGGCATGAATGGAAGGTAAGACAAGGGCATGCCTATGCTACAAAAAGGATTTGACCAGAGTAACAGCCTGTAAAGACTTCTTGGGTCCAACTCTAAAGTACCTAACCTAAACAGCAACAGTTTAGCCAGAAGTAGCCACAGTAGCCCAATATTCTGCACAAAATGGCCACCAGAGTACTTAATCAAGTTATTTGACAGATTTTTCCAAATCACAGCAGCTTCTTGCTCCTGTAGATATCCTGTTGTTGGTTCATAAACTTACAAGTTTAAAGTTATTGTCACATTCAGCAGAGCCAATACAGCCTGTATTGCCAGTGGCATTGCAATTACAGCTTGTAAATCACTTCTTAAATTGCAAACATGAGACATGGTACTTGGAGTGGTCCATTCAGTCACGTTGGGAGGCCAGCCTCCTCCTCGGACTTGTTGTCTGACACTGAGAGCTGTGCTTTGCCCCTCTTTGGGCCATCTGACTGGGCTCATGCTGCTGCTTCGTCCCACAGCCTTCCTGAAACTTCAAGATCCCATCTGTCTGTTAATACAATCAAGTTGCCAATTTATTGAGCTGTGTTTGAGGATTATACCTGCTGAGTATAAGGGAATAAGATTATTAACTCCAAAAATATATTTTTTCTTTTTCAGTGGTCTCCACTGCATAACTTATGCATCCCCAACCTCTCCATTTATTAAAAGTTAAACTACCTTTTGTGTATGAACCCCATCTCTCCACCTGTGAATGACTACTAAAGCACTTCTCTTTGTACATGTATCACAGAATTTTTTCTTAAATTCCTGCTTCATTTTTCAATCCTGTGGAGAGAACTATATTAGGAAAGCAACTCAGAAAGGAATACCGGTTCCCTTCTGAAAAGATTTTTGTGATTAATGCTTATTGAGGAGCTGAAATATTTCTTAAGTTTTTTTTTTTAATATAGGCTGGAGTAGAAGTGGAACACATAGCAGCTAAGTGGAAAAATATCTTAATACTGACAACTTATGTAGAGCTTAATATCCGTAGACTGTTAGGTAGGCTTAACCTGTTACTTAAAAGTTTTTCTTGAGGAAAAAATTACACGCTTTTTTTACATGCAAAAGCGTGAGAACAAAGAAAAAATGTTTTGTTCAGGGTCAATGGGATTAGTCAGTGGCAACGATATAAAAATAGAAAAAAGTCTTTATCCTTTCTTTATATTGCATTAGTGATTAATGAAAATATGAAGTGAATTAATAAACTTATACTTATCACATCATGAAATAGCCATTTAAAGTTATTCCAAAATAAGAGGAGAGAAAGCCATATTGTAACATAAGCCAAATGAGCTAAAATCAGTGGCAATAATTATGTGAACCAGAGGCTTTGTTTGGTGGTAAAGATTAGCATGAAATATTTTTCATGCTTTCAAATCCTCAGGATCCTTCTTTGTTCTTTATAAGGAAACCATAAAGAAGTATTTAATTGAACAGAGTATTATATCGTGTTTCAAAATTCAGAAGGGATATTAGCATTAATGTTTGTAAGGGTAGGTAACAGCAAGAGATTAGGGCCTGATCCATGAGCATGGAAGTTTACGTGTTAGGAAGCTCAAGAATCGTAAGGTCGAGCAGTGCTATCTGTGGTACGGAGGTTGGGAAGAGATGGAAAAGAACACAGCATAGTCTTGTAAAGTTGATGAAATATAGCTGACTGGAATGTTTTGTTTCATAACTTATATAAAAATATGAATGCTGGACTGTTCTTTTAAAGGCCTGTTTGCCTGAAGAGTTGGCTTTATTTCAAAAAAAAAAAAAAAAAAAAAAGGCAAGCCCCAATGCTACTGCCACTCATTGTGTGGGATCACCAGCAGTGCTTGAGGTGATGACCACTCTTCATACATTTAAGATGCAAGCATGGCTTTTCTGCTTTCTGCAGACCTGTGCTTTGTGGAGCCCTCAGCGTATTATTCGCTTGACTTAAACTTGAGTTTACATTTCAAAGCTGTGATATCTAAGAAACCTTCCTACTGAGTTAAGCAAGAGTTGCATATTTTGCTATGGTTCTCATACATTCCTCCTTCTGAGTGACTTTTATGGTCTATGTGCTTTCAGTGCTTTCTCAAGATGTCCTTCAGCAAAGAAGGGGAGATAAGGCATTCATAGTCACCCTTGGTGTTTAACCTGTTAATCTTATTCTTCACTCCTCCCCTGTTCCCATGAAGACTCCTTAGACTCATCTGTTAATTTATTGGGTACATGTAAACTCTTCAGAAAGGTGCAAATTTAGATGGATGAATCAGTGGAGAGTCTTTTTAATTTAAAAGAAATGTAATTTAAAATTTTTACATAGAAATACAGAGCACTGGACTTAAGAAACTTGCAACTGTGTGCTTGTATTATGACAGTGATTACTGTTAGCAATTTGATGTCTTCTGCTTTTACTTATGCACAGATATCTCTCTGGTAATTTTACGTACAGAACAAGTGCTCAGCAACAAGCAGTCAAGGCCTAGAATTTCCTGAACCAGTCTAATGCCTGCCCAGGGGACCGGGAGAGGCCTTAGGGAAAGAGCCTCGGGCACTGCTGTCAAACCCTAGAGCTCTGGAATTCCGTACAAGCTCAGTGACACAAGGGGGTGATTTTTATTCACTGAGAAACTCTGACCACTTTATACCTCTCCTAGTGCAGTATGAATAAAAACAGCATAAGACATTAATGCATCAGAAGGCATTTTGTAGAGTGCTGTTGAATTTGAATGCTTTTTGATTTACTTGAACTACTTTTCTTCATTTCACCCAGATACTTTAAACTTAGTTTTAAGTCAGTAGAATGAAAAGCAACACTGATCTAATTTAGCAGTAGATTATGTACTAAAACCAAACGACTCTGCGAAGTTTAACCAATGTATTTCTGTAATTTGTCCAGACAAGTCAAGAAAGATGCACAAGTCTCTTGCTGTTTTAGTAGGGAAATGTAGAAGATATGTTCTGACAAATAAGTGGAGATTTACTTGTCCAGAAAGTCTGGAATTGTCTTGTTAGTGTTTTAATGGAACCGCAAAAGGGGGCCCTCTGAAAATGTGTTCTCCTTTCCTTCCTGCTGAAAGAAAAGGGAGTACCCTACAGTTTATGGCGCAATAAAAGCCCCGAGAAAGAACGTGTGGTTTTTATTGTAAAAGAAGAAACTGGTTGAATGTGGAATGAGATTTAAACAATACCTTAGGCTTTGAGATTAGGACAATGAATTGCCTTTCCTAGCTCTCACATTTGCTTTGAAACAGCATGTTTTGCATTTCTTAAAGTTTAAGTCATGTTTTATTACTTATTATGAATCTAATAAATTTGCAGTATCTAAAAGTCTAAGAAATTTTGTATCACAAGTGCATTCGATATTGAATGTGCCTACTTTGCCATACACTTATTGAACTATGTTTTTAATAGCAGTTGGTGAAGCTTGCAAAGCTTTCTTTATTAGCTAAGCAGAGAAATACTTCTGTATCTTTAGACAGTAACATTGCACTCATGAAGTGTAGCTCTAATTTTCTTCACATGTGGTATAAGGACATTTGTTTATGTCAGAGGATGCATAGTTCCAATTTTTTGTTTTTGTTGTTTCTTTGAAAGAAAATGGAATGGAAAATAGTTTTAGTTAGTAATTTACTGCATGTAAATTATGGGCTAAGTATCCCATTCAAATAGTGTTTCAATATTTTAGTGTTTCTGTAGTAAATTATTTATTAGTACTAAGGCTATTAAACAACACAGAGCTACTTCTTCTAATCCATATTTTAAGGGGAAAAAAGCACACAGGTACATCTGCTTGTTCTCGGTTGAGTCCTATCAGTTCTGTTATTTTTAATTACGGTGTTATGGAAGCCAAGTAAAACTCTGTGAAGCCACTTGGGAGGATGCTGAAAGGCAGCAGACTTTAATCTCCTATGATTCAGCGTATGTAACCAAAACTGACATAAAAGCACCAAAGAGAAGATCTGACTGTTTTCAAACTTTACCTTCAGACAGTTTGTATTAGTACCTGGTTTTAAGTGTTTAAATTTCTATTATTTTTTGCTTGTAGTGATATAGTATGTACATCTCTGTATATACAATAACAGCAATAATAAAAGTAAAAAAAAAAAAAAAATTGGTAATCACTGATATTTTTGAGTATCTGGAGCAGCAGGAGAGATTATTTTACAAGTGGCTGTACAATACCAGTTATGATACAGAAGGAACTTGCTATTTCTGTCCCCTCAAAGAGATGACATCTAATTATGATAATAACTTTTCTGATAGCTGATACACAGTATGGTGTGCATTAAAATTATGCAGTCTGGGGGAAATTACATCAAACTCTTTTTTTGCAGATGCAAGGAAAGAAAATACCTCCCCACGGGAGAAAATAGTTGGAAATTTCTTTTGGCTAAAGGGGCAGTATAGCATAGTTTTAGTTCTTGAATCTTTCCACAAAAGTGGTAGAAGATAACTTGACAAACACTGTCAAATGTGGTAACCTCACCTAATTCCTGCACTGCACGTCTTCATCCCTGATGTGCTCCCCTCAAAGAGATGGGCTGGGAGCATCAGGAGCTCTGGATGTGACGCCTTTGCGGCACTTTCCCACCAACAGATGCAGTGACCTTATCATCCAGACAGCTCAATCCGGTGTGACAGGCCGGCCATCTGGCTTGTATTGATCATAATTGATTTAAAGAAAGTGATCCTCCAAAGCTTGCTGCTGTTAAGCCCCACAGCTAAACAGACGTTTTACTTGGAGACTTTAACCTTTAGGGTATTTTTTTTTCTCTCATTTCAATCAGATTTCTAAAACCAAATCTGAAAATGTCTTCTGGTTGTAAACTGCTGTTGTCTTTCCAAAGCACGATCTTAAATATCTGAGGTGACTCAAATTCCAGGAGGATGAGAACAGAACTGGAGCTGAAATGGCAGACAGTGGTTCACAGGTCCTGAAAAGTGACAGGGTCTTTTCAACAACTTTCCAAGTAAAGAAACTTATATCCGCTTCTCCAGCTCTTACTGTTTTCATGTAAATACTACCCGTATGAAGATACTCCTGTCCATAATTTAAACTATCTTGAAGTAGTTCACTGGTGGTATATTCCTGTCTATTTCTCCTTATTTTTTTTAGGCCTGAGGTAAATCAATACTTTTTTTTCCAGTTGTATTTTTGTTTGCAATACACTTAAAATGTTATAACTTGGTACCTTATTTCATTTTTTACATTTCTAATTTGAATATGTGACTTAACATTTCATTTAAGTTGTATTGCTTTCAACAAAGTATAAATCCTACACTGAAATCCTGCAGCATGTGTAGTAGAGAGGCAGCCACAGAGAGACCTTGTAATACAGAAAGTATAAACACTCTCCCTTCTGGAACACGCCGAAGCAGTAAATAAGCATCTCTTCACTGTGTGAAGTGAAAATTCTGCTGTCTCCAGGGGCTGCTGCTATTGTACAGAGAGGCTGTAGCATAGGTTTGCTTGGAAGCTGAAGTGTGCTGTATCTCACTGAAGCAGCAGAGCAGCCACCACGGTTCAAGAACTGAGGGGACGCGGGGTCTGAACCCTGTTTGCGTTCCTAAGGATGATTTCTTCGAATTCACCAGAAGGACAGTTCTAAGGAAACTTGCAATTTTGCTCTTTGTACCTCTTTTGAGGATGAAGGGCTTTAGCAACAAGGGGTGTCAATTCAGCCCTCTTAGAATTCCAGAGGGAAG
The DNA here is from genome assembly GCF_013377495.2 of Cygnus atratus. NCBI lineage: Eukaryota > Metazoa > Chordata > Aves > Anseriformes > Anatidae > Cygnus > Cygnus atratus. The sequence continues at coordinate 4,632,482 of NC_066376.1, read as the reverse complement.
ATTTTCAGAATCGCATAGGGAAGACCTGACTGTCCTTCATATCTTCTGAAAACCCGTAAGAGCTGAAGAGAGATTTCAGGTATGCGATAATGTGATGTGTGATAGAACTGTTGAAAGGAGGATTTTTGTCTCAAATGGTTTAAAGCAGAATAACTTAATACTGTGGGACACTTGTGTTAATAGTGTTTTATGTGTGGTCTCTACAGGGAGAAAAGGCAGCACATAAAATATTGCATAATGTAAAGCATATATATGCAATAAATTACGTATTTTAAAGGTGTCATCAGTCAATTATGTAAAGGGAACAGTTCAGGTTGGATGAGAAATGGGTAGATCTGGGATGAATAAGAACAACTGAAATAAGCATTGGTGGTCCTTGAGAGCCATAGTGATTGAGCCTACTGATAAACTTCATGTAGTCCTTTGCAGATCAAGTCCACGTAAGAAAGAAGGGCGTTTGGGGAGTGTCACTATAAAGTACCCTATATGCCTGGCTTCAGGTAAAACCCTTATAGGCGAATGTAGTTCCAAACGGGTATAAATACTGGGAATGGCTGAATGGGGCGGTCAGCATTGAGTTTCACATGGAGGAGGACTTACTCTGGACACTTGACTGTCCAGGTCGAAGGACTAGGGCACATTGAGAATTTTAAGTGAAAGCTATTAAGCATTAATTGCGTGATATTAGGATGTGGATGAATTGGGATGAATTTGACATATCAGAAAAGCACTCTCTATTCTGACGATGATGAATCTGAGTAAAGCAGCACTTGCTGGCAACCCTGAGAGACTTGTGAGCTGCTGTAGATAAACAACCCTTGAGTGCCTGGCAAACCAAATACTAAATACCATCCTCCTACAAAGACCACCCCCACCCCTAGGGTTATTTAATGGACACTGATTTCTAGGGCTTAATTTTTCAGTCCCTTGCAAAAAGTGAAAATGCAGTCCTTTTATTGCTGCTTAATGTGTTTCTGGGGAAACAGTTACCTGGAATTTCTTTGGACATATGTATGTTACCCAGCATGAAAATGGAATGGGTAGTCCTGAAGGACCTCACTGTGATAGCTGTGTTAAGTCCTCTCAGAAGTGTATGTGAAATATGCTGCCGTAAAAACACGAGTGCTGCGAGTGGGAGGCAGGTGATCTCAATGGAGTTTGCCAGTGAGTGGGTGAATCAGGTGGGCTATCACAATGCTGTTGGAAGGAGAAACATGGGACAAGGAGATGTGTTATGGAAACAGTGGGAAGAGGAGATTTATTAGTGTTCAGGGAAGTAGGTATTGCTGCAACTAATATCTGCCTGTCACACAAGCAAAGTGGTCAGGATATGGCATACTGAAATTGTTTTGCTAGCCCCCAGCAGTCAGTTGTTAAATGTCTGTTCCTATTTTGCCTTGGCCAAAAGCCATCTCAAATCATAACTAAGTTGTACAATAGTACAGCTTTGCTTAAAAAGAACAAAAAAGTTTTAGGCTCTTGATGGTGCCAATTTATTTTCACAAGAGGACGTGTAGATATCTGAAACTTTTAAAAGGATAAAACTCCGAAATTCACATACTGTGGTGTCCAGAAGGGTGGTATCAAAGGGAAAGACATTAAAACAAATTCAGAGCAGAACTTGCATGTAAAATACCAAAATAACTGCAAAACAGATTAAACTAGTATTTGTTATTGAGATGGCTTGGGCACCTATAGGAAAAATATTTATGTAACATCGGTGAGAGGTTTTAAGAAGAAAGTTTATTTAAAGCATGAACGGCAGAGAATTAATGATACAAAAGTAGATGAGATAACCAACTCCCTTGGAAACCTGTTAATTGTTTAGACTTTATTTAGGTCTGGGTAAAGAGAAATAAGGGTATGTTAAGGTGTCCCCTTTCTGAAGAAGGTTATATATGCCTCCTTGTGGAAATTATTGACATTGTTCCTTTGTCTAAATAGGGATAATGAACAGGTAGGAAGGCACTCGTACTGTCTTGAGTGTCCGATAATTGCCTGTACTCAAGGTTCTCTAGTTTGGTTAGGCTGGGAACTAATGTTCCCATGCTGTGACACTGTTTTGATTGTGCTGTATCATCAGATCAGCCACTAAATTGGCTGTTGGAAAAAGAAGTGAAGACTTTTCAGAGATTTTTTTCCCAGAGAGCGCTCTTTTACAGTGACTGTATAATTTAAACTTGGATGAAATTCACAAAGGTTATCTAATAACATTAAATAAATCAAAATATTCTGATTTGCCTAAGAGAAGGAGGGTGGATGTTCTCTGGACTGGCTCAAAGTGTTTGTAATGCAAGGTTTTAATGTATGCATGATATTGAATGGAAGGTTTAGGGAAAGATGCATCTCTGTGTAAAAGGACAGTCACCAAAAGGGAAGGTAGGAGTGCTGCCCTTCTCTGAAGTGAGATATTTATTTACTTGTAACATGTGAGGATGAAGGCATCCAACTATCTTGAAGGTCTTACAGAGTTTACAGTTTACAAAAGTCTTACAGTTTAGAAAACATGGCTCTTGAAGACAATATTTTTGAATTAATGTTGATCCAACTATTTTGTCTTGCAATTCAAAGGCTTTTATGTTGAATGGAGAATTGTCTTGCAGAAGTTTTTTAGGCATTTAAAGCATCATCAAACTTTGATCAATATTATTATTATGCTTTGTTTGAAAAATAATATTGCAGCATGCCCTTGCTTTTTCTTAAACATGTAATGACCTTGATGAAAATACAGTAATTTGTACCACTGAATTCCCTTGATTCTAGCTAATAACCTGAAATCCCACAGCAGTTTGTAGGGTTCTCCAAAATAGGCTCTATACCAAGCATTTCGAGAGTCATTCTACTTAACTGCCTAGCTCATGCTGAATTTCAAACACAAACTGTGTGTGTGGAAGGCTTAATGTAACAGGTGGGTCTTGTCATCCTGCTGATCTGACTGTTTGTGGAAAGCTACTGCATAATTGTTTTGAGGTAGAAAATTAACAGTAAAGAGCTCGTTCCTGTCAGCTTTCACACTCTTCAGTTTTGGTTCCCAGGATTTTGAATTTTGTAGCCAATTTTTTTTTTCTTCCCAGATGCTATATTGTTGCTTATCTTAAGAATTACTGGCTTTTACTTCTCAGAATGAATACACTGTGAAGGTGCTTTTTAAATTTGTAAGAGTGAAGAATATTAGCTAAAAGCTAATGCTTTTTGAGATTGCATCCTTTTAAGATGGCTTTTAGTAACTTCAAATGTGTGCTAATCTAAATGCTGTGCATTTTACTTCTGAAAAGGCACTTGTAGTGGTTTGCAGGTTATTTTTAGAGAAAATAAGTATTGATAACATTTAACAAACTGAGTCATTAAATGTGCATTTATTTTGGTTAGTATTTTCATAAACTTGGGACATATCTGACTTTCTTCAAAAGAGAAATAATATACTAACCACTGTATATAGTAGTCGCTAACCCTATTTTAATTTCTTTAACTGTACAGGAAAAGATTTTGTGGACTTCAATCTGACTCTTTTTCAGTCGTGAGGAAGATCAAGACATTAATTTTTGTCTTAATAACAGCGCTATGTATAAAAGAGCGTTATAAAGATTGTCTTTAGAACCTGAACATTTCTGTAATATAAAAATTTCTGTAATATAAAATTATGAAAGAGTTGAAAGTAATGGTGGTCTGAGAGTGTGTTGCACAGACTTGCACAGAGTACTCTATTAAAAGATCTCTTAAATATTTCTTCTTAGCCATCGTGTGCAACTGGGACCACAAATTCTGATTTCAAGTGTAGAAATTACTGAAGAAAGTAGGCAGGAAGAGACTGCATGAGCTGATGCAGTTCAGCTTCTTGCACACAGCAGAGATATCTTAAGGGTTAAATCTGCAGGTGAGTCTAGGTGAGTTGCACGAAGTTTGAGTTAGGAGTACTGGGAATTATCCTCAAAACTGGTAAGTTCTTGATACTGTATTTAAGACTTTGAGGTTTGTTGGAGAACAGATGCTAATAGTGAATTTAAAGCTTTAGACATTGATTTTTGATTCTTTTCAATGTAAACTGTTATGTATGAAATAATGCATAAAGATATGTGTATATATACACATATCTCCTGTATGATAAACCTTGTTTTCCTGTAATTGTAGTACTGCTAGCAACATTGAGTATGTTGTTTTAGGTATCGATGACATTGTTTCACCTACTGTGTTGGATTTCTGGTAATTAAAATTGCATAGCATTGTTGGGAAGCTTACTGCAATCACGTCCTCACTTGCAAATGATGAATGCGTATAAACTAAAAATATTTAAATGATACGTAATTGCTAGGTTCTTGACTCAACAATTTAGTTAGCTCTAGGGAGAGGGAATGAAAAAGGAAAAATGTTCGTTAGGGCTCAGGGATTCAGTCTGGTGTATTAGAAGGAATTGGATTATTCAGTTTACAGTGTTCTTAACGGATTCAATTTCAGCCGGAGATAATTGAAGTGTCGTCAAAGCTGTGTGCATCACTAAAGCATACAGAAAGACATATTCCCATGGGTTCAGTAAAACAATATAGAACAATGCGGAGTAGTTTCTCAGAGATCTAACTGCTATTACATTGAGCCTGCTTTAAGATATATTGCAGCTAACTTAGATAAATACATTCCCATGTAGTTCTCAGAGAACGAATGTTTAGATTTTCACTTATTTTGAAGGAATCTGTTTTAACAAATTAAATCTAATGTCAAAACATGTGACTTTGTAGTGAAAGATCACCCACGTTTCTGGTTAGTATATCTCTAAAATTCTCCTGATATTTTTTTACATCCTTGTATCTTATATCCTTTACATCCTAATTCTCTTAATATCTTAATCATCTCCTACAAAGGGAAATCCGAATTTTAAAACTATTTTTTAACACCATGAATAATATCTGTAGAAAAAATATATATTTGTGTTTATTGCTAGATCAAAATCTATGATTATCTAGAAAGATGTGTTGCAGAAACTTGCACAGGACTCCGACCAATTCAACTGCCCAGGTCTCCCTTGTAAATACACTCCTGCATGGACTTGTGTGCTTTAGGGATTGATCTTGTGAGCCAGCCAGGTTCTGATGAGGTGTCATAACCGGTAAACTCCTTTTGTGAAGTAGTACGAAATTGGAAATGGGCTTAATCATATTTCCCTATGTTCTCATTCTGGTGAAGGTCTGAAGAGGACTATCTAGGCAAACTTCTGGCAAAAAAAAAAAAAAAGGAAATTCCATGGGGTCGAGATGGAGTTAGGTTACAGCAAAAAGCTGAAATTTCATGAGCATTTCTAGTGGTTTCATGATAAAGGTCTAGCTGATATGAATGCAGAAAAGGGCAGCTTGTTCATGATCTGTTCACAGATCATGAAATCATAAGAATTTTGTGAGCCAGAAGAAGGTGATACGAATAAAATAACAGAAGTACTAAAATGTACAAGCTTTGAAGAAGTCATCCTCTCATTTGAGGGCTTACTTAACCTATGATGTTTCCTTATAGCTAGTTGTCTATACGTTGTAAATATTGGGGCTAGTTGTGGATTTTGGCCCAATATTTTATTGGGTTTTATTGCATTCCTATTGGGTTCACTGAAAACAAATAAATGCAAGTAGTTCTTATGAAAGTAACCAGGATTATTCTAGTCCTTTGGACTTGCTTCAAAATATAAATACTTCTCTTAAATTTTAAGGTTATTTTATTTTTACTTTTTTTAATCTAACAGATCCCATCTGTATTTTCTTATGACAGACGTCAACGGTGTTTTTAAAGTATTCTTTTTTCTGTTGTTCAGCTCTGAATGAGTCCATTAATTTATATACCAACTAGAAAAATACTCTACGTTTTGCAGTAATGCCTAGTAAGATTTTAAGCAAAATGTTTAATCTTCCATAGAATTGAAGTACTCAATGTCTTTTATACATTTGGAAAGAAAAAAAAAAAATAAGGAAAAGCTTTTAGACATCAACACAGAAAATGATCCACAAGGACCACTTTGCAATCGTTTTAAAGAACGTTTTCATAATGAAATGAATTATTGCTTTTGGAAGGCTCCTTAAATACTGTTCATCTAGACAGAGAAGGCCATGGAGGATGCCATTGTAAGTGTTGAACACAGCACTGGCACAACAGAAACACCACATGGAACATCACAATGCATGTTACATCCATAAGTAGGAAAAGCTGAAATGTTGGTTTAAGTTATTTTACCTCTGTCTATCTTAAAAAATAAATAAATAAATTAATTAAAAAATCTTGGGAAGGGCAAGATTAGAAGGTATAATGATTTAAATGGCCGTAGTGAATTCTGTATGAGATTGACAATGGAAAAGCAGTAAGAAAGTTTCACAACATAAAACTTGGACCTTTGTGCTGTTTTCAAGTCTCTGATTTCAAAGCTTTCTACCAGGATTAATATTCTAGGGCTCCATGTAACTCCCAGGAGGAAATGCAGCAGCGTTCACATTTTAGAGATGGGTAAATGAAATCTAGAGAGGTTATAACCTGTACAAAGCCACACAGAGGCATTAGGCCTTTGGAGAAACAGGGAACAGAGCGAAATTTTAGTATCTTGTTACCTGCTGTTACCCTGTGAGTAAAAGATCACCTGGAAGATAGGAAAAAAGCCCTCTGAGACTCCACTGTTTGTCCCTTTTAAACCATTTAATGGATTTATAAGTAAGAAGCCGGAGTCATTTCACCAAGGTCTTTAATTCCTAGTGAGTTATGTCACGTCAATAAAGCTGTTTTCTATGTGGCAGCATGCTTATATTACCCAATCATACCTAGAAAGCTAAGACTGCAAATACTGGAGAGTGGTGGCTCATTGGCACTTGGGTGACATGTCCGCTGCTGCTTTGCCCTGCGAGGAACCGTGAACAAGATCAAAACGCCTCTTTCCAACTCTTCCTATTACACAGGGTATACATCAATTATTAGTTCACTATGGAAAAACAAAACCTTTGACTCTAGGATGATTTTGGTCTCCTCATTGTGCAGTGCAAAACAAGGAGGATGGTCTGTAGCCCCAGCTGTTAAGTGCAGCGGCTGGCACAATCAGGCTGTAAAGTTTGGCAACGGGAGTAGAGTGGCTGCTATTTATATTGTTGATATAAATGGCTTAATGTAATGCTTTTGTATTCGATGATCTTTAAAAGGTCCCTTCCAACCCAAACTCTTCTGTGATTCTCAGCTTCTGTTTTCCTGAACATACTGGTTTGCTGTATGCTGCTTTAAATTTTCTGGCTGTAATGCAACACATTTATTTGTTTAGATATGCCTTCCCTGTATGTAGGCACACTTTGGCAATATGCATCGATATGATGGTGTCTTTCATACCAAGTACATTATAATTATATTTGTTGGGGTACGTGTATTCTGTAAGCCATAGATTTGAAAAATTAAAATTCAGTTATGCATTAAAAGACTTAATATTACTAATGAATGTATTTTTATTTTAAAAAGTGATGCTCTTCAGACATATTGATTCATCTCCTAGGGAGATCAAACTGCTCAAGCATTATAGTTCTTCCTGGTCCATGGGGGCAGGGGGGTAAGAAAAAAAAAAAAAAAAGAGGAGCATGAGTTATTTTGGACAAGGTAGGATTATTCTCAGAAAAATGAAAAAAACTCAGATATGACCTTTGAAAGTAGTAATGTGGAGGAATTAATGTTTTCTTAATATTTTTTCACTTGTATTTTTGGTTACGTGCCTGTAAGTCATCAGAAATGTTTTGATGCTGTGTGATACAGCTTTCAAAGCTGAAATACACAGAAGTAGCTAAAATAATAATAATGAAAAACCACTTTGCTCTTACATAGTGAACCTATTGCAAATGACATACTTCCTTGGTTACCTTTCTTTCAGGATGGGTAGTACATTATTTCTGTAGCTGGAAAAAATGAAAGTATTTGCATTGGAGTACTTTCTTTGAATCTCCATAAGGATTCCTTTTGTACAATATCTGTTTATTGATGTTCTGTATTTAGTTATAGTGAAGTGACTACTTCAGATTCAGTTCAGTGAAGTGCTTAGTACTTGCTTAAGTTAAAACATACAAGATGTCTGAGCAGGTGCAAAAGATCTGCATTTTTTTCTAATTTTTCAAAATGAAGGTATGATGCTGGATGAGAAATCAAGGCTTGCTCTAGCAGAGCTTCAGGGAGTACAACTGATGCTTAATTACGGTGCCACCTTGCATAGGAACACCTTGAAGCTAAGCATTTTGCTATGTCAGAGTATGTGAGCGTGGTGACTGTCAGAGGGGGCAGGAAGGTGGGAGGCTGCCCTTTAAAGCTGATGCTCCAATTCCAGTGGACAGAATGACAGATTTTTCAGATGGCAGAACATTCTCTTGCTCAATGTCATTGGTATAAAAGGTATTCTAATGAAAAGAAAAGCATGTTAAGTGAAGTATGCTAAGTCTTGAGCAGCAATCACTGACTCCTGCAATTTTCTGGCTGATGATATCCAGCTTTACAAAACCGTATATTTGATCAATAGCCACTGACAGCAGTTGAAATCTAATGTGTCAGTAATAGCAAATAACATCAGAGGAGTTACTAACGGTGTCAGGTTGGAGCAGTTCCTTGGTCTTGGGTGTTCGTGAAGCAAATTTCAGACCCGTGTGGTGCCCCAGACCCAGTGCTGTGTCTGAGTTCAGTTGGCACTTCTAGTACGTGCTTGTGTGGCGCAGTTTGGAGAAGGGCACAGGTAGGAGCCCCGAGCCCACCCATATGCTCAGTCGGCGCGTTGGCGTGTGCCTGTTAACCTCTGTGCACAAATGGCTGAAGTCATGTCTTGCATGTGGTAGCAATACTATTGAGTGTGCTCTGATTAATTAACTGCAGGGAGAAGAAGGTGAAATTTTCAGGTGTCGCGCAAAAATCAGTTGTGACTAGTTCTTGTGTTGTCTTGAGCCTACGTTTTATTGTGTACCTACATTATATGAGTATAGCTTTTTTGCATACATTTTGTTTGCACAGTTGCATAATGACACAAACTACTGTCTGCTCAGTTCTTGCTTTTTAATTAGTGATTATTGACTTTAGTTCTTGCTTTTTAATTAGTGATTGTTGACTATTTTGGGGTGAGGTAGGGCTGAAGACTTTTTTTTTCCTAACTTAATTTGCAAGGCCAGGGATTTGCGTTGAAAGCTGGCCTTTTACATTTGTGCTTCAACCAAATGGCCTTTTTATTTGCCTTATTATGGCTTATCTGTACTAACTTGAGTATTGCAGTCAGACTGATTTTTAGAAGGGCTGATCTGGAAGAAGAATATTATATGTCACTAAATAGGATTTTTTTTCAACGAGTTGACCAGGCCAGCAGCTGCGGAGGGGTGAGTGATGCACATGCTTTGTAACTGACCAGTATTGTTCCAAAACCCTTTCTTCAGGACTCATAATATCCTTTTGAAAATATGGGCTCTGATATAATAAAATTTGTTTCAATCATGATGTGGTAAATTTATCCTTGGGGATATCAGGAAGGAGGGGTTCCATCAACAAGTGTCTGCTGTTCTGTCAAGATCTGATTACTTGTGAAATTACAAGTAGCATTTTAGACATGGTTACAGTAAAGGTTACAGGCACTCTTTGGATCTGAAATTTCATTTTAGAGCAAAAGGTCCCCAAGGGCTGGTTTAATTTATTTAATTACATTGTACAAGACTTGGGTAATAGTTTTAGATCAAAGTATAAAAATCAACTTCCAGGCGAATTTGTAATATAATTGAAAATGGTAAATCGCTGAACACTTCAACAGTTTTCTCTTTGTAGGAGAGAATGATACAAAGATATGCATTGCAATGATATAAGTGCAAACCATTTATTAGAATCATAAATAATAAACTTTGGAAAAGTAACTTGTTTAATTGTAATGGCAGCACATCTTTCTCAAGGATTGCTCTACAAAACTGGATTAAATTGGCCTGGGAAGCCCCCAGGCTTTTTTAAGCATTCCTTAACTTAGTGGTTTAGATAGACTTTAAATCTAGTATTTTCATAAAAAATTTCTATTTCAAAGGGTTCTCTGCCTGTAGTGCAGAGAGAATTATTTCTAGGTCTTTCATTGTTTAGATGTGTCATGGTGGTGGGAGAAACTTTTTGCTTCGATTCCCTTATTCTGTACCTTGAGTGATGCCTCTTTTGACTCTTCCCACTTTCAGATGAAAACACTGTATCCATTGTCCCAGACATGTCTGGTCTAGCTGTTTTCGTACCACGCACCCGATTGTATTGGACATCTGCAAGCTGTTTCCCTTTTGAATTTGTTATTAGGAACTTGATGAAATGACTCAAAGCCACTGTCAGCAACATAAAGCATTAATTACTCATTTTTCTGAAGGTACAGAGCGAAAGGTACAGCAAGAACCAAATAGCAGAAAAATGTACATGTGCAGATCTCCCTTACACCATAATCTTCCTTCACCAGGTCTTCCGATATGCCCTTAAGCTAACTAATTTCAGCACTCAATCTAGACAAAGTAACCCATTTGGTCTGGGCATGCCTTTCTCTGCATCTTTTGTTTTCTTTCTATTCAATCAACTTTGACTGTCACTCACAGCATAATACCTGATTACTAATACAATTTCAAGGCCAAGGCTCCACTAATATTAGTCATTTTTAAAACTTGACAAAGCAGATATATTGCCAGGGTGTAAGCTGACGATTTACTTTTCCAGCCAACAAATTTGATGTTTGCTAGTATGACTTTTATCTGACTTACCGTTTTACAGTTCTTGCGTTAAAGCTTTTGATCCACGAGTCTGTTACATCCATCAGAAGTTTCTTCCAATTCATCATGCATGGCCTCTATCTTCTTTTTAAAATTTCTTAAAAATAGACCAACAACTTCACTGAAGCCTGCCTTTAAATAAAGGTGCTAGGACACTTTCCCATCAGTGTTCTGCGATCAATATCCCTGTGAAATATGGTGCATTTTCCTCTGCTTCATATTTAAAGGACAGTTCTGTTTGTTTCCATATTGATGTGCCACTTTTTCATGGTCTTGCATCTTGTCTGTTTAATCTCTTCAGCAATGCAGAAATATTAGGTTTTGCTCAGCTTAAGATGAAAGTTGTGACTCATCTAGGAGCTGTCTTCCCCTTCAAATTATTCCATTTAAATAAATTATAATTACACTCAATTTAAGTATTCAGATTCTTGTTCTTGGAACAAAAAGAAGCAGCATACACAAAAACTGCGTCACATACTGGTGGCTTTTTCTAGAATAAACTTTATGATCAATTTCATGGAAAAAAAAGTTTAAAAAGAAAAGAAAGGAGTATTTTTAATAATGTTGTCAAACTTAGGTTTCTCCATGGTAACTGTCAGTGCAATACTAAAACTTTTCACATGGATATATTAATTATTACAACAGGAAGAATAATAATTATGGAGATACAGTAGAACTCCATGCTGAAACATAAATGTGTCTTGGAGTTTTTTCTGTTGTAGGATGGAGTAAAAAACTTCAGTTATGCTATCTGGTACATGGGCTCTCACGTTTATCAGGCAGTCTTTGACCATTTAACACTAATACTATTCCTAGTTAATACAAATAGCATTGATGATTCTGTATATATCAAATATTATTTGTTCTGCTTCTTGCAAAAGCCAGCTAGAGACTTGTTTGTTCAGATTATTCTGTATCATGGTAGATGATAAAATCTACTGCACTTACCAGGTTTATAAAATACTTGAAACGTCGTAATAAATCTGGAATGGGAAAATCTTTGCTACAGTTCTCACAGAAACAAGAATTTAAATCTGCAGGTGGCTCACAGATTTTCACTTGAACGCTGTAGCATTATTTGTGCTAGACTTCATTGGTGAGACTGCTCTGAAAGAGTTGTGGATCACTTAATGCCATCTGCAACAGTTTTGTTTATCATTTATTGAATAGATTTAAGTATTCTAAGAAAAACATCAAGAAGCATTTTTTCATTTTTCTAAGAAATAGCTCATTAAAACCATTAATATTACAACTGTGATCATGTTAATAATATGCCTTATAATTTTAGCATACGGCAGAAGTTAAGGAACGCATCTAAAAATAGGAATCAAAATTCTGAAAATAACTGTCTTATTTCAGTGTTCACAAAAATCAATAAAAATGCTGTGCTGCTTTGGTCTTTTTGGCTTTAAATTAAGTAGAAGAGAGGTCACAACTGCTATTTATCTCTTACTCTGATACATATTTAATATCTCCATTTAAATAATTCCTTTAAAATCTTTAGTCTGACAATGTGCTGTTTAACATCAAAAATTCAGGCAATGTTAGCGATGATTATTCATGCTAAAGCGTTGTTTTTCTCATTGTAAAAGAAACATTAGCCAGTGGCTAAGTGGCTTGTTCTTTAATATGCATCATTTCCAAAGGAATGTGGAAAAAAATACATATATCAAGAGGAATCAAAGGCAGTGCATGTTTTCATAGTACCAAGTCCTGTACCATGTGCAACAGGTTTTGTTTCCAAGGTTGTATGGTAGCTGTGCACCTTCAGTTTTGAACCACATTTGAACAATGTTTTGAAACACGTGTCTTAAAATTAGGTTGTCATTTCAGCTTCTTATTCTAGTTGCTGTGTCTTCAGATACTGCCTAATGTGGTGACTAGAGCTGAGTGCTCTGAACACACCTGAAGTGGTGCAGTGATTCTGGTACAGACCTCATTTTGCCCTATAGTTGGGAGGGTATGAAGCCTTTTTCACTGTGTCTATTGAGACTTCTTTCTGCCCGTCATGTAGGTCTTTACCTAAAGTAGTCAATTCATTAGTCTATTTTTCAAAATACATCAACATTGTAAGGACAAGATTGCTGTTCAGTTTTCATTATATTATTGTGATGTCTTCATATTCCTCTGTATTCAGATTAAAGTGATACAAGACAGGCAATGCACATTTAAAAACAACAATAAAAAATAAGGAACAATCAAAATGACATCTGTTTCCATTGTGAGTCACTGTTGATTAGTGCAGCCTTGCAGACCCTGTTGTGATGCCTTTTCATTAAATATAATATTAATGATGGCAATTGGAATGGACGGGGCTACTGCTAAAGCTGAACTGGCATCAGTAAAGCAAACGTGGGGCAGCAGAAAAAAGCATGTCCATGGAGCAGAGGAGAAGGCGGTGGGAGAAATGCATCGGCTAGCCCTGAGCTGGTGCCGAGGAACTTCATTAGCAGAGAGAAACAACCACTGAGCTTGTGTGCCGTGCTGCCGCAGGGGAAGTTGGATGTGTGCTTCGGGCAGCTCACCTCCATCCCTGCTGCCCTGTGGGGACCGGCCTCTGGAGTGAGAGATGCCCCAAGGCAATCAAGATGCTCTAACCAGCCCTCGGGCTGCAGGACACCTTGCTTTTAGTGTTTGTAGTCAACTCCTCTGTCTTGGACAACAACAAAACAACAAGATATGTGGCCTGAGAAGCTTGTAGGCTTTTACGTGGGTAATACGGATGTGAAGAATTTACTTTAGCTTTTCTACTGGCACCTTTTCTGGAGTTATTCTTCTAGAACATCATTACAGAGTGGAAGATAGTGTATTTGATTTAGGTGGAGAAAAAGTCCTTAGGTTGTTCTTGAAACTCTTTTTATGGGACACCCTTGCTGTATTTTTACATTCACCATGCAAGACTTTGTGTTTTTTCTATCATTTCTTTAATTTTTTTTTGAAAGACCTTTTCTTACTTGCCTTATCTATCCTTCTGTTTAACCTTTCTGACCCTTTTAATAAGCTTCTTTATTCTAGGCAGTTTGCCCTTTTGAAATTAAATAATGTCGTAGAAGATTTTCTCATTACTTCCATAATAGTTTAACAAAATACTTCCTTTCGCAAGTTTAAATAGATATTTTTATCAAAGTAACAAAACCCCAAACTATGAAAAGAATGCTATGCTGCTATATTTAAAAATATATATAGAGAATTTTTAGGAAACTCCTTGAAAGATATTTGAAAGTTTGGTTAAAAATACCAATAAGAAAGTTAGAAGCTTGCAAGTAACTTATCTCAAAATCATTTCTGAAGTATCATGGACTATGTCTTACTAGCAGAAAGCTGATTATTATTAAAGATAAAAGTTCTCATAGTAGTTAACTTGAAAAAGCTGTTAAAGGTGGTTGTTCGGTTAATTAAGTTAAATAATTTGAGTTGCTTGAGAATAATCCAGAGACAGAAAAATAATTTGATTATCATTTATCTAAGGTCTGGGATGTCTCCTTTGACTCCTTTTGTACTCTTTAAAAAGCAAAAGGATTAACCAAATTGAATATAGTAAGGGTATATTCCATCATGTGTATGCATTGATGTAATACTGGTATATATGATTTCAGACAATTTAATCCTGAGATACTTCTAGGAAGAAAAAAACTATTCATAGGTTCACCAGCGTTACAAATTGTCATACTGTAGAGTAAAGGAGAGAGAAATTTTCCTTCTTGAAGCAGATATTAGAGCTGAATGGTTTGATGCATCTAAAAGAGAAAATAGTAAATAAAAATGATACAAAGCTTATAGTAACATTCTGTATGCAAAGTGTGAATTTGAAAAGAACCAAACTAAGCTTCTGTTCTATAACTTAAAGTACTTTGAAATCCTGCTGGCTTCCTCTATTTCAGAATTAATGGGATGTCAGGCCACCCAGGAGAGGGAAGCGGGGTGTACAGTGTGAGCGAGCCCCATCGGCTGGCTCTCTGCGTCAGGAGGGGCTCTCTGATATTGAGGGTCAGAACCTGAATGAAGGGTGCTAACTCAATCTTTATCGTTATTAATTAGGTATTTCAAATGAATTCTGATATGGCAGCTTTGTTACTTTATCCTATGCTTACAAGGAAGCAGGACTGATTGCTGGTGCTAATCCTTCCCATGCTAGTAACTTTTAACACTCAGAGGTAAGGCAGAAGCTTCAAATCTATTTCTCTGTAAGTTCTTGAAAGTTGGTAGCTGGTTAGTATCAAGGACCAAAATTAAGTGCTTCTGTTAAATATAACCTCAGCAGTTGTCTGTGGTGGTGGACTTACTGGTTCACCAGTTACTCACAGCAGTTGTCGCAGCAGCAAGTAGGAGCCTCCTGCTGCATCTCATGATTTCTGTAGCCTGAAGTGTCACAGGAGTGTGACAGTCTGTGGGTTGGATGAAGGTATAGGGGTGTGAAGGGGACCTGATGTTAGGTGTAGGCCTGGACTAATGGTATTCAGGGAGTCGTGAATGAGAGGAAAGACTTTGGGGTTACTGGAATCTGGGAGTTAGGGGACTTCATAGAAACAAGCATGTCCGCAGATAATTGGACTTTATTAATTCCCTCACTCAGAGAACAATGTGTTTTCTTTACAATACTTTTCAATATTGTGCTTGAGATACAGGAAGAAGGGTTTGTCAGTGTTGTTTTGCTCTCTTTAATTTATACCAGGACTTCTTGCTTGCTCTAATGAATGAACTCCAGCTGTTGGATTCCATATGGGAAATGTAGCCAGCATAGCTCTTCCTGACAACTAATGCCCACACTGTGAAAGCTGAGAATGAATCAGCATGAGGGATCTGGGAATGAGAGTCTTAACATAAAACAGCTGACTGTCATCTATTATTTGGGTGGCAAGGGGAGATAAGTAAGAAAGCTTGTTTTGCAAGCAGGGTTAAAGAAATGAACTTTTTATATTGGCCGCTTGTGGCAAAAACTTGGAAATGATTTACAGTCACTTGGGAGACCTCTTTGAGAGTGGATTTGAAGGTGTGTCCTAGGGAGAAAGGAAGGAATAGTCACAACAGCTTCCAGTGGCTATTGTATCTGCAGGGAAAGGGGAAAAGAAACCAGACCAAAGCATGCCCACCAGTTAGGATGTCGGTGATAGGCAGTGCCTGAAAGCACTGCAGTGTTACAAGGAGCATGATGGAGCTACAAGTAGATCGGAAGGAAAATGTAGAACCATTGATGTACTGCTCTTTCACTGAAAGAGGAGAAAAAAGTAATTGATCATTTTCTTAATTCAGATTTTCAGATGATGTGAATATAGGGACTTCAGCAATGTTTGGAAAGATTTGCAATCTTAAATCTTATCTGAAATGAGTCTCTGGGGTTGGGGGGGGAAGTAATGTGATGTGTTGAGGATTGTATCTTGCAGGACGCTTCTGAAGATGTAACCATAACTTATGTTTTCAAATATATTTTTCAATAGGCTGATGCCGCAGAGTTCCCCAAGTGGGTTTCTAGAAGGAAGGAGCTTGTGTGTGGCCTCCTGCAGCAGTTTCCGTGAGAATAATTGGTCTAGAACCTACTCATGGGAGATGTACTCAGAAATTACAAGAAATTGCTAATGTGCTCCTCTTGTTTTATAGTTAAAATCAATTGTGCCGATATCTTGACCCATCCTGAGACAGAGAATTATGCCATGTTTCAAAACTTTTATGCTTTTCCTTTCTGTTTGGGAACTATTTGTTTCTGTTTGTTTTATATTTGTTTAGTGTAAGCTGATGAGTAACGCATGGTTCTTAGTTTCCAGGAAGAGTTTACAGTTCCAAAGAATACTCTTTTTTTTTTTTTTGGTGCTTGAATAGTGTTTTATTGCTTCACTTTCCTTTATAAAAAGGTGTCTCATATAAATGCAGTTGATGAGATCAAAAGATCAGTTTCAGTTTTAAATCTCCTGAGAGGATTTAGAGCTTTCAAATTCTCATGTACAATTTCAAATAAATTTTTCACCTTATGCTCTATGGATTCCATCCAGATTCCTTCCATTTTGGCCTTTAGATAGTATATAGCTGCCAGATTAGAATTAATATTTCTTTTGAACCTTCGTGTGCAATAGATGCACTCATTAGAGGTAAAGGGCTGGAAGATGTGTGATAACTGCCATGGGTCGTGTAGTTCCTTTATCAAGCGTATTGATATCCTATTTTAAGGCTCAACAGAAACCGTTACTGATGCAGATACTTGTGTGATGTGAACAACTGTTATCAGGCAATGATTTGCAGGAAACCAAGGAATTGCTAAACCAGCATCTTTAAAAAGTCACTGTGGAGACAGATTTCAAAAACGAAACATCGGGTCAGAATTGCAAAGTAGTTTCTGTGTTTTGTGAACTTGATTCAAATACATTTTCATTGAATGGTGTACGTTGCTGCTTTCTAAGGTTATGTCAACACTGCAAAATATAATGCTTTGCTATTATGCCTTTTTTTAAAGAAAAACAGATTTTTTTCCTGGGAATGACTCTTTCAAACCTTTCAACTTCCAATGAAAAATAGGATTAATTACCTTGGAACCAAGGCATGTACTGTTAGTCATGCAATGTGTGGCATGCTGCTTTTATACCACTTGCTTCTGACTCACTTTGACTCAGATTCTTTTCCTCTGTGTAATTTCTATTTATCTGCTGTGTTTTGTGTGTGTGTTTGTGTTGTTCATGTTGTTGTTTGTTTGGCGTGTTCATTCTTTTGTAATACTGGGTATTCTGATGGGAATTCTAGAAAGGTGAATTTTCTGTTTCCCACCCCAAAAAACTTCAGGGTCTTCAATGGAACCAGCATACTGCTAAAATCAAATAAACACGTGTTTTTGTACATTTAAGAAACGTGCGTGATGTAGACAAGATGTTTATTGTATTCTCTTTGCTTTTTTCTCTTTGCCAACTATGCAAGCAAAGCAGCAAGGTAAAGGTCCCTCATCCATAGACCTAATCTGTCTTCAGTTCAAAGATTTGTAAGTAAAAGCAACCATCTGTACAGGACAGCTGTTGAAATCCCTCTTACAAGCATTGCATTGGTGCCAAAGTGAAGCTTCTTACACTAATATTGTTGTGCCCTCATTTATAAATTAGCAACCCAAGCGCTTTATTATACTTGAAGCCCATTAAATACCGTTGTAATTCCTGGTACAACAACAGTGTTATATAGCAGCTCTTTATGTAGAGCCTTAGTGCTAGGGTTTGTTGAATTTTCATCCAACGTATGTTTAAAAAAGAGTTCTTTTTCTGTGTAAATAATTCTGTGGGTATTGTTTCTATGAAGTCATACTAACTATGTATTCATTAAATCTATGGGTGAATCATAGAATTATACAATTGATTGCTTTTTGATCTCTAATATATTCTCTCTGTATATATTTTAGGCTGGAAAAGACATGTAAGAAACTAAAAGATAAAATACATGCACAAAGGCATCTATTTTCTTGAAAGAATAGGCTTTCACTAAGTATGTGGCAAAAAAAATCCTTTTTCACATATTATCAAAGAACAAAAATAGAACATGAACAATATAAAGTCAAAGAATTGTTTTTAATATATTCGTCTGGTATTCATTTCAAAGGCACAAGAGCAAGGTTTAGATACATTTAAAAACTTTTAATGGAGTTTTCCTTCAGGCTACTTAATGATGCATATGATTTTTAAGTACTAAAGGGGTAAAAAAAAAAAAAAAAAAAAAAGGCTAGGTCTATACCTTTCTCCTTAAGGATGCTTTTCTTTTCTCCTTTTTTTGTAGTATTCTTGCCTTCTCAAGGATCTGTCTTTGAAATCAATTTCAGATGTCAGGCAAAAAGTTAAAGATGTTGGCACTAGTTGTCACAGATCAGACTAGGATGTCTCATTAAACTGAGCAAAGAGAGAGTGCGCATCACCTTTAATTTTCAGACTGGTTGGTGTTTTGTATTTAATGTTCAAGTGAATGTGATTGATGCCTTGCAGAGAAATATGTGATAACATTTACTGAAACTTCTCTTAAATATTTGAAGGTATATTTCTGTGTCTGTCTAGTATGAATGATTTTGGTTTCCTGTGTTCTCCCTTCTTGGCTGATGGCCTCTGAAAGTGAACTTTGAGAACAAATGTAGAACAAGTCAGGCATGCCCCTTTTGTGTTGATAATATCAACTTGACAAATGTATTCTGAATTTTGCCTGCAGCCATTAAAATGGAAAGCCAAGTCGGAAGTGTTTTATGTGAGGTTTTCTTATTGCTTGTACCAGCAAGTATTGTACTGATTTTGTCAAAGGGAAACATAATTTTTAGAAAGCACTTGCCCTATTGACACCCAATGAGAACAATATATTTTAATCCATCATACTATTTTTTACACCTTCATTGTTTTATTTGCCATTGCTGTACTTTTTCTAGTTATTCCTAAGCTGGTGTAAACTAAAGGCCAAATGTCAAAAGTTTAAAAAAAAAAAAAAAAAGTTAATGCTAATTTAGGATGAATAGTTATTAATATTATTTGTTTTTTATACATAGTGAAGAGAAATAGCTGAGGTTGTTACAGCTTTGAGGGTTTAGTTGTGTATGCAGAGTGGACGGTGGCTCTGTTTTTGTCATGTATCTAATTTTTATATTTGTATTTGAGGTACACTCTCCTTCATATTTACAGAATTCTTCACCGTTTGTCAGATACAATGGGTTGGCAAGAAGCACATGCAGGGAAGTAATTTAATGTATGTTACTTTAATTTAGAAACCCACATTTTTGATGTGAGGCTGGGGGGGTTGGCCTTTGTCCAATAAATGTCTCCTATAACCATGGAACATGTTAATTTAATGTTTCCACATTAAAACAGTGTCACGGTAAGTACCTGTTGAGTACTGCTAAACAAATAGAAAAACAACTAATTTGCTTCTTAATGAGCCAGTGTAATGTGCTAGCATTTCAGTCAGACACGGTTTCTGGTTGAGCATGTATCTCCGAAGATCTACTTCATGAAACAAGCCTTTTAAAATCAATGCCAATAAAAGACATTGCCATAAACTATGTCAATGAAAGCTGTGTGAAAAATGTGTGAATAAGTATTTGGGATAACCACTTAAAATACGACTGTAGAGTATTTAGAATATGTCACAGGACGTTGAAAAATTTGGGAGTCGACCTGTTCTGTATATTTTTTGCAATTCAGATGCCAGATCTTTTAAGAGTTAGAGCAGGGGTGTCCCGTGGGCTTTTTCTTTCCCTTTTTCTCTCTGGTGGGAAGCACCCGAAGGCTGCCTGCTCCTGGCACCTGTAGGCAGTGCTTGGATTTCGGCTGTGCCTCAGCACCTGCATTCTGCCTCCCAGAGAAATTTGCAAAATGAGCCTTTTTTGCAATACGTACTGTATCTGAGTATTGCTGTGGGATTACAAGTGTTTACAAGTACAGTGACCTCCTCCAGAACAGTTAATCTCAAAATAGAAAAAGCTGTGTTTTTGGCTGTTACACAGTAGCTGCAGGCTTTTCCTTACACTTATAAATCCCTGTTTGATATTTTAGAAACTGTTTTCAGGTATTTCTAGAGGATGCTATTTCTTCAATTTGTTTGTACAAGTTTTTTTTTCTCTGTTAGATTTGGAACATTTTCATACCTGTTCTACATAATTGATTTAATTGTAGGGTTTTAGATTGGAAAACCAGAAAGTTTACATAGATATTTTTTAGCCCTATATATAAATATGTGAGTAACTCCAGTATTGGAAGAGCAGTCAATATTATTTGTGAATCTTAAATGTCAAATAGCTCAGGTTGGCATTAGGTGTGTGGTGAAAGCTGAAGTTACTTCTGCTGATCTTGTCTCACCTCTTGCTTTCCTGACGCAGGTTAGAGCTTGTGTTAGGCACAGAACTGCTCTTTGCTTAAAAATATCTGAAATTCCTAGTCCTTCAGTCTTTTCAGGGAATGTAATTATTTCCTCTGTGGGGAGAAAAAAAGAATAACATGCCTTTATCTACTCAGGGAAAGAATTTAGATGTCCTTTCCTTCTTTGTCCTGCAAAAATCTGCTTTTTCTAGCAGGAACTTTGCTATCAGACTTTTGTCTTGTGGATCCTGGTGAAAGTAACCTCAGTCTGCAATGTACTATGATGAAATTTTAAGCACATTAACCATAGTGTGTTTGGTAATTGTAATTATCAACCATACTTAATTTTTTCGATTGCCTAGCAGTATGTTTAGATGGAGGCGTTGTGTACTGAACACAGGAATATGGTGCTTAGAGTAATGAATTGTGCCTCCCAAACTTCTACATCCTCTTAAACCTTAATAAAGTTATGACATTATTTTCAAAACACCATTTAAATTCTCTTTCTGCCTAACTGGAGTTTAACCCTGTCTGATTTACAGATCTTATATTTTTTCTTTACATATCCCTTTGCATGTCGTCCATCAATGTTAGCAAGAACAGTAAATGCATTGATCTATTGCTACACTTGGCAAGTTAAATAACACTTCATGTAAGAAGTATTGATTTATAAAATCTAGTACATGTAATTAACATTAGAACTGTCAAAAGTTGAGAACAGTATTAACTTGTTGCTTATTTATAACCCAAAGAAAATTAAATAAAATATCCAGATTAATAAAGTAACTGCTTTTTTCTGCCTTCAGATATGTCAGGCTGAGTTACGTTTTCAAGAACAGTGATACGCTTCTTCCAACTTCTGACAAGGAGAAATTATATGTTTCGTTAGTATTGTTGAAAGTAATTCTGTAGTCTCTAGGTGCGTGTATTATCCCCGAGGTGGTGAAAGGATTCCACTTGGGTAGTTCTGAAAGGGTTTAGTGTAAAAGATGCAGAAATAAGTGATAGTATTAGGGAAAATTAAGGTAGCTAATTTATGTTAGGTTTTTAAAGAGCCTTTGATCTGGCCTTTAATTAGTGCCGGCTCTCCTTCATGAAAGTATGCAAAGCTGTATCTCCCTGTGTGCACGGTACAAGGTATTCTCCAGTTGTCTACACAAATTGGGCAATGAGCTAGTTCAAGAGCTCTGAAAGGATCACTACGAGCTGTTGTTCCTGACTCAAGCACTAACCAGGTGCCTGCTGCAGAATTTGCTTAAGATATGATGGGAGTACTTGAATTGAGTTCTGTGAACTTTGGGCTTTGCTTTGATTGTGTTTTTGCCCTAATTCAGCATCACATAAGGATATGAACAATTCCGTGTCTGTTTGGTATGGCATGTGATCGTGTGCTTACCACCCTTGAATTCAATAGCACCATTGAGGTCCTTTGAATTGAGTTTGTTGAGGCAGGCCTTATCCAATTTATAAGCCTATTTACATTTCCAAGTTTAAAGGGCAAAAAAGAAAATTACAAGCTACACATAAACAAAACAACAATAGCAGTAAGGAGCGGGTGTTGTTTTAACAAAGGCTTGTGCATGAATCACTTCCCATTCAATCCCCTTTATCAAGAGAGATGTGTTCATATCTTTTATGGTTATTCATAGTCTCCTTGCTATTTAGAAATAATTTTGTTCTTGAAATAATAAATAGGTGACCTTACATGCCTTTCAAGTCTGGCAGTGCCTTTGCTATGCCATTGTTTCCCGCTGCTGCACTAGTGTTTCTGTTCTGGTACTTCCAGGCACTCATCTGCTGTTTACCTTTTTGATTTAATTCATCTTCTACAAAACAACAGAGAATGTCTTGCACCAAGGACAAAGTTGTGAAAGGCATATTTGTGATTTGCTTTATCTGTTTTGTTATTTTGTCTGGGGGGTTTCATCCCGGTGTCTGTTATGTTTTAGTGGATCTACATCAATACCAGTGTGATCTGAGCTGGCCCTCCAATGGCTGGAGATTGTGTAGTGGTAGCTGTAGCTTCCTTTGCGGTTAGATAAGGAAGCAAGTTGTGCAAAGGAAGCAAGTCGTGCAATATTCGGCTTTTCTTTTTTTTTTTTTTCCCCTTGTAAGGCAGTCTTTGCTTTCCACCTGCTGTGTGCTGTGATTTAAACTGTCGCAGCTTATTTCCTTGGGAGCCTCACAAGTCTCTGTAAACATCACTAAATATTAAGAGAATATAAAAAGAATGGAGGTTATGCTTTGATACCAAATTCAGCCTAGAGAGGTCGTATTTCTTTGGAGATTTTTTGTTTGGTTTTGATAATTAATGGGTTCTCATTTACTTACCTGCTTTGTACACTGTAGTGCTTTTTATCTCAGAAATTTTGTAACTTTGAGATGTGCTTATGAGCATTTCCCAGAATACTTCTGCAGCCTCTTTGGAGGAAGAATTACACTAAACATAATTTAAGAACATGATCTGTAGCTTCTTGATTTTTAATCTTACAAGTCAGTTTCATGAATTCATGGAATATCAGCTGTTATTGCCTTCTGATACAATAAACCTATTTCCTCCCCCCCCTCTGTTTCAGCTGAAGTATTACAGAAGGTCAGAAAAAAAAACTAAATTGTGAGATGTAGAAATTAAACTGGGAAAAAAACCATAACGGGACTTTTGGTTAATATATCAGGAGCTGCTTGAGGCTCAGATAACATGATATCGGCTCATTCTTTTTCTTGTCTGGTCTGCTAAAGAAATCAATTTTAAGAAAAAAAAAGATATAATTGCATGTGGGAAAATTTTGCTCACTGGGGATAACCAAGAGCATTTCGTGTGGAATTTTGAACAGAATGATGTTACTGACCACTGTATGTTTCCTCTCAGATCCAGACGTCTCTTCTGGGCTTCTGTGGGCCCTCTCCTTTTGGTCCTGTTCTCAGTGTTTCTGCTAAAACACTGCCAGCCTCAAGAAATCTTTTCTCAAAAGGGAAACAAAATCTGTGGTGTTTGAAAAGATGGTTTTTAAATAGACAACAGCATTCAGGAGTAGGTTTAGGTTTTGTGAACACAACAGGTTATGTTTAAGGGTTTTGTTAGGCAACAGGTGGTGATAGGATTTTCTTTTTTAATCATCAAAAAACTGCTCTGGCTTTTGTTTGTCTGTCTTACATTTGTGTATTACACTGAGCTGTTTTTCTCGTTTCTTAAGTAGTTTGTAGGGGAAAATGGAAGAAAGCAGATAAAACATGAAATGTTTGTGCATTAAAACAAAGTGGAAAGGTTGCAATGTTGAGGCAGGTTTTCCTGTAACAATACATTTCATGATGTGTATTTTACCATTGCTTGAGTTTCTGAAGGAATGAATGGTGGTGTTTAGTTTCTTTTTTTTTTTTTTTTTTTTTTAAAGAAAACTGTGCTGTGTATTAGTCATGATTTGGGAAAAACATCTGATCTATTTGCTTAAGAAATGAGGAACATGAAAGCAAAATGGAATTTGCAATGCCATTTGGGCAATTCTGAAATAGAGAACTGCTATTTGAAGGGTTTTTTGTTTTATTTTTCTGTTTAAATGAAGTAAGTTTTTAAGTAAGTCTACTTAACTATTAGTGTGCAACACTTACTCTTGCCACTTGGGACTTCTACTTAATTGTTGAAAGGCAGCCATATCTGTACATTTCAGAATGTTTAGTTTTCCTCTTGGAATAGTGTGCAACGCATATGTAATCTAAGTTCAACATTTCTTCCATCCAAATCAAACAAATAATTGGCAATTATCCAATAACTGACAAGTCAATTAGTTATTTGACCTATTTGAGATGAAAACAGGTACCTGTTGAAATTTTGTCTTCCATTGACTGTACATTTAAAAGAAATAAATGTCATTTATTCTAGAAATATGCAGGTTTCCTCACAGAACTTGCTGAGTCCTAAAACAATTTAATTCCATCCTCAATTAAACCTTTAAAAGCACTATCCATCAACCTCAGTTGTTACTGTACTTGCATTTAGAAATGGTAGTGGATGTACCCAAGAAGCAGGTTATCTTTTTTGTATATAGCAGTACAAAAAGTGGGTAATGTGGGCTCATTTAGTTGACTATGAAATTAAGGAAGAAGACTTGATTTAAATATAGATACTTCAGTATTATTTCAATATGAAATCAGATATTGGCTCTGATAAAAGCTCAGGAAATCCACTTTAAGGGCGTGTTGTATACCACTGTGTGAAAATTCTGAGCCATGGCAGTATATTGGAAAAATAACCTGATATTTTAATGAAATATTCACTATTGATGTATCAGTCCTTTCAAACCCAGGCTTAGCATAAGGTAGTAAAATGCAATTTTAATTTAATTGTTGCACTTGGTGATTTATGTCACACTTCCAACCAAGAAAATCTGAATCTCAAATATCCAATATTTTGGGTAGAATAACATTCCTGAAAATCAATACAGTTAAAGTGACTCAACGCTCTAATGTATGTTTGACATTGTTGACAGTTTATGAATAGATCATATACTAACTTTCACAGCATTTCACCAACGTATTTTAGAAGGTTTGAAATAAAAAGATCGACTCAAATATATCTGAATTCAATTTGACTTGCTGGTATATTTCTCAAGATTTATTGTGTAATTTTTCCAAATACTTATGCCGTATAAGGTATTGAAGTTCATTTCTATTAGAGAATACAACTTGCATCCAGAGCTTGTACATGCATGCTTATATGTTAGGAATTAGGATAAGTTGAAAAAGAAAAATCTTTTGCCTACCTGAGTCACGAATAAGAAGAAAATGGCTCTGATTCCCCAGAAGGTTACAGTTATCAGCTGTCAATCAGTACAGAGCAGCTCGTAGTCAATTGTGTGCACTCTGAAGCATTAGCTTATGAATGTCACAGCTGAACTTTAATCTTTTTGACGGGATTTTGCTGCCCATAGTTGCACCTATATACTTCGCTTGGAGCACTGAAAAAAGTCTTTCTGTCTCCAGTTTGGGCTTCCTGTTTCTAGTTTCCTTTTTAATTTAACTATTATTTTGTATTAAGTGTTTAAACCCCTAGACAGATCATCTAAAATGCTCTTTGTGGCAATTATCATTAACCTACCTGAAGATGGCTCACATCTCTTTTCTTTGCAAACAGTGAGTGCAAATGCATTTCTGTATTGTGGCTCTTCTGTACTCATCATTCAACCTCTCTATGTAGTTTCTGTAGTCTCATTTTCCTGGAAAATTCCTCAGAGAGATTCTTTATTTTTGTCAGTTGATCATGGTTTTAGACACACCTGAAAAAGGGTGATGGGCATCATGCTTTGACGTGGGTCTAATAAAGTGGAATCAATATAGGTGTGTTCTTTAATAAACCAATTGTATTCTTCCTAGGTTATACTGAAAAATATCTCAGTCAAGATTTGTTTTCAATATCATCTGTTCAGTAAACTGAGCGATGGGAAGATATGCTAAAATGACATATATTAGTGATTGAACTGTGTTTACTCGGACTTGGTGATTTATGAACAGGTTAATCTACTTTTAATATTCAATATTGTTTCATCTAAAATGATTTAAGAGTAGATACATATAAGAAAGACAAATAGTAATGGCAGCAAGGATCTATTAACCTGTTCTCTGCATTCACTGCAACGTTCCTCTTGAGTGTCTTCAGAACCTCAGTAACTGATTGTCTCAGGATACAAGCATGTGATTTTGACCTGCAGCTGTTGGCACTCCTGATTTCTGGAGAAAAAATTACTGAGATTTTAACAGGGTAGTAGTTGCAGTGCTTTTTGCTGGTGAAGATGATGTGATACTTCTCTGGAGTCTGGTAACTTCCTTTTTCTCAGTAGGATAGATGCGCTCAAGATCAAATTGCATCTTTTATTAAAACATATGGATTTCTGAGTGATAGGACTGCTTTCAAGATTCTGTGGTAACCTGTAGTATCTGAAAGATCTATTTAATCTGAGTCAGATTTATGTGTTGTAATAATGAAATCTCTTAGATGGTTAAAACTCGTTAATCAAAGTTTGTTAATGTGCTTATTGGAGGGTGTGTTTGAGTTCCTTGAGATAGCAGTACTCTGTTTCGGAAGCCGTGTTTGCTTCTGCTTTTCTGAAGTTGTCTTATCTAGCTGATGAGTAGCAACTCATTTTTTGTTCCCATTCCATTCAGTACAAAGCTATAGTCAGGCTGTCTTCTCCTCTTACAGATTTTATGCGCAAGTTTGTACCTGAATGTGGTTTTCACAGGGGAATAGAATATGAGAGAGCTCTCAGGTCGTGTGATGCTCCTTGTCTGCTAGGGCCAGGGAGAAGCCCAAAGTAGATAACAATTGCATACAGCAAAATTTTTTATATTTAAATGTCAGCATTAATCCAAACAGAGGTGTATGCGCATTGTTGAATTAGGTCTTGAAAATATACTGAGATAAAATCCATCTAAGCTTTGCATGTACCAAGGAAAGAAAATAGGCTAACCTGGCAGTATAATGTAACTTGCTGTTTAATGATGCACAAACACAAAGCAGACAGGTTTTAGAGCAAATACACAGATAATTTTGACATTCAGTCCTGTTTTTTCCTTAAGATTTTCATGAAAATAAATCTGCAACATCCTTTTTAAGGGATACCAGTCAGAATGTTAGTGAATTGGGTAAGCAGACTTAATGAAAAATTTGTAGAAGCTGTATGTATGCGCCAGCAGATAGACACCTTATTCCTTCACTCCTCCTTGCAACTCTGACAATTTATTTTTTGGTTTTAGATCAGCCTAGTTGAAGAGCCAGAGAGACTGGAAGTGTTAACCCTCACGTGTTCAGAGGAAACCAACAGCATACAATGTGAATGTTTGCCTTTTTGCAGGGATAAAAAATCTTTTAGCTAAGAACCCTAATTCCGTTATTTTATTACTCCTGTTTCTAGGACTCAAATGCACTTTTTCTAATCTGTTTGCTCCATCTTTCAAGAGAATGAGAGTTAAGAGATGCTCTTATGGCTTCTAAACCATTGATTGGCCAAGGTTAGGCTGAAGTGAGACCTTCCTATATTTATAAAGTCCAAGTATCTCATGATACTGTTAAACGAAGCGCTTGTCTTCCATCCCATAGCCAGTTCCTCCTTTCCCACAGTTTTCTTTTTGAAATGGCTTTCATTTTTCCTGTTAATTTTCCCATTTCCTTGTGATGGTCTATAACAGCTCAACTTGCAGGTCCAGTTACAGTTCTGCTTACCCTTGCAGCTTAGAGTGTAATGCAGAGCTTATTGTAACGTCATTTTGATCTTCTATCTGTGTAGAGCTGTAGAAATGCCAAAGTCGTCAAAAGTTTACTGCCACATTTCTTCATGGAATCCTTGCCCAGTATTTTACTTTCATTTCTGCCTTCAGTGAGTATTTAGTGAGCTCGGATTGCATAATTGAATTTGATAAACTGATGCTATGTGATTGATGAGAAATTCGGGAGTAGAAGATTAGGAGATAAAATTACTTCAAGGCTTTAAGTAAATCTTCCAGAGAGCTGGGGTAATTCATAAAGCATGCCATATTCTTTATCAAAATATTCCTGTAGATCTATTAAATTTTACTTTCTAACAGAATTGGATTGAATTTTGAGAACCATTTTCATGTAATGCCAGCCTGATTGTGGTAGTTCAAATGGGAGAGAGCTCTGAGTGGGTTGCAGCATCGCTGACTTGGCATTGTTTGAGTTGTGGTGGCAGGACTGAATGACGGAGCTGTGGGCAGCAGTCTTTGTCTTCAGGTAAATCATTTGTTCTTGGAAAAACATAAGGTGAAATGAGTAAGTGGGTAATTTTGAGTGAAATAATGAAAGATTGTGTGCTGTCTGGGTCTTGAAAATCCACGTTAAAGAGGATAAACAGGTTACTTGGGCAGAAGTTTATAGTGCAGGTACCAGCTTCATTGTGATCTCACTGAATGGCTCAGCTTTCTTCAGGAAGGAATAACTTAATGAGCTCATTTCATCGGCCTTGGTATACTAGCAGGCGCGTATAACTGTTTTTAGCAAACTCAGTGCTCATCATTTCAGCTCAGCAGTTGGACTATGTGCTGTAGGACTTGTGGAAATTCCTGTAACAACCCTCTCCCCTAGGTACGAGAACAACTCTCTGCCACTGTCTTTTCATCTCCACAAGGAAGCCTGGCACCTTTCATCTGGCGAGTGTATGATTATTAAGTCTGTCTTGTAACTCCCTTGGGAGACTCCCAAAAGTATACTTGAAGCCTCTGGAAAGATTAATCGCTTTCCTGCTTGTTTAGAAATTTCTATGTGAAAATTTTATTTGGAGACTAAAAAAGGCACATAAATTGTTCCAATAATGATTGTATTATGTACAATACTTCAATCACTTTTTTTTGAAAAAAGGACAAAATTTATGTTTTGTTCTGGGTGAAATGACCTTTTTGTACTACTGTTGTTTAGCTTCATTTTTTCATTATAGAGTTTTAAAATATTGGTTGTTTTTACTAGCTAGAGAAGTGTGAGAATTGAGACTAAGCATAAAAAAATATTTACAGTTAAAAAAAAAAAAAAAAAGAAGCTTTGCAGAATTTCATCTCACTGGTTAGCCTGGGAATATCTGCCATTTTGGAACTGTTTCTATTCTTTCATGTTCAATTTTCACTGTTTCCTGTATATCCAGTAAAAAAATATATTAGTGATCTGCATTATGAATTAATTTGTTTGGAAGATAAATTGTTTAAAATGCTTCAAGACTGAAAAGGACATTACCTCAAAATACATTCTTTAATTTAGCTAATCAGGTGTGTTTATAGTCAGATTGTGTGTAATAGTTTTAAAAGTATTGCTCTAAGATGTTAATGTTGTTTTTTTTTTTGTACAGAAGTAACTATCCTAAACTAGTGAGACAATTTGTCTTTGCAAGTCAAATCAAGAGGTGGTCTTAATTGTGAAATTATTAATTTCTTAATTATTTTTCAGTGGAAAAAATGAAAAAAAAAAGTAGAAGTTCAAGTGGAAACTAACTCATTAGTATTAATAAATAGTAGTAATCACCTCTAGAGAGCCATTTATTTCTTCTTACTTTTAGGATACCATTTAATTTATACACTTAGTGTATTCTTCTGTCCTGGATGATGAAAAGATTAAAGAAATTAATCTGAATTAACACTGAAGTGGACAAGTTTAACATACCTTAGCCTATCCTCTAACAGCTGCTCCAATGAACTTAGAGGCATTCACGTGATAGAGCAAATACATAAAACTGTATAAAACCCAGCTGGGCTGTGCAAGATTGATGCTACCTTTTTAAATATCCCCTGAAGGGCTGGGGCTGGCAGGGACCTCTGGGTCCCTCTGCTCCAACCCTGCTCCTTTGGGGCCACCCAGAGCAGGTGCCCAGCACCAAGTCTAGGTGGCTCATGGAGTCTCCAAGGAGGGAGACTCCCCAACCTCTGGGCAGCCCGTAATATTGTTTTTTATTATTATGCATTACATCTCTGACCTTGAACGTAACACTTAGGTATTTTTACACGTGAATGTTCTTTCTGATGACAGGATGCATTTGTAAATTTTTATATTAATCTACATTTCTAATGGTTACAAGCACAAACTTTAGGCCTGAGGTATGAAGACCTTGATCCTCCAGAGCTGAATAAGGAGTGAGTCTCCAACAGGTGTTGGATTGTGTTAAATCTGCCTTAGTGGATGTATGGCAGTTTAAGAATTGAGAATTTTGCTGCTTGGAGTATTTTGAACATTTGTGATTCACAAGAGTTCGGGACCACGTGTGACCCCTGAACGTTATTAAAGTACCCTAATAGAAAATCTGTTAGTGGTTTCGGGTAATATAATTTAATGCATTTTGGTTACCAATAACACTGAAAAACACATTAATCTTGCAATTCTTTGAGGTCTTCTGTTCTAAACTCTTTTTTTCTATCCAAATTCGTCATTTACTGTGAGACTTCTCCTGCTGTGATAAACATTCCTCTCCAAAATTACTCCTGTGGTTTCTACAAAAAAATAAACTTCTGAGTGGGTTTAATCCTTGCAGAGGAAGGGGGTGGGAGGGCGGAAGGCAGCAAACATGCCTATCAGATTGCTGTGGTAGACAATGCTGAAATATCTCAAGTATAATTACTAAACATGCACAAAAACTTGTCTGAGTGGGCACTTCCCTTCTAAATATGTACCAAGGACTGAGGTTCTTAAGATCTTCCACGCTTGTGAACTATGTTTTTTTAGTTTAGAAAGCTTAATTATAATAATAATTAAGCCTTAACTACTGAGTCACGTCGTCTCTCTTATTGCTCATTTTGAGAAAAAATGAGCTCAATATTAGTGCTTTTTACTGTACTCAACTTACAAAACTCTTTTGTCTCTGTTTCAGATGATGTTGCACCATACTTCAAGACGGAACCAGGCTTGCCCCAGATACACTTGGAAGGAAACCGACTTGTACTTACGTGCCTTGCTGAAGGCAGCTGGCCCTTGGAATTCAAGTGGTTGCACAATGACAGCGAAATAACTGCCTACTCCAGTGAATACAAGTAAATAAAAGCCATATCATAGCCTTCTCTAAGTGTAATTGTAGGCAAACTACAGTATCTTAAAGCACTTTTGTAAATACTAATATATTGATAATGTTTTCTTATCATGAGGACCATTTTTCATATATGGGTATGATCTCTATGAGAGAATTTCCTTTAGTAAAAACAATATTTAACACTCTAAAATAAAGGTTCTAACACAGAATATTTTAAGTACCAAAAAAGCTTTTTGCTGGTTATGAAAATTTATATTCATAATAAAGAGCAGGCATATCCCTTGAAGCTTTTGGTTAGACGGTGTTCATTAAAAATCAGGACTCTTTTGTTCAGAATCAAAAAAAAGTTTGTCATTTTAATTTGTTTGCTACTCTAGAAATCTTGCTTCTCTACCTTGTAGACCAAGCATAGCATGCTGAAAGCAGGGCAAGCATTGGCTAAATGTTACATATGGTATGCTACCTGTTCTTGTAGAGAACTAACCTCAATGGGAGTATTTATTATTTTTAGCAAGATAAAGAAAAAAGAGCATTGTCTATCTTAAACTCTGTATGTAACTTTCAGTTTCACTTCTGAGAAAGTGTAAGCCTTCTAGTTTAGGAAACTTTTCTTTTGTGATTATGCCCTTTGTTCCCTGGACATCAATGACTCCTTCCCCATTCCTCAGCATGTCCCATCAGGTAGGAGAAAAAGCATGCTGTGGCTAATTTGAGCTACGTTTTTGTTGATAGGCAGCAGATGGCTGGCCAAACATCAAAGTGTGGAACAGCCAAGTTTTGTCTGCCTTTTCCTTAGTGGGAGCATTAACTGGGCCTCCCCTATGCAACTGCTTATTTCCATAATCTTGTAGAAATCTAATATTTATGCAGCTTCTGTGCATCTTTCAAATTTTGTTGAAAATAGCTAGTGAATTCAGAAGTTATAAGGGGCAGGTATGTGACAGAACCCTGGTAATATCACTTGTCATTAGTAAAGCAAGCCAAATTCTGCATATAAGCAATATAATTACTAAAGGTAAGGAAACGTGTTCCACAACTATAAAAAGAAATTACGGTGTAGACTAGTACAAGAATATGGATAATGGTAAAAAGTTCCATATCGTTACGTGAGGTAGTCCATGATTAATTTTCTTAACTAACATAGCATTACAATTTTGAAAATTTCTTCTATATTATTTACATTTACAGAACACTAGCAAAAAAATCCCTTAAACAGCTTTTTAAAATGTTTGGGGGACATTTAGCACATAAAATACTGAGCAACCATTTCCAACAAAATGTACGGTTCTATCTGAACTTCCCTAAAAATTCAACACTTGATTTAGTTGAGAACACAGTCCTGAATAATGGTATCAATTAATGGTTGCTGTTTTCAAGCCTTGGGATAAGCTGATACCTCAAAATAAGCCATACACACGCAATGGGGTGGTGTTCAGTTTATAGAAGAGATTTGTGAATACTTCTTAGAAAACAAACAAAACCTCTAATAGCCCAATTAATCACAGTGTTTGAACATCATTTGGCATAAATGCCACTGTTGTTTTGATCAACAATAGCAGAGTCCATTGCAGTTTCTTGGTAGAAGGAGCTGACAACAGCTCTTATCCTTGTAAAGTGCTGAGAAAGTAACAGAAAGAAACTGTGTGGGAGGGCGAAACACGCGATCATGGGGTGATAACAAGAAGCAAAGGCTAGAATTTGAGCTTTGTTGATGTGCTAGTCCGAGAGATGCACATTTCACGATAGCAGAAAAAATATGAATAATCATGTATGACATTTTGAAACTGAGATCAGTCTTGTTCTTATTATGTAAGTGTATATCTCTAATAAGCTCACCAAGATCCAAAATTTTTAATTTAACTGTGCATTGCAGTATAAGTTAGTGTATTGGATCACCTTTCCTAAGCTGTACGTGTACAGATCTGAATACAGTACCTTGTTTCTTGTCATTGGATTTTACATCAGGTGAACATGAGGCTCATGCTACCAGCTATTCATTTTCCATTTATGTTCTCTTTTCCATTTGTAATTAAAACATCTGCTATAGAGGTGACTAAAAAGATGGTGAACTACTAATTTTCAATAATAAATAGCATTGTCAGAAAATACTAATTTAGATGTTGCAACCCGAGTAGTAACTTGTAGTTCCTCACCACAGCCAGAGAATAGCCAAGCAGGGTCTTGATTCTGTGGCCGTGCAAAGATTTTAAGCTTCCAAGAAAGTGTACGTGGCATAGGTGCATTAGGATGAATTAAAGCAAAGAACGAATATGCTTAGACATAAAAATTCCAGTTGCAAAAGTTCAACTTTGACCCCATAATAGTTTTTTCTGCAGCTCTTAGGTAAATACTCTGTTTAAATGCATGAATCTTTCCTGAGTAAGTGACTTCTGCTACAAGTTGAATCATCGATCAAAGATTTTCAGTAATTGATATTACTTAGTGTGTCTTAGTTAAAGTAATGTCTATATTGTAATAGGCTGGAAATATCCGAAGCTTATTATAACACACCAAGTGAGTAAAGAACTAATTGGAGTCTTTGCATTTTGACATCGGTGACCCTGAATGAACAGCTTTTCTTTGTAAATGATGCTGATTATGCACATAGCCTGGCTTTTATAGTGACTGTGCATGCACTAGTTTCTATTAAGGATTTATAAAACAACCTTATATGTTCGTTGTGATCTGAGATGCATGTAATGAAAACAAATCAATATTGCTGGCTGAAGTAGCAATTTTGGTTGTGTCTATAATTTAAGAGTGTTCAAAGTTCAGGCAGTGACTTTCTTCCATTTTTTTCCTTTGGAATTAAGTTCTGGACCGAAGACATCTTCCTTATTTGCTGTTGTGGCCCGAGGATATTAATTTAATTGAGCTTAAGAAACCAATGTTATGTCTAAGCAGTAGCGCACCTCCTTTGCAAGCTACTTAAAAGTGTCTGACTGGCATCATATTTGTATGCCGGTTCATTCAGCATTCTTCTCTCTCATCTCAAACAAGAGCCATGCACCAGTCAAACCTTTTTCATTTCCTTTTACTTCTTTCCTTAGAGGTCACACTACTTTCCTCCTTGTTGCTTCTTACCTTTTACAGCACCCTTCCAAAATATTTGTCAAGCTCTTATCCTTTTTTCTTTGACAATCTGCACGTATCCCATTGTACAATTACCCAGAAAAAAATGGAAATCATCCAATTTCCAAGACCATATTCCAGTGTGTGCCCATTTGCTTGCCTTACCTGCACGGCACTGGCTGGTGGGTGCACTGCGAAGCCCAGTGCTCAGCAGGCTTGGGCTGTGCTGGAATTGCCAGCACGGATGGGATTTTCACTGTAAGTGCCTAAAAGCGTTCCTGCTAAAAGATTTTTCTTTTCTTTAGGCTAAATATTAAGAATGTTTCCTGCTGAAACATTAATAAGTCACAAAAGAAAACCAATGTAAGATACTTCTCATCTAATTGAGTTGTTTTGTCCTAATAGCAGAAAAACGAACTCTGCGTTATGTCTTGGTGCAGATGAATAGCAAAGAAAGAAGCCTTTAGTTTTGGCTCCATTTAATAGACAAACAGAAGAATAAGTGTTAGCCAAGTACAATACCAAGTCTTTATGGGAGGAAGAAAAGCTTGTAAAGTTATGAACTGTGGTAAAATTAACTGTTACGAAGAATCGTCGATATTTGTCAGAATCTTTAAATATTATTTTTTGGCTAGCGATGCTTTGCAGCAGTCATCTGCCTGGCAGAGAAGGAAATGATTCTGGAAGAAATTTAGGAAGCCTTTTGTTGTGTTTATTTCTATCCTATGCCCTGTATTTTCACCTGTTTTGTGTTTCTTATGTCACACTCATCTGTTGAGGCAACATGGCTAATTCAGTTATGTATTCTCACTGGATAGCGAGTATTTGTGTGCAGATTGACTGGCTTGCTGCTCCCTAACAGAGCACTGGTTTGAGTCTTCCTTCTCTTCTCAGTACAAATTGTTGTAATCACTAAAGAAAATTTGCTAGTCGCTCCAAAGCAGGTCAGGAGGAGTCGGCTTAGGCACCCGTGCAGACAGGCAACACAATTGCCTATAATTGTTCCTAGGGAGTCAGGTTTTTCCATGTATCACATTGGTGAAATTTGTTGGGCTCTGTTTTTATTTGCCGTTTTAGGTTGTCTGACCTATTTGCTATAATATCTTTGGTTGTAATTATAATGCAGTGATTACAGACTTCACTTATCACTTAAAGTAGATTTCTTGTATGTCTTTTGTTTTTATCTGTCTGATCCTGTTCACATGTTAGCTCTGTATGTGGGTGTCTATAGTATGTGTGAGTATGGGAAGAGATCCTTTCTTTTAGCGGAATTAAATTTCAAAGATTAAAATTCAGCAGTATTATTTTCCCTTATCTTTTCATAAAGACTTTCATTAATCCTACCATAATATCTCCAGAAGGTGACCAAGGGGAATATGTGCTTTGATTAATGTTTGTTTAATGCAGGATTATCTATATTATTCATGTGTTTTATTCACATTAAAACTGTGCCTATTAGCTCATTTTCATGTTAGGTAATCAGATATAGTTGAATGAGGAAGGTGAGCATTAGCAGAATAAGTGACTTTTTAAGGATACTGAAGGGCAAAACAAATATAACGTACAGAGCACAGTGTCTTTTCCAGTGCTCTTCTGAGTTACACTGGTCACACAGCGTAGTAAAAACCTTTTTTCATTGGAGAGCTTTGATATTTTTTGTGAGGTTTCCTGTTGCTTCCATTTAGATGGCAGTCTTCTTGTACCAGCTCTAAATAAAATACCAGGCATTCTTTGTCTTATGAATGAGGGCAGATGAAACTAAGCAAAACATTTAAGTTTATATTTCAAGAAAAATTGTGGAGACTAATTAGTACTTATCAAATGTAGTTCTTAAGACAGGGTTTTTTAATGCATTTCAAGTATTTTTAATTTGATACAGTACAGATAATATCGTGGCCGTAGACCAGATACTGTGTGACTACAATTCATAAGGTGAAATACAATATGCCTTTCAGACAATGTGTAAAGTATTAAAGGAACAGTAAGAAATGCCACAAAGTAGCATTGATCTGCAGGTAAGAAGAGTGTTGTAATTCCGCACTTTTGTCTTGCAGGTACATCATCCCAGCTTTGCAGAAGTCCGATGCTGGCTTTTATCAATGCGTTGTACGAAACAGGATGGGGGCATTGCTGCAAAGAAGATCTGAAGTTCAGGTGGCATGTAGGTTTGAATGGATGTTATTCTGTCATGCATTAGCTAACTGACTCTGTGGGTAAAAAAACAATGTTCTAATTAAATTTGCTAGTTCAAAAATATATTGGATATAAAACTAATTTTTAAAATTACTGTATTTACAAGAAGTTTCATATTCACTGTAGTTATCTTCTGTGAAACAAACAGAAAACAATGCAATATTAGATCTTTAGAGGAAGATTTAAACTATTCCAAGCCATCATAATGAGATGTGGAGACAGTTGTAGGACGAGTGAAAAATATTATGTCTTTCTCCAGTGTGCAGGGTTTAACAAAGGCCATATAGCACAAAATAATCAAAAACAAAAGCCCAGTAGACAGGGGAGGATATCTGAAAGAGAACAGTGTGGTGGACAGCTCTATGAAGATTTCAGATCATAACTTTTATGTTACAAAAGTACGTTTCGTAGCCAAAACCTTGCTAACCAAACATTAAAGTCTGTTCCCCAAACAGACTTATTATTTCATTATTTATTGGAAACAGTAATAATAAAATTTGGCCTTAGTCTTTTAAAAAAATAAATTGAGAGACAGTTTTCTATCCCGGATGTTAGCAATCTGATACATGGGATCAAATGTCTCTTCCTCTGTGTCAATAAATGAAAATTCAGTGGTAGTAAATGTCTTGACAAAGTGGAGTTCAGTTAAATTGAATTATTAGAAAAAAAGCTCCAAGGAGCTGATGCAAGTTATTAACTGTGTCATGAGGGAAGTTACAGGGAATTTTCTGTGCTTTAAAATAAAATAGTTCCAGGTGGTACTACGTAAGTTTTGGTGTTGTTCACTAACTTACTGTATTGCAGTAAATTACTGATATTACAGATATAGTCACATAATTTGATGTTTGATCTCTCAGTGGTATTGTTTCAGAGATACTAATGTAAAAATTCTCTGCTGTCAGAATGGGATTTTCTTCCTCTGCCTTCTCCCACCCCTTATGCCCTTGCTGCATGCTCCTCTTTTGGTGATCTTGTCTGATGTGTCAGACCCTTGGAGATAATTCTCAGGATATTTTTCTGCTTTAGTGGATTGTATCAAGTCACAGAGGATCTAGTGAAAGCTGGTACAAGTGAGGCAGCTGTGAATGGGGTGGGGGGCTCCAACAGGAAAGATGGAGCGAGAAGGGAGTGGTGGGGAAAGATGGAGCAAGAAGGAAAAGGAAAGGTGAGTGTGAGACGCTTTTCCTTCTATTACAGACTGCCATTAGATTAGCCTGAAAGCCTCAGGAGGTGCATCTACAGGTGTGGTTTCAGGGAACAAAAAATCTGCCACCAGTACTGGAGAAATGTCCTCATTTTCTCCTCCTCCTTCCCACTAATTCTTCCCACTCTTGTACCGCAGTGTAGTGCGTTATCCCTTTAGGCTGAGCTGGAAAGCTTGTTTGTGCAGCTGTAGACTTGAGAAACTTCTCCAATACTTGGAAAAATAAAAATTGTAGGGTTTGTTAAAATCATTCATTCCCGCCCCCCATCTGGTTCCCCATGCAGCTGCACCGTGGTTGTAGTGGTGGATCAGAGGGAGCAGTTCTTGAGGAAGTGCTTGTGGGAGTGATGGGGAGGAGGTGGTGCAGGAATAGTTTACCTTGATGCTGCTCAAGAATTTTGTCTACTGAAAAGACAGCTTTATTCCCTCCTGAATGAGGAAAAGGTGTTCAGTCAAGTGCTTTATTTCTCCAGGCTTTTTTTTTTTCACGTGTGTGTGTGTGTTTGGTGGTTCTTGAGAGAAAGAAGCGTAATAGTTTACTTTTCGTTTTTTAAATTCCACCCACCCTCCCCTCATTTAATTTGTAGTTCTGCAGTGAGAACAAGGCTAAAAAGCTGTCTCTTAAGACTTCTGTCTGTGAGTTAAGCAGCTTATTTATTTATTTATTTGCACTGATAAAGCCATTGAGACAAAGCAAAGCAGATTTTATATGACCTGGGAGATCTTTGGTCTTGATCCTATAGTGACCTATATTGCTTCTATTGTGAAACTTCTCAGTCAGACTAGCACTTTATTAGCACGGATTCCAGTGTTCTACCAGCTTTAAACATCCTTTCTCCTATACCCAGGGTAGTTACTGACACTACATGATTGTGTTTTAACATTTTCAATCTAATTTAATCATTTTAAGGTACGTAGGCATAATAAAATACCTGACATTTTACCAAATTTTACTTTATTTCTGAAAACATACTGGAAAGTAGCATTAGAAGGGGTCACTCAAGTCAGCTTATCCACTTATTAAGAGTTACGAGGAACTGTGTATTACATGTTTAACTCAGAAGGGTTTACAGGAAATGAACTATTTTTTGCCGCTGGCTACAAAATGCTCACTGATACACTTTAAGAAACTTAAGATCTCTAGTGAAAAATTGTAAGGCACAAGAATAAGCTGGATTGAGAAAGATCTGAGGTATTTTCCCTGTCCTGTATATCTGAAGTAGCAGGGAACTTGTTAAATAATTTTTTAAATGTTCTTAATGCATGCTAATGGATGACTTAACTGAATGGGAACAGGTATGTGTGTGGAAATTGCTGAGTAAATCTTAGTTACAGAATGGGCTTAAAACTCTGGGATTGTGAAGACTAAAATAACTATGACAGGGAAGTTAATTAGATCCACATACGTGGTTTGAAACTTCAAGTAGATTATATGATTACAGTTGTAAGAAATAAGGAGCAACAGAGGAAATACGATGATGTTTATGTCTGAATAAATAACGTGAAAATCAGAAAGATAATTAAAGCTGTAAAATACCATGTGTTTTTAATTCCTGCTTTTGTTCCATCTCTTCTAATCTCCTTTGATCCACAGACCTGATAGTGTACTTCTATGTTTCCATGTCGCTTGTATCCCTCTGCCCCAGAAAGCTTGTAAAGAACCCTGTGGCCTCTAAAAACAAAACAAAAGAATTCAGTGGCAGAAACCAGAATAGTCGTGTATCGGTTTCTTGGTTTAAAGCAAATTTAAAATGCATAGAAGTTCTTTGGAGGGTGAATAAGTAGGAGCCTACAGCCCTGCTTATTTTAATGGATAGAAATAAGATACAAAAAGCAAATGAAACCCAAGAAAAAAAATGTTCACTGAATTTTTAACAAGGACTCCATAGATACGTGAACTTGTGTGTGAAATGAAACCTTCAGCGACAGGGGTTCTGCAACTGTTGTTTTCTTTCTTCCATTAATATTTTTGCTAAAAGCTGCTGTTTAATACTACTGATGCTTTTGTAAATGTTGAAGACCTATTTGAATCATAGTATAGTGCCAGAAGAACTAATTGCTACCAACATGACTATAGACTTGTTATTTTGACATGCATGTGAGTATAATGGCTTACTCAGATCTGGCTATTCATTCATTTGACTACAGGTGATGCAGCTGCTTATTTGTGTAGAATAGAAGGAAAGATGCTATGATAAAAATATTTGGTGAACAAAAAATCATCAAATTATATGTACCAATTGTGTTTTCTTGCACTGCGTAGGAATTTATATACTACAAGGACTTATTGAAAACAACAACAGAACCAACAAAAACTGCATTAAAATGTCACTTCTGGTTAAAAACACTTTGGTATTTGAAAAGAATGCTGTGGCCGTTCTGTACTGCTGACTGATGCACTTCTTGCGTGCACTAGCAACACTTGGCTTTGCCTTATGCTTTACTGCTCACCCAAATCCGTTTTCATTAACATTGTCTCATGATATGTTATGTAATATTGACTAATTGTAGCAATGTCAATGACTATTGTAAAGCAGAATTATTTCTTTTTCTGGCCACTGAAATGAAATGGGGAGTGAGACAAGAACTTCAGGACTCAATGTAATTTTTGTCTTTGCAGACATGGGAAACTTCATGGACACAAACCAGAGAAAAACAGTGACTGAAGGACAAGCTGCTGTTCTGAATTTCCTGCACATCCTCAGCTATCCAAGACCGCAAGTGACATGGTTTAGAGACGGGCACAAGATTATACCAAGCAGCAGAATGTAAGTCAATTTAAAGCTCAAAAAACGCCACCCTACGATATGATTAATTACCTTTGATAACACAACTTACATTTTAAGTAAGCTAATTAAGGTTTAAAGAGAATAAAGTAGCCTCGTTCATACTAAGTTTGAGATAAATTACTATTTTAAGACCATCTCTGAACTTCCTAAGCAGTTTGACAAAATAATTCATGTGGTTTTAATGGTCCTGGTGTAGCATAAGGGAGCGGATATGTAGAATGCCTGCACTTCCTTCATGCTATTCATTTCCATGATGCATTTTGGAGAAGTAAATGCTCATCTCTCTATTATATTTACTTCAGTGGACTAAATGAATACTTAGATTTTTCTTTTTTTATGGGTCTGATTTTCTCACATGGGCTTATGCTCAATACTGTTTCCCTCACCATACAAATCTTATTTTTCCTTGTTTTTTTTAGCTTACAATGAAAGTTTATTTCTTTTTGACTAATTAGCAGCTCACCCAGTAATGGCAGAAGATCACTGTGGTTAGTTATTATTTGAAGATGTGCTTGTTTATCATTTTCTGAAACAGTTGTAAGGCCATCCTGTGTTTTAACCTTAAGCTGATTTAAAGACTGTGGAGGCTTGCTCGAAAATTTAAAAAATGTGTGTGTGTATATATATAAAATATAAATATATAGATATATATCTTGTCAAATTTGTTAGGAAATGCCAAGTATGTTGGTGGTTATTTCATCTTTGCAGTGTGTTTTCATGTGTTTGAAGTTGCAAGACATGTTAGCAAGTGATGGTTATGGGATCTTAGGAAGCTGCAGAAAGGCTGCTGAGTCTTCAGAGTTTATACTAGAGAGGGAAAACTCTTGTTGGATTTTAATTTTATTAATCCATACTGCATGTTTTACTGGTGCTCATGTTCATTTTGTAAATGCGAAAGCTAGTATTACAGACTCTTTGTTAAAATTGCTATTGCAAGGCTGTGAAGCAACTGTGTAATAATTTATGAGTAGATTAATAGTAATTTGATGGGAAACAAGCTGGAAGCTGAAACAATGGGTTTCTGGGCAAACTCTTGAAGAGAGTGAAGTGACAAATCCTGAGTTATTAACCATTAAGAACCTACTTCTTGCACTCCTGCTGCATGACAAATTTTCTTTTGTCAATACTAAGAATACACAATTAAAAAAATAATTGCAGATAGTGAAAAAGCCTTGTTGTCCAGGTATCAGGCAGTTTCTTGGAAACAATTGCTGGGGAACAGAACAGAGTGACCTAGACAAGCACGCAGTGTCTGAAAATGAGTTTCGGGTAGGTTCTCTTACAGTTTGGGAAAATTACAAGTAGAGATGTTTCATGTATTTCTTAATTTTAAATTCTTATTTTCATATGCTATGCTTTACTCTTACTCCTTGTCTGTTGGGATTTTTAGGGTAAAAATCACTTGTAATTCATAGCACTATGTTAATGTTTATGAATGGGAGAACTGTAAAATTCTGTTTTATGATAGGGGTGGAATAAACCCAATTTTTTCAACGTATATTTTATTTACCTGGTCAAAAATTTCATCTGAAAGGAATTTGAGGACTTCTATATCTGAGGTGGCTGTGAAGGAAATTCTGAGCTTTTTTTTTTTTTTTTTTTTTAAAGAAGTACATATGCTGAAAGTGTGAACCTCCTTGGAA
Organism: Cygnus atratus; assembly: GCF_013377495.2. Taxonomy (NCBI): domain Eukaryota; kingdom Metazoa; phylum Chordata; class Aves; order Anseriformes; family Anatidae; genus Cygnus; species Cygnus atratus. The sequence goes on along the minus strand of NC_066376.1, from coordinate 4,590,549 downwards.
GTTAGATATATCTCATACAGTAAGCCTGATAAGTTCGGGAAGTGACAGGTTTATGGTGTCCACACCAATCACCTGTGCACTCTGTGCAGTAGGTCTACTGCTCCCTCAAAGTATTAGAAAAATTGTAGGGCACCCACTCAGATATTGCTGCCTGTGAAATTCTGGAAGTAAATATGGCAGCCCTAAAAAATACTTGAAACCTGAGACACAGTGAGGATGTGCATAAAAATCTGAGAAACGTAAAAATAGACTTTCTTACCATAACTTTTTCTTCTCTGTGGAGGAGGTTGTGCATTTCAAGTCATATTTTCTGTACTCTACAAGGTGTATCAATTTAACTCATCTGTTTAGTAGGTGATCCAGTGAGACTGATGCATCTAACTAACAGGATCAGCCACTAAACGGATCAGTTAAATTGATGCAACCACCTTGTTGAGATGCTCTTTAAACTGGTAAAAGTCCATTATATTGCTAAATCAATATAAAGCTTTTTTAATCGTCTTAAGCTTACGATGATTTAGCCTAGTCTGTCAGCTATAATAATGATTTCCAAGTGACATCACAGCAGTGTATGCAGACTGAGGAAATAAACAGTGCTGAAGACGAGGACAGAAGAGGTGGTTACGGTACAAAATAATTTCTTGTCAGTGCCTGTTGAATACAGACAAAGTTGGCATTGTCCCATTTTTTTTTTTTTATCTCTAGCAACTTCTAAGAAAATTGTTCATTCATATAGTTCCTCGAGTTAACTTTTACTTACACAGAAGTCTTAAGGAACACTTGATTATGCTGGGTGTTAATGATCCCAGGCATTATTTACGTAGGGTTACAGGACTGCTGTCCCTGTTGGACTGAATTAATTTCATAGATGTGGAAAGAGACATAGACAATGTGCTGACTTTTCTCACGAGGTGAGAAATATGAAACATCAAAAGTGAAGAGTAGTTTTGGAAAAATGGAAAAAGGTGTCCTGAGCTGTTTCAAGGAATGGCATTTAATTGGCTCTGCAGCAAGGTTTACATAGGAGTTTTAAAGTAGTAAATACTGATGTCATTCTCTTAATGTTTACTGGTATTTAGGACATTTAGGGGAGGAGTTCTGCCAGCTTTTCAGCATTCCAATAGTAGTGTATTTCTAGGGAGCTAAGACAACAGGAGGTGTATTGCTAAGTTGTCACAAAATTCTGGTATCGCTGTATGTATTATTTTGGAGATGCTTTACAAATATATCAAATTAGACTCTCGTACTTTGGGGTTTCTAATATTATTTGTATACCTTAATATAGTTGCTAGCTCTAATGAATTCTGATGACCAAATGGAACAGACCTGTAATTTCCTGTTTCTCCTACTGGTCATTAGCCTGGAAAGTACCAACTGTTTAGAATGAGAGTGGGAGAACTGATTCAGTGGATAGCTTTGGCTTCACAGCCTTTTATGAAGGAGAAGTCAGAATGGCAATCTTACTCTGAGCCAGCATAGATACAATGTTGCTGGGTGAAAGTTTCATTTTGAGACACGGGCTTTTTTTTTTTTTTTCAAACTGCATATTCTATTTAACTTAACTAGCAGCATAATTCATGGCAGAAATTTGCAGCAAATAACTATGTACTAGTTCCTACCTCAGTGGCGTTCGTGCCATAATATTTGTCAAAGACCCAAGATAAGAATAGTGGGTTATTTTTTTATATAACCTTTTTCATGACAAGTTCCTCCTAAATGAGTGGGCATGTAAAGCCAACAAATCTCTTTATAATATATGAATGTGAAGCAAATGGCCTGCATGTACTCAGAGGGTTGTTGATATAGTTTCTGACTTAGGGCCAGTAACATATCTGCAGCAGAGCTAGCATGATATGATGGCATGTATTTAAAAATTTAAGTCCTAGGATTTTTTTTCTCCCACTTAGCACAGTGTGCACATATATTAATTTTGGCTTTTGTGCATTATCCTTCGCAAAGTCTCAATTCAGTATTTTAAAGGCATGTTCCTAGATGATCAGAAGGAAGCTGCGGACATGGTAGAAAAGTATGAAATGGGAAATCTGAGAGAGAAGACCAGAAGTTCAGCAGCAAGAGAAAGTAAGCAAGGAGAGGAATTAGGTTCTGGGATGTTTTTTATAGTTAAATTATGTGAAATTTTTCATAGAAGCTTTAGAAGATGCTTCATATTACACCTTGACAGATTAATGTTTTCCAGATACACCAGTAGGCTAATGTGGAATAACAACTGTGCTGTTATCCAGGGACTTGACTGATGGGATGATTCCACTTATTTCCCGTCACATCTTAGAGAAAACAATAACCTCTCTAAAGGTAACTCTATCAAAAGAAATTGCTACTCTGAGTTGTCATGTCTTCAGCTTACCTTGCCTGGGTGTACTTCATCAGGCAGATGAGCAATAGTTCAAAGCAGGGAGCATTTTACTTTCTTTACATGAGGCATCTACGTCTTGGAGAGGCACAAAGGATAGTAGCACTGTCGAGGTCTGCAACTGCCTTTCAGTTGAAAGAGTGAGGAATTAAATCCTTAGTATTCTTAGGTGTTTTTTGTTTTGTTTTTTTGTACTTTTTTCTAAGTGAAGGACTTTTTCACTGAAAAAGATTGCTCAAGCAGTCATTTCATTTATTCTTGGTTTCTTCTTTAAGAAGAAAACTTGTACTATAAAGACATTTTTGCTATCTTCAGTAACTTTCTAGAGTGAAATTTTTTTTTTTCCCCCTAGCAAGCTGCGGATAGTTGAATATTAACTCATATGTCTTTTGCTAGTGGAATTCTGTCTGTCGCAAATCAGGAAAGTTCATTTTTGTCATGTAAAATCAGTTTTGGGGTGTCCTTTTTAGCTGGGTGGATGTTTTGCCACCTAGTTAACTGTAAATGAATCAAAACACTTCACAAATGCACTTCATAGTGCCAGACAGTGAAGATGAATTGCATTGCCTTTAGGTATACATGAATGTCTTTTTTTTTTTTTTCAGTAAGAACAATTCATTATGCATTTGAATGTTTGTGGTCATTACTAGCTCTTACAGAGTCTAAATGTGCTGACAGATTGTGCAACAAAAATATGTTAGGCACAAGCAGTCCTCAAATACGACTTGCTTTGGTTTTGAGCACTCATAATACCTTGCAACTAAGCAAAGCTGATGCAGACTTTCTAGCCATTTGTTAAGGTAAAATGGGACATACATTAATGACAGTCTAACAAAGAAAAGTAGCTATAGCTAAACAGACTTGAAAAATGAGAAAGAATAAAGTATCTGGGAGTAATATATTTGATTTTGGGTTGATATTAGCATTAGATTAACTTTTGGATGATAACAGCTCACTTAATGCTCCATGTATACATTTTTCATTTTAAAACAAACACCACTTGATTTTATATGAGCAGTTCTAGCGCCAACAATGCATTTCTCTGCAAATACTAGCCTGTCATACAACTTACGTTAGTTGCACATAATTACTTTTCACATACACCAGATAATACTTTAATTAAAATTCTGATGATTAGCATTAACGAACAATAAATTCAGGCTGTCAACTCTGCTGTGTATTAGCTGAGTAATAATTTAAAGAATAAAGCTTGCAGATCTCTCCAGTTTGCCAATGTGTTATGAAGTGGCACCTCTCAGCAGTAAGAAGCATGACAAGAAAACTGAGTTGCTTTCATTTATCTCTACCTTTTACATGCTCCACATTAATTTTCAAGTCAACTTCTAAGTACCTGAGAAAGAAGAATATATGGTAGAATTAAATTACTCCCTTTGACTGAAATACATTACTATCCTGTTATTAATTTTTAACTAAACTTTTGCATTGAGTGATTCAAATTTAAACGAACAGGCAGCACAAGAAATCATCTCACACAATTTTACTGCTATGCCCAGGACTCGCAGGCATACGAAAGACCATAGGGAAACCTCCCATCATCTTCCCAAGTACTAAGTTTGATTCCTGGGTGCTGTCAGTGGACTGTTTTGAGTATTATTGTCTGTGTTCAGTAGAGGGAAAACATTAACACCTTGGTTAACAACAAATCCCAGGATTATTTTCTAAAGCTGTTTGACTTGTCTAGATTCAACCTCACTGTTTTTCTCTCTGCTCATAGTTTGCCACTGGCTTTAAATATATGTTTCAATAATTAATTCATTCAGACCTCTTAACTTTTAGGATGAAACATCCAGTTGATTAGGTGAAGGGAGAAGAAGGCTGAGTCATATTTGGGGATCATGTGTGCTGAATTCAGGGTGCGTAGGAGGGACACAGCTCATCAAAGCATGGAAGAGGGACAGTAGAAAAAAACTGCTGCCAAAACCATGCCTCTTTGAAGGGCTCATTTGAAAGCAGATTCTTCCCAAAAGATAAATTCTGAGGAGGTGCAAGACGCATTTTAGGATTTGACCAATATTTTTCATTATAAATTTGGACCATAAAACATGGAATTTTTTAATACGTATATTTTTTTATGAACTAGGGGAAGTTGCTGCTATTATATCAGCACTGCAAAATCCATGCTTTTGATAAAGAGAGTGGATGCTTGGAACTATTACTGTGTTTTAATGGGCCTCAGCTGCTCATAGTATCTCTCAATGCAATCTTTAACAGCTGTAAATATCAGTGAAACTTTAAAGATCACTAAGAGAAAAATCTGACTACTAGATACTGTTTTTTTTCCTAAGATGATTACATTTAAAGAACAAAATCATTTTTTGTGTCACTACGCTTATTAATCATAGATTTAGAATTTGTAAAACAACAGGGAATGGATGGAAGTGTCACTAGAAAGAAACCTTTTTGCTCTAAGTATGATTTAGTTATCACTGCTTGCAGTGAGATATTGATTTATGAGTCTGTTGCTTTCTGGAGACAAATGTACTTTGAAAAAAACTGTGGACTACGAGCAAAGTGTTAATAGCATTACTCTTTGAAAAGAACTTGCACTATTTTTCTAAAAATCATAGCTGATCTAGAGGTGGATAGATACGAAGACTCACTGTCATTGTACTTTGGGGCTCACTCCTTTCACCTGCTACATTTCCAGAACTAATTATAGTATTAGGAACAAATAGCTAATAAAATTCCTTAACAGCTGATGTGATCTTATGGGAAAACATTTTGTCTATCTTTGAACTACCCTGTCTGCAAACTGAAATATTTTAATGTGCAGACAAGATAAGACCTTTTAGAAGTGTTCTGATCATTTCTAAGAGCAAATATGCTGGATAGAGCTCTTGTTTTATGCTTAGCAAATAGCAATTATTCACAAATCCCTATGAACAATTTATTTCCTATGACCCCTCACATATCTGTATCTTTATGGAAATAGATGCAAAATGCTAGTGACTTATCAAGTATAGCAGCAGGTAATGTCTTATGTTTACCAATTAGCTTTTATTAATCAAAACTGACTGAAGTAAAATGTATCTGTCAGTACTTCGGCTGTTTACTACATGGGATTATTAATTTTCTTTCTATGCAGAGACAAATACTGTCTTTCCTCATGATTCTGGTAGGTTTTTATATGATGTGTGAAGGTGTTAAGACACAAGTTTGTAATTTTATAATATGAATTTATGTAGAACCATCTTAAAAGCTTATCATTTTGGCAGATTTATTTTCACATTGAAAACTTGTGTGATTCAGGAGGGGAAAAAAGTAGAACTTTGCACACTGGGGATGTGTTGCGGTTTTTGTGGTTGATTTGCATCAAGTCTAGTTTGTTAACAGTATTCAACTTGATTTAAAGAATTTGGTACAGGGAAGCAAACGTGAAGCAGACCTTACATTAATTAACGCTACAGAGAAGGGAAGAAGTTGGCAGCCTGCCTATGGCTTATCTCTGATCCGTAGTTGTGAGTGGAATCTTTAGCTGTTCTGTCTGGCCTTCATCTAACAGATTCCAAATGAATTTAAATAGTGTAAATGCCCTGTCTGAGCTTTCATGGGCCTATCTGATCTGTATGAGGAGGATGATTTTTAGCTCTGGTGAAACTTTCTAAAGGCATCTAGCAATTAAAAGAGAAAAAACAGTCAACCTGCCAGTTTTCATTCAGAATTTGTCTGCTGCATGTTAGCACTACCTTTTATTTGTTTATATGTCTGTGGCTATTTATATGTGTCACCCAGATCTGTTGCTGTAGATGTCAGGGCCAATTCCAGCCATAGACAAAAGGCATCTGGCTGCTGAGTGACCACAGACATCGCTTGCTCACCTTCATGCTCTTTGCCTTCCCCTCCAAAATCCGGCCGCTAGCCAGATCAGCCTAATTGTCGTCATAGCAGTGGCAAGGGGTAGAGATGAGAGGGAGATGTCCATGCCTCTCCTCCCTTTCTGCTGGTACGTGTTGTCAGCGCAGCCATGAAGAAAAGCAGCTGGGTCAAGGCAGGTGCAAGCATGAAGTCTGTGGGGACTGGGTGGGATAGACATGGGTTGTGTGGTGTCCGACCCCGATGGAGAGAAGGCAAGGCAGAGAGGAACTCAGGAGATGGCCTGGCCAGGGGAAGGGTCCCAAACACTACAAGAGGGAGAGATTACCGCTGTCTCCTCCTAGACATTGCTCCCCTTTGGCCATACCCCTCTTTCTGGTAGAGCTGAACGTGGCCCACATCTTGTCTGTGTGGTTGGGGATCTGTAGGCTCGGAACCAAGCGTGATTGAACAACAAATGCATTGCTTAAAAAGCAAGAGAGGAAACATCTTAGGTTATAGATTCAGTATTGGCACGTTCTGGCATTTTTTCTGTTGTATGTTCTTGGCTACTTGAATTCTCAAACCAGAGATATAAAGGAGACTTTATTTGGGAAAAGCACTTGATGAAAGCATTGAAGGTAAGATCTGTACAAAGCCCTTTTATGTATTTTTTTTCTGCAAAACGTCAAAGGCTATTCACTTTTTAAAAGAGTTTTGCTAGATTTTGCTCAATAATCTTTCAAGAAACTGCATTTGTTGTTGTCCTTCAGCAACCAATACCGTTTGCAAGAATTTTAACAACTCTGTTGCTGTCTGCCAGCTGCCATGTGTTCTTACTCCCAGTGTAATACTTCTTCACTGGAAGAAGAGTGTAATACTTTTATAATAATCACTAGTTCGAATCACTGATTATTTTAAAACATCAAAACTCATTTTTGGCAATCCATCATCTGTTTCCATGGGAACTGAAACTGGCCCTAGCAGCAGCAAGAAGCAGAGTTTATTGGGATACTTATAAATTTCAATGGCTGTTGTTCTACAGCTGCATTTTCTGTTTACCCAACATATACTGCAGCAAGAAGCTCATAATATGCTTTTAAAATTCTATGTACGTATCATTTTAATTTTTATTCCTGTTTTTTGCAACTTAACAAGAATGTCATGATGAAGGAGAGAGAAAATGTCAATAATCTCCAACACATGCAGTCAATATTGTGTGTTTCCATCAAAGTCCAATTGCTGTCATTGCTATTCTTTTAGTTAGGACTGTGATGAAAGAGAATGGAAAAATGCCATGCCTTGAGGGGGCAACATATAGGTGGAGGGTCCCACTTAGAGGTGGCAGGTACACTATTACTCTTTGGTAATCTTATCCCTCTGTCCCATATCTGGAGAGTGCAGAGGCTAGTGGAATGTTCGCCAGTTCTCAGTTCTTGCTTCTGTATGGAGTCTGTGCTTTCATGGGAGCTGATCTTAGATCACGTTATTTACTGTTACTGCCACAACAACTTCCTAAACTAAATATATACCCTCACATCTTTGTATTGGCTTTATCAATAATTTATTCATATTTATCGTCATTCATATATTTGTATGATTATAAACAAATCAAGCTATATTTTCAAATAGATGATTTATCTACTTCTGCATTCATACATAAAGTTAAAAATAAAATAAAAATGATGTAATAAGGAGGAGGATAAATATCTGGTGTGTATTGTCTAAGCGTCACAGCAGCAAGGCTGTGCACAGAGAACATTGTGCAACCATTTTAGTGGGTCCTAGATCTTGTATGAACTGGATACAACTCTAGTTTCAACAGCATTATCTGAAGAGTAAATTTGTTTTTAAGAAAATTTTTAGCAGCAAAATTGAAAATATCTTAAAGACATTGTGTAAATAGGCCTTTATCGTGTGTTGATAATTTAAAATTCCAGTACAAAGAAATAAGCTAATATGTCACTGATAATTTAATAAAACCAGGGAGTTAGCAAAATCTCCTTGCTTCAGTGAAATAAAGAGAAGTGACAGGTTAACGTTTTAATGCCTGATAGCTTTTAATCCATAACTGTCAGTGTTTATTTCACTAAATAAAAAAAGTTTATGGTGCTGAAGGTTCACTAATCAGGATTCATAAAGGTAGAATTTCAGTTGTCATCCTCTCATCCTCTTGCCTCTTTGAAAAGTCACTTTTATTCAGGAAAAAAATCCAGAATGGAAAAGAAATACCAAGCATGAAATGAGAAAAAACTAGTGTGTAAAATATACCGTACTTTCTCTCATGAAACCTACTGGAGGTAGTCTTGGATGAGTTAAGAACCTCACTATCATTCATTATTTATTCATTTTTTCATTTATTTAAGAAAAAAATATTTAATTGGTTGGAAAACTACAGATTGTGAAGTACCTTTTTGAATTCTCTTTTTACTCACTAGAAGATAGTAATTGAATTGTGAGGTCTCTGAGACTTCTGTCATCAACTCTGAAGCCTGCTGTACCAAAGGGGATATTCACTTAATCTGGTCTTAAAAATTCTGTTACTGGTAGGCGTGAGTTGTAATGATATTTTACTCCAAATATGTATGTTCATTGAATGCAATACATATTTGTTCTTTTGATACGGATACCTTTGTATTAGGTAGCACAGGCAGATTGTTTTATACCAAAAGCAAAAATGATGTATTGTGTAACAGCTTTGTTTTGTATATAGCATGAGTAATACAAAGAGCATACGCATGATGTACAATGGTCAAAGAGTAGAACAGCAGGTCTAAGTCACCCAGCTAGATGCCAGATAATTTGCTAATAGTTCCTTAAAAAAATCCTTAATTCCCTAATATTTCATTTATCCCTGTGAAAATGACATAATAATAAAACCTTTGTTTGTGTAACATCAAAGGACTTTTCAAAGGGTTGCTTTTTTTTCTGTTAATATCATACCTTAAAAAAAAAAAAAATCCACTGGGTCTTTACTCACATGCAAATGTTGAGTATCTTCTTTTATTAAACTGCAGAAGGGATTTACTGGAATTATGATAAAGACTCTGAAAGTGTGCTTTATAAATGCTAATGTAAAATCTAGTATTTTAATAGGTTTCTTAAATTTACATTTTTAAGTACAGTATACTGAGTTTTGAAGACTCAGGCTCTCAATTTGACACTCTGTTCCAGCAGTTTCCTACTCCTTTAAGACAGTCATGCTTTAGAAGTTCTTTGTATTTGTTTCATCTTGTGACTGTCAGAGATGATTGCACCCTGTGATAATACTAGCTGTAAAGGGGAGGGGAGAGTGTGTAGGGCAGGGCTATGCAGAGGCTGAAGTATGTTCAGGTGGGGAAATCCTTAGAACAGTGAAGTATTTCCTCCCTAGGCCATGCCATGCCCCACGATAACAACAAGGTGCTTTGTTGCAGCGCACAGATAAGTAAAGAACCCGGGTCTTCTGAGTCACTCACTTCTGTAGTAGCAGGGGCATTTCAACTTAGGTGAAAACAGTGAGAAGGATCAGCAGCAATATCACAAGGAGAATAAAAATGGAAACCTTTCTAGAATAGCTTAAAATAGAACAAACTGGAAGAGCAGCCATGAATTCCTGTCAGTATTGTTCTGAGCTATTTTGGTATATGATTAACTCACATTATTCTTTCAAAACCCCCATAGTGTTCTACATTAGTTAGTACTTGTTTTTTCAACCTTCCTTGTTCAATTGTAGCCTTCTCTAGTCATGAATAAGTAAATTTGCTTTGTCCTTTGCCTTTTTTCCATATCACAATTCATAATTCAACATCAGCCAATTATAGAAACATTAAGATTGTTCAGAATCAATTCTGCATCTTAGTTATCTCCTTGGCAATTGGAGCAGATTTGCGGCCATTTGCAGTGGCATTAGAAAGGCCATATTGAGTACAATATTTGAATAATGAAAGATATAATGTATTGGTTACTTTTTATGACTTATAACAGTGATACGTTCAGTAGAATTAAATGTGTGTTTGCACTCAGTGTTTGGACTATTGCTGCTCCTGAAATGAAATGCTCTAGCTGCAGGTAACTACCTCTTTCTCTCTTGGACCATTCTATCTTACTGTGAACGTTTATTTTTACAAAAGCTAAAACAGTGGTAAAGGTAATGAAATCTCATGCTTCAGGGCATAAGCTAACACACATATGCTTCACGTATCATGAGGATTAATTAGTTACTATGCGTACAGCATTTAAAACATAAGCAATAGTAAAGTTATGCCAAGTACTGCTACAGGCTGATCGTCTGTGAACTTAGGAGTTATCTTCATCTGGGCACAGATGAATACTGTACAAGTAAAGAACATTAGGGTGTTTTTTTAATGATTTGTTTGTTACTCACTGATCAGTTGTCTTGTAAGAATAATGTGCTACATTTAGTATGTTAAGACCTGATGAGTTTGCTCATCGTGGCACTACTTGAAGTACCAGTCTGGCTATGTCCACATAAGATCATAGCATTCTTATGAACTCCAAAAAGCACCTTTAGCTGCTTTATATTCACACCTAAAGTAAGTCAGAAACTTTTAGTAGTCTAGAGCTTCGGCTCTGGCCCTTCGGAGTTTGTTCTTGCAAGGGAAAGATTCATCAGACGATCAAAAGGAGGGTTTATATTAGTAAAAGTGGAATATATACATAGAGTAAAATAACAAGCTTTCACAGGCAAAGCTTTGAGTAGTTGTGGTAAATTGGTGGTAGGAAGTCAAAACCACCCAGTTTTCTCCCTATGCATATTGAAATAAAGAAGGTTATTCTCAATATAAGTAGTAAAGACAGAACAAGAAACAAAGAGCTGCAAAAATTTTTCAGGGATATTAACCTTTCTGAAATCAGAAGAAGGTGGACTTTTTTTCAATACGGTTTTATTTCTCTTTTCTCCTCAGAAGGTGTATTTTACTTAGCATTCTAAATCAGTCTGTGTGGATTTGCACTTAAACAAAGGCATCCATATGAAATTTCCACTCTAAATTATTTTTAATTAGTAAGTAGTTCAGAATTATATTTGTAATTACAAATTAGCATCAAATTTTAAGTATATTGAAACAAGCTTTTCTCTGTAAAGCTTATTTTCACTGAGACTGAAATGGTTGATTCTTGCAGTGCATGTTGTGCTTGTTTGTTTTATTTTTCCTGGAACTGTTTGCTGTCATTTGTAAACAAGAGAGATCAGTCTGTTATTTACTGAGATTGAGTAAAAACACAGCGTATTATTCAGTTAGAAGACACAGTACACAGAGTAAGCAGATCAGGAAAATGTATTTCAGTGCCAGCTTCATTAAGTTGATAATCATCTCAATATATTCCCTTACAACTTCAACAATTAGTAGCCATAGTTTTCATAATTATCTTTAATCAATGGTGCAAAAAATCCCTAAGCCAAATTCCATGGTAATTGGAAGCTTCCAGAAAAATGTTCTCACGTGCGCAGCATCGCTGCGTTGAACACTGCGGTAAGAATCACGGGACCAAAATTTGCTCGTTGGTTTGGGATTCTGGATGATGGAATTCAACATGGGTGATACAACAGCAGCTCATCTCTGAGGAAATGTACCTTAATTTGTCATCAACCATATGTTTATTCAAAATATATTCTTGTTTCCAGATACTGCAGCAGTGGGATGTGGCCACATGCTGACTACCGATGGCTTTGGAGATTGGTGTTTTGGGTTTAGTATTCTGGGACTGTGCTCATCTTCCCTGGCAAGACTATGACGGGTTGCTTCTGTTCTTAAAAAGCAGCTAGTCTATTGTTATCTTGGCTCACATGCTAACTTTTATGCTGGAGTTTCATCTTTAGCTCCTGCAATTTTAGTCTAAGCTTATGGAGGCATTTCTCATAAATCTTCTTCAGAAATTTCAACAATAGATTAAAAAATATAAACAAAAAACATGAAGTTTATTTACAGAGTATGGGAATAAATGAGACTGTAGCGGAATCATAATAGAAGTAATGCTCACTGAATTTCCCCTGAAGTGGAAGACAGTGAGAAAAACTGTAGCTGGGGCTCACCCGTGTTGGTCTCCTCTGTGGCTTCCCCAGATGCACGTGGCTATAGACATTCCCTTGTCGTAGCCAGTGGTCCCGGGGCTGCCAGCAGCCCTGGCACTTCCACTGAGGGTCCTCCATTCATGTAGGGTCCTCCACTATAGGAAGATAATGAGAAACTTGTACTCGATTTAAGGTATTAAATAAGTGAAACAGGCAGAAAGGAAGGGAATAAGAAATTCCAAAGAAGCAGTGCTATCATTCTAATGTAATGGTTAGGTGACCTCAACAATTTTTGGCTCTCAAATCTTCTTGCGACTTCATCAGCAGGTAAAACCTAGATTTAAAACAAAATATTCTCCTACCTTGCTCAAATTTCTTAAAACATCTTAAGATTTTTTTTAATCTCTCTTAAAGCGTGCAAGAAAATTAGACACTTGTGGAGGATGCGTATAAAACCCTTTATTTACAATACAAAGACAATATGAAGGAAAGAGTAAAGACATTGAACAATATTATGAGCACAATGAATATCTTTTGAAACTTAGTGAAACAATACCTATGTTTGTGAAAAGGTCCCTTTTTATAAGAAAAGTTTTGTAATTTGTTTTCCAAAAAATTGCATATGAAAATATTTTTGACTAGCCTGTTTCTATCATATTTGCAGTTTCATTCTGAACACACGTAATGATATCTGCTGGTGATGCTTAAGAAGAGAATACTGTATCACTGGAGTAGTGACTAGAGATGAGACAGTCTGATAAATATTTCTGGAAGAGTTACTGACTGCTGTCTAAAATATGGCATGTTAATGCCAGTTTTATATCTCATGGGGAAGTCTTCTAGCTTTGTAGTTGTAACGTTAAACATCTCATCTTGTGTTGAGGAATCTGGACGTTTATAATGATAACTTACATATACATTTGTATGAGAAGCAAAGTTCACTAGTCCAAAGCTTCTGTTCACTGTATTCTTGTTTAGAGAAGAGAAAGAACCTGCTGTTTCCTTTTCTTTATTGTAGATGGTCTCTTAATTGAAGACAAAAAAAATATTCAAAGGTGCCTACACTTATATATACATATTAGGCTGATTCAAATAGAGTAGATAAACCCTTGATACTGCAGTGTTCAGTGTGGATGGAAGCTGTGTGAAATTCTTTCTTTCAACGTAGCTCTTCAAGGTGCATTATTATTGTTAGCTGACTTTTATCAGTTTTAAATTTATGCAAGATAAAGTGTATATGTGAGATAAAATGTACAGCATGTTTTGTAATATGTCATAAAATTCATCGAGCATCATCTGGACTGATTCACACCCAGTATGAAATATAATGATAGAACTTCTCTTTTGCAATTTCTTGTGTTTCTGATCATGTCTTTTAATTCGCTCTTTTTAATATATTAGACAGGTTTTTCTCACTGTGGTGAGCCGAAAGGCTTACAGATATACAAGAAGCTTCTGTATTTTCGTGTACTCCCTGCTGCTTTGTGTATTCTGTCAGTGGCATATTCACTTAATTATATGACAGGCAGTAACTGCTCTCTGAGGGAGCAAAAACAACTGTTGAATTCACTTTTAAATTATATCATACTGCTCTGTTCTAAACCTCTTTTAAATAAATGTTGAGGATAGAACTATTGATGTGGTTTTTAAACTTTAAATTTCAGTTAGTTCAGATCATTTTAAATAGTCCTTCAGCAAGAATAAATCAGCTTTTATAACTTATAACTTTCAATTACAGTCTTTGGAGAGAATAACTGTGTTTTTCAAGGAGCTGTAAAGTACAACAACAAGGAAATGGTAGCGTTTCATTTGTGCGGGCTTTAAGCTCCCATGGAACCTAACAAGAGTTTTTCATAAGGAAGCACATCCTAGAGGGATCCTTGAGTGTGTCAGTCTAGGTGAGGCTTTGATCTAGTGTTTGAGCTTTCATTTAGGAAACTTACTGATAAACCTTATGGGGCGATGATGCTGACCTACTTCGCTTGATTTCTACCGTTCAGTAAAAATGGACTGAATCACAAGCTGTTACAGTCTTCACTGATGTGCCACTGACTTACTTGAAAAGATGTTTCCTCTGTGCAAATTGCAAATGGGTGGCTCTGATGAAGGAGAGATTTCAGTCTTAACTAATAGCTGACCTCATTTCAAAGTATTGGATAAGGCAAAAGCTTTTAAAATGTAGCAGGAGCAAATTTAAACTAAGTCAAGTATGAATCTATTAGGTACAAACTAAAAATACATATTAGGAATAGGCAGAACAAATACGATGAAATTAGATAGATAGGTATGATCCATATGATAGTGTGGACTAAATAGAAGGCTTATGTGCTAATTTATTCCAGATGTGTTAAAGGAACCAACCAATTGGTTCTTATCTGCTAATGTTAATTTTTAACAAATCTTTCAAAGATGGGTAAAACCTGTAGGCTTATATGACTGGCAGTATATTGCCAGTATTTAAAATAAAAAATGACAGTCTCATTAGAGGTTATCAGTCCTGGGCAAAGTAACTGAATTTAGAACTGTAACAACAAAAAAGAAAATTCGCCACATTTTTCTTTACTGTCATTTACAGCTTTGTTTCTATGTATGCAGGTTAAGCTAAAAGAAAAAAAAAAAAGATTAAAAGATTGAGTTTGGAGATACATGGAAGTACTACAGTAATTTCTCTCCTTTTTCTGACCATGTTGCCTGATGTTGGAATGCACTTATTTTTTTTCTTTGGACCAGGGCTGTACAGGGTGAATTCTTCCTGCTCTCCCCACAGTCTCTGGTGATGCAGCTCTAAGATGATGGGTGCTGAGACAGAAAATAGTAACCCCATTCATTTTTAGCAGCTTACTATGTAGATTTTCTTCTGACCAGTTAGACAATAACTTTTTTAAAACTTATTACTCAGATTCATTGCTTCTACCATTACTACTACTGTTGAAACAAAAATAAGGAAGCAAATATTTGAAAGCATCTGAAGTGTTTAACATTAGTACCCTTTTGAAACATGTTTGTTTGCATTCTCTGGCCCTCTCCATAGAATTAAATACCTCAGTAACTATTTTTTTTCTGTTATGATAATGCAGTTTTCTATGATTTGAGTGTATTTTTTTAATAAACCCTTTATATATTTTATTTTTTCCACAGGCACAGAGATAAATTAAACTTAAGAAAAAGTTGCTAAATTGGGAAATGCAACATTAATTCTAGAACATCCATTTTATAGATTATCCTGATGTTTTGCATTTTAAAATAAGAATTAAAAATAACATAAGTAGCAATAAGATGTGTAAAGGATAACATTTCTCAGGTGAATCCCCATATAAATTCTTAGGTGTACAAATGTAGCCAAGACAAAGGTGAAAAAATACTGTCCTTTAAGCCAAATTCAGTGAAGTGATACAGATTTGAAAAGCAAAGCCCTGAACAGTGGAAAAATGAAGTAATTTCTAATACTGAAGATTATTTTTCTGCCTTGACTCATTTTGCCTTTTTGTTTTCATTTTTCCTCTCACTTGCAGTGCAAAGATTGTAGGGTTTAAATCAGAATTTTACCTTGTGTGATTTTCAGAAATTTGCTAGATTAGATTCATATCATGGAATTCAAATTGTGTTATTCCACTCCAGCATTTGAGTTGCTATTTAAAGGCTTCTATTGCTTTGTGCTTTAATCTGGCCCTTGATGAATCTGCATTTGCACAATCACAGAAATTGCATAAATTCAACACCTTTGTTTGAAAGATCTTACTCTACTTTTCTGAATGTTGGTAACTTTGGGGGGTATATTTCAGACAGTTCTGTAAAATGGTACCTGAAGTAGGGTGACATACATTTAATCTCGTCATGAAATTTCCAACATTGTTCGTGTTTGCTGCATTGCAGCCCTACAAGCTAGAAAGGAACAAGTTTTCCACTTCTGCATGTCCATTGTAATTCTCCTTGAAATCCAGATTATGGGAATAAAATCTTGGAAATGACCTTGAACCATGCAGCATGAAAAACTTTATAGAAAGATATACGTAAAATGATATATGGAAACCCAGTCATTTTACTTTGTTCTGATTTTAAAATGATCAACATCCCTTGAACACTAATTTATAACGCGCTCTTACTGCTCTGTTTAATCCAAAATAACAGCACATATAGTCAGCATTCTCTTAACAGAAGTTGCATTTCTCTAAATGCTACTAGTTTTGAATACTCCATTTACAGGTTGTCCTATCTTGATGATATCTGTTTTGTGTGGTGTCTAATTGGCTTTTAGAAAAGATAAATTAGGTATTCCATTAGAACATAAGAAATGCCCTGTTGGCTCAGACTAATGGTCCATCAAGTCTTATATTCTGCCTTGCCGGCAGCAAAGTGAGGGCATACAGCCATATAGCTTTTTCCCTTGTTCTCCTCCAGCAACCATGATTTTTGGATTAGGGATGATGATTCTTTATTCCTGCCCAGTTCTTCCCGTATCTGGTTATAGACTTGCTGTCCATGCATTTGTCTAATTCTGTTTTGAACCTGCATATATTGGCTGCCTCTGTAAGTTCACTATTTTTTGTTATTAACTATTATTAAATTTATGCACCCTTATGTAATCATAAACGTAATTTAAATGTGGTAAAAAACTACAAATTTGTGAACAGAAAAGGATTTTATATACCTTGTCCACTTACAAAGCAAGAGAGTAGCACATTCACATTCTCTTCTTTAAAAAATTAGACTTAAAAAATCGAAATATAAACAGCAAACCGTTTCAGTATGGCCACACAGAATTATGAAAATGTCTCTACTATTTAATATTTGTAGAAATTCTTTAGGAAAGAGACTAAATAATACATTAAACAACGTTCACAGATTATACTGAATTTGATGGAGAGTTAAAGGACTGATGCAAACATCTGGAGGTATTAGACAAGGTAAATACAGGATCGCATTTGGTTGAAAACAAGAGGATCTTTCAAAAAAGGTGGGGGGAATGGGAATAAAAATTCTTGGCCAGGTCTTTAATGATCAAGCGTTAGCACTTCTCCTGGTAGTGGAAGGGTGTTGGAGTTCAGGAGTCTTGGAATAATAATAAAAAAAAAAGTTAAAACTTTTTGAATGATATTTCAGGGTATTCATCTGACTCTCTAAACTTTGTTCACCAAGAGGGCAATATGCGTTTCTTCTTTCATCTTTTCTGCTTGGCTGTTTCACAAAGGGCTGAGTTAGAAAAGGTTTCCTGGGTGTTATGTGGACCGAATCTCCTAACAGATATGGTTGTGTGTTAGTAAAAATGGAATGCTTATACTTGTACCCAGAAATAATTTGTCCTTTAATCACTAAAAAGCAACTGAGGTTCAGAGTTTAGGTTTCTACACTCCCTATACAGATATTTATGATACAATTGCATATATATCAAGGCTTTTTCTGATAAAGAAATGCCTTTAAATCTAGATGAATTTACTGTGTTGGCAAAAATTCTAAGCCTTTACTAATAGTGGGAGAAATTTCTTGAACTCTTACTCTACTGTACAGCAGCTGCAGCATTTTCACAATCTGCCCTATCATCACTGAGTTGAGCTGATTAAGGATTAATGTGTTAGAGTGACCCTCCACTCAGGTGGGGATTAACTCTGCATCCAGAGCAGTACCTTGTGAATTATCAAAAAAAAAAAAAAAGGCACTGCATAGCCATGTTTAGCATGGGATGTTTTCTTGGGTTAAAATACAGTTCATCAGCTTCTTCCTTGGCTGAAGAGTTGGGGAGAGAAACTCCAGCAGTTTCCTGGATATTTGGATGTCAGTTGTAGGGCTGTTGACTTTTTGGAACTCCCTTCCTCAGTCATCGAAGAGCAGATGACAACAGGAAGCTAAACAAAATGCCGCTTCTCCTATGAGGAAATTATTGAATACTTCTAATATTTCCGTGCCCAGTGATAGTCTTCTCTGGGGAACAGTGGAGATGTTTATTAAGTAAACATTTCAAGGCAACAGTATATCTGTTTTTTTTCTTCAGGAGGAAGGCTTTTGGACCATGTGACTATTGAATTACAGTTTCTTTAAAAACAGAGCTTGTAATTGCAATTAAGTATCTGAAATTACAGCAGTCAAAATCCGATTTCATATAACATTAAATTGAGTCTGGTCTAAAATGTACTTACACAACATTAAGGAAGAGAGGGGAATCTATAAATTTCCAATTTTACTTGCCAGTTATAATGCTAGAATAAAGTATATTTGCAAAATTATTTAAAAAAAATTTGCATGGTGTCTGTTTGCATGACACCTGACTTCAATTGACTGCCATCACTTTCTGTACCTGGGAGGCCTTGGCTTATGCTAATGGGAAAAGTACAAAAGGTTGTGATTACCAAGCCCCAGTATGAAAAAGATGTAGAAGATGTTTAGTAAAAAGAATTAGTACTGATCAACATCTGGAGACAAATAGGGTCCTGCAGGAGGACAGTAGCTGCAAAATAAAAACAAAGATAATATTAAATGCAGATTATATGTAAGCAATAAGATTAGAAAAGACATTTCAGCTGTAAGCTGCTCTTCAAGCTAAGAGAAAATATCTTCTATTTTTTTCCTAAGCCTGAAGGTGGTCTCATACCTCTTATTTGGTTCCTTATACTAGAGCAAGTTAAAACTTCATTCAATATTTTACACTCTATGCTGCTGCTGAAAGTTATATGAAATGGTTCTATTTTTAATCTTAGTAACACTCAGGCTTCTGAAGTAGTTTGTGAGTTCAGAGAGAACTGGATTAGTTTATGCCATTCATTGAACATCGGCAAGGTACACAACAAGAAATTATTATCAGATGTGTTTGTTTTGTAGCTTCAGCTAAGCCTCAAATGCAAGATTTTTGGACGAATTTTTGTAGAATGAAATATGTTTAACTTTATTTTCTGCCCTTTTCGAAATTTCTTGAGTGCTTTCAAATGACCTATGAAAGCTCGTTTAAAAAAAAAAAAAAAAGATTAAGTAGATTATCAAGTTCAAAGAAAACACAGATTCAAAAAACAGCAGAGGTAACATTTCATATGAATTTTGGTGGTATCAGTGTTTTCTAACACTAATATAATTTTCTTTGTCCTTTCTGATAAAATGAACCAGTGATACCTGAGGAGATTTTCTCAGTCTGTGAGCAGTACATAACAGTTTGTTGAAAGCTCTGCAACCTCTTTCCTAGTGAAGGATCATTAGAGAGGTTTCCTCTTCTGACTGACATTCCTGGGAATGTGTTTTTTAAGCTTTACAAAGGTGGCATGGCTGCGATAAGGAACAAGAATGGGTCATTTACTGTGGTTACAAAGAGACACTGATGCTTCCCTCTGTTGAAGGGCATTGATTTTTTCATTTTGGCTCGCATCATAAATAGACACTGAGAAAAAGTACCACTCAATGATTGTTTGCTTGGCAAAAGAGAGTTGAGATACTTTTCATTTAAAAGGGAATCTTGTTGCTGCATTGATTTTATCTGACTGCTGTTTGTTTGTGTGTACAGATCTAATGTATAATTGGAATCACTAAATGGGGAACACAGTAAATCGAATTAGGTGTTGTTTTACAGTAGCAGAAAGTATGAGATTTGTTCTTAGAAATGTATCATAAAATTTGGCTTTAATTTATCCAAGTAGCGTTTGGAAATGTTAGTAGTTAAACTGTCTGGTGATGAGATAAAAAGTTTTGGGATAGATTCACGTTATTTTAACATTAATACTGTGAGTAGAAGATTTCTACACCTTCTCTACATGACAAAACTGTCTGAATTAGGAAGAATTTTCATCTAACTACTTAAATCATTGTGATAAATGCACTAAATTGTCAGTCAGTTTTTTCTAAAACAAAAGTCCTTGAAGGAGAGGGTTACAGGAATAAAGAACGTAAAGTGAGCAACTGTCTAAGAGAGATGAGAGATGTATTTCTCATCCAGTTAAAACAGATGAAAACCTGTTTGCAAGGCATTTAAGAAGAAAAGCCCGGAATTAGAATGAAAGATGATGTTTCTAGAAAGACTTAAAGAAATGGAGAATATTGAAAAGTGCACCAAGAAGCTCTAGGATTAATTTCTGGTGCCGATAATTTTTTTTAATAGTCTCCACTTTTTTTCAGCCTTTTTAATGTAAAATCTTGACTATACACAGTCAGCTGTGATGGCTCAGATGATTAGAAGAGATTTTCTAAGCCTTGGTAACTTGTCACTTCTGATCATCTGTCCATACACTGAGAGATTTGTGATCCATCCCATTGAAATTGTAAATATGGAAGGCTTAGGATGACAGTATAAATGTGGTTTTTGGAGATCAGTGTAACTGGAGATGGTTTAGGATAAACAGAGTAACCCCACTTCATTTTAGAAACGTTTACATTGGGGATTTACAACAACCGGCATGCAGGAACCATGAGTAATGCAGTCAACCATTTTCGGTAATTTTAGAGGACAATGTGACATGACCTGCTTGGTTTAAATTTTATTGGCTCCTTAGAGTATTTACTATTTGGAGTATTTCTTTCCTCAGTCATTTTCTGATGGTTAAAGTAATGTAATAAAAAGAAAAGAAGCCCGTTTTGAAGCTTGCAGTTATCATGATAACAGATTTGCTTTTTCCTTTGCTTACTTTCACATGTTCAGTCACGATTCTGTTCTGTTCAAATGCAGTATGTTTTAATTTACTTTGTAAGTGAGATTCACCTTCATATGCATCTTCACAAAGGGCTTTATGTAGATAAATTTCACTTATTGCAGTCAAGCTGTCATCTCCAACAATAAGATGATAGAATTCACAAGAATATAAATATCACCTCAACACCGTGTCTTTAGTTGAGCCAAATAAGAGATTGTCAGGATAAAATATTAGCACTAAGAAGCTTTTCTAGTTATTTATTACATATGCTTAGGAGGAGGAGTGGGCTTGGTGGGGTTGTTGGCAGGTTGAGGAGACAGGCCAGAAGTGCATTCAGAGGAGAATGAAGTGGAGAATGATGAGATGTGTAGTTTGGGTACTGTGTTGCTAACCTATACCAAATAACAGTTCTCAAGTTATTTTAACATCTAACAGGAGAACAGATGAGTATGGCATAAGGTATCTTTGGATAGTTCTTGTGTCTTGAGGACTATGCATGTTTGAGGTATCCTTTAACAGGAGAAGAGAAAGCTGGCTCAGAAAACAGCTTGTGTTAAACAGGACTCCAAAATCGCAGTAGTGAACTATCAGTTTTTTATAAGTCTTTAATCCATGTCTTATACATGCTTAATATTGCCAGCTTACAGTGGCAAATAATGTGACTTGACAGAAGTTAATGGTTTGCATGCTGTGTTCAGAAATACGTGAATTGCCTTTCTTTTGAAGCACTTCAATAGAGATATTCTTCAGAAGATACCACTGGTAAGCTTGGAATAGAACTTGTGTGCTTTTGTTAATGGGAAAAAAAAAAACATAGAAACTTTCTTATTTTTTGTAAGTATTTTTCTTCATTGGTTAATTTAACTGTAATCAAATGTAGCAATTTAAGCAGATTTTTTTGTGATAGTTTTCATCACAAATCCAAAACACAGCACCATACAATCTACTCTAAAAAAAAAAAAAAAAAGTAACTCTATCCTAGCCAAAACTGGGAAGCTTAGCAGTTAACCATGTAGAACCCTTTATTAATCATTTTAATTAAAAAAAAAAAAGCTTAGAAAGCTTCAACTTACTAAAGGATAATGGAGCAGGTCATTAGTAATGATGTCAGATAATGTTAAAATATGTTCTCTACATGAAACTTTGTATCAAGAAAAAGGTCAGTATATTATAGTAGTGAATCCTGAGAGGAACACAGATGCTTTTGCCTTCCTGCCCAGATTCCCATGAAACCGAAGAAACCAAACACTGACTACTTAAAAATATAAATATAATGTATATTAGGATTTAGACCTATGTTCACTTTTGATAGGTTGGTGTGATTTAAGAAGTTGTAACGCCTTGGTATCAGTGTCTCCCGTCAGCTAGAGACTCATCCTGGAGTAGAGCTGGTAATACAAACACTCCCCAAGTGCTTCAGTGCAGTCTTGCCATCCCGGTTTAAACCACAGGGGAAGACTTGAGCTAATAAGCTTGAACTGACATTGTAGCAAGTAGAGAGCTGATCCGTGGTTTAATAACCTCTGCCTGCAAGGCAGGGTAGAAGAAGAGTGTTCAGCCACTTCAGCCAAGACCAGGTGAGGCCATCGCTCTCCCAGGTACACGCCAAGTGCACCCAGTGAGCACAGGAGTGTCTCTAGCATGTGGTGGTTTTGCACCCTCTTATTGCTGGCTGTAGCTGTGCAGCTGCAGTTTAACTTCAGGTTACTTGTGTGTGTTTCAACATTCTCTAACTCAATTCCTGTCTTGAGATCCTATCACCATCAGGAAATAAAAATAAGAGTAAATTCTTAGTTTTGTTAAAAAGTAACTCTGAACAGATTACTTAGCTCACAAGGCTGTTCAAGCCAGAGGCCTTTTTAAACAAGTGAGAGGTTAGCATAGAAACACTTTCTGACCTAGCGAAACAATTTAATTGATGTTTTGAGATAGACTTCACAAATACACCTGCCTGTTAAAGTAATGTTTACACGGAAGTAGGATTTGGGTTAATCCTGCTTCTTCTTGTCAAGACCTAACAGGCATATGTAGCAGGTAATTACTAGAAAAGGTATAATAAATGTCCTTTTAATAAATGTTAGAAATGATGACAGAGGAACTACATTGTCTGCAACTACTAGTGGAATCCCCTTTTCACTCTTAGACTGAAACTTGCTGCACTGACGGATGAGGGAGCCTGTGTGAACATAGCTTACATAATATTCTTCTAGGCATCAGATGTTATCAATTCAGTAGTTTGTATCTTGCCATTTATCTCCAACTTCTCTGGTTTTGTGAGTGTTGGCAGTGACTCACGTCACGAGTCAGTTGCCTGAGGGTAGAGCCTGGTGCCGTTTTGGACAGACGGTACTGTCCCGCTTGCCTCCAGGTGCAGCTCCAGAAGGACACAGGTCTCCGGTATGTCTTGTGCCTTGTGCTCTGCCTGTGGAGTGTCGTTTCCCAAGTCACCTCTCACGGTGTTAGATGCCTGTTTAGAGGCAAATTAATCACACTTCAGGAGGAAGTCAATCTAAAATAGATTAGGAGATCTAAATCCACGTCTGTATCTGTTTGTAGAAGTATTAGGTCCTATTAAAGCTGAGAAGATGTATTCTGTTACCAAGCTGGCTCGAACAAGTGAGCAGTTAAGAAGCTGATGAAGGAAGAGGAGGAGAACAAACAATGAAGGAACTAACTTATTTAATCAGGCATTTAATTTGCCTCTTCACATATGCATGTCCTGCATTACAACAGTTACATATCCTTGCATACCTCACAAGGAACAGGGTGAGGTAGACTAAAGGAATTGAAGCAAATCTGAGTGGGTACAATTTACAGCGTGTTACATATAACTGCTGTGTTGTGCCTAAACAAATAACTTGTTTGTGGAAAACAGTGTCTATCCTAGAATAGGGCTCAGACTGATTTGAACTTTTTAAGGCCTCACAGATGTATAAAGGAAGTCTGAACTGATGTAATAATAACTGCAATATATAGAAAAGATTCCTGCACCATGCCTTTCTCCTGTAGTTCATCCGTGCATGTCTGTATTAATTTGTGTAGTACAGAGAAGCCGTAGCTGCCTTATCATTTTCAATTCTTAATCTTTGAATGCAAAAAAAAAAAAAAAAAACAGAACAAATACAATGTTTACAAGTAAGTTGGTTAATTAGTTTAAATCTATACATTTTGAATTGACCTTATAAGACAATGTGCGGGTAGCAATTAAAATAAAATTACTACATTTTTTTCCTTCCAGCTTCTACAGACATTTAACATTTTTATGTTCATACTCTTCTTTACTGTGGAAACCTTTCGGCATCAATGAGACTGTGATCCTGTCATGGGATTTATTATTGTTGAAATGAGAAAAACAAAATCTAACACAAAGAAAAAAAAATAATGGGTAGAGAATATTTTATAGGTCATAGTGTCATCATTCCACACCTCAGACCTTAATCAGATGGTCTCATGTAAAGCTCTGCTACAGGAGGTTGAAAAGAGGGATGCCACTGAAGATCAGAAATAGGGACAGCGAAGAGGTTGCAGTCTAAAAGGAGTAGTGAGATTTTTGCAAGAAAGCTGACAAAATACCTCTGACAGCACAGAAGGTGATTTCATGCACTCTAAAATTAAGAATCACCTTGCTGGGCCAGCCTTCCTAGAAAAAAATATGCAGGGCAGTTTGAGAGTTGCCAGATATTCTGTGAAGGAAGTGGAAAACCTCTAGGTGAACAGTGCGAGCTATGAAGAGGGCTACATAGCCAGCAAATGAACAAAAATTGTCTATATTAAGGTGTTAGTCTGCTTTTGTTGACACTGTTCCTTTGTATGCTCTGGAAGCTTCGTAGTAATGAAAGGAACGGAATGGCTTTGGGACAGCGATTACGCTGTATTAATTGAACTCAACTCTTTCTGCTAGGATGCAGGGCTTCCATCTTAATGTTAAAATCCTCTTGCAGCTGTCATACTGAAGCTGCACAATCCATGGATGCCACAGTGGCAGGTGATGCCCGCAGTTGAGCCGTGGCGCCCCAGGTACAACAGGTTATGTATTTGTAGCATTGCCTCCAGCTCCCCCATGTCTTTGAGTCGTTACACAGGCCTGTCATGCACATTCAGTGAGTCAATAACAAGGAACTGAAATTCCAGTCAGCGAGTATGAGAAATATCTTGATCTTCACCAGAGTTGACAGGGTTTTCTTTCCCCCCAGTACTGAACAAGAGCAGAAATCATAAAAACTATGATTGCTGCTTCTTTAGTTCTTGTCTTTTAAATTTTATGGTTAAATTATGTTAAACATTCTCTGAAGAAACATCCTAATGTATTTATTCCAGGTTGCTGCTTAAGGTCACCATAATGTGTTATAGATACATGGAAGAAGCTGTGTCAAATTCCAAATACCTTTAATCTGTAGTGTAATTAGTGTGATTAAGGCTGGTTATCTCTGTTAATTAGCATATCTGTTAGAAACATTGAAGTGCTTTTCATGATCACAACCAGTTCTTTATAAACTTGGAAATTCTTTCATTGTGTCTGTTGCCGGGTTAACTGGAAGAAGATCAAGTCTCCTCAGAGATGCGAGGCTGGGGGTAAGCAGTTCTCCCAGAAGAACTGGCAAATGATGACAAGATGGAGAAATGGGATTTGTTTAGTTCCAGAAGATTAGGAAGGAACATGATAACATTTTCTAGTGTATATTAGATTATTAAGTGGACGATGATCAGTTTTTCTGTGTAGCTTGTGGGGAAAGGAGATAGAACAAGAAGAAATCCATTTAATTTATTGTAAGGAAGATTAAAGCTAGCTGGTTTTTTTTTGTTTTTAACTGTAAGAATAAATAGGTACTGATACTTCCATGTGAGAAGAGCTTTTGACATATCCTTTATAGGTAATTTTTCTAAGTGTGATAAGACAAATCTCTCTTTGGAATAATTGAGGTATTGCTGTCCTGCCTTACACTGGAGGACTCATCCAGATGGTCTCTCGTGGCTGCTCTAGAAATAGCTGGTTCTGTGATTCATGGACACAGCTCTGTGATTAAGAGAAATGGGTTGTTATTCATGGGCGGTTCTTTGAAAGGTCAGCATAGGAAGTTTAGGAAGGTGCTTGCTTCTCAAAACTGGTGAATTTATAAAATGGAAATCTTATGTTTTTCTGTTGAATAAATACCCAACAAGTCAACTAAAAGAAGGCGAAAAAGTGGATGCTTTCTATATAGGATTTTTCATATACTGTGAGCATATTTAAAAGTGCACTGAAAGAATTATATATTTTATTTTGGTTTTAATAAAAACGGACAAGCTAGGGACACTGAGCAAAAAGCAATACAGGAAGTTACATTGCAGGTTATTGTTTGAGGTATTTAGCATTTAGTGTATAGGAAGTTTTTATTTTTCTTCGACAGTGGTATTGAAAGAATTTATGAAGTGCTTTACAAGTTCCTCATGGTTGAAAGGCTCAAATTGACTCTAGTAACTTCCCTCCCATGAGACTTATTCTATACTTGCATAGGGTAGTAAATTTTTACAATCAATTTACTTAATTAATTTAGTAGATCAATTTATTTTTTCTGTGATGTATCCCTTCAAGGGCTTTGAATTTTTTTTCTTTTCTGACTGGTAGATTTTTTTTCCTAAAGCTTTCATGACTTTCACTTTGATATTTATTTACTGAATGTACAGACTTATCACTTTAATACATTATTCCTTTGTGGCTATAATGGATTAAATTAAAAATACATGTTAAAAAGTGTTGCAAGTTGCATGCCTATTAGTATTGCTCGTCAGGGTCTCAGGGAATTTTATGGCTGTACTTAAGTCACAGGTCCATGTTCAAAAATTCTTACAGACTTTGGGCAACAAGTCAATTGATATGTACATTTTCTTAAACGTTTTTCCTGCCCACTTCTTCCCAATTCTGAAAACATGTACTGCTCCACTTTAAAGCTGCTTCACCACTGTTTTCCCTAGTTTAAGGTTTTAGTTTTCCATTTGTATGGCACCCCAAGGAGGAGGAAGTCAATTGAACTCTTTCCACAGGATTCCTGATGTATTCTGACACAAACTTCTATATTTTGACATTTCCTTTTGAATGAAACTGATAAAATGTTTTGGAGAAAAATAAAGTTACTCCTTTGTAAACAATTATACATTCAATATTGTTTTAGATTAGTAAAACAATCCATTTAAATCTCTTGCAACCTCTTCATATTAGTGAATTTCTTTCCCCCTCCCCTAGTCCTATACTGTTCCTTTTTATATCTGTTGTAAATTCAAATTTCTTTTGATATCCAGGACTTAAAAGCAGTTTTGTTTGCTTGGTTTGAAGTTCAAGTGTGCTTTCTTAATTCTTGCATGCTACCTCACCCATTCTGCATCTTTCTTTTCACCTGATGTGGTCAAGTGTGTTTATCTGTGTTTTTCAATTGCTGTTCTAATGACTTTCTTGGAGGCACTGAGAAGATTGTTTTTAATTAACATGCTAGATTAACTATAAAAGCATGGCCAGGCATATTTTTCTCCATTTAAGAGCAGGTGGTTTTCATGACTTCTTCAAAACCCACCTGCCCAGAATTAGCAGGGCATCAGCCAACAAAAACTTGTTAGTTTTTCTAATTCTACCTTGTTCTAAGCTGTGTATGATAAATGATGTCTCCCATATAAAATTAGCTTAAAACATTAAAGGCTTGAGTAGCATTTCAAGGAACTTGAGCATTTCAATTGATATGCCTGAGCAAGCTGCCAAAGTGTATTACTTAAGAGAAACCTTTTTATCTGGCTACATGAGAGTGAGTGCCATTGACTTAGATGGATTTCTCTGGTGTATATGTCTTCAGAAGTTTGGAGATTTACACTTCGCATCTTGAAAGTCAGAACCATTTATAAAAACAACGAAACAGTTGTTTTAGAGAGTTAAATCACAGATCTCTGCAAGAAATTGCAGAATTTTGCAGAGTTTAATTCTGTCATTATCAGCACCTTGTAGCCAACAGGTGAGGTCAGGCTTTTTTCTGTCTACTATTGTTGAAAAATTCCTGTCCCAGGACAATGACAGTAAGAGTCTCCAGCATCAGAATGGAAAACAATGCTTTATAAGTAAAAGCCTTAATTATTGCTCTGACAAAGAACGGTTTACATAAAATAAAACCTCTTCTATAACAGTCTTTGTACACATACCATGTTTACAGGAAAAGTTCCTGGAAAATTTTAGGGAGGCAGGTGGCTGAAAAACATTTATTTCTGAAAACCATCTGTCCCAAGAGCTACAAAGAAAATTCAGGACAAAAATCTGATTCAACTGAATCTAACCACCTTTGTAAGGTAGCTGGAAGCATTTCTCTGGATTGGATGAGGCTGGCGGCTCGTAATGTTCATACCTGAATGCTGTGTTAGAGGGAGGAGGAGGTGGGTACTCCAGTCTTTGCTTCCTTGGGCAAACTTTGTTCTACTTTTCTGTCAGGATAATTTTAAAACCACATCAGGTAATTTAGCACAGATTAATCTTTCCCTTCTATTTAGGAATCTGGCAGACTGTTGTAAGTAGTGAGGAAGAAAAGCTTTTAGAAATGAAAGGAGAAATGTTAGCTTATTATAGAGTGAATCATTTTAATCAGGTGCTGGAAGCATTCCACCGCTCCTCACTCCACATCCCTCTGAGAGAAGCTCGTGGAACTTCTTTGGCAGGGAGGCCGACAGATGGGAATAAAGCGACTCTTTTCCACACCGTTCCTACCCTTGCTTACTTCTCACCCAAAAGTTTGGTTATGCAGAGATCACTAGCAGTTATATCAGCATGACCTGGTATCCAGGCAACCCAAAACCTTGTCAGCGGTAACAATACACAATGAATAACTCCAGGATGATGAAAGCAGGAGAGTCTCGTTTGACAAGATAGCACCTGTTTCACTCTGAACAGCCAGTGTTGAAATAATGATGGCATTAGTCAGGGGAATACAAGAAGTTCAAAAGGGTTTTTGTGACTTTGAAAGCGAATTGCAGCACAGGGAGCTGTCACCAGCTTCCTCTTCAGAGCTGTGTTGTTATGGCTCCTATTTATTTGGTAGCCAGTTTTTATGATTTTGTTCCTGCTCACACTCGCTGCACTCAGCTATGGCCAGTGGCAGGCCTTCATGGGCTTATGTCCCTGCAGTAAACAGCGTGTTTTACACTGAATGTATCTACCGATGTGAATTGTAAGAAGTTAAGTGAAAACTGCGGTGTGTAGTGAGAAAATGGTTACGTTGTTGGCCATTTTCATGAGTGGCCTGCTCCCCACAGTACTTGGGCGATTCCTCCGGCCATCTGCCCCACAGTACTTGGGCGATCTTAGTTACCTTATCAATTTACCTTATCAAAAGTTATCAACTTTTTCCCTGCTGAGAACCACTGCTTACCTCAGAGTTCAGTACATCTGTAATCTTCTGGCCTGAAGAAATGCACAAGAGGAGTATGGGGATCATCTAACGGTATAGGAGTGGAACACGTGCAGCGGGGACCGAAATGACTCAGAAGACTTAAATCTGGCGAAGCAGTAGGAAACATG
This sequence comes from Cygnus atratus, assembly GCF_013377495.2. Classification (NCBI taxonomy): domain Eukaryota; kingdom Metazoa; phylum Chordata; class Aves; order Anseriformes; family Anatidae; genus Cygnus; species Cygnus atratus. The sequence goes on along the minus strand of NC_066376.1, from coordinate 4,561,228 downwards.
AAAGCAGTGTACGGCAAACGAAATGGGAAGACGGGAAATTACAGAAGCATCTCAGTGGGGAAGCAAAATATGTAAAACTGAAATATTCAGATGGTGAAATAAAGCAGGAGTGGCATACTACAGTGGGAAATGTTATGAAAATGAATTAATCAGACAGCTGCAGTATTATCTTCATGGAATTTAGTTACATAAACTGGAATGCTGATGAAGGATATTTGATGACACACTGGCTTGGGAACCAGGGGCTCAGAGGGCATCTCACCTGTAGTCATTCACTGGAGCTTAATCAAGGCTCTGAGTGACCAAAAATATGTACATATGTTGGCAAGAAAATGAGTTTATTATGTGGGGTATCTCCAGTAGGTAAAGCTGAAGATTTTTTTTAAATCATCATACTAGTAGCTATGTACATGCACAAAATAAATTGGTAATGAAAAGCACCAATTCATACATTGTAATCTGAGTAGTTTTTTTAAATTAAAACAATAACAAGAACAAAACAGACAAAATGAAAAAAATAGTAATAGGTAGCATACTGAATTGCAAAATAAATGTAGGATGAAAACATATTGAACAGAAAAGTTAAAGAAGGATAATGAGCTATCATCTCTTTCCACTTCACCTCATTTTTGTATCTCTCTTAGTCGGAAAAGTTAAATGAGGAGAAATAGTTTTATCTACAAAATTTGAAACTGGAAAAAGTAAATTCATTTACATTTGCAAGGAAGAAGATGAATGCTAAGCTAGAATTAGCACTCAAAATTAGCACTTAAAAAATTAGCACTTAAAAAAACCTGCAAACCTCCGTCCTTTTATTTCCCTCCTTGTTGTCTGCCATCTCCATTTGGTGTCTCTGCATTCTTTTGTCCCAGTTGATCTCTGACAAGGTCTCCTCTTGGCCTCCTCTTTGGAACTTCATGGTATAGTAAGTCTCAGTATTATACTCATTAATATCAGAGATTTCTTAAAATGAGCAATTAGTAAAAATTTACTCTTCTCTTAGAGAGACTGGACTGTGTTTGCTTGCTGTTTGGAGCTGAAAAATGCTGAACAGTTTTAGGGACAAGCAAAGAGAGGGGACTTTATAGATGAGTTTGCAAGTACTTCTGTCTTCAGTGGAGCTGCAGGAACCCAATTCTTTGGAGTATTGTGAGTTTCAACAGTAGCTTTGTATCCAAACACATTTTTGAATCTGTTCCTTTTTTTTTTAATTATGTCAGATAGAGGAGACAATGTAGATGTCTTGTAAAAAGATAAGTAATTAAATCTGTTTTTAAAATGGAAGTCTGGCTAAAGAGGATCAATATTATTAATAAAACAGTCTTTAGAGTCATCATTGAGTTTATGGAATTTAAAAAATTAAATATCCCATTAAGTTTCTTGACTACCTTTTCCTTGCCTACAATTTTATAAATAAAAAAAGGAAAATGATTTTTTAGAGGAATTCATTGTTCCCACTGAGTTGGAACTGGGTCAGTCTTCTGAGAGTATTAATCATAGAATCATAATCAAATGGCACACGACTGAATTTTGTTTATTCAGATGAGTGCATTGTTTTCTGCATTTAGTTAATATTGATGATAGTCTAACATGTTAATGGGGATCTTCGCTTTATTAAAATTCTTAAATTTTTTTCACGTATAGAAAGGTCAGCAGCTGAGCCACAGCATTTTTTCTTCCTGTTTGTTTTCTTGCCAGACTTGGGATTGTTGCAACAGTTTTTAGTTTTCACCTTTCATGCTCAGCAGTGGATTCTCAAACTTTATGATACTACTCCATTTATAGCGGTATAAAACTTGAACATCTTTTCAGAATTGGGAGAAGTACACTTTTGTCTCTTTTCTAACATTCTCTGGCATAATAGTACTTTTTCATTATTTATTTATAAAATCTTAACCAAATACAAAAACCAAAGGAGAAAACTTTGAACAAAATTTGTTGTTATTCATCTTTTGTAGGCCAAAGAACAAATACATGAGTTGGTATTTAACAGACTAAACCCATAATTCTCAAGCAATCTACATATATAGTTTAATGACATTACTTCAAGAAGGCTTGTAGGTGCTTGGCACCTGTTAGGCTTCTAATGACTATAGAAAGGATACTAACATTGATATATGTTCGGAGATTGACATTGCTGACAACTTGCCACATCTCTCAGTGGCAGCACTAACATTCTGTGCTTGAAGTTGTACAAACGAGGTAACCAGAGATTTCCACGTGCAGAAAGTACTGCCACTGTGTAATAAGATCAGCTTTGCCACTTTAGTATTTCATATACATTCACGATATAAAATATGCAAACTAATTTCTCATCCATCTAATTTGAAAGCTTTGTTAATTCATGCTTCAGTAATCTGATTTTAGGCATACAGTCCAAATATTATTACTTGCAAACTGCTTGTCCTTCTATTTCTCGGATGTTTTATTTTAAAGATTTGAGGTTAGAGAGTTAGCTGGTGCTGTGTGGATGGAGAAAAATGTTTTTTTTTTTTTTTTTGAAATTCAAATGGCTTTTCCTAGTGCAGCTGATGAAAGCTTTTTCAGAGTAGGTTCTTTCTGCAAACTGCCTTCCTGTTTGCCTCACCTAATTCCTAGTGAGAAAGGACTAGAAATGTCTGACCCAGGAGTTTGTTAACTATGCTTCTTCTAGTTCTCTTTTGCACAAAAATACCCCAGAAAAAAGTTATCAGATCTTTACAGTTATCGTTGAATTTTAAAAGTTGTCTGTTCTTCAGGTGTTGCTTCCTGTTGGCTATATTATAAGCTGTTGGAGAGGAAATATTTAAGAGTCTATCTTTTGTGTCTTCTGACCCAGTTTAAACTCTGATTTCTCTAAGTTCAAAGAATTTGCGCAGAAGAGCTAGAAGCGGCTTCGGCAGTACAGAGAATGGTGTCTCACAACGATTTATTTTTTTAAAATTTCCACAATCAAATATGGAGCAGAGAGAAAAGCACCTTCTCCTTGGTTGGTGTACTCTGAAAGATAAGGTGTTGGGGATGGGCTGAGGAACTGCCATCAGAATTGTCACCTTTTGAGTTCAGATAATTCTGAATATCCGGAGTTTCCATGAGACAGGAGCTATTAACTTAATGTTAAAGCTTTACTTGGAAAATGAATGTGTAATTCCATGCATGCTACAGTGGTTTGGGTTTTTTGTTTTGTTCTGTTGTTTGTTTGTTTGAGCAGTGCATTATGTCACATGGTTGTGCTCTGGAGTTCTTCAGCATTTCCCTTTGATTTGAATTAAAAAATAAGCTTTCTCTGTGGTGATGGGTGGTTTGGAAGCAGCCATTTCCAGTGTGAAAGCCGAGGAAACACACTGTGCTCTTGCTTCTGCTGCCCAAAGCCTGTAGTATATCATTATGTACAGAAAAGCCAATTCCCAACACCTCCTCATTTTTGCTTTTTGACTCAGTGAATATATTTTTACTGGCCAATTGAGACAAAAGACTGTTCTCTTAGGCTTTGTTTTGTTTTGTTTTCCTTTCTCAGATCTGAAATCCCACTAGTTGGCAGATACAGCAAGCTTACAAATTCAGGCAGAATAGTTTTGTGTTCTCCCCTTCTTGTAAGCGTCTGTCCCAGCTGATGCTGCATGCTAGATTTCTTCCATGCACGTTACTGGTCTTGCAAGGAAAATAGTGTAGTTCTGTGAGTGTTTTTATTAAACTCAGCTGTTGATTTAAATGTTTTGAACCAGTTTGAAATCTGTATTCTACACAGGAGTGGTTAATGGTGGCCAGTTGCTTCTTGTTATGCATGGAGTAAAAGCAGGAAAGTAATGTGCTTTTCTCTGCTGATGAAATGTGCCTCAGTACATTTCTGCTGATGAAATGTGCCAAAGTGACATGCTTAGTAGATGAGGGAAAGGCTGTGGATGTGGTCTACCTTGATTTCAGTAAGGCTTTTGACACCATTTCCCACAACATTCTCCTCGAGAAACTGGCTGCTCGTGGCTTGGACTGGCGTATGCTTCGTTGGGTTGAAAACTGGCTGGATAGCCGGGCCCAAGGAGTTGTGGTGAATGGAGTCAAATCCAGTTGGAGGCCGGTCACTAATGGTGTCCCCCAGGGCTCAGTACTGGGGCCAGTCCTCTTTAATATCTTTATCGATGATCTGGATGAGGGGATCGAGTGCACCCTCAGTAAGTTTGCAGATGACACCAAGTTAGGTGCATGTGTCGATCTGCTCGAGAGTGGGAAGGCTCTGCAGGAGGATCTGGATAGGCTGGACCGATGGGCTGAGGCCAACTGTATGAAGTTCAACAAAGCCAAGTGCCGGGTCCTGCACCTGGAGCGCAACAACCCCAAGCAGCACTACAGGCTGGGAGATGAGTGGTTGGAAAGCTGCCTGGCAGAGAAGGATCTGGGAGTACTGGTTGATAGTCGGCTGAATATGAGCCAGCAGTGTGCTCAGGTGGCCGAGAAGGCCAACAGCATCCTGGCCTGTATAAGAAGCAGTGTGGCCAGCAGGTCTAGGGAAGTGATTGTCCCCCTGTACTCGGCTCTGGTGAGGCTGCACCTCGAGTGCTGTGTTCAGTTTTGGGCCCCTTGCTACAAGAAGGACATGGAGGTGCTCGAGAGAGTCCAGAAAAGGGCATCGAAGCTGGCGAGGGGTCTGGAGAGCAGCAAGTCTTACGAGGAGCGGTTGAGGGAGCTGGGATTGTTCAGCCTGGAGAAGAGGAGGCTCAGGGGTGACCTTATCACTCTCTATACGTACATTAAAGGAGGCTGTAGCGAGGTGGGGATTGGTCTATTCTCCCACGTGTCCAGTGGCAGGACGAGGGGGAATGGGCTAAAGTTGTGCCAGGGGAGGTTTAGGTTGGATATTAGGAAAAACTTCTTTACTGAAAGGGTTGTTAAGCATTGGAATGTACTGCCCAGGGAAGTGGTTGAGTCACCATCCCTGGAGGTCTTTAAAAGACGTTTAGATGTAGAGCTTAGTGATATACTTTAGTGAAGGACTTGTTAGTGTTAGGTCAGAGGTTGGACTAGGTGATCTTGGAGGTCTCTTCCAACCTAGACGATTCTGTGAATATGTAAGCAGGAGCTGTTGAGGATGTAATATTATATCCACAGATATTTATTTTAACCTTAAGAATCCTTTTCTTCCTATCCTTAAAGCATTTCCGTACATACATTGTGGTCTTAAGTAGTATGTCCTGTTGGGCTGACTGTTCAGCACTGAGTGGAAAAAACAAGCCAGTTTTTAACACGTTATACTACTTTTAGCATTAGTATGAATTTATTTAGAAGTGATCATTGGACGAGTAAGTAAAACTAAGTAAATCTTTTTTTTCAGCTTTCTTGAAAATTCGTCTGACTATTCTAGTTTCGTTGACTATTGAGTCTGTCTTCTCTTTTGTTGTCCGCTTGCATTATTCACTCAGTACGTAGATCTGTCTATGCATTAATACTATTCCTAAGTAAATTCTAGGTAATTGATGAAACTCAGGATGTCTAAAAAGAAATGTTTTGCCCTGGTTAACATTCTTATCGCGACTTGATAAGATTGCTGGAAGTATGCTGATTACAGGTGAAAACAAGCTCACAGAAGGAAAATGGTTGTTTGGAAGGAACGTACTATGATGTCGGAAGGCAAGTCAATTTAAGTTACTATTCCTTAAGATTTGAAACTACTAAAGCATTCTCCAGAGACTGAGTGGGCTTTTTTACAAATCTTCTTGAGTGCTAAGCTCAAAAAAAAATAATAAACTGACCTTAAAAATGGCTGAAATATATACTGGATCCCCTGTTTTTTATGTGACAAATGGAGTGGTTATGGAACAAGACTCTGGATCACAAATGACGTTAGTGACTAGAAGACATTTCTTTCTTTTTTTCACTTGAATTTAGGAACAGAAACTGTGTCCAGTAGTGGTAAAGCCATTGTGACACCCTATTTTACAAATGTTAGATTTTTTAAAATTCTAGTTTGTACGTATTACAGAAAAGCGAAATTTGGATCCATGGTAACGATCAGTAATGTAAGGCCGCTTATTAAATATCTATGTACATGTACCAAACACTGGTATTTTGTGTATTTACTGGTATTTATATTTTATTAAATGCATAACATTAGATGCATAAAATGCAATTACATGTCCCAACAAATTTTTCTGTATCAGTATCACATTATATATAAGCTTATATTTAGTTATGTACTAACATGGTTCAGTCTTCTCTTTCGGTGACTGAAAATTTAAGTTCCATCCAAAGGCCTTCCTTTGTTCTTTCACCTATTTTCATTTTCTTCTCAATCTCCAATGTCCAGGCTGAAGGAACTGAAATAACCACCAAATATAATACCAAATTCAAAAGGGCTATCCAAAGGTAGATGTATATAGTTGTCTGAAGCTATTTGGGAAATGCTGAGGATATGTTTTCCTGCGTCTGAGATCTCTCCTACCTGCTGTTTTTCCAGATACAGGCAATGCTTTATCTTGTGTCTTTATAGCTTAATATTTCTTCCAGATCTTGGACCCTCTGCTCGTGCTACCTATTTAAAAACAGAGCCTTTAGTGGACACAGTGACGTATGTGAATGCATCTCATATCCCTACTGCAACATGAACTATATTTGTCTGGAATTAAAAACATTAAAGACTAATTTTGCTTTATGTCCTACACGTACATTCTTTATTGCAAATTGCTTCGTGCTGTAATCCACAAAACACTATTCTGCATGATGCTGGCAGCAGCAAACTGATCCTACCATTGCATCATTGTCATGCGTTTGGAATAACTGCAGCTTTTACCTTCAAATGCTCAGTCATTATTAAAGGGACCTGGGGACATGATATAAAAATGGAAATTTGATTAAGGTGTGAGAGGTGAGATAGTTCTTTCTGATCATATATGTCCTTTTTTGCACTTGATTCACATGCTGTCTTAAAAAAGAAATTTATCTACATTTTAAAGAGTGAATGCGAAAGCCAGGCAGGATTGGAAATGTGTAGTTTGACTTCCCTCTGGACAATGGTTTCAGAAAAAAAAAGATGACTCTTCCATGTCAGAGTGAGACCAAGATGACAGTCCATTGTTGTCTTAATCCCTCCTTAGCAGATACTTGTAATTTTATTAACCATTTTTTCCCAGTTGTAAATACCAGTATTGTCAAAGCAGCTGGAAGTGTGAAGAATAGCAGAGGAAAACAATATCTTCTGGAGTTTGAACACACAAGCTGTTATTTTGGAACTCTAGAGAATACAGGCTAGTGTTGTATAACAGGATTACTCTGTATTAACTGAAGTGTAGACACTGTGGAAACTATACTCTACAGAGCAAATAAAACATCATAAAAATAAACTGCTTTAAAATCCTTGCAAGACAGATAAAAAAGAGTAATATAGAGAAATAATTTATTGGTCACCTACATCTTTTTCCTTTATTTCTTCACTGATGCTTGCCTATCTATGTGCTTTGACAGCAGCTAAATGGAACAATTATATTTCTGGATTATACGATGTCAGTTCTAAGCAGAAGATACTAAGCATAATACACTTGGAACAAGTTTTAGTCTTGTCTCACAAAACTTAGTGTCAGAGATGAAATAAGACCAGGGTCGATCATAGTAATTGTAGCATACATACATGTAATTTAAGTTCCATACTTTTGTGTTATCCTGTGCATGTAATTGGTTGCTAGACAAACCTTTGCTTCATTGCAAATACCTATCAGTTTCCTTAAAGTTTACAACAAAAATATTTTCTCCTTACTTGAATAAGGATTGCACATGCAGGAGTACAGCTGCCTTGAAAATATATTTCCTAGAGCTGATACATCTTGTACCATTGACTCAGTTATCGGTGAGGCAATGAATGTACTGCTGTGCATGCATATTCTGTTCTTTATCTGTTTTGTTTTGCAATACAAAACTCAAGCATGCTGAGATTTTCTTACTGATGGTTAACTACTGTAGTGATTACTATGGTGGTGACTGTCACAGTCTGTCTTCTGGCAAAATTACACAACTGATAAGAAATCCCAGTGATATGAAGCTGTTCTCACAGTGACTGTAATGAAAAATATAAAAATGACTAAACACAATCTTTAGAATTTTGTTCACTAATTCAGCCAAAAGAACAGGAAGTGAGTAACATATAGTAAAAACGAAAAATAATGCACAATAGAAAAAAAATTTGAATACACACACAGTAATGGGTTTTAAAGTTAGGTATTAATACCAGTATAAGAGAGAGAGTCAGTGTTTTTTTTTTGTTTGTTTGTTTTTTTAATACGAGATCTTAATATGAGAACCCAGTGACTCTGGTGGTTTTCATCAGGTCATATTTTGCAGACAGTGATATTCCACAGGTGTAAGTAAGCAGGGTTTAGGTATCAGAACATTTATTACTGGTGAGGATGAAGAAGAGAGAGAGAAAGAGCTCAGCTTCATTTTCAGCTTACTTTTGATTTTTGCTATTCACAATCAAAACCAAACCAAAACAGAAAACAAACAAACAAAAACATTCCAAACAGAGCAAATGGTTTGCAGGATAGACAGATACATTTGCTATATCTTGTAGCATCCTTTTCCTGGCTTAGAATAGCTTTTTATTTTTAAAAATCATGTTTTCATAATTATATAGTATAAACAGAATAAGGTTGAAGGGTCCATTGGGTTTCATTACTTCAGTGTGCTGTAATGCTTGTGCATTACAGGCAAAATTATACCACAGAAAGCAATTCACATGAGATGTTCACAGGCAGGAATGCAGAGTACCTAAATGGCCTTAGATTAAGGTATCTGTTTTGTAGGCTTAACATCCTTGACGCTGGGAAGAATTTGGCATCCCTTTTTAAGAGGTGCATTTAGTACATAGCACTTCAATAGAATACCCTGGAGTAAGATTAACAAAGACAACACTAAAATATTAACATTCTTTCTCTTTCCTTCCTTTTCTGTCCTTATGCCCAAAGTTATTCTGTATATTGACTTTTATAAAATAAATGTATAATCCATCTTACAATGCAGTTTGATGTCCATCAGTGAAATAGATTTTGATTAGAAAAAGTACAGATGTTAAGACTTCCAGGTTGTTCATCTTAGGCTGGAGAAGTGAATTACATTAGGTCTTCAGTTGTTTGAAATGAACCTGTAATAAATCCCTGTTTTGGTGTGGGTGAGTACTGTAGTCAAATCTGTCTTCTGTGTACAGTTTTCAGGATTAGAAATTTTTCAGGATTAGAAATTATCCTAAAGGGCAAAAAGTAAGGATAACATGAACCACTTTTTGTAGGTTGCATACCTACAATGTAGCTGGGTATTTTGATAGTATCAAAACAGTATATAATATTTACACTTTTTAATTCAAGATAATTGCCAGAAGATGTAATTGTTATTTATGTTCTGGAAGAATATTACCTAGTACTAGCTCTAGGTAGCATCTTTCAAAGGGGGAAACCGTGGTCACTTGCTAGTAGTGTTTCTCTGTTATTATGAAATACTGTTATGTACATGAGATAACTCTAGACCATGTGTTGGAATTCACTAAGTCTTTGATGTCCATGAACTCAATAATAGCTTTTAGTTTATGCCAGAAAGTGAACAGTATAACGCTTGTGGGAGATAATGTGTAAAAATAAATAAAAGCATGATGTTTTTTTCCATATAAAACTCTTTACTGTAGTATTTTTCAAAATGAACCACTTTTCAGCGTTGTTCAAGCTGTTTTCCCTACCATGTTATCAAATGGGATGATGACTTTTTATCACACATCATCAAAATGCCACATTCTAGTGACATAACTCATCAGTGAGAGCTGTTTCTGCAGATTCAGTACAAAAAGAGCTTTTTAAGTAGACAGACCTGGTGTCAAAAGCCATCTCACATTTGTTTGCTATGTAGAGAAAAAAAAAAAGTTTTCTTTAAACATCTGGATTTTTTTCCCTCTTTTTTTAGTGTGCTTTTATCTTTTCTATTTTCTGTCTCTCTCCCCGCCCCCCCCCCCCCCCCCCTTTTTTTTTTTAACCTAAGTAATTGTGGATATTTTTTCCTCCTTGGAATTGGAACTTACAATGATTTTCAGAGCTTCTGATAGTCTTCCTGAAAACATCTCAGCCTTCCATTCTTACTGGATTGCTTATTTAAATATCACCTTTGTATTTTAAAGAATGTAGATCCCTAGACAATGTTTTAGTTTCTGAAATGGAATTTTATTCATATTTGGCCAAATAACTTTTTGAATATTATGATATGAAATAATAAGAGGTGATTTTAACAGAAAACAGAGAACATTAGATCATTTAGATCCTCATATTCGAGGTTCCCTTGCATCTAGTCATAAATGGCAGTGCCAGAAGATTACAGCAACTGCATTCTTGTGTCTTAAGTATTCTGGGTCTATAGAGCATGGATAGGTGTATGAGAATAAAAACTAGAGTTGTGGTTTTTTTTATTTAATTAATAAAAATTAAAAGGATGTCGTTTCTGAGTCTTTAAGACATGCTTGAAATATCTGAAGTTTATGGAGCTTATTTGTTTGTTCATTGTGGTGCACAGAAATGTAACTTGGATCAGGAGGTACACTGAAACCACAAAGTCTGAATCCATTGAATGTTCCTTCCTTAGAGGGGTTTTTGATTTTAACAGAGCTACAGTAAGGCTGTAGAGCACTGCCTCTTGTTTCTTATATATGATACAATCATCTTATATCAGATTTGGTTAATATTCTGACTGTGCAAAGTATTAAATGTTCTTGACTTCCTTTAAAGTCAGGAATTGTAGCATCTGTCTCTTAATTATCTGACATTTTCAGAATTCTTGTCTTTAAAAGAACGGTAATTTATAGTCAGTTTAGATAAAATGATGTTTACTCAGTCTCCTTTGCTCTAGCTTCTTCACTGCTGATTGTCTCTAACAAGTCATGTTCTCTGCCTGCACCTTGTTCTTAGGAGACTTAATTTACATAATAGCAACTGCCTGCTGTCTACAGTGTGTGTACTGCATAAATTCGGATGTTGTATGAATGGATTTGGTAAGTATAGGATAGTGACTGAAGGGTAATTATCATTCTGAAACGTCCTCGGAAGCCAAAGGATGATCTAGGAACCCTGGCAGCAATTTAAGTAAGTTCATGTGCTGTGCCTCAGGCAAGCGCTGATTAATGAAATGGCACAGTACCTAAGCAGCTTCACAATCTGCTGAGAGGGGCTGTTTATAGACAGATACATTGCGCATTTGGACATTGTCTGCAGTAACTGCACCAGAAAGTTCTTTATACTTCTCTGTTTCTAAGGGATACATATACACCCAAGAAAAGCCAAAAAATGTGCTTTTCTTGTCATACAGTGATGCTTCCCAGTGTCCCAGCCCTGCCCTCTTCTGTCATTCTAGGATGCTGTGATCCTGACCCACTAACTTTTGGAGTCAAGCAGAAATGTCTGCTTTGCAGACATTTTCGAAGGACAGATGGGCTTTTTGGGGCCTCCTGGCAGGATCACTGAGGCCCAGTTACTTTCAAGACGACAATAATAGAAAAAAAAATGTTACAGGAACAGCAACATCTCAACTTCTGGCAGCTTGTTGCTTGTGTCTCTTAGAAGCAAAAGCTGAAAAGGCCTAGTGACTGAGGGAACTGTGATACAGGATTTATTCTGACTAACTAGAAGTTGTTCCTAAATTTGTAGCAGTCTGAGCTTTTCCAGAGGCAGGGTGAGCTGATTCAGCAGTGAGCTTAATCCTGCATTTAAACTGAAGAGAGTGTTTACTTCCAGTTACTGGTGGGGTGATGAGAATCTGTACACTCCATACTTTTTGAAGTATCTAATTAAAAAGGGGAAAAGGCAGATAGCTTGATTTTGTTACAGTAATAACATTCTGACTTGTCTGTAAGACCAGCAATGTGTTTGCCTTTCATCTGCATGCTCTGATCGATATCTGTAAGCAGTTACTCGAGTCTCTCTGCAGAAATCCCCTCTCATGCCTGGTATTTCTGCTTCCAGTCTCGAAATTGAATTCCTCTCAGCACTTCAATAACTATCACAGTGGCTGCATGTGGATGTGGGTGGTCTCTTGCCTTTTTCCTTGGAGATTTGGGACTTTTCTTTTGCAGAAAGACTTCCACAGAATTTTCAACCGGTCGTGTTTGCATTTTAGAGTCGTATTGAAACCCCTCATTAATGAATTCTCCAATTTTTATCTATAGCCACAACCTTCATTTTTGGTATTGGAAAGTAAGTTCTGTAGGTTTACTATTTTTAAAAAAGATTTTTTAATCTTTTTTATGTGTGGAATGTGTGGATGGTTTTCTAGGCTGGTGAAGAAACGCACAGATGTTCGCATGTAGCTGCAGGCCTGTTGAAGGCCCTCGTGTGAAAGTGTGATGTTCGGCACTCCTGCAATCTACAACATCTGCAGCAATCATCCCAACTGTTTAAAAAAAAAAAAAAAAAAAAAAAAAAAACAACAACAAAACACCCTCAGAACTTCTGAAGAAGTTTAAAGGTCTTTGAAGCAGAGAAAGAAAAAATAAAAAATAAAAGGTGTAATAAAGGGATAAGGACTTATCGTAAGAAAATGGATATTTATAAAGAGAACAGAAAAAGCTCTGCTCATATGCGTGCCATGCTTCAGATCTATTTAGGCAATTCTTTTGAATCTTCTGAATTTTGCTGGTGAATCCAGGGGTCAGATGAAGTTGGATGGGTATCAATTAGGAGAACCAAAATTTGGCTTTAATCATAGAAGATACAATTGCTATTTGCCCTACTTGACAAGAAATGTACTGCAACTTGCCATTTTTATTTGTGTTTTTGTCGAGGGATTAGATTAATTCATGCAATCATATATAGAGTGCATATATACACATATTGCTCTTGGCTTGTATGCATAATAGGAGAAGGCAAAAAAGCCCAAAACATTAATCATATGCTTGCTCACTCTGATTTTGAGAATAATTATGTCTTTATTAAATGCTAAATTCAGGTTTAGAATTCAGAAACAAAACAATTACTCTTCCATATTAGAAAAAAAAAAAAAAACCTCTCCTCTATTATGGAAAAACTTTTTATATCACTCTTAGGTGAGCTTTCCCTCAAATAGGTTAATTCCATGGAAAATTTCAAGGATGAATTCCTTTGTGCATTGGTGATACAGTGGTTCCAGGAGGTATGCAAGAATACTTCAACCTTGTTTTCAAGATGAAAACAGTATCTTTAATTGTGAGTAATAATTCTTTTGAGGAAAAAAAATTGGAAAGGTGTGGTTTTTTTCTGCGTGGGGCTTTACTCTCATCAAGTAGAATAACTTCTGCAGTATTACGCAGTCAGCTTTGGGCAGAGCAGCTAATTTACCTTGAGATTTTTAATAATTCTACTGTACTGTTGTATTTATTAAAGCTAATAAGTACTGCAAAATGCCACTGAGGACTGCAGCATCGTATCTCAATTTAAACTTCTCTAATGCAACTTTTCTTCTTGTTTTATGCGACTGAAAAATAGTATCTTCCCATTTGCCACTATTAACATTGCGTTTTCTTAATTCTAAGTTAAATCAGCCTGTTCTTTTTATAGTTATAATGCTTTGTTTGTATGTTGGTGCTAAAAATAAATTTAAAAGAGGAACAACATTCAAAAAAAAAGTGGCATTGGCTGTATTAAGCTAAGTAATTTTAAAGAATAAATGTATAAGAAATATACTTATTCAAGCCCTTCCAGAAAATGAACTATTTAAATATATTTCCCAGGGTAAGAATCTTTGAGTACTATCTTTTCAGCAGCTCAATTGCAAGCACCAGAAAGTGAATTGGAATGCTTCCACTTACGAAAACTAAGAACAGTCTTATCACACGAGATGCTTTCTATGGAATGCAAATGTTTACCATACATCATTTGAATTTTTCTCATCTGTGAAATATTTCGTTGAAAAAAAAAAAAAAAAAAAACACTCATCCAAATCCTTCACTTTGAGAACACTGAGAAGGACAAAACAAGTAGTCTGGACCACTGCTATTCAGTATAAATAATACTACAAGGACTGCAGAAAACAAAAAGTTATCATGCAACCAATTCTAATATCAGCAGTATCTAGGCCATGTAAAGTTTTACAGGTTATACAACTGCTAGTTATCTGGTGTATACATTCATATTATTGCCCTTCATTGCGTGGATTTAGAATTGCTTAATTGACTCATTGGCTCCATAAAGCAAGCAGCTAATGAAGATTTTCTTATCTCACGGAGCCAGTGCTTTTGAAAAAGAAGGATCCCAATTTGGTCTGTCCTGATGCTTTGAAGTTCTGAGTGGCTATGGTATGCTGCATAGTGACAAAAGGGATATTTTAGGTGACTATAGATTTTTGCATTAGACTTAGAGGCATAAGAGAGGCTGGAGTGAAGCAACAAGTTGGAGCTCTTAGTTGGAAAACTGGGAGAAGGAGAAAAATCAAGTGTATGGTCTGGTGAAAAAAAATGTTTTTATTTAACCAAATGGATTTCATATCAGTATACTGCATAATCTAAGAATTAGTTTTCCCTTTGTATATCTACTTCCTGGAAAACCCTGATAACAGAGATATTTTTAGAGCATGCATTCTTGAATTACAGCTTTAAAATAACATTTATGCAATTCTGCCAGGTATAAGAAAATGTTTTACAGAAACAAACAGTGAAGATATTTAATTGAAAATGCAATATTCTACAGTTATGTATTTTAGGAAGGATAATGATGCCATTATTTTTTCAAAGGCATGATTAGAACAATCACCTTTCCGTTCTATTTCCTTTTCATTTATAAATGTATTTACAAGGATTGCATATATGTGCTCCTAAATGCACAAATAAGTTAAAACAATGCTTGTGCTTCTCAAGGTAACGCATAGATCTGTTACACTGTTACGCATAGTACGCACACTGCACTTGTTAATATATATTTGATGAACAATACACACATTGCCAAATAATATTTAAAATATTCCACAAGTATTTGCAAGCCTTTAAATATCAAGCAGCAGAAGGCAATGTATCGAGATGACCTCAAATACTACAAATACGGCTGCTAAAAAGTCTTACATCGTTCATTGTGTTGCCAAAACCTACCCACCAAACTACACACCACTTCTGTGACCCCAGATAGTGGAGCTCCCTGGGGTATGGAGAGATTTGCCGATGAGGTTGCTCTCAAAAGCTGTGTTCACTGCCCTTCTCTGAACACAAAAGAGTTCCCATTCTTCATCCTAGTGCACTTGAAACTTTATCAAATTTCATTTGAAGAAGTTTTACAAACAACTAGGCTTGAGTAAACGGGCTTTTTCTAAGTGTTCAGTTACTTTAATTAGTTATATAATTTACCAAATAGCTCTTTGTGTGCGGAATTTGCATTATTACTTAGGATCTAATTTACCCAGGTGTTCTGGGGGGCTGAGTTGCTCCTATGCTGCTGCTCTTTGCTGACATTTTTATGCATATAGCTACAGCAGAGGTTTACCAATGTTCTAATAGTTTTTGTAGCTCTGAGGAGAACACCAGCTGGCTTCTTTTTAGTTTGAGTGCAAGACAATGCTGTGGAGGAGATTGTCTTTCCCTGCTCT
Organism: Cygnus atratus; assembly: GCF_013377495.2. Lineage (NCBI taxonomy): Eukaryota > Metazoa > Chordata > Aves > Anseriformes > Anatidae > Cygnus > Cygnus atratus. The sequence continues at coordinate 4,545,697 of NC_066376.1, read as the reverse complement.
AGAAAACGTCAGGAAGGAGGGAGAGATGTGAATTTGTGATTGTTTTCTGTGGTTACAGTACAGCAAAGGAGAACGCAATGAACAGAGTCTGGCTTCCAGACATGGGGCTTAGTGTGTTCTGATCTGCTGGCACCACTGAGGACAGGCAGAAAGCTCTTGCTGGTTTTCAGGTTCTTCATATCCTCTCTTCTGATCTGGAGCGCTACGAAGTACGGGATGAAGAACTGATGCTTTTAGCAGGTCTGCTTAGCAAGCATCCAAATTGGTTTCTCAGGAGCTCCTGCAGTCAGAGGTTTACCTTGGGACTTCTTTTGAAAGATGGGAGTCGTCCAGCTGGAGAGCTGCGAGCAGCCGCAGCAAAGAGCAAGCGGCACGTGCGCAGAGCACCCACGGCTGAATTGCTCAGAGAGAGGCAAGAAAAGCCGCGGAGGCATCTGGGGGAATGTTGTCAAGCATGATTTAGTTTCAGTTTAAAAAAGTAAACCATGCAGTGAAAAGCTTAATTTAGTTCATGCTAATTTTCCTTTTAACTCAATATCCTTCCAAGGTCTCAAACCATATCCTGAGGATCAGAAGTGCTAGATCCAGAGGGCTGAGCTAGCTCTCCAGCTAGCTAGAATGACAGAGCATTCCGAGATGCTGAGATATTAAAATGGAAATGAGTAATAATAAAAACCATGAGATCATGGTGCTTTTATAAATAAGCAATATTTCATCTTTATTACATAAATAACCCTCCCTCTTACTTGATGTCATACCTTAAATATTTTCTAATCAATAGGCCGTCTGAGGTTTTATCTAGGTTATGTAGTAAGCCATTGAATGATCTTGGAATTTTTAGCAGTTTGCCTTAGGAAAGAATGCAGAATGCAAGTTTGGGAAGAAAAAAAAAAATAGGAAATGTGATGCCTGCTTTCCAGAAGGAGAAAAAGAAAATTGGAAATGAAATGCCAATCAGCCTACCTTTCATTCCTGGAAAAATACCGTAAAAAGCAACCAAAGAAACTAATGCTATTCCCCTCAAACAAAAAAGAAAGGTCATTTAACAACCTGTATATATATATATATATATATATACATATATATATATATGCCAGAAATAGATTGTGTTGAACCCTTCTGTGATTCAGTATCAAGGTCTGTAGGTATGAGTGGAGCAACAGATGTCACGTATCTTGATTTCAGCAAGGCTTTTGATACTACCTTGTAAGACATAAGAACGTCTGGTCTGATAGAGGTTATTAGGAAGGGGGTGGAAAACTGAAAAACTGCACTTTGAGAATAGTTATCAGCAGTTCACTGCTAAAGTGAAATCATTTGTAAGACCTGTAGGATTCTCATTGCGATACGCTGAACCAACCAGTAGTCTTGCAGGCTGTTTTTTCTGTTTTGAGTTTGTGGTGATCTAAAGGTTAGTATTTGGAAAAAGACAAATTCTGAGCAAAACACAACCTCAGCTGTTGACAAAAACTTAAATAAGCTCTTTAAAAATGTCAGTCTTTTCTAGTATAAAAATCAGGTACGTCTAGTTGTAGTGCTCTCCATTCAGATAAAGATGCAGTGCACAGAATGTAGTAAACCCTTTGCTAATATTTTCTGTATTAAAACCTAGAAAAATCTAGTAATTTTTCACCTATATCTTTATACTACAGTGAAAATGATATGCCTGGCCCCTGTTATGCTACGTTGCATACCAAAATCTGTCGTCTTTCTGTCGTCTTTATATGTTTGCTGGCTGCATGGTTTACAGAAAAATAGTTTAGTAGAAACTACGATGTTTTATGCTATGTTGGCACTTAGTGAGTCATACTTCTTGCTAGTCCTTATTGACAAAATATATCTTGTGCTTGTTACTACTGAAGAGTGTTAGTATTTATCTAAAGTTTTTTAAACTTCTTGGAGATCCAGTACAACTAGTATAACTGGAGGTAGCCGTTTAGCAGTAAGTCTCAAAGTATGAGAATAAAGAATTCTTGGTGACCATAATTGACCGCTGGAAGGTTATGTTTTGCTTTCCTGAGGCTAAGGTGGTGGATTATTGTTTCAAAAAGAACTGAAAATTGACCTTCATTGGCTGTAAACACCCATGGTTTCCAAAGTTTTGAGATTTGCATTTGCAGAAGACACTCAGAATGCTGTCCATCTATTTCAACTGCAGATCCTTAGGACAAAAATTATGTGTAATTTCTTTTTAATGCATGAAAAATACCTGCATTTTAAGGACATTAAGTGCTCTGAGTAAGCATATAATTATTAAATATTCACAGTGTACAACGTTTAATGTGCACAACATTGAATATGCCAAAGAATAATGCCATAATTATAGCTCCTGTAACAATTATGTTTTATTGTGGCTTCCTTACTCTTTTTGTACCGACTCCCACAGTCGGTATAAGCTTTTAAGCAGATGCCTCTGTTTTGTCCTTTGCAGCTTATAGGCAGACCACTGCTGTGTTGATTCTGCAGTCGTTGTCAGCTATTCAACAATCTCATTTTTCTTTTACTGTTTTGGCAGAGAGGAACTGCAAAGTTTTTAACCTTCCACTTTCTTGCTACTTATCTGGCTGTTGGAAGCAAAGCCTAAAGCTTATAGAGGAGGGCAGGCATATCATCAACAGTAGCACATTTTTCTTCTCCCTGGAGTTCTTGAAACAACTATTTAAAGAATGAAATGCAGTCAGTGTAAGGAATAAATAAAAAGACCAAAGGAAATTATAATTTGATTATTATTTTTTTTTTAATTAATAGTAGCTTAGCTTCTGTAACTCAAACCTCTGAACAGAAACTTGTTTTGTAGGTATAGAATATACTATAGGTTTCTTATTATGGGCACAGAATATAAATAAGGATAAATTCAATGACTATATATCTGTTCTATAGATCTAGAATATATAGAGAGGTCTATTCTATATATATATAGACTATATATCTGGGGATCAGAAGTATATATGAACCTGTATCCAGACATGAAAAAAATCATAAAAGCATGAATTTCAGTTCTGTATCTTTCCGCTCTGAGAAGCGAGCACTGGAATTTGTTGTAAAGAGGTTATCCACAAGACTCAATGTAATACTGTGCAAAGTAATGTAGCTACCAGGAAATAAATGGTATCTGGTAGGATGGGGACATGTTTACAAACGTTTCCCCTAAGAGACTGAAACTTTTGCAGTATTGTTTGTTCTTCTTCTCCACATCTAATTCTGTTTTGTTCTTACAAATCTTTTTTTTTTAATCTGTAGGCTGATGTTAGCCCCACTGAGCAGAGGGTTTAGACAAGTTCCTCCAATCTCTCTGTGAATCGGGGGCTGGGGAAGAAGCCCCAGAGGTACCCCACTGGCAGAAAGGATGCTGCCTGCTGGGTCCACCTGAGCTGAGTTCTGAGAGAGAGAGGCTGTAGGGTCAAGGGGAGAATCAGGGGCACAAGATGCAACTTGTAAGAGAAAAGGGCTTATTAGTTGTGCTGCTCAGAACAGCAGGTTTGTCTTCTTGGTATCGGGTGCTACTTTGCGATATGGGCTATATTTGTGCTACTGAAGCAGAGTGCAGTACAGCAGCTGTTGTTGTAATGCTCACTGGTTGGCCTCTGCACCGTTTTACCCCATGAGGTAACTTCAGTTTAACAACAAACATGCACAATTTTGCATTTGTTGGCGTTACATGTATATGTTTGCAGAAAATAATGCAAAAGGAAATGTTAGGCATGTAGAATTATAATTGTGTTTCAGCAACTGTTCTGTGTCCTTTTTCTCTTTAAGTACATTCTTGTTTGAAAGCAATCCCAAGGATCTCTCTTAGATCTATGTTAAATGGATGAAATATGGTGTAAAGCAACACAGCATTGAAATTCAGAGCACTGGGGTTTGCTCATCCATCTTCACAGATCACCTTAGCGTTACCCTTTATGTGTTGCTGCAGGCTCCTGTAAGTGGAATCACTGGTGGCTTGTCTTGGGGTTGGGATATGCAGCGTGGGCTGAGCAGCACAGGCTGTGTCCTGGACTGGTGGCGGGTGCAGCAGAAACTGATGCTGGGGGTGGGGGGGAGAGCAGGGTTTCAGGTAGCTCTGGTAAACCTCCAGCTACTTTGGATGTAAGAAGAGAATTTGTGTTCTTAGGGATATGCTTTGAACATTATTCTCGCAATAGAAATTGCCAACGCATATTTTGACATGCCTTTGAGGCACTGGAGATTCTGCTTCTCACCAGTAATAATAAAGTAGGGGGAGAAAAGTCTGCTACCAAAGTGTTTGGTTTTGGTGGAGAGTTTTTCCCCCCCTGTTTCCAGTGCTGTTGGGGTGAGGAGGTTCTTGAAGCTGACAGTCCCTCTGCTTCTTCGGGGGGAAGTCACCAAGGTGGTGCTGGTGGTGTTGGTGCTGCTTCTGCTGTTGCAGGTAACTTGGTTTCTTTTCTCGAACAGTCCTCTGAAGTTGCCACGCTGTAGTAAAGAGTAAAGACAGAGGGAAGAAGTGCATTATTTCCATACCTTTTAGGTGAAGTTGTCTAAACTAAGAACACTGAACTTATTTGTGGAGCAGTATCATTAAGTCTTGAAACTTGATTCTGTGATTACAGAATCTGTCTTCGTGTAGGCACTGCTGGCTTATTTGTGGCACTGGGAAACTGGATTTGAAGTGCCTACTTCAAAAACTCAGCCTGTTGAATGAGCTGAAGGAGGAACTTCAGTAGATGGGCTGGCAAAGGGATCAGTCAAGAAGCAGCTCAGACACATCTCCTGAGATCTGTACCTACGCGTTTTACTGGGGATGCGTGGCCTCTCTTCTGCTCATTCTCATACACTTGCAATCCATTAAAAAAGAGCCATGCCATGACTACCCCCCCCACCCCCACCCCCGTGGCCTCTCTAACTTTACAGAGAGTATATAGAGCTAATGTGTAGACTTAGATGTACTGAATAACTGAGAGCTAGTGTAGCTGTGTAATTGTTTTAGCTTTAAGAGGTGTTACAATCCTGCTTCAGCTTCTGTTCTTGGTTAAATATTAGCACTCTCACAATGTGTGTTTGCTGTCTAAAAACACAGGTTACTATGTAAACTTATCGCTGTCTTTTGTATAAAGGATCTGAACAACAAATGGGAATTTATCTGACCAAGTACTACAAGCCTGCAAGAAACACTCCTTCACTATTAATATTAAGTTAACGAGGCTTGTTGGCAATGTTAACTTTTCTGATTGTTTTACGTGATTTGGGAAGGGTGTAGAATAGCCAAATATGTTCTAGCTGTTAATTCTGTGTGTAAAGAGTATAGAGATGAAAACGAGAAGTCTACTTAAGCATCCAGTGTATGTGCCTTGTTCTATATCTCCTATTTATTAGCTTTTTTTTTCTGTATTTCATTCTGAAGTTTGTACATCTTGCTCTCTCCGGCCTCATCGCTCTGGAAGTCGTGTGATCCTTGTATGTCATTCTTTTAAGTCAAATTTTCATCTTGTGAAAACTAACCTGTTATTTCCTATTTCCTTTAACAAAGTAGTCTGCAGGCTTTATTTGTGAGCACTATTTCCATTTTCCGTCTTCTGAATTCAGTAATGACAGCATTAAGAACGTGGAAGTTAAAAATGCAGGCACGCGTCTAATTAAAGGGATTGGCTAATGGGGTTACATTTTTTTCTCATTAGCATTCCGTTCATTCTGTTTTCTTTCTCTGTCTCCCACTACCCTCCCCACTCGGCTCATAATAAAAGTTGGTTCTTGAGTATAAAGAAGTGTGTTAATACACCTGGGAAAAAACATGTACAGGAAGGAATTGATTTTTTTTTTTCCTCTCTAACCTAGGTAAGATATAATGGAATGTTTCATTGTTTATCTTTACAGAAATAATCAAAGGATCCTTTCAACTCCTATAAGGATTGTTTAAGAAGAAAATTAAGTAAATGTATTTATTTGCTTGTTTTCAACTGAAAAACAATCTTCTATTTTAAGTTTATACCCCTGCAGCCAAGTGATAAGGGCGTTTTAATGTTTTCCTGCATCTGTCTTTTGATTTTAATGTATTGTAGGATTAGGGGATAGCTGATGCTGCTGTTATGAGAATGTGAGCAAGTAGAGATCCTCATTACAGAGTGAAGTGGATAAAAAGAATCAGTAACTGAAGGTGATGGAAGTGTTGTGCCTACTGTCCATTAACTCAGTAATAGCACCTCTTCTCCAGATGAGGGGATTCACAGGGAGCAGCATTTTGCTGCGTTGCAGGAGCAAATCCCTAAAACCTCTGCAGCAGAAATGTCTGCAAGTAGGGAGATAAATATGTGAAGACAGATTGCAGTAAAGACTTTGGGGGCATCAGAGGTTTCCTGTTCTGGTCTAAATATTATGTAGAATTACTTGCATCGGCAAGATGTTGAGCATTCTGTTCACGATGTAAGGCATATAAGCTAGTCAGGTAATTCGCATGCGTGTTTTCCAGGATTTGCGAGTTCTTGTGCCATGTAACTCATAGCTGGGTATTTCTTCAGCACTGAAAATAAAAATGCTCCGCAAAGCATATTGTAGCCATAAAATCAAAGAAACAAAATTGCATCTACTGACAATTCGGGGTTTCATTTCCCTGCTCCATAGGCACAGTGTTTATGGATCATCCACAAAATGTACACAAGGCAGTCTCTCGGATGCATACTCTGTACTGTTCTTCATTAGAGGGAATGCGTGGTGCTTACAGCTTCAGTATCGGATGGAAGGGATTTGAAGTTCTTTCCTTCTACGTTACCTTTGGGACTATTTTTAAAGTAGAAGTTGCTGTCATTCTACCAGAGGATTGGCAGGATTTACTGCAGAGGCTTTGGCCTCCTAACTTGCTTAAGGTTCACAACCAGAAGGCCTGAATATATGTTGCTGCCCCGCCACAAGGAAACTTGTGTCATTAGCCTCAGAAGTCAAATACGCAGTAAGTCATACGACTGTGTATTGATTTCAGGTAATTTTAAAAATAAATGGATTTGATAGGTTACCTATCTTCCTGTTTTTGGCAACACCACCCAAGTTGAAAGCAAAAAATCTGTGTGGCCTGTTGCTCTTTGAATCATGCATTATTTACATTTTAGTTGGCTACTGAAGTTTTCTTTATGGGTTTTAGAGTCGAGGGCTGTAACCTGGTTTCAAATACTAAATACAAATGGATCCCAAGAGGGAGTTATACTTCTGAGTGTCTGAAAGCTATCTTCCAGGATGCTTTATTTTAAAAGATGCTAATGCACTTACTGGGTTTCATAGATTTTAACATATGCAGTGCTGTAGTATATTTAATAAGTTAGTAAAAACAAAAGGCTACAGAAAGCTTCCCTCTGCCCCTCTCACCCCTTTCTTTTCAGCGTACGCAGGTACTGATGCCTGGGGAGTTTGAGAAAGGGATGGTCAAAGGGTGAGGTTTAGCTGCCACTGCATCTGTCTTCTCAGCCTCTTACATAAAGCTTCTCTTGACTTTGCTTTCCATTTTCTCGAGTTCTGCAACTTTGCTGTGACATAGCTTCATGTATGATTGCCTCATTTATTAGAAAATTATATTTTCTGATTTTTTTTTAGCTTGTGTTATTTTTGAAATTAGCAGTGTATAGCACAGACCTAACAATAGATAAAAAGCTATTGATAGAATAGGATTTTCCAATTGTTTGTTCTGGTCTGTTTCCTACAGTATTGATAGGAAATCTTGTTGGATACAAGCCATGACATAAAAGCCACTGGGATGTTATGCTGTTCTATGTTCTTTTTTTTTTTTTATCCCAAAGTTTCCAGTGTTTGGCTTCATATGGATGTTCCACATATGGTTGAATGTATCCAACTTGGCTTTGCTTTTCTGTCATTGCATTGCCTACTTACAGCAGGTACAGGGAGTCACTGCTTACTTGCAGGTTTCTGCTGGAGTTGTATTTGTGGGGATGGTGGTATTGTTTTTATTAGTGTTTTCTTTGTTTTATTGTCTCTAACTTGAAGTACTTTAAAATGTTTGTATTAATGGCATTAAAGTGTGTGATTATCTGACTTGAAATTTCTTCTGCTGTATTATTCTCAATAATAACCAGGATTTTATGGCGTCTGTGGTAGATGCATCTGTTACTAAATGCAGCTGTTGTTCGATACAGATTTGTAGGTTTAAATATGAGGGGATTCTGCTTAGGGATGTACTCTACAGTCCCGTGGGATACTAGAAGACTAGTGTTTGAAAGCAATGCTCACCTGCTCGGTCTCTATAATTCAGGAGATTTTCAAGTAGTTGCAAGTCAGTAGGTGAGAAGTTGTTTTGCCTAAAGTCATAACAAAATGCCATACAGTTAAACTGAAAAGCAAGGGGAAAGTAAAGAGTATTAAGATTTAGCACTTGCATAATCCTCTACATCTTTTGAGTGCTAGAGGTATTAGCTATTTAAGCTTATAGATAAATTTTTCAGCATAAAAACAAAAAAAAGAAATATATGTATTATCCTTTTTCTCTCTCAGCAGAACATAGAGACCAAAAGGCTAAATAACTAACTCAAGGCTATGTATCACCAGCAAAATACTGGATATACATGGCTCCCAGGCCTCTGCTCAATTCACACTGTGTAGCAATAATATATGTCTTAATGGTGTGTGAGTAGAAATGACTTCACAAGATCCCTATCTTGATGTAGACAGCAAACCTCCAAGATATTGTGTAATAAAATTGTACAGTGAATTTGCAGCAATAACACACATGCTAGTCTCAGCAAACTGCAGTTCTGTACATAGATAGCATGAGCTGTTGTATTGATCCAGGCCACTAAATCTTTAATTATCTTTCATAGTAAAACTTGGCTAAACAAATTGCTCTATTGCTGCCCAGTACCACTGCTCTTTGTACAGGTGGCAGCAGTAAAGGTTAATGCTTGAGTCACTTACTACTTTTTAACTTATCCATTTGCTTTTAACAAAGATTTGGTGCTGTTAAAAGGAGTAATAATGCATATAAATAGTGATGGACTGCTCAGCTGTTAATTCTGGAGCATTCCCTACTATTCAACAAAACAAGCATGCACTAAGTTACAGCTGTACAAATTTTCCTTTCCAATGAAACTCTCCAATTTATTTCAACATACTTGTATATTGGACCACCTAACAGTTGAACGGCTAGTATTTTCCTGGCACTAGTTTTAAAAAAAAAAAAAAGAAAAAGAAAAAAACAAAGCCATTGGCTCCTGTGATCCTCTTCCACAATGTGTGTGGCTGTTTCATCATCACTGTTAGGCAACTGCCACTGGGTTTCGTGATTATAGCCAGACTTTTGTCAAAGCACCATGTACTCGGTATATTGGTTTTAAAAATCCTCATGTGCATTTATGTAGCTTGAAATGTATGAATTATATTGAATTGTAGTATGAGAAAATGGACCAAATGTATTGGAAAGAGTTCTTCATTGACCCAAGATTTGAAATTTTATTTTCAGACTGTGTGGGTGCTTTAGTTGCTGTGATGCAGTCTTTTGGGTCACCGAGACTAGGTATGTTTATACAGAAACAGCCATGTCAAATATTATTCTCGGCTAGTGAAAAAGATGATTTAAAATGAGACAGGTGTGGAATCAAGCACAGAATGGCAGAAATATGGCTGACAGCAAATTCAGGAACATGAATAAGCAGAGGCTGGGAGCATCTAAGTAGGCAAAGCTATGGCATGTCTAAATTTATCTGTTAAGTATGCTATTTAGAGGTAGTTTTTGTTGTATAATCAATTACCTTTTCAGTGCGTTGCCCTGTGACAGGGATGTGCCACTGCTAATTTGTTTTATCTTTAGTGCAGTTCACAGTCATGCCTCACATTTGTTTTTATTCAGTAGTATACCTGTCAGTGAAATAATGGTATGAAGATTATTATATCTTCAGAAAACTTTAATACTTAACTACAAACCATGATACCACGTACCATTATGCTGACATTTTATCAGAAGCAAAGATACAATTTAATAACAGAACTTTTCCTTTCACAGAGGAGGAAAGGGAAAAAATCAGCATTTTAAAACAAACACACAAAAGCACAACACCTTGAATAATCAGTTCAGGAGAAATGTCATATAGCGGAGGAATATTCGTGTCTGTTTGTATCTGTAAATTGGGCTATAAAATCCCAAATGATTACAAATAGTCTTTGTGCTTGCTGTCAGTGAAACCAGCCAGCTGTGTAGATCAACAACCTAAGATAATTTCTAACTGCAATGTTTTGTTAAAAAAATAAAAAATAAAAATCATATTTAAGACTTTCCACCAGTTCTCTTTCCAGTGGTTGCTAGCTATGGCCATAGCAACAAATAGTGATGTCGCAAGTGGAGTTCAACGTGTTGATTGTATGATAAACTGGAGAGAGGAGAGAATAGATGCTCTGTTTACACACCAGAACCTTGAATGCAGTAACAATTTGGGAGGACAAGGAGGCTGGAGAAAATCTGACTTTTTTTATTCTAAGTTTTTGGTTTCTGTTGTTGACTGACATGTATGTTTTATCTTGAAATTCTGGGTTTTACTTGTAGTTTGAGAACTGCTATTGCAGTTCAGACATTGATCGGTGTGGCTGGGTAACAAAACCCCTCAGAGTTGCCATCTAGGCGCACACAGGTACTTATATCAGCTGCACTAAGTCTTATTGCTTAAAAATTAATATATTTTTTTTAAATGTCAAAGGAGTGGAGTTGTGTGATAATAATTAAGTTGTATTAAATAAGAATTAAAGCTGCTGAAAACCTGGGGGAAGAGAAAGAACATTTTAACGTAAGCGGTGCGCTTATGAATATTACTGCTTGTTCTGGTTGTAATTGCTTGCTCCTGGATCGGTAGCATTGTCTCACTGCAAACGTCTATTTCATGACCAGTTATGTAGTGATTATCTTGGGTTTTGTTTTGTTTTATCTCTAGACCGGTAATTGTTTGATATGGGCACAATTTTAAATATATATTTCAGACAACTGATCTAAGAGCCCCTTCTGGGAGCCTCCATCTCAAAAGAATAGAAAGCTTTTCCAAGGGCAAACTGCTAAGAATTTTATAACAACACTCAATATTTGATGGTTCTGCTTAAATCTGAGATACTTCTTTGCAGCAGTCCTGTACATAAATATTAAGACACTTGTGACAATTTTTGTGTTTTGTAGGTTAAGATTTCTTGAGTCTTCTCCCATATATCATGTCTTCTGGATGACTGTGCTTTTTTTATTTTTTTTCTCCCAATTTTTTTTGTTTGGTTTTTGTAGGGGGTGGGGTTAATGTTTTGGTGTGGTGTTTTTTATTTTTTTTTATTTTGCTTGGTAGCCAAACCTGAGTGGAAGCCTCACTTTGCTAGAACCAGTAATATTTCCTGAGTCTTCCAGTGTTTTTGTGGCAACCTGTTCTGAGGTTTACCTGTTTCATAAATCATGATGTTATGGACTCATGTTTAATTTGTGATATGCTGTCATTCCTAAAACCATTATACTGCCACAACAAAGACAGGCCCTGTAGATTTCTACTTGATACCATGTCCAGTCAGGCAGTGGATCACTGATTGTTGATGAAGTATAGTTTTCCGTCCACATCTACTACAGCTTTACATTTGCTTTACACAGGCGGGGTTTTGCATAATGGGTTCATGGTCAAACGTGGGGAGTAATGTCAGTAGCCTTATGAAACCAAGGTCTTGCAAATTCCAAAACCAGAGCTAGAGAATACAGAAGCGAGGCTTTGAGCATGAAATTCTGCCCTGTCCCTCGTTTCCTCCTGGAAATACATCTTCCAAAGTCAAGCAGTTGGCCTGATCTCCTGTCAGTAGCTGGGCTGCTTTCGTTACAAGGTGATGCTCAGCCTGTCCCTGACAATCCCAACTTGTTTTGTTGTTCTTCTTTAACCTTGGTTTGCTTTCATGACTAGAAATCCCAGTCCAGAATTGCTTGTTGTGCCGTGGCATGGTTAGAGAAGCAATGCCATAAACTAGCATTGATTGTAAAATCAATGCATTAATTTGTGTAGCTGTACTTAATATTCAGCAGCTGAGTAAGTATAATTTTCTTTTATTTTTAGTTCATTTGCAATGAAATAACTGAAACCTGAGCGCTGTTTTGTAAAATTGGCATCCGGTCACAGCTCCTCTTGCTTTGTTGCTATGGCCATGCTCTGTAGCAGATACACTAATATTTTGCCCTGTGTGATTGTGTCCTGAAAAACAAGTACTGTTTGCATGCATTTAAATAACTTTGATTAATAATTTCCCATCAGAATTGGAAGAGACATGGGTGGTGAAATGCTCACTGCTAAGCCACGCATGCCCTGCTCTGAGTCAGGATTTCTCTGAACAGCTGTGTTTTAACTACGGTGTGTCTGCCTCTTCTTCCAGCAGCAGAGAGCCACGGGGACGTCTGTCAGTAATGTCAGTGTTAGTGCTCTGAGGGCGACATGGGTCTTGTAAAAATACCTGGGAGAGAGGGATTGGATATTGGTACCTGCTGGCGGAAAAGAGGCTTTATGAAGGCCTTTTTACTAAAATATTGCACCCTTGCTCAGGAACAGATGGCTGCCTTCTAAGAGGAAGCCTAATCAGGTTACTCTGATTCTCATTTTATGTTGTTTTTGTAATGTGGTGTTATCTACTTATTGTGTAATCTGGTACACTAATAACTGAGTTAATTTCTAACTTTAGACAATTATCCATTGGTAGATTTTGGTATTTTCCATTAATAATTGTTTTTAATACGAAATGCACCTGTTTGAGATACTGCAGAGTTCATTTCCAGTATTTTAATAAATGATTCAATTTTTAGAGCTGGAAAGCTTTAACAGCAAAAAATATGGTATTAAATGCCATGAAAATTTTCCAAAGTGTCATTATTTCCATTGGCCTGATTCACGTCACACTGATATTAACATAAATTCCTTAAGCTTTAGATCAAACTTCAGAGATTATTTGCAGCAGATTATTTTTTTAAAGTATTAGCTCAATTCAGAAGTCTACAGTTAAAAATCCCAGAGTGTATCCAAGTGCTTAATTCTGGTTGCAGTAAATGGAAGATATGAAAACCTCAGTAGGTGTCTGTTTACATCTTCAGATACTTAGAAGAACTGGATATATATATGTGTGTGTATATATATATATATATATATTATATTATTATTAATAATAATTAAATTATATTATATTAAATATTATATTATATAATATATTATATATAAATTATATAATATACATATTATATATTATTATAATTTATTATTATTATTATTATTATTACTGATCTCCATCATTGCAGTCTCCTGTCCTGACAGATCATAGCCTTTGGTTAGGCACCGTGTCATAGACATGGCTTGCAGTTTTGAAGGCACAACTTGTCTTCCCTTTGAGATCCATCTATTCTAGGCTGTGGGTGCTTCTGTGCTAAAGGGGTTGTAGAAATGCTTCTGAGGTATCATTGTAACTGCTTACTACTCAGACGCGTACGTTGTTTTTTGTATATTGGCTGCTGTTCCCTACAGGCTTCCACTGAGCTCTGGAGATTTTCTAAAATATCTTCTGTTAAAATATATGATTTAAAATGCTTCTTTCTTATGCTTAAGGAACCCCAAGGGATCACTCTGTTTAGTTTATTTGCTGGTTGCTTCTGTCTTGAAAATGTTAAATTGAGCTAAGTTTGGTGTTGGTTTTTTTGTTCGTTTGTTTTTTTAAAAGCAATATTTGTTTTCCATAAATTCCGTACTGGGTATGAATTTCTGACAAGACCACTCCATCTGCTGCAGTTGTTTTCCTCAAATTTTCTAGTGAGCTGAGCAGCCGGCAATCAGATTTTCCTTCGAACATGAGTGCGGTGCTGTCATAATTTAAAAGTTACAACAGACAATGAAAACAAACAATGAACCCAGGGGAACATGTTAAGCCAATTTTAGGGTGCTCTGTGCAGCTGTTGTGCAAAATGTGGTTGCAACCCTGATAAGGGATGTGGCATGAATCTTCGGATGTTTAGAAACATCGGCATTAATGAGTCCTTAAAATGTGACTAATTGATTTTCCTGATGCACACAGCTCTTACTTGATCTAAAGAAAACTCCCAGAGTCTGTGGCCTCTGAATGCTCATGTCTTACCCTATTCCTGTCTTTAGTAACCAAAGTTGAAACATTTGATTTTTCACAGAATTCTTAGTTATTAATAACTCATTTTGGGTTCTTTAATTTAACATTAATTTGACTGTGGAATTGATGACCTCAAAGAATTGTATTCAGTAGTTTCTTCATCCTCTAATTATTTTTTTGTTATACAAATTAATATCAAACTTTTCACACTAGTTTGAACACACAATATGTAATGTTAAGCCCTTCTGCACTGATCTTTTTCAGTTCAAATATACTTATGTGCATAAAATCTTCACATTTCACTTGCAAACGTTATTTTGCTCGTAGATGCAGGTAGTACCAGTGTGCATCTCACTGGTATTCATGGATCAACTTTAAAACTTTTGAGTATAGCTGCAGCTGTCCTCAAAGTAGTCTGAAATGTATTTCAGTATTTTCAAAGAATCTTTGTAATGCTGCATGCTTTAGAACTACTGGAGGAATGACTATAATTGCATAGTCTTTTAATATTCAATTATTAGCACTTCACTGGAATTTTATCTTTATTTGCTTTATCAAATGTCATATTAATTGCATTTTATATCTGCACACTGTAAATCTATCAATCTTTGATTTACTAAGTCAATTAAACAATTACAGGTTCATTGAGTAAAGAAAAAATCATACCGTGACATTTCTTACAGTTGCTATAATAAAAGCCATCAATAAAGATGATGCAAACAAAATCTTTAGCTGGTGTGCAAGGACTGAATTCAACAGATGTGTACCATCATCAGTGCTGGAAAATACCTTTATGTATTTTGGGGATATTTTTGATTTATTGGTATCTACTGATAGCCTTATAGAAGTTCAGTGTTTGTATCCACGTTAGAAAACTGAAGTGATGATACCCACAGCATTTGAACACTCCTCAAATAGAGGGTGTTATCTTCTCATTTCCAATGCCGCCATCTACATAAAAATAAAAAAATAGTATGCTACAGTAGGAGTGGGCTTCCCCCATTGCTTTAAAATGTTTTTTCAAAAGCAAAATAATTGTGATTTACTAATGTTAACAATACCTTGCCAAAACAGTAGGAAGACACACAGGAAATTCCAATACTGATTGATTAATATACAAAGAGTTTGACTTGGCATCTGACTCTTTATGGCCTATTGATGTACGAACTTTTTCATCCTGTGTAACTTTATATCTTGTGTTTCAACCTCATCCTCAAGGATTTGCCTAATAGCACAGCTGAACTCAGTGGGGCTTCTCATCATATGATGTAAGTGCAGGTAGGAGTTTCTTGCTCCAAGACTTGCATTCAGATTACCGAAGTTGTGCCTGGCCCAGTCGGCATTTGTGTCATCTCTTAGCTCTACAGGCTTGCTATGGAACTCTACATGTTCTTTTATCTGTTTTTCAGCTACCTGTGTCCTGCTCAATTCAGCCCTTAGACTTTTACATAATTTCTCTGGATTAAAACTTTATCTTGTATAGGCAAGGAAAAGATTATTCAATACATTTAAAATGCAAAGGCTCCAACCCTGCTGCAGTGTAAATGAGTAATGGTGGCCTACGAGGGGATTTCTAGAGACATTTGATGTATAGCAGCACTAAGCAAGGGTTATATAATTACATTTACTGACTCCTCCAAGCCTACGCTGGTACTAACCGCAGGGTTGTGCTTTCCCACCTGCTTTAGGTTAAATGAAAGCTCTTCCCTCCCTATGTACACACAGCTCATCTGAGGATATCGGTTAGGCTCTAACCTGACAGTGTTCTTTGTCTGTGGTGTTGCAATAATTACTGATACCATATCTACATAAAGTTTACCTTCTGGGGTTCAGCAGCCTTTTTTTTTTTTTTTTTTCCTTCACTGAACTGGGTGGTGTTATTCCCCGAGTGTTAGCCTTTTAATAGGCTAGCCTTCACTTGTAGGAAAGGTTCTCGGTCACACTGGCTTTGTGGTATGCTGATGTTTGCTGGGACCATTAGCCCATAACAATGCAGTTCACAGGGTGTCTCCATTTTTATTTGTCACTTCATCTGTAACTTCTTAAAACCATTGAAACTGTTCTGATTTCATGTGTTACAGCTTTTTGCATGTCACCATAAACAACTCACATGATCTAAAGAGAGAAAAAAAAACTAGAAGCATTGAAGATCTTGTGTTACTTGCAAATGTGTTTGAAGCTAGACTGTTTTGGATTACCTTACATCTTGCCTTAAATGCCCAATGAATATCCTATGATTCTGTTGAGTCTGAAGCA
Organism: Cygnus atratus; assembly: GCF_013377495.2. Lineage (NCBI taxonomy): Eukaryota > Metazoa > Chordata > Aves > Anseriformes > Anatidae > Cygnus > Cygnus atratus. The sequence goes on along the minus strand of NC_066376.1, from coordinate 4,529,395 downwards.
CTGTACAATTTCTGTATAGTGAATACTGTTCTTTGCTTTGAATGCTATTTTTTACTTTCCTAAACAGAGCTATAACACTGGAGAATCAGCTGGTGATCCTATCAACGTCAGTGGCTGATGCGGGAGGCTACTACGTCCAGGCTGTCAATGAAAAGAATGGCGAGAACAAGACGAGTCCATTGATTCAGCTCAGTGTAGCAAGTGAGTATACAAATATTAGAAAACATGCCATGGTACAGAGGTTACAGAAGGTATTCCCAAAACTCTGCCCTAATAAAAACAGCCTTACTAACAAAGGATTGGATCCTTGAAGGAGTTCAACTTTTCCTGGTTAGTTCGGAGCACACTGAACAGCTTGTGTAGTAAGAGGGACCTGGGGGAGTACAGGCCCTCGACAAATCAGCCTCAGAGCCTTTTGTCTGGTTGTTTGTTTTGTGCAAGGCAGGTACATGATGATATCCCTGGCTGTTTGTTGTGCTGTTGTGATCATAATTTCTTTTTAATACAGGGTTTGTTAATGTATTGTTTTCCATTGTGCGTAAGTAAACAAGTCACTCTTCTGAGTGCAATTTTATTAATGAGTCTATTCCCAGTCTATGACATTATTTTTACCTGGAGTTATCACAGAGTCCCAGGGAACACACATTTCATTGTTATTACTTATTATTTTACTTTGCGCAAATTGTATTAACACCTACCGTTACAGAGGCATTCCATAAGTAGGTTTTACAGCAAAAGCAGCAGAGCAATGGGGTCAGAAAGATGGCTGCACACCATATATTGACATGTACGATCAGTAAAATGTGCATATGTTAAATATTGTAAACCGTTTGGTAAATGTGTTTTCATAAAGAAATTTAAGCACGTAGAAAGGTTTGACTCCTTTTGAGGGCATTTGGTAGAGGTGTCTTTAATGTAAGAGTGAGGTAGGGAGTATGTTAGCCTGAGTGAATGTGGAGGTTTCTATTTTTGATTATAGAGATAAGGAAGAGATGATTAAGTAAATTGTCTATGAGGCTGGCAGCGTTACTGACAGGGTACTCTTTCAGTTTAAGCTTCTAGAGGATGCAGTGCTCTCAGATCTCTGCCAATCAGCATGATAAAATGCCCTTTTGATCTTGGAAATTAATAGGTTTTAGCCAGTCCACGTGGCTAGCTTCTTTAGAAGAGCAAAACTTGGGAGTCTCTGGCTTTGGGGGCAGGAAATGTAGCAAATTGCTGTTGATTATATGCTTATGTTTGTCAGAAGCTCATCAAAAACATTATGTACCTGTGAAACATTTAATTTCTAACAAAATATGACTTTTTCTCCAGTAAAATTCCTCATCAGATTTGAGGGAAAGTTGTTCTTATGCAAACAATGGAAGCCTTGCTAGTGGGTTCAGGAGTACATTGTGTAGTGAGTCACGGAGGGCAGAGGCTGCCTGGTGGAACACAGAGCAGGAGAGACAAACCTGTGTTTTCTTGGCTATATTTATAGATGAAATGAACTTCTCATGCTTTTTGTACGTTTTCCTGAATTGGAAGTAATACTGCAAATCCACTTGTGTGAATTCCATGTGTACCATGGCATGTAGATTGTAAACATTATTTCTGACAGTATAAAGAGATTTGCTAACACTTCAGTAATTTGGTTTTTAAAGCAAATTTGTATTGTTTGTATTATGCAACCAGTAATATACTTCTCACTTTAATTTCATATCTTAATTAATGCTAGAAATAGTCTGTGATCATGCATACATAACAAGTTCTGGGCAAAGCAGAAGGTAATACCAGCATATGGAAAAGAAAACACTTAAATGCATGCGGACTTGATACCATGAATGCAAAGTCTATCTGGAATGTGAACAATAGGAATGAGGCAAGGTGGAAAGCCAAATATGGATTTGCTTGTTAGAATAAATATTAATCAATGAGGATGATTTAAAACCTCAAAACCTTATAAAACCTCCAAGATAAATAAACATTTTAATAAATTGAGCCAGGAAGAGTAATGCTATGTGTGTTGAGGAAAGACCCTGGCCATAAGGCATTGAAGTGTCTGTAAAGGAAATGAGATTAACATGGTGGTCATGAACTTTGATCTGAGGAAGAAAAGAAATGTGTGATAGATTAGATACAAATGAATAAACCCCTTCAGTCCAATAATAGGAAATAATCAGGCAAAAATATGGTCCTGAAAGATCGAGTATGCAGACAGTGTTTGCAGGAAAATGGTGTATTTTGGAAGAGTAATAAATAATTCTAACAAGCAAAATCTGAAAACAGATTTGTAAGGGGACATACAGGACTGGAAGATATTACATTGAATTGTCGCTGTCTGAATCCTATCAGACTTTAAGAGATGGCACATGTTATCTTCTGTTAGGACAGGTCTAAAATAATCAAGAATAATAACAAAGAAAACCAGCTTCATTATTTCAAGTGTAAAGTGGAATATCCAATCTCTGTGTGAGTATATTTATACATTAATTGAATGCAACCTTGCTACATGACTCGGCACACATTGCCACTTTTATTGAGGGCAGACGGAAAAAAATATAGATAACTCCCAGGGTAGTCATCCACTGAGAACACACCGTTAGAGATGCACAGCTTGTTATTCCTTGAAGGACATCAGCATCAGACTTGCTCCAGCCTACAGGAAAAACACGTTTGCAGAATCAAAGTCTGACAGCTGAGAAAGCAGTCATGTTCTGGTCCCAAACATAAGACTGACACTAAGAGAAAGGTATAGCCCTAAGGTAAGCAGAGCATGAGTTGCAGGGCCTTTATATTGCAGATTGAAGTCACAGCCTTGAATTGTGGCTGGAAGTAAATGGAGTTTGAGCAATATCTGGAAAATATACCAAACTGTCTGGTGAAATCAAACTGATATCCAAAAGCCAGTGTGTCATGTCTGAAATTAGAATGAGATGTTATAAATCAGTCCTGAATTTAAAATGTCTTTAAATCAGTTGAACTGTATATAAAGCTAATGAAAATCTTGAGCTTTTTTTAGCCGTGTGTTGGTCCACCTTGTTAATAACAAAGAGAAATTTGGCTAAGCAACTATGAAAGCTAAGGGTTTACTAGCAGTAATATTCACAAAAATCAGTTTTCTTTCTGACTCAAATACATCACTTGCTGCCTGTCAAAAATTCTGCAGGTTTCCTGTTTTGGAGGATTTCAGTACTAACTCCATCACTGGAACTTCCCAGCTTGACCAGAGGTGTGTTAACCTGTTAACACAGATAGTTAACCTGTCACTGAGCTGTTGCAATCTTCTTTTCTTAGATACAAGTAGCACTTTAAGGATTTCCCAATTGTTTTTACTGTAATGTTCTTCCCTGCTTCCATCTATTCATCGATAGGTTTGATGATAATGTCTTAAACTGGTCCTTGATTCTTTGGGGTTTTTCTTTCTTGTCTGTTCTCCCACAGTTAGACATTGCAGCACAGATGGTCAGTTCTCTTCCTTGAGAAGTTGGCTTGCCAGGGGGATAGAATGGTAGGCTTTTGATCTTACCAGTGTTGGCAGGACACTTGAAGATGGAAGTATTCATTAAAGTAAGGCCATCATAAAGCTCGTATTTCCTTGATGGTCATACTCCTGTATATCAGCCAAATTTCTCAGAAACCTTGCCGCAAGCTTCCTTTGGTAGTAGCATGGAACTTTAAAAAAAAAAAAAAAAAAAAAAAAAAAGGCACAAAAAAGGATACATGGCACTTTTCTGTAGTTTGTGCCACTTATGCGTGAAGGTGAGTTCTTTGTTCATTTTTTTCCCTTTTTTAAACTGGAGAGAGACTGGGCAGCAGAGAGTTATGAAGAGCTTCCCAATGGAACTGTCAGGGTTTCTGGTATGTAAGTCAGGAATTTAAGAAGTGTTTAAGAACAAGTAATAGGGAGCTTTTTATTACTGTAAGTTGCTGGCTGAGGTAGTCACTGCAATGCACGCAACGAGTGTCCTTGTTTTGTTATTTAATGATGACACGGCAAGACTCCAGTGCCACTTAAGAAGTTTGAAAAACCCTGCTGAGATCTTTCTATTATTAACTACAATGCAGTGCTATAGACGTGAGCACCACTGGCCCACTTGCAAACTTTTAACAGTATGCGCTGCTATTTCAGAGCTTATTCCAAGGATTTTTATGAAAAACTTGAGTAAGTGTCTCCCGGTAAGTGATTTAAATGGCAAGTTTGCAAAAGGTGGCTATGTGTAAGCTGTTCTGACAGCTTAGATACTCCTGCTTCAATTGGTTTTGCAGCGCTAATCATCTGGAACTGCAATTTGGGGCCTTGCTTCTGGACCTCCTTATTAAGTTGTGAAATATTGAGATGCATGTCGCTTCAATAGATTTATTAGTAAATTAGGTAGTCTCAACACCTATTCATAATACCGGGAGATGCGGAGTGCTCTGCAGACTGATGTCTTTTTTCTGATGCAGGCTTTGTATAAACAGAAAACAAGACTGATGAAAATTTTAAAAACCTTGCCAGCCAGCATTTTTGAAGAGCCAATGATAATAAAGCCAATTATCATTTAACAAAGATAATTTTTTCCCTTGAGCACTGGCAATGCTGCTTAAAAAAAAAAAAAAAAAGTTGGGGGGGTAAGTTGGGGACTAAAAATTAAACTTCTGGCTTGGTTGCATTGCAATTAATTTAAAATATGAGGGTATCGTGTTGTTCTGCCCACCTTCCACTTTTGTTACAGGAGGACATTTTCTTCTGTCATGGTAGTCATTGAAATGAGGCTGAACAGTCTCTGTCTCTGGTTGAGGCTTATTTTGTATTTTGATTTAATGTATCATTAAACCCAAAATTTTACAGAAGGAAGGAGTTCAGTTCCAGACTGACAGGGTACTGACTTTACAGTGAAAGTTTTTGTTCATTTTTTTCGTTATAAAGAAAAGCTCTTGTAGCACAAGATGTTTAGGCCACTTCCAGTGGCAGTAAATATAAAATATTCTTTACACTGTTAGAAAAGAAAGTGGAGAAAAACGTGCCATTTTACCTGCCAGTGTAGTTGATACAATGCTGCTTTTGACACCCTTCTGTTAGGTCTGTTGAGAAGATAAGTTCTCAGAAGGCTCTGGGCTGACATTTTCCTCTCTGGAAGAAAGCATTTCACACACATAATTTTTCATATTAACCACCAAGGTTTGCTCAGGTCAGCAGATGTTGAGGATCCTTCATGGCTATGTTTGAAACATACTGCTGCATGAATTTTTCATTGCTAGTTCCAGCTTTCAGGTGTCGGCAGAGGGAAGGGAGTGGGCAGGACCCCCTAGAGAACAGAGATTTCTATTCTGAGGTCAATTTCGTGCAAGTCCTATAAACTTGTCAAAGTGTTTTTAGTTCCTGCCAAAGGAATTTACTCCACTTAGCCTCTGTGGGTCAGTGCTGTTGAGGTGAAATTAATGCCTCGATGCTTTTTTTTTTTTTGAATGGGGGAAAGGGAAATGAATGGGATGAACTGAAATTGTGTTTGTATTGTACATGCCTGAGGTTGTGATCAGATACTGGGGAAGTCCAATGAAGCACAGCTTGGCCCTCTGTGCACTGGTTTTAATTCATTCTTTGAAATAATGGCGCTTCTCTCCTTTCCCATTTTCTACACAGGCATTGCTTTCTCTTTGTCAGGCAGAATTTCCAGGGAAGATATCCTGGCAATTGTCATGTGTTATTTCATGAGCAAATGTGTGCCTTCACTTTGATGATCACTTAACGTTCTTTTGTTATCCAAAAAGTTAATTTGAAGGAGGCTGTAGAAGTGTTTGGGATTTGAAATTGAACCTTAAGGATAAAGTCTGTGTAAATGCCATCTTTAATGCCCTAGAAAACTGCTATAGTTCTTGATGCTTTTTCTTTAGTTGTAGCTCCAATCTGCTCTAATACTAAAGGGCATATGTGTTTAAGCAGGAATTTTTGTTTATTGTGATTTTGATAATAGTTTGCATACAAATTAACTATGCTTTTGATATGCATATGTTTAAGTCAAAAGCATTTAAGTAACAATTATAGCTATAACAAAAAGGACTAAATTGAGTTAATGTTAAAGATTTGGTTTTGTTACATTGGAACAAATGTTGATTTAAGCTTTGTCCAGGGCTAGGAATTATGTTGAAGGCTAATATTCTCAATGGTTTGCCCTGTTATCTACTGCGAGACATAATTGCAATGTAGAATCATATTATATGCATTACAAAGAAATAACAGATTATGTTCTGATTTTAACAACGTTCTTGGGCTCCAAATTTCGCTGCCAGATCTTTTCTGTAATTCTGAGCCTTTCTTCCCCTTAAAGGAAAACTTTTCTCACTTTTAATTGTAGTGATGTAAAGAAAAGCCTATGGTTAAAGTCATAAATTGGTAAGCTGCAGGAATTAGATTAGGCAAGGAACATCTGTGGCAGCTTGAACTTTTCTTTGGCTTTGCTCAAATATTCTGTCAGTGTTCTGATAAACAGCAGAAAGGCTGGTTTGTCTCCAGCTTCTTCCTCTGGACTATTTTTGATAACACTTATTGTCACCCATGGTGCACTTCTGCATCTGCTGCAACTCCCCCCTTCCAGGTGACTCATGGCCCCTCTGCTAGCAGGACTTGACTTCCAGTTGACTTTCCTCAGATTCATTATAAGATTTTAAGTACGTCTACCCTAGTAGAGGATGATGTCTTTTTGGAATGGAAAAACAATAAAATAAACTTTCTGTATGTTTTTTTCAATCTTACTGTTAAAGAGAATATAAACAGCAGAAATCAACATATGACATATTTAAATATCTGGTACTTGATTAATCACGTTGCATCAAAAAAATGTGGAAAGCTGTAAATGCATACTTTATGGAAATAGTTCCTTCTTTTTCTCCCAAATGCCACTTATATAACACTTGTTATTATGGAGAATCGTCCCTGGCTTGTGAAGCTGGGAAAATGCACACCAGTTGAGTGTATATTCCTTTGGCATATGTACATACATTATGCAAGCTGAAAAACTGGCAAATGTAGAGTTTCTGAAATCTAACTCATTATTTTAACGTAGGTTCTTGTTACACTTGTCTGTTTGTAAGGCTTGTTTTTCTTTTTGTCTGTAAGAGATCTGGAATACACACACACTCAAAATCCTGGGTTGTCTTCTAAACCCTTTTATTTATATCTGACACATGCAATTAATCTCTTCCTATCTCTAATCACTTTTGCTATTACATTCATTGGAGTGATTTGTATCCTATCTCTGTCACTGCTCTGTAATTGATATGTGGAGATAAGAGATTCTTAGAGGACACAAACAAGGAAAAGAGAAAATTGAATTTACCTTGCAATCATTTTACAAAAAGTGACATACATCAATTATACATTCCATACAGGAGAATGCCATCTTGAACTAACTGTGATCATTTTTTAGAAGGCCAACATAAGAGAAATGCCAGAAAACTTTTCTGGACAGAAAAGTCTTGCTAGTTCAATGGACATGCTTTTTAATCTCGCTGATTGACCTACAATTCTTTTAAATAGTATTTCAGAATTTACAAAGAAAATATTTTTGATCAGTGTTTTTCTTCAGAGTCAGTCTTGTACTAGTATTCTAGCATGGAATAAGATGAAAGGAGGCTGCTGAAATAAGCATTATTTTGATCAGACATAAAAAGATGGTGTTGGCCAGTCAAGATTGAGTCATCTTTCTGGGCTGAAAATGGTAAAACTGATGCTATAGACCAATTGCAACTTAACTGCCTTCTGCTGTGAATATAATTCTGTCTAGTTTCTTTATTCTATTTTAATGCAGTGAGGAAATAAATTAATTTGCTGCTGCCTCTTGCTTAGGAACTTTATACCCGTGATTAGTTGGTGTGAGAATAGTAGTGGCTGCCCATAGGTGTAAGTTTAAGTAGTACTTTTGAATCTTTGAAAAACTTTTTAATGTGTACTGATAATACTACAAAAATACTATCAAGTAAATAGATACGATAAATAATATAACAGTAACAGAAATCATAAAACAGAAGATTTTAAGAAAAGCAACATCCAGTGTTGGCCCCATCCTGGGACTGTGGGACTGGCAAACCATCTTTTCCCTAGAACTCTTTATTTCTTTATCACGTATGGGCAAGATAAATTGTCCTTTATATAAACTTAGAGGAGAAAGAAATATAGCCATTTGCAGGCATTCATAGAGAGCTTTGAGTTTCAGTTTATATAAGTATCATTACTCTGAAGCTTTAAAAGGAATACCTACTAGAGACTCTCATATCAATTTACCCCTTTTGATCTCTTATGAATCCCCTCCTGTTATGCTACACTCCTGGGGTATTCTAAGTAGCTGACATGAAATTTTTCTCTTCTTTTCACATCTTTACAAAGTTGGGTGTATTTAAAATATTTTAATTTATTTAGAGTTGCTAAACTCTACTGAGAGGTGCTTTTTAACAATAAAATACTTTTTTTTTTTTAACTTAGTGAAGGGAACCTTAGCTTAAACATGCTATTTTAAGGGAAAAATCACTTTCAGAGGGGAAAAAAAAATCCATTTAATATATGGCTGTGACAGCTCTGTATGATTCTGTAATGAGACAGTTTGTCCTGGCTCTTCTGTCAACAAGAGGATAAAAAGATACAAAGCTCTTCCTTAATAAAATAGTGAGGAGCATCTTTTCTTATAAATTGGATAAACTTGCAGAATGTCACTTTTTATTCACAGGAGTAGTACTTGCTCTTAAGTATAAAAAACAATAAGTAATTTAGGATGTAATTTGATGTTCTTTAAACTGTCATTGTGTTAGGCAAGTTTGAAATGTCTTATAAACAATAGAGATTAGGTATAATAAATAAGCACAAAACAGCTGTTTAATAGAACAACTTTTTCACTTACTGCAAAAGCTTAACTATTTCCTAAAGATTGTCTTACACATGCTAAAGGCTTGCACAGCAGACCTCTCCCCCCTCCCCCCAGCATATTTACAAAAACTAATTTTCATCTCATTCTTTCACAAACATATGGTTGCTTGAGGGTTATCATTTTTAAAAGTTTTTATACTAAAGATGTTTTTAATCTCTTCTCAATATACATCACAGAGCAGGGAAATTAAATAAGAATAGAAACTCCTCACATCTCTGTCTCATCGTTCTGCCAGACATACTTGATTTGTCTAAGTAATTCTGAACAGTACATAGCCTAGTCTGCATATGAACAAAATTCAAAAATATTAAAACTGCAAAATAAGCATTTGAGACTTAGGACATGCCTGACTCAATGTCATCTGTACAGTTTAACTCTTCTCCTTTGTATAGGCACGTTATGGGTAAGGCATTTAATTTGATTGTTCCTGTTTTCTTCAGTAGAAAAGACAGTGTGCAAACAGGAACTTCCCACTGTTCTGTTTTTCTGAAATCATCTAGCCAATTTTTGCTCCAATATTTAACAAAAATGTTTAGTATGGAAATCTATTTAGATTTTAGTAAGGACTTTCTAGGAATTTTAAAGTAATTTAGAATAATTTGACTTTCCTCCCTCATTTATAATAGGAAGAGAAACTCAATTTGACTGTAACCTGGGTTGCTTCACCTGATGTACATTAAAGCTGCATCGATTTCTTGCCTCCTTGTTTGCACGATGGGAGCTGGAAATTGCCAGCCCAGGCTGTCCATAAGCCTTCATGCTCATGCTGCTCAGCCTGGCCTGTTGGCGTTCGCCTCTGCAGAGAGGTGAGATGTCCAAGTAATTCACGTTCTGTTTTTTTGTGATGTTGGTTGTTGTTTTTTTTTCATACAAACTACACTGTAAGGTAATAAAAACACTGGATTATTTTTCAGATGCTGACTATTGTCTATATGTCTAAGCACCTCAAAAATAATTCACAACCCCAAATTGTGTATTTGTATGGTGGACAAATCATTTTAGTTATTGAATATGGGAACCGAGTTACACCTGTAATCAGGAGAACATAGTTGCTAAATGGTGCATCCATAAAGAACTGCAGGCTTTCTGTGCTAAAAATAAAGGACTGTGGCAGCCAGGAGGGTGCACACAACATCCTAGACTCCATGGCCCTGCTCTTGCAAAATTGTTGTTAACGTTGTCCGGTTATATTTGCTGTTAAATATGTTTAAAAGCTGAGAAAAATTAGCTTACTGCTGTTGTGTATAGTGAAAATATTGCAGTGGAGGGTCTGTTGCCTGAAGAAGGAAAGACAACAGAAGTTGTGTGTAGTAGTGTGTTTTGTTTTTTTTTTAATTCCCATTTGATCCTAATGTACTAAGGAGTGATAAAAATAAAAGCTGGCCTATTTATTCCATGTTGGTTATATTTGGATCCACTCCGTAAAGCTGTGTGCCCATAAACCTGGCTCGGTAAGGGCAGGGAAGGTGCAAAAAGTCGCAGTGTCGTATCCTCCCCACATGCTGCCTTCCCCTGTCCTCGCGGGTTTGTCAGATCACTGAGAGTGATACTGTCAGAGCTATTACAGAAAGTAATTGGTAGTGAGTGATTAAAATTGCAGATGGCCTTTTCAAGGTGATTATGAATATTAAATCAAGTCTGTAAAAGCTAGCTAAAAAGGCCCCTGAAACCGAAAAGGGAATATGCTGAGGATAATTGCAGGAAAAGGGCGTTTTGCATTCTCATCCTAGCAGATATGCCATGCTTGTCCAAAAAACCACCCGCCCAAGCAAAATAAAAAAGCCCAAAAAGCAACATCATAGTTCAAATAGACCTATTGTTATCAAGGGAGGTGGAACTAAATATCTGCCTTTTTGTACTGGCAACCTCTTTGTGCAGAGAACTTGCCGCGTCTCGCTCCACTTTTTGAACTATGTTATCCCAGGTCATCACTGTCACCACTGAGCAGCGATGGGTCTGCAAAGTCCTATGTACACACACAATGTAGTGTAATTAAGTGATCTCTTCCTGTTCTTTTCCAATTACAAGTGATTATGACAAATGCTCCTTTCCACATAACCGTGGAAAGAGGCCAAGAATTACTGTGGAGCAACTTAATTTCATTTGGGGAACTTTATCTCGCAAAGCAAAGGTTATCTGGGAATCTTATTTTAGCTCAAAATCTAGGTTTCACGTTGTTCCATAGTTTAAAATGGAAATTTGAGATGTAGGGAAAGACAAATGAAGGGAAAGTTGAAAAAATACATAAATGTCTTCATTTTGAGGTCTGCTTATTTTGTGTGTGTGTATATATATATTAATAAATGAACAGAGAACTTGCACATGTCTCAATAGCATTGAACGTACAGCCCCAGGGAGTGTTTTCATGTGCATACTGTGATTATAACTCATCACTTTCTGACCAATTTCATACTTTCAAATAAAACAATTTTCTATGGTTGCTTATACTTCAGTGTATTATTAGTGTATTGATTCCCAAACTTCATGCTGGACTGTCTAGTCTGCTTGTGAACTGTAAAACGCCGTGGGATTTATTGTAAAGATTTATATAAGATGTGTTGTGCAATTATTGCTTATTACCTTTGGTGTGACAGGAATCATTTGTTTAATCATTTTCCCTACAGAAAATTCTTCTGCTTACCTGAATTTTGTGGTCATTGTTATGTTAGTGGTTTTGCTGCATATTGATTCTTCATCTAAATTAATATTATTTCATTTATGGATATTCCCTTGGTATATTTGATAGAGAATTCTGCTTATTCCACTACAATAATACTTATTTCTAACCATATTGGCATAGGAGCTGGTCTGTGGCCTACTTGACCAAAACATTTGTTGCATGCAAGTGTTGTAAAAAGCTGTTCTTAAAAAAAAAAAAAAAAAAAAAAAAAAACTCAAAAACCTCTTACTGGTTCATTCCTAGTCAATGGAGCAGGCATGTTTTTAAGGGATTGTCTAAACAGATACTCAGCATTTCCCTTTAACCATGAAAAGACAAATTCCACCTCTTAATGCAAATAGATAATATCTTAGAAGTAATGAGGAATTAAAAAAAAAAAAAAAAAAGGAAAGAAAAATATTTCAGTTGAAAGAAGCAGTGGATTGAAGTCTGACAACATTATGTTCATCCAGTCTCAGGACATGTAAATTTTAACTTTTCGAAGTTACAGCTCTTCAAAAAGTGTCTTGTGTGAAATATAAGCCCAGTAAATGTGGCAAATAGTTCAAAATTGGAAGTGTCTTGATAGAGTTTGGATTATCACCTGCCACTTTGCTTTTTGGAAAGGGTATTGATTACTTCTGTGTATGATTGATATATCATGTTACAACTGGGAGAGCCTAGGATACTTTGAAAACCAGTATTATTGGCCGTGCTGCCAACAAAAGCAAAGGCTTGCATTGGATATGATGAGGAGAGGAAGACTGCCTGTGATGAAACTGTGGCTGATGGGTCGGATCTCTGCGGTGATGAAGGGGGCGATTTGCACTTCACAGGCTGCTGAGGAGAGGTATTACGGAATCTGGCAGGCCTCTTTGCATTTCTGAATTCCTACCCTGGGTATAATGCAGAATTTATTTTCACAAAGCCGAGTGTGAAGCAGTTAAACGTTAATTGCACGGATTTGTTCTAGGCTGTGGTGGCTCTGGTACCTGTACTCAGCTGGGCGACTCAATGAGGGCTAGCTTTCTGGTTACAAGACAGGAAAGCAGCATGCTTTTAGTGAATAATAAAATTCATTGTCCTTTTGTTGGCTGGTTGGTTTTGTAGAAGATTAGCACAATTGCTTTCGGAGGGCGTTTGTAATGGAAAAAGCGACAGCCCTCTGCTTAGCGTGGCAGTCTGCGACCCTAGCAAAGGGGAAGGATGAAATAACGCTGTGCATCTGGGGTTTATGGCTAGCCAGTGCAGGTGGATAGCGTTATTCTTGGTTCACTCTTGCATCGCATATTCCAGAGGAGGTGTTTTTAATTTTGTCAAAATATTTTCAAGTTGTGAAACTTAAAATATTCAAGTTAGGAATTTACTGTGAATAATGACCAAGCTGTTTTCCTGAAAGTCTTTGCAAGCTCTGTTTCTTTAAGGCAACTTCTTTTCAGATCTATATTTCACTGCTTTTATAGCAATGTATAAAGCTTTTTTTTTTTTTCTGAAGGAGACTATATGTTTAAATTAGAGGTTTATGAAGTCAGCAGGCAATCCTCTATTGCAATCTTTAAAAGACTGAGCTTTAATGACTCAATTATCCTGTTTTATTTTGGTGTGGATTCGATACTTCATTTTAGTTTCACTTGACAATGTTGCAGGCAACCTTGATGACTTCTTAGTATCTTAACACGGTATTTACACATGCTTCATGACATAGTATGCCAGTGGAACAGGAAGTAAAAAAGAATACTCGTGCTAATGTTGAAGGTATTACATTTGTATTAAGTACTTATTCTCAACTGGGTGATATTTTTTTAAATATTCTTCAGAAGTAAATATGATTTACAGAAGTAATATTTATGATGCAAAAGTCTGATGGCCACATCTTTTAAGAAGAATTTTCTAACCTAAAGTTAACCTTTATGGTGCACCATAAGCTAAGTAATTTATAGGAAGCTTTGTGAAGGAACATAAACAGCAAACCTGCCTGCATTTGGTGATCCTTCTGACTTCAGAAGAAATGGTCTCGGGAAAAACACTGGCCTATAATCAAATTGCTCTGCAATTTAGGTCATTTTAGCATCCAATTATATTTTTCAGACATAACTATTAAAAAGAAGAGGGAGGGGAGACAATGACAACTACAATTATTATAGACAGTGTGTGCTGTAAAGAATAGGACATTTTGTGAAATCTGACAGCATTTGAAACATATGACAGAAAGCCAGACAGCTTGTGTTTGTTTTGTTTTCATTATTTTTAAAGGATACAGTGGGGTTTTAAGTTGTCTCATTCTTGACTGCGGTGGGCTTGTGTTTAGAATGAGGTAAGGGTGAACTGAATTGAACAATCAATGCGGAAAGAAGAGAGGCTCACATCCAAGTCATTTCGCACTTACTCAGTCTTCTGCAGATTTAGCAATATGAAAGGATGGGCCTTGTCTTTATTGCTAGAGTTGTTCCTTTAGATGAACTATGTAAGATGTCTTCCCTGTTCATGTTTGATCACCGTGGGAACTTCAGAATGTGTGTTTCAGAAAGACTCCTGGGTAGCAGTCCCCGGAAACATGCAAAGCTCACCAAAACTGTCTGATAGGTAATAATAATTAAAAAAAAAAAAAAATCTCAATGAAAAGTGCAGATCCTGATAAAGGGAAGGAATGCACTGAATCATAGAAACACATACTGCCTTGAATGCATTACTTCCATCAGGTTGTAGATCTCAGTTTTATGAGCTCTGCAGAAGATGGGACAGTATTTTTTTTTTATTTATTTTATTGCATGCAGTCCGTTCAGAAATTATAACACAAGCATAAGAGGGAATGAGACTCCTCTGTAAGGGACAGCAGGTTACTGCTGTAAGTAATTCTCGTTTTGCAATTTTGCTCTATTTTTACCAAACAGTGAATTGTGAAAGCAACATAAGCAAGTTGCTCATGCAGTTACAGATTTATGGCAATGTGATTCGCATTCACAAGGGGAGTGTGTGTGTGTGTTTGTGTGCGTGTTTGAGAGAGAGATTTTTTTTTTTTTTTTGCAATATGCCACCATGATCCTGAATTCAGAGATTGATTTGTAAAACATTCTGAATCAATTAAGGCTTTAATCAGCAAGCAGCAAATTTCAGATGGCTCGTGGACTAATTTTACCATCTCCCATCAACATGAACCTAAGCTGGAAAAAGAAAACAATTAAGGAGATGTAATTATCTGTCCTGATTACTGAATTAGAAGAGTTTGTGTTTATTTCATTGCTATATAAAAGGAGAAATATACTTTGAAAAACAATTTGAGGCAGCTACTAAATAGCCAAGATTTGCAAGGTGCAGTGTAGGTATTTGCTAGGACAGTTTTGGAAGAGGTTTGTAGTCAACATCTGTCATACAGGATCTATATATTAAGTTGTGGAGGCTACTGCTTTACAGCTCTGTAGTGTACTACACAAGATCTAGAACTGAGAGTGCATTTGTTGCCTTTGCTTAAAATAAGTTTCTCTTTTCGAGGCAGAGTCTCACTTGTAATTACTTATCCAAGCCTTAGCTCCATTTATATCTGGTGACTGCAAAAATCTTGCAAATTCTGGAAGCCAGGAATTAATCTTTAAATTTTACCATTTGATGGCAACCATTCTAGAAAACAGGGAGGGAAACGCATCTCTGCATGATCAAACTGATGGTCTAATGATCCAGTGGTATTGTTTTCCTGTTACCAAGTGAAATTACTTTAAGTTGTGGGGATTTTGCATGATTTAAAATGAGAAGAGCCTGTAGAAATATACCAAACTTACTATATAATTCTTTCTCAAATCAGACTTCTAGGTTTGGTAGGGTTTATATTTTTGGCTTAGTAGAGAGATGAATACAGATTTGTGACCGACCTTTACTTATGCTTATCTGATCTGATGAAAATCTGCAAATTGCATAAAACCTCTCATAAACCCCTAGCTTACCATGCTAGTGTAATTTCTGATTGAATGTTTAGCACAATGTTAATCCTGACATATTTAGCTTCCACACTGAAGAGTTGTTGCTGTATTTTGTGCGAAGTTCAGAATAAATGCCCAGAACTCCAGTGAGTTATTGATCAATTACAGTAATTGGAAGGAAATGTAAACAAGAAACCTTACTGTTATCCAGCAGGAGTGATACCTCTATTTTTTATTAATGAGCAGTAAACAAGCCTGTCACCAATCATTGATGCTGAAAAATGTGCCATATAACTTATTCCAATAAATGGTATAATTCCTACATAGCATATGTGTCTCTTGGTAGTACTGGGTTTATTAAATACTGTTGAACAAAATTTTCAGTCGAATGAGATTAAAACTGTCTCCATAAGAGAACTGAACCTTATTTAAGCAGCAAGAGATAAGGCTGTCTCACCCACATTTGCTTTATAGAAGGTTGATTTTATAGTGTTGGTGATACTCAATTAATGGCTTACTATATTTTGAGAATAGTTATTATTAAAAAAACTAAAAGCACAATCACTGTACAAATACAAATTACATCCTATCTGCTAGAACACACTAGTATAAAGGTCCAACCAGTCTCTCATTTACACAGTATCACTTAAATTAGAGTTTAATAATATTGTAATTTATGCAGATTTAATAAATATATTTGACTTTCAGAGCAATAAAATGGGTTGTGGCATTATCATAAAGGTAATTATTACTGGTGTTGTCTGCTGCATTTCATTTTTAAATTAAGAAAATCCATAATGATAGGTATGTTTGAGAGGAAATATATGATGTTCCCCAAGGACCCTTAGTGTTAATACACTCTTAATTCAATACTTATGCTATCTAGAGTTGCTGGGTTACGTTGCTTCTGGCAGGATCCTACATGAACACCACCTTCCTCTTCAGAGATGAAAAATAACTGTACTTAAACTGTTTGCCTTTGTTTCCTAAGCTGACTAGATGAATAAGTAAACTTTTGCAAGGATTTTTTTTTTAAACTGTATTCTGTCTTTACAAGCATAAGTGCAACAGGACTGGTAATCATCAGTGTCAAATTTCCCTGCTTAGTTTTACAAAAAGCACCAGTGCATTTAAAGTGGAGAATTGGTTGCATTCCTGGAATGCCATGTACAGAACTGAAAATACAGAGATTAGGCTGTGGACATATCTCTAGGTTTACTTAAACACATCCCACAAGGATGACTTTTTGGGTTATGAGACGGGAGAGAACAGACAGTAAAATGTGTTCTAAAAACGAATGTATATTCTGTCAGCAAGAATGTAAGAGATAATTCAAACTAATTTACTTTAAACTCATTGGAGACTTTATGTGCTATGGGCAAGTTGTGTATCCCCTCACTGTGCCACAGTTTTTTTGGCAGCATCACAGCCATTTATGAAAGTATCATGGACTTAGCGGGAGCAGAGAGTCTGAAGTTCTGGGTCTGCAGCCACGTTCTCAGCTGAAGCCCTGTTGGGTATTACACCATTCAGATAAGTAGATTTCATTGGAATCCTTCTGTGGAAAAGGTAGTTAACATTTTAGCAGTCTTCTACGTGGTTGCCTTCTATATGAAATGCAGTGTCTGAGGAATCTTTGGGCTGTTGACCTAGAATTCTTATTGATCAAAACTTTCTTTAAAGCATTCCAAATGTTCCTCTTCCTTCTCATAGCCATCACTTCTAGTGGCATTCTGACATTATTCATGGAAAGAATATATCGAAATGGATTGGTCTTGGTCATGTTTCACACAGACTTGAGTATGGAGGGAGAAGACATTTGCATGAGATCAGGAAAAGTCTAGAGCACATATATTTCAAGGAAGAAAGCAAATTGCAGTAGGTGATGACTTGCTGGGGAGGGTAGGAGTCTTCTCTTCTGCCAGAGCTAGCTTCCTCTCCTGTGTTGATGGGCAAACAGCATTTTAGACAAATGTCATATTGAGAGATGAAGGAGCAAGTTTCTTAGAGAAACAAGCTTAGAAAGGCTTCTTGAGAAAAAGGGCAGCCTGCAGTTGGTCTGCTTCTTTAGTAACCAAAGGGCAAATAAATGTTAAATCTGTTTTCCTGGGAGACAAAGAGTGGATTATTCAGAATGGGGAGTACATGCAGAGTTATTACCTCACCTGGCAAAATGGTATTAGCAGGACAGGTTTTTGCTTACCACAAATATCACAAGGTTCCTTTATTTACTAGATGGGTCATAATGTATGTTAACAGACATCTTGTCTACAGGAAATCCAGATGGTTTCCCTTCTCTGTCCTCTCCTCCTACTAGATGCAAAAGGTCAGAAGAAAAGCAGCAATGGGAATTCTTGCTACCGGCATAAGACACTTGACTGTGCCTGCATCAGTACGATAGACTTTAATTTCCTTTACACTGAACTAAGGTTAGACTCTCTTAAAGGTCATTCTCTGTGCAATAGGGTTTATTTTGTTTTGCCATTTGTTTTATTTATTGAAAACAGCATCTTTCTTGAGTAGCAAAGTTGTTTCCCCTGCTTTTATCTCCCTTCTTCTTAAGTTGCTTTTCAAAGGTGTTTCATTACTTCCTAAGCTCTAAAGTGATTTTTCTGATACTGATAATATTAACTTGCAAAATCTTTGAGCTAGGAGCATTTTATACTGCAGTAGTGCAAGTTACATAAAGATACTGTGACACTTGGAATTGACCTTGCCCTTATTAACTCCAGATTTGACAGTACTCTGAAATTATCCTATTATCTTTGTCAGATCCATCAGGTTCTGTTGATAAGCTCCACCATACATTGGACATGACCAATGCTCTCATCGCACAGTTTTCTTTGGAAAGTCAAATGTTTTGTTTTATCAACCGATGTCAGAAAAATAGTTTCAGAATGTTCCACTTCCCAGGCGGTTGAGGTTCTTAGTTTTAGAAATATATGGGTGAAGAACTCCATTCTAAAACTGGCCAGAGCTTGTGGCTTCTTAACTGTGAAAACTTCTTCCATAGATATATGGGTGCTGCTAAAAGGCTGCCTGCTAAGGAACACCTTATTCCAAGAAGGATAATCTGAGTGTGTACAAGTATGCTCAGTTGTGTGACTACATCACAAACTGGAAAACAAGAAATAGGAATTAAAAGGTGCTGTGAATATTTCACCAATTTGAGACAATATACTCAGGAAAATGAACGATTTCTCTAGTTTTAGTTTCAGCTGAGTTGGTGGAACCTTCCATCATGGCAGGTAGGGAACTGAATAAATAGCTTACAAATCTACACAAAAAAAAAGTGACCTTATTCTTTCCGGAGCTTTTGTGCTTTCTTTCCTTAGACATACCACAGTTTTTAATATGTGCTTTCATGGCACTCAAAATACGAAGTCTATTGCATTAGATTGTTGGAGCCATGAGCTGTTTCAATTCAGAACTGACAACTGAAATCTAATGCTTGTGAGATTTGACTGCAGCTTCTGATTTTAAGAATTTGTGCAATAAAGATCTTGCTGAATTCTGGTCATCTTGAAATACAGGAATGTAAGAGAACAGCATTTGTTGTAGTGAGTTTTCAATGGTACTTGAACTAAAAGGTGTGCTGGTTTAAAGTGAGAAGCAATTCCACTTTTTTTGGTGGAGATCTAATTCTTCCTTCCTGTTCCCCGACACCCAAAACACATTGATTTTGTTACTTTTGTTGTTTAGGATCTTACTGAAGTATTTTTCAAGGTTAAATGTATAAACCCTTGATTATAAGGGCAAAACAGAAATAAAAATAATTCAAATGTGGGTTTTAGTGTGTGTAGGAAAATCACCTGTGGAAAAAAAAAAGGGGGGGGCTAATAATATGGCAGCCTTAGGAGTAAGGATAGGTTGGTTTTATTGGATGAGGGAGTCCTCCTCTGGGCAGATGTGGGAGGATTTTGTTAGGTATCGGTCTTATTATGTAATTCTGTAAATGTGTTTGTAAGTCTAGATGTCTGGATTCAAAAAGAATAAATTATCTTTAAAGTCACCTGTTAATAGTCAGGTATATCCAAACATTATACCAAGAAGAGTTGAAGGACTGCTATGAAGTAAAGAGAAATTATTATTTTTTTTTCTACTTGTTTGATAAAACACTGGAGAGGCCTTGATTCCACAGGAATTGTCAAATATTTTTAGATATTTTTATAAAATGGAGCCTGAAGGAGGCCAAATGATAATCTTAGTGTTCTGCTTTCTGATATAAGAGTAAAGTACCCTGAAAAATACCAGGTGGCCTTGTATTACAGCGGTGCCTGGTGGTGTGTCAGAGCCTTGTAATCAGGGTAACTTTGGCTTGGAGATCACGTCATTAAAAGTGAGAACCCATTCATGTCTCACGTTTTTTGTGTTGCAGTAAATATTGGCTGCTAGTGAGAATGCTCTCCTCGCTGCGGCCATTTTGAAAACATCTCAGGAGAACACAACAATGCCACAGTATGCTCTGGAGGAAACAACGGCAGACTTTTTTCTCCCACTTCATTCCAAGGATGGCACTTCCTTCCTTCATCCTGAGGGCCAGTATTCCTTAACAACCAAAACAGAGCCCTATTCAACTCTTTCTTCTCCAACTAAATGTCCGTAAATGGGAGATTTGTCTGCATGAGATGTAAGCACAAAGCGCTGAACAGAGCTTGTAATAATCACAACAGAAGTTATAATCTGAGTGGTTGTTTGTTCTGATGTCAGACCAGAGAGCTGTGACTTCTGTGGTGCCCAACCAGTTAGTTCCATCTCTTTTAATGGCTTTTTCCTGCTACTCTACAATTATTTCCCTTTTCTTCTTCGCCATTGCTAGAGTAGGGCACTGAAAGCGGAGACGACAGCGGAGAGAAGTGTGAAGGCTGCTGGTTGAGGACGTGCTTTATTCCAGGCTCCCGGAAAGCTCTCTGGATATAGCTCTGACTTGGAACAGGACCTCGTGTCCTCTGTTTGGCTGCTCAGTGCCATTCTGCCTCTATTCACACAAATGATTGGGTTTAGCCGTCTTGTTCGGTCGATAGGTTTTGCATCATCTCTTTTTGTCTGTGGGTAATGTTGTGTGTTTCCTCCTCTTCCTCCCTCCTCCCCTTCGCAGAACAAACATTGCCACGCTTGAAGTGCTTCTCTTGCGTTCAGAAAGTTAGGGTCTGAGATGGAGCAGAGTGGTGATCTGATTAAAATTATTAAAACTATACACAGAATGCATAATTAACCTTTGGCCTGGCTGTCAGGGGGAGCTGATGCATGGAGCTGATAGTGTATCTGTCCATGGCAGCAGGCGTATGCTACATGCCTTCCCCCCCCCGAGAACTTTAATCGCTTGAGATAAAGAGCCAGGAGAGAGAGATCAGGGCTGTATTAATCCTCTCAATGGCTTTATAATTTCCCCACTATTCTGCTGCTGGTAATCAAGAAAAATAATGCTGGCTTAATCCTGGATGCCAAGGTCAATCATTCCTGAGCCTTTTAATAGTAAGGATGTCATTATAAAAAGAGTTTTAATGAACATAATTTTCCTTGCATACTTTGGGGCCGGAGCTGTGCATGTGATTTCTTGTTCCTGGAGGAAGAATATTTTTCGGTTGGAGTAATAACCGGCCCATTTTGGTCATTTTCTAACAGCTGGTTAGGGCAGCAGGATAACCACGGCAGACAAAGGCTGTTTTGGGAATGTGCTGCAGGAGAGGGCCACCAATCATCCCAGGCTCGTACAATAGCAATGGAAAGGCTGTTTTAGGGGATTGGCAGGTGAACAGGGGTGCAGAAGGACAGTAACAAACAGTGGTGAAAACATACACCAATTACCATTAGTTCTTCCTGTGGTCCTATCAAACACAACCATACAACATCACATGTGATTCCCCCGATGTTCTTTGCCCTGGGTGCTGCCATGGACGTGGCATGCAGGGCAGGTACACAAACTGCACAGAGGCAGTTCCTTGGACTCTGAAACGTGTTTTCTGGTGTGATTTCAGCCTGCCACAATTCCAGTTCTCAAAAAATACTTCAGAAGTGGGTTTCTTTTTTGCTGTTTCTGAACTGAGGTGAAAAAGCTTTTTAGCTGCTTTATGAAAGCTGACTTTCTGAACGCTTAAAAAGCCGATGCTGTAAATAATGCTGCTTACTGTCACATTTAACTTAATTGTGCAATGCTTTCAAGATGAGGAATGGTGAAAGATGTGTCTGTCACTGAGACTGAAGTCTAAAAGTGCTAAAAAGGCAGAGCTGACGCTTGTACAAAAGTTAATGTTAATAGTGGGCTGCTCTCATGAGAAAACATATCAGCTGTATTAGGAGAAAAAAGTGTTAAGGAGTTTTCAATTTTGTCCCCATAGCCAATGTTTCAGTTAATCCTATGAGGTTACTCTTTATTCTTGCTTCTCACATTCATGGTTGATAACATCTAGAAGTTAAGAAATGTGCAGAGGATATTAACGCTTTTGCTGGCTGCAAAACAAACCCTCCTTCAGAAGCCTCTGTTAGGAGTTGCTAACTTGTGACCTTTTTTTTTTGTTGTTGTTGTTGTTATATTGCAATCCATAGCATCTGAACCATGAAACCTCCTATTTAAAGTCACTGGAAGAGGGGTTTGTTGTTATTTAAGTATATATTTTTAAAAGGATACTTCATTTCATACAGCACATCAGTCTCTCTCATTGCTAACTTCTTACAGAAGAATACTCAATGCCACTTAAAAGACGAAAACCATAAAAGTAGAACAGGATAAAATCCTATCTTAAGATTTTGACTTAATCCACCAAAAGCCAAGAATTCAAAGGAAAAGGCTTTTTATTCCACTGTTCTGCTGTGTCTAGTGCTATTGCACAAGAGCAGTACCTATGGCGCTGTCATTCTGCCTGTTGCAGTATCTGGGCAGCCCACGTAGTGTAGCAGTGGCTGAGATGCTTAATCAGGTCCTCAAGTACCCACTTTCAAGGTTCAGGTGACAAACCATTTCTTTCTTAGAGTCCTATATTTATAATACTGGTCTTGCATAATTTGGTTGATTGTTAGGAGGGTGAGGAGAATTCATTATTAAAAATACTATTTGGGATGTAACCATTGAGATTAGATAAGGTGCTTTCAAAGACCTTACGTTTTCTTGAGATAATATATATTATTTCACCTCTGCAGTGAAAGTTGTTTTTTTTTTTAAATAGCAGTCATTTTATCCAGAGACAAGATGTTATATGTTCTACATCAGCATATTTTCCTCTCAGAAGATGGTGTTTACAGCATTTCAGAAAAAAAAATAAAAAAATTGAGTGATATTTTGATGTGACCAAAAAAACCAGTAGTTCTTCCACACAATGCATTTTGAATGCAATGTTTTGTGAGTAGACAGTATTTTAAACGAACCCAATTATAATAGGAGCTGAAATATTTATAGTGCCTGACTATAGCTAGAACATAGCCCTTTTGTTTTTTAAATAATGCACTTCTCATTGTCCATATCCTCTTATACAGGAAACGAGATACTGGAAATCATTCTTTTTCCTTATGTGCATGGTTTTTATATTTGTTTTGGAAAATGAAGTGGATGTTTGCAATAATTATGTCTTAGAGCACATATAGTTCAAGCCCCAAAAGTCAAGCTATCTTGACTTGATTTGCTGGTTTTGTTGCAGCAGCACCTTGAGCTATAAAAAATGTCTGTGTCCTGCTAGTCTGGTATCATTTCCACTGAAGTATAAAGCTACACTGAGAGGAAATGGTAGCTGCTTAGTCTAGGGTCGCAATTTTAGTGAACGACAGAAAGGGGCTTTACTAATATTTGGTGGAATAAAATGTTTGTTTGATCCAAATTTCTTTCCGTAGCCATTCTCACTTTCTTCCCCACAGAGAAACAGACACTGCTGAAAACTAGGCTGCTTGTTCAGATCCCTAACTCCTGGAGGAGTTTTGCTTTAGGCCATAAGTGCCAGTCGCTTGTTAATTCTCCAGAAGGTTCCTCGCAAGTGCCAGGGGCCAAGGCTATCATTGCTAATCTAATTGATTTGTTTTGTTATTAACAAAACTAAAATGTGTAACTGTTTTCCCATGGAGTTCTCCTTGCTTCTGAGAACTGTGAAGACAAGCTGTCTGAAGGTGGCACTGGGACAGGCAGGGATTCGTCGGTAATTAATAGATGCTCCAGCAGACAGTGAGGTTGCCTCTGCTCGCTTTCAACCTGCAATCCGGGTTATCATGAAGAAAAAATGTTACTGGAAGGGAATGCTGTTGTAAGGTAATGTTCTCTGGCTAGGTAGCGTTGAGGTGAAGAGGTATTTCTGCAATAACAAAAAGTTCTATTCTGACAGTGTTAGACTGAATGATATAGCACTCTTTGTTTTGTCTGATAATTTCTGATGCAAACTGATTAGTAATTAAGTCTGTTGTTGCTGTCTTGCTTGAATTAGGATGACTAAAAAGAGCCATGTTTATGCTTCACTTCATTCAAGTGAAGGATGGGTAAATAGGAAAAAAAAGTTTCATCTGTTTTTATAAGGGGATATATTTTTATAACCAGTCAGGTTTCTAACAGGTTTGCAGCTTCTCTCTTTAATTTCCAGTAGTGAGTAAAGGTCACACAGCAACAACCTGGTGATCTGAGAGGAATTAATAGTCATGGAAACACAGGATGGAGGAGGCTAAAAGGCTCCTCTGGAGATCATCTGGTCCAACCCCATGCTAAAGCAGGTCACCTAGAGCAGGTTGCTCAGGACTGTGCCTATCTGGATTTTGAGCATCTCCAAGGGTGGAGACAGCATGACATCCCTGGGCAACCTTTTCCAGTGCTTGATCACAATTCCGGTTAAAAAATAAATAAATAAATTCTTATGTTTAATCAGAATTTCTTGTTTGTGTCCCTTGCCTCTTTATCACTGGATACCACTGAGAAGATAATATCAGTTTATGGTTGTTTTCTCTGCAGTTTGTTATGAAGACAGTGGGTGAAGCTCCCATTCGGAGCAGCCTGAAGCCAACGCTGTGCTTGTTTTCATATTGTCATCACATGCCAAAGTCAGCTCTCCTGTAGCCCGGATGTTATTGGCAGCATTCAGCACTAAAAGCAAAAAAAGAAACATAATGAGCTGTGCCCTGCAGAGTAGTTATGTTGGATAATTGCACTAATAGACACTGTGGATTTCACAAAGGCTTTTGCAAACGAAAATATAGGGCACATTAGTGAATAAATCAATGGCAATGCATTAATAGACTATGGCTCTGTTCTCCATTTACTCAGGGAAACTACTTGATAATGTCATTTTGTTCAGTATATCATTTCAAAACAATAGCAGTTTCATCATAGTTATAATGACTTTGATAAAACGTTGCATGAATGGAAGGCCTGAAATTTGACTGTTGATGGAATTTGGGGATTTGAGTATTTGTGGAGAAGGTTCCATTAAAGCTGAATATTCCAAAAGCAGCATAAAATTTTGATCAGTTTGTTATGTGAGATCTTCAATGCTACAGAGTAAATGTTTTAAAGCCTGTGAAGCTAGGGCAATGATAATGTAACGAATTTAATATTTTTATCCACTTACAACATTGTGTATCTGGTATGAGGTAATTTGAGTTCAATTTGCCTGTCAGTGTGTGAGCAAGTAAAACTGGGGTAGATCTGAAAGCTGAAGCAATTAAAGTACTAATATTTTCTTTGAATTTAAATAGCACTTATCATCCAAGGATCCCAAAGCAATTTACTATTATTAATAATAAGGCCTGATTCATATCTAATGCTTTTCATCAGTATTCCTCAAAAGTCTTTACCAAGGTGCATGTCATTAATTCCAATATTAAAATGAGGAAATAGATGCACAGAAAGATAAAAGTGATTAGCCTAAGATCACTTAGTTAGAATCTGTGGCAGAAACAAGGTTAGAAATTGCATTTTGTAATTCCCAATCCCATGCTCTTTTCACTTAACAAAATTGACTCCTATACAACACAAGGATAATTATTTTACAGAATTTTTGAGAACTGTTAAATAATTTCTATTAAAAATACCTCAGTATCTGTCATTGTTAGGCGACAATGGTGTAATACAGTAAGGCAAAAGCACTTAACAGATCAAAGCTGATCCTCACTGGTCTGTTAAAAGATGATTATCAGCAATGATTGTGACCTGATCTGGGTAATAAAAGTGAAGACAGCTGTAGTGATTCTGCATGATCAGTGAAATCTGAACACGTGGCCTGTTAGAATATATTACCTTGAGTTTGGTGTGTTCCCATCTGGAAAGCTATCCAGTATTTTGGAAAGAGTAGCTCTTTTCTCCCTGAACTTTCTGATCAGTAATCCTTGGCATCTGACACAGGTTCATTAGGCATTTTTTATTGAAACAGCTAATCAGAGGGGTCAATTCAATAAATAAGTAAGTAAATACAATAAAGTGAAGAATGAATATTGTAGGTAGATTCCATTGTAGACAAAATATTTTGTGATGGACCATCAAGTGAACTGTGGATACTAGAGCCGGCGTGGTGTCCACAGGAACACTGAGCAATGTGTCCTACTGCTAGAGAGAAAAGACAGCTCTTGCTTTAGGTCATCTTAGCAGAAAGCAGTCGCATACACAGAGATATTAGTCCCTTAGTTTTCAGGCTGGGTACAGCTGTTTTTGGTGATACAGAATCATACTCCCTCATTTGCATTTTCCTGCTAGTAAGAATGTGTAGTAGAATATCGGTTTTCAGAAAGTATTTGAATCAGCTAATTTTTTGCAACATATTTCCTTCATTTTTTTTTGTGTTGCTGGACTGCATTGACTCGTACCAACCAATTACAGCAGAAACAGATATTCCTAAGTTCATCATAGTGCTATTTACTTGCAAGAGATGGCTAGCAAAAAGTGAAGCTTTTTGGCAGAATCTAAGGACTACATTAGAAATTATAGGGCAGGGAACATAAAACCAAAGAATAAAATGCTGGAAATTACCTAATGAGTAAAGAAAAGCACCAGTGACCAAAATTTTTATGGGTGTAATTCCCATCAATGTTAATGGGAATTGTTGATACAAACTCCATCTCTGTCCTCTACCTTCCCATTCTCTCTACACATACTGCCATAAGTTAAAATTGCAAAGTATGAGTGAATTATTGGGGAAGAAACATTCTTATGTGCTATTGAAGTGTTTGCATTCTTATTTGTGAGGATTTACAAGCAATTTTTAATTGGTTTTAATCAGTGTTGAGAAGGAAATGACTACTGCTCAGGCTGCAAATTTTGCAGATAAAGGGCCCATTTCAATATGTCATGAAAATGAAGTCACAGTATATCACATGAAGCAATATTAAAATGTTAATATTAAACCTTTGGGGCAAGAGTTTACTTTGGTTCAGGAGGCTGTCAATCTGTGACCTCTCCGTGTTGACCCCAGCTCTTTCTGCTGCAGCTCGTTGCTGGGGAATGGGGAGAGACGTGATGTTTGCATGGCTTCTGTGCTCTGTTGCTGGTACCAGTGGGGCCGAGTGATCTGGTACAGCACACGCAGTGAGGACTGCCAGTGCCTCAGTTGTATTAGCTCCCTGTCATTGTTCAGTATCATTCATGTTTAGGATGATGATAATTTCAGGGTATAACCTATCATTAGTACAAACTTTCAAGCCTCTCATAAAGATAAGGGAGAGAAGAGTTACCTTTGATACTGAGTGAAATGATGCTCTAGATAAAAATGTGCGAATAGCCCCTGTGGTGAGTGTGCTTTTTTTTTAATGTGTATATAAGAGGTGCTTTAAGACATGATGATTTTGAATGTGATGTTTATATACAGGCTATACACCAGGCAAATACGAGAATGGAAAGAATAAAAGGTGAGAAAACGTCACCAAAAACTAGGTTGAAAACTCCCTGAAGGGTTTGGTTGATGTAAGGAGGACAGCAAGGAACTGATTCTCCTCTTTCTTGTACCACTTTAGCTTGATTATTCTTGTTCGAGTTAATTTGTCATTTGATAAAGAATGTTTTTGAACTTGCTGTTGTTTGAGGTCTGGCAGTTATAAGAAAAGGCAGCTTTTGAAGCAGCGTGTGTATGTTCTGTATATAGGGCTGTGGATGAGAATCAGTACTGGGATGTGATACTATTATGTGACTGTGGATGAGTGTAGGTCACAATTTTTTGAAATTATATTTTAATACAAGTCACCGCCATTCAGCTGATATTGCTGAAGCATACTGGACTAACCGATATTTCTGTAAAAATTCTGTCTTGTTCCATGTAAAGCTGATGACATTAAAGTAAACTTACAAAAGTGAAATAAAAGATTAGAGGGTGGGGATAGCTAGAGGATCACTTCTGTTATCTTGCTTCTGAAGTACTTTTATTCAGCAAATGTGCTGAAGAAACAAGACCCATAGTCTCCATGCTATTTGTTTGCTTAGGGTGAAGTCATCTTTGTTAAAAACCCCCTGACAACTGCTGATCCTTCCCAGGCGTTCCCCACCCCCAACCCCCCGGTCCCTCACCTACCCATCACCACCACAGAGTGCTCCTAATAGATGTGCTAACTTTTACCCTGCACAGATGTAATTTGGTAGGTTTTGGGTTAGTGTTTTGAAACTACAGTAGCTTGTTCGAGCATGTATTGCACTTCTCCCTGCAGTACATAACAAATGCATGGCTATTAAGCCAGGGTGGTTTCTAAAGAGAAAGATATAGTGTGTGTGTTTGGGCACTGGGGAGAAACATAATGCTTGGGGATTCTCAAATCAGAGAAGCAGCAAATGCTTGCAGGTTGCTGTGACAGGCTCTGCAGATGACAAGAACACCAGCTCCAATGAAACCTTGCCACCATCATTTGTGGAAATCCTGATTACAAATTTCTACACGAAGCCCTTGCTGTGAACATTCATAGATTAAACTAGACAGCTCCTTTTCGAGTTTTACTTCATCTTTGCTGTGTTTGCTCCTGGGGCCATCTACAGCACATTTTCTGAGATTTAGAGAAAGAGTGAAAAATTACAGTGCATGTAGTGCCATAGGAACATTCTTCAAGATACTGATTTTATGAAAAAGGAGAGAGGATGGATTGAGCACCAGTCTGGTTATAATTGTAACCACAATATTTTTCAAACTAAGAGCTATTTGTTGTGTCCTTGAACCAGACTGATTGTTTTTATGAAGCTTTATGTTAACTATTAAAACTATTTTAATATTTCTTGGTCTAATTAGATTCTTCTAGCGATGGCAATTAAGCAAAAGGCTTTCAGTCAGTTATATTGGTGATAGATCAAAGCCTTGCAACAGTGCTAAAGTTAAATGCTGTCACCAGCACTAATCAAAAAATTATGTGCATTACTTATTGCATAGTTTGCGTATCACTTGTAATCCACAATTGTCCTAATTGTGCTACAAGCTTCAATGTAGGGAATATTTTACTTTCTCTTCTATACAGTACCAGGTACTTCTGTAATTACATTTTTAGCAATCTGGCTCATAACAAATTACACAGTAGCTCAAGGGGTGAAATGAAAGAGGGCTCTGTATCTGACTGAACTTTTGTGTGGACTTTTAAATAGCTGCATAATATGTGCTTATTAACATTAACTCTAGAGACATAATTGTGTGGAAAATTAAAATTATATAATGCAGTGCCATTTTCTGTTCAATCTCAGATGGTACTACTTGGATCCCAAAATAGGATCCAGGGCACAAATTCTGTACTAATTCTGAAAGAAATATGTTGTTCCTTTCTGAATCTCTTACTGTACCTGCGATATAGTTGCATTTGATTTTATACAGGTCAGTTAGATGGACATGAGTAAGATTTATTTTGCCTTTGCCATTAGTAACAGGTGTGTGTGTGTGTTTTTAATCAAGAGTTTCTGAAAGATGTTCTTTTATGCTGTCATCAAAATATTTACAATATTCTGAAATTATTTCAGAAGAAGTTGTTCTGGGCCTTTTGTATCTTCAGTACCGATATTGTAAAGTATGTACCCAAACAGTCTGATAACGCAAACTTTAATTGTTTTTTATACAACTAGAAATGAAGTAAGAAAATGGCTAGGAACTTTCTAGCATCGTTAAGCTAGGAAGAAAGGTTCATCGTTTATGGCTGCTAGCCAAAACCTCGGAGTTAACAGGCTGAGGCAGCGACCTGAGTTGGTCATGAGAGTGGGAAGCAGATTCTCTTTCCTCCCAGGGTACATCAATTCAAACTTGTGGCTTCAGCTTGATTCTGGGAATAGAAGTGTGCAAGACTCTCTCTTCTCAGCACCTGGGGGAGAAAATTTAATATACACTTCAGTATACTGGCAAATCTGAGAGCATCAGGTGGCAGACAACAGTGAGAGAGGCCTCTTGTTTTACACTTCTGTGGAAGTTCACTTTCATTGCAAAAACTGGGCAACCTTTATCGTAAATGATAAACACGCAGGAGCTATTTTTGACCAAGTCCATATTGAATGTTATATTTTTTACCCAGACCACATCTCTGTTTAGCAAAATGAGGACTTGCAAATCTCACTGTGTATATTTGTCCATTGTATTGAGTTGTCCACCTTTTCACTCTTTTTAATCAAAATGTTGATTCTTCTTCTTTTTGGAGATATAATTATACTTTTTCTTATTCTCTCATATTTACTTGTTAATATCAGATAGAAGTTAAGCCTATTATTTTATTTATAGATACTCCTAAGATATATGCCCTAAATTATATCTTGTACTTAGATGAACTGTGAGGTAAAAATTTCTTTGAAAGCAAAATAAGAGGAGATTGGTTAAAAAAAAAAAGAAAGAAAAAAAAGAAAAAAAGGCATTCAGAAGCTGAAAAGCTGTCCAAGAATGCTGTTAATTTTTCCTAAAAATAGCAATGGAAGAACTGTTTGTTTCTGTGCTGTAGGGAAATGCCACGCATGCTATGTGACTGCCTCTGTGGCGCTGTGCTGCATCAGCAGCTTTCTATGGAGCGTGCAGAGCTTTGTGTCTGTGTTCTGCAATTCTGCACATTGTTTGCTGGCTTGTTTTTTCTTACATCTTTAAAGGCAAACAAAACAAAAACAGACTACCATACTGTGGTGTTACTTCCCAACAATAGTGTTTCATAGCTACCTTTTATTAAAAAAAAAAAAATGTTTTTCCAGCAGTTACAGGCGCCCAAATTGTTCTCTGCCTACAAAGGCGTTATCTGTTTTCTGGTGAACTGACTTTGCTTGTAGTAATTGTCATGTAATAGTCACTAAAATACGGGCCTATAGGAATGAAGACTTCCAATTCCTTAATTTTCTTTACAACAATTTCTGTGTTGTATAATTAACGTGTTTCAGTAAGTTTCTTCATGTCACCTCAGTCTTGTTTCACCTCTGATACTTTATTTGCTAGCTGTTTTTGCATCCATTTTAAAACTGTGGTCCTGTGTTTCAGCCCTTTCCAAGGTCTTTCTTCACTGTACGTTTCTTCTCTTAATCTTTTCTGATCCTCTTAGTTTTCTCAATACCCAAACACTGAAAGAAGACTGGGGAATTTTGTAAGTCTTATGACACTTTAAGAACACTGTTTCTCCAAGATGCTTATTTTTATTAAATTTATTTAAAAGCTGATACTATGCAGAGATGCTTCACCTGATCTTTTACGTTTTGCTATTGTGCCTTAACACCCCTTCAAATAATACAAGGGGTGTTAATCTCCTTTGATGCTTTGGTGCATACCTTCCTTGAAATCTTGACAGCTTCAGCTGCTTGGACAACATCATCACTTGATTTCTCATCGATCTAATCATTCTTTCAGAGAACCCCCACTTTAGCCCAATTTCAGCTTTCTTGGGGTATCTTTTTGCCCTTTCTCTTGATGTCTTTGGTACGCATCAACTATTTATCAGCAACATTTGACAACTCAGATTTATCTTGCCATAACAGTTCTTCCAGATCCTGCCACGCCTCTTCCTCTCATTCTTTTCCAATTTCCCTAGAGAACATAAACATGCTGCTTGTCCCAGGGGGTGTCATTTCCTAGGAATTATTTACTCTGCCATCTTTCTAGACCCTCACATTTATGTTGCATCTATTATTTAGAAATTTGTCTTACTTAATCCTCCTGTGATGATACAACCTTTCCAAGAAATCTATAACTCTTGTCCAAGCTCTCAACAACTCGTATTTCAATTACTACAATGTCTCGTCTATTTTTTTTTCTCTAAAGAAATGTGGTCTTGCCTTGATTGTATCACTTCAGAACACTGCTCTTGGCTATTGCTTTGATGTTTACACTCGTGTTTCATGTCCCACAGTTGTCTTCCCCATCCCCACTTTTGAGGTGGTTTATGGCCTCTTTCTTATCCCCAGGGCAGCAAGGAGACAGCTCCTGGCTCCAGTCAGTCATTTGCCAGCCCGTTACTTTCTCATTCTGTTCTTGAACAGGCACACCTGTGTTCATTCCTGTGCTGCTCCTGACTTATACCTGAGGAAAAAAAACATTGTGCAGAGCTGCCTCATTATTACTACAAAATGCCTTCTGGAAGCATTTCTGTGCTGGGATGCCTACAAGGAACTTTGAGCATGATCTAGCAGTTAATAAGCTGTCAAATGTAGTTGAATAATTTCCTTCTACTTTCTCATGTGGCTGTATCATCTTTGGGAGGGGGACTTTTATCTTATACTTGCACTGCAAGATCTTTGAGATGGGTACAGTCTGTTTTATTCAGTTTGAACTGTTGACTTCATGAAGTCCTCGTCCATGCCCTTGACAAGACTCTGTTCCAGTTTAAGTCTACTCGGTGCCTTTAGGCTGAAATTTCCATGATTTGGAGAGCACAAGTGAGAAAATGTCTCATATATATACAGCTTGCTTTCCTTCAAATCCATAAATTCTCTGCAAATCCCACCAATACAATTTCCTTGTTTTTTAAGGCTTGTGATTGAAATGAAGTCTCTTTTATCTTTGCATTCTCATGTTCCTAAAGCCTTTCTTTCCCTTTTTAATCTAGTGTCCAAGAATGGCTAGATGTGCTACTTAACACTGTGAATTTATTTTGTTCATCTTTACACACATATTTCTTGATATTGTGTAGCTCTGAGCGCAGACCTATATTTTTCAGATTTCTTGCATTTACTTTCTAAAATATTTTCTGGTGTTTTATCTGATGGAACATTATGTAAAAATATGAGTTTAATAAATTGTGTACAAAAGTAAAGAGAAAATATGAGACTATGACAGACTGCAAACAGAAGTTCACCGATTTAACTGAATTTTTACAATTCTATAACTCAAGAAATGCCTTGGATCTCAAAACTGAGAGGTTTTGAATAGCTTCATAACAGCATCTAATTGCTCTAGCTATTTATAAAAAAAGAGAAATTGTAAAACATAGAAGTTCAAAAGCTAGCTATTGCACATGCCCAACAATCTTTTTCAACAATAATTTCATAATGATTTTTAGCTTGAGGACTCTGTGCTGTGCATTTGTAGCCGCCAAATTGACACGATGGAGTGTAACAGCTCCAAAGGAGCTATTACAGTCTGTTGGGTAATTAAAAGCTAAATGGAACGTTGAGAAATGATCCATACAATTGGATTGGCTAATTTCTTCACTTTTGTAGATTTAAGTTGCTCAAGATGATGTTATCATTTTTTTTAAAGTGGGTTCCTATTGTTTAAACCACCATGAAACCAAATTCAGCCTGACTGTGATGTTAAGGAAGATGTCAAGTTTTTTTGGTTTCATTAATTTTCTATATATTATTTTCATCCCATGAAATACTTCCACACTTTTGTTGTCATTTGAGCTCATATTGAGAGGATATTTTATTTGGAAATTCCTGAGGAATATGACCCAAATTACTTGCCCGTATGAACACTACAGGGGCAGAGCAAAGATAATTGAGTTTCCTTTGGTGTGGGTATACCTGCAGCCACAGCACAGGCATTCAGGGGCATTCCCTGTGCAGTTCCAGTGTACGCTTCAGACTTGGAATGGGCTGCAAATTGGAGAGGCAGCTCTGGTATCCTCCCTGCTACTTGCTTTTGTTGCTCAGTCTAGCTCTAAATGATTGTGACGCTAAAAGGTGTGTTTATTGGGAGTGTTTCCAGAGATATTGGGGCATTCCTTTTGATGACAAATTTCTTATTTTGAAGCTATATGAACATATGCAATAATCTGATTTGACCTTCTGTATATAACAGGTCATCATACTTTGCTGAAATATCCTGCAGTGAGCACACCATCAAACTACTTCAGTCTTTAAGTGATTAATTTGGAATGTGTCATAGGAATAGATCAAGAGACACCAAAGTAGATTTGAGGACCCTCCAATGACAAGAAACTAATTACATGAAATTTATGCTACAGATTCTATTGTTGTAAGACTTTGGCTGATTTTTACCTCCTTTTGTTTAAGTAGGTGTAGACAGAAGTTTCAACTTTATCAGTTCTCAGTCAAGGTATTGGAATAGTAAGACTACAGTTTTCATTCACAAAAATCAATTTTTAAAAGAAAATTGAGGTCTGTTAGAAGTTAATTTTCCAGCTGCTCTTTTTGACAAAGACAACACAAATGTATGGTAATAGAACTTGTGTTGCAAACATTTACTCCTTAGAGAGCTGTCTCAGGGGATGAATGAAAGGTAATCATGGCACCAGCAAGGAAGATTGATCTTAATGCTATCACAGTTACAGTTACTACCTTAGCAATATTAAAGCTTGTTGACAAATTAGTGAAGATCTCCAAAAGAAAAGAAAGAGAATGAGGGTTTTGAGTGGTGCCATTGGGCAGGTTAAAACACATTTCTTCAGTCGTTCAGCTGGCTGATACTTTCTTAGCCACAAAATAATGGTATAATATGAACTCTGGAATGTACCCTTTAGTTTGACATACGCATATGAAGTTTGTATATATATAGTTAATATAATTGCAACAGTGATTCTCAAACTCTTTTGTCCATAGGAGAACAGATAAATGCAGTGAGCAGATCTAGTCTGATCTCCTTTCAACTGTTTTGACTTCATTTTTATTTCATTGTAACCCATGAACCTGTGGTTGGAAGTCGGATTTATACCTTAACATAAGACCTGTGGTACTGTGCCCTGACTTTAATGATTCTGCTGTCACATTCCAAACGTGACCCTTTCTGGAGCAACCTTGTTGGGTCTTCACCAGCTTTTCCCCATGGGAATTCCTCTCTGGTGAAGCATGCACTTGTGGTTTTAGCCTGAAAACTCCAACAAGCAGCAGTGCTCATCAATTTCTTCTCAAATCACATTCCAAATAAATCTTGTTTTCTGCCAGGTGTTACTCATTCAGCAAACCATTTCTTCACTTCTGGATGAGAGCATTTCTTTGTGAGATGCAGTCTGCATGAGTGCATTTATATACAGATACAGATATGCACCAAATCCTAAGATAAATAAATTTGTCTCCCGAATGAAATGAATCTGTACCAAAATATTCTGCCTGAGGATCTGACCCACTATGCCTATATTTAGAAGTGCAGTTTTAAACCTGTATACAGGCACAGCACAAATCTTGGCTTATGTACCAGGGTCCGTGTCTGCACATGAGAACGAAAATTGTTTTGTGAGTACAGGTTTGAAAAGTCTATCTTTTAAGTGGGGATTGGAAATGCAGTTCCAAGATTCCCGTTAATAGATGCTAAAATAATGACTACATGAAATGTTTTATTAGTGCACAGGTGGGCAGATGTGGTAGACGAATTGGTGTCAGGTCAGCTTTGGTTATTTTTGGATGTTTCCAGTTCTGTATGTTCAAAGAAAAGTCCTAGCGAGATGGATTTCCCTGAGATAAGAATGGGTTGATTGTGATTCTTAAAAGTCTAGTGAATCTCCAACGTGAGAATGCCTTTACTCTCTAATCTATTTTCTGAAGGAACCACACCAAAGTATCGGCAAATGCTTTAGATATATTAAATAGTGAAATCTTAATTTTATTCCAACCAAAATCTTAACTTCTGCAAGAATAAATAGTTTTGAAGAGCTTGCTTAGGATTGCTTGCTTATAGTTAATTCTGAGTTATCATCAGGTGTTGCTTACTCCCTCCAATGAGTAACTGCTTCTACAGCTTTATGCCTCCTAAGTAAGCAGTTCTTGCAGGCTGTTGTCAGTTCGTTTTGTGGACCTGTCTGCCTTAACTCTACCTGGTGGAGGGCTGTGTCATTTCCTTTTTATTGATTCTAGGGTCCCCTGAGACACACTCACCTTTGTAATTCAGCAGTAAGTGTTCTGCAGCTCCATTAGGGTTTCCACAGAACAGCCTATTTCTATTTTATTAGTCTGCATTAAGCTACATATTTTTGCTGATCCATAGGTTGGACACTTCAAATAGGCTTCGTGGTGATGCTGCCGGAACTGCACTTGACAGGTACTTTTCAATGTGTCTGGAGTTAGCTTGGTTTAGTATCATTTCAGACAGCTATTCTAGCAAAAATTATGCTGCAACACAGGCTACCAGTTAGACAATCTATATTTCAGGACATAACAATGTTAGGTGTGCATTCAAACTTGTTAAAACTCTCTTTGACTGTAACTGCATTTAAAAATGGTTCCAGCCACAGTTACAAGCCCCAGAGGGAACAGGGCTTCACTGTCTCCTTCCTCCAGGACAGCACGCACTATCTGCTTTCCATGTTCTTGCTAGCCTACAGAATAAATGGTGAATTAATCTTCTGTGACTGAGAGAAACTTATGGTACATGAAATTTAGAATGCTGTCCAGACCCTTTCAAGGAGGCTTCCATCTTTTTCAGACCTCAGGCTCTAGAAAAATTGAACCAAAAGAATATATGTTGTACCTCTGACAGAACTCGTGTAGTTAACTATTTCTCATCCTTTAATTTCTCTGAGTCAGTAACCTGGTGCTGATGCAGTCCAGTATTTTGCTCAGAAACCTATTCTGAGGAATGCTGCACCTGAACTGCTGAGCCAGTCACCTTCATGAACGTGATTGTGACCTTGAATACATGCTTGGCTGTAACTTCTGTTTCAGTAAATTCTTACTCCTCCATCTACATTGTTTTCCTTTCCCTACCTTGACCCCCTGGCAAAGCTGTTTGTTTAGATGGGGAAGGACAATCTCACCAGTAAGTAACGTGCTTGTCTAATTCTTCAGTCTTAGTAATCACAAAAGTTGTAATTTTAAACCTGACTGGTGGTATCAGAAGGCCAACTGCATGCTGTTAGGTGGGTCAGGACCTGCAAATTCCAGTATCCAAATTTGACCTTTGGCAATTGACTCTGTGCAGTTTTATTCCCCATCTTTTCTCCTTAATTACATTTGCAGCTGTGTCTAGCTGCTATTACAAGGAACTGAATTAGAAAAATGAAAGAAGTTATTCCATGGTGCTTTGGCTCTAGAAGTAGCTATTTAACCCTGTGATTTTGTTAGAGCCATGCATGAAATCTCTGGCTCTGATGTCTCTTCTGTCATATGTGCTTATAATGCTGAGGAAGAACACTCAAAATGATGATAAAGGGAAAGCTTCAGAATTGTGATAATTTTGACACATCATCATGATGATTGACATGATAAATAAGTCAGGTCATAAGGAATAATGCAGTTCTAAATCCCCAACCACGTAAGCTTGCTGAGAGGGAAAAAAGGGTCTATTAAATTTTCGGTATAGAGATTGCAGTCAGTGGTGCATAAACAATACATTCTATAGCAACCTGTTCATTGCTCAAGTTGTTATTGGCAGGCACTGTGGCATTTCTACAGTCATTAAAAGAAGCTATCACTATTAATCTCCAGTCTCAAGGCAGGTTTAACCTGAAGCTGATCATCAAATAGCACTAACATATATTTGTGCTTTGCTGAACGTGCCCTTTCATCTTTGGATGCCTTTTATGTAATGTTATAAGAAGGGCTGAGAATTCTAGCCTTCATTATAAAAGTTTGCAGGTTAATAATATATCTCTTCCCCTTAAATCAGGGGCACTCATGGAGGGGAGGTGTTCTTATGAAACTGCACAGCTTATTCTATGCATACCCCACATTCAGGGTGTTGCTTACTCTCAGTTTCTCATAGTCATTGATCAGGTTGATTAAAAAGTAAAATGCCTAAAACTGACCATATATATGTAGCTGTATACACATATGTTCAGTGAGACAGCTCAGCGTGAGCTCTGTCAGTGGTCAGAGAAATACTCAGTGGTCAGAAAAATGGCTGGAGATGTCTGGAGATCATCCAGATCAAACTCATATTAATGTTTCTGCCTTGGAAGGAATAGTTTGTTGATGGATTGCTGAATCATGTCTTCAGAGATATGCCAAAGACTAATGTATTAACTAGTACCATACTTACTGTGTCTCTTTTCTTTCAAGTGGCCTGTGGGACTTAATCCCTGCTTGTGGATACATCTGTAGTTACAAGACCCCTGGGAAAGGGGTCATACAGATGAATTCATCAAATTGTTTCCTTAGAAAATGGTTCTTGAAAGAACTAAAAGAATCAAAACATTTTGATTCATCTTCTCTTTCGCCTCCCCTTCCTCAAGGAAAATTACTTTCCTCTGGGAAATACAGGAATCTGTCACCACACACAAATGGGAAACCGTGTTTCATAAAGGTTACTGAGAGAAAATTCAATTTATTTTTCATTCTTTCTAAAGAGATAGTCATATCCCTTCTCAAATATCCCTTAACATCCTCTCAGAAATGGGATGACATCTGTCGTTTAAGCTCTCTAAGTACTCTTGTCCCAGTTCCAACTTTTGGTTGTGGTAAGCGAGTGATTAGGGAGAAACCAACTCATCCTAAGTTACATCCTCAGAAGCCATTTCAATGTGCAAATGAAAAATCTGAATTTCAACCCAGGAGACTTCCCTCATATAAATTATCTTTGAATCATGTAGTGCTACTAGTATACGCAGTTCACCACAGATATACCGGCGGCCCTACCCATGTAAACCGTTATATCCAGTGTGCTCACCCAGCTGCTGACAGTGAAGCACTCAAAAGATAAGCAAAGCAACAGCAGTTTCCCCAGCATCTCATTTTGCCATTTTGCTTGGTAGGTTGGTAGGCTATCATCAATTACAATGAGTGACATAAAATAAACGTAAAATCACTAGATTTGGTGACCAGGTCACTCAGGCAAAGTCCCAAGCTTAAATGCAGCTCCCAAGTCGTGGAGGCCCTGGGTGTAACTTCTCACAGCTTGCTCTGCTGCAGCTCTCTCAACTGAGCTGTTTTTCCAGCACTTTGATCCGAGGTTACACAGCTGTTCTGTATCAGAGCTGACCTCAACCTCAGGCAGCAACAGCCAGGAGGAAGCTGCCGAGCCTGCTGGTGTGCTCCAGGCCTCAATTTGGCCTTTTGGCACTGCTGGCCCACATTCCTGTCAGGGGTTGAGACTCCTCCAGCTGCTCCGTGGAAGTAACTAGCAGCCAGGAGTCAACTTTGAGTGTTTGATGCTGACTGCTGCTTTGTTTGTAGGAAAACTGGGAAGGGAAAGAGCTGATAGTTTGCATCTTGGAAGGACTCGGCTCAGATGCCCGAGAAGAGAACAGCAGTTCTCCTGCACCAGGCACTGTTACTGGCTCAGTCTCAGGGCAGGGTAGGCCATGAAGTCAAGTTCTTGCTGTCGGCAGAACTGCACACCTGCCACATTTATGTTCTGCAGTGTTTCACACTTCTTCATTTTGGCCTTTTATTTTGAAGTATGTTGTATATATACATTTGATCCCTTCAAAAAAGTACAGAAGAAAGACATGGCAGAAAATTACTGTAGAGACTGAGGAGCAGGAAAGCAGATTTTTAATTCTAGACTGTAACCTGCTGTTTGAGTGGCCTTAACATACGTTACGAGTAAGGGTTTAGACGTTCATTTGTAATGCTTGATCCAATAGCAGAAGCTCATTTAAATTGGTGTGATGACGTGCCAGAGTCTGCAGGCAGCTTGAAACAATAATGCTGAGAAATGCAAATTGCCTGTTTTATTCTTGTACTGGCATTGCCAATGATAAAACCAGGGAGAATACTCTTTTTCTCCACATCCTGTCAGCTGTTGACCAGAGATGCTGTGAATAACTGCCCAGTCACTGTTGTCTGAAAATTTGCAATAGAATTTAGTTTTGATTGCCATATCCCATTAACAAATCTTTCAACCAAGAACAGAGCTGCAAAGGGAATATGAGATGTCAAAATGGCTTCAGAGCTTGCAAGATTCCCATGGATATTGTATAGCATCTTCTTCTTCCAGTTGGAGAGTAGAAAGAAAAAAAGTTCTCCATCGTATATTTGAGTATATCCTAAAATGTTGGAAAGGTTGTAATGAACAAGTCAGACTTCTACCTGCTGCAGCCTCGTTTCAGTAATGTTTGTCCTTGCCTCATTTTCGCCACATGTAAAATGGAGATAATGGTTCCTACATCTTCTGTAGAGGTCTCTGGTGTGCTGGCAGAAGCAGTTATTATTTTTCAAGAGCACTTTCTACTTCTTATGCTTTCCAGTGGTAATAAATTGTACTTTTTAATGGTAGGAATGAAGGTTTAGTGCAGAATTAAATCAGCTTTTTTAAATGTTCCACTTTCCTTTTTTGCTGGGTTTTATATTTTCTGTATTTGTATGCGTAGAGAGGAATCAGAAACAATGGGGAAAAAAATGGCATTTTAAACCAGTTGTTTTAAAGCGTTTTTTGGTGATTCTGGTTCTCCCATTTGAGCTAAGAAAAATAGATTTGTTTGCAAGATCCTATTTTTTTTTTGTGTCTTTTGCATTGGTTATCAATATTAATTGTTTTGGGTAATACCTGTGGTTCGTTGTAAAATATACAATTTTATATCTACCCTGCCTGTATTAAGGGAAAGATCAACCACTTACCCCTTTCAAAGGTTGTTTTGCATAGTTCACAATGATTTACAGGAGATTCTTAATGTCTGTCAGCTATTTGGTCATTTTAAGTCTGATCATAGTTATAAGCCTAAAAGTTATGACCAGACAAAAAAATGGGAAATGCAGTTGGCTTGAAAGCTAACACTTCCAAACATTTGGGTGCACGCTGAAGTTAAGGCTCGTAAATTGTTCTATTTACGTTAAAAGCTGAAAACAAAAACAAAGAAAGCACACCATCCTCCATTTGTGCATTGTTGCTTGCTGAATTGAGGCTAAGGGGTAAGCAAGGAAAACACCAGCCCAAGGCAATTTCCAGGTTGTTTGAAATAACGTTGCTTTATTAAATGTATAAAATCCTCATCTAAAGTCCCTGTGCTGTGGAGCCCCAGAACACTGTAGGTTACGTAGCCCGGACGTGGTACTGGTACCAGTAGATTACAGAACCTGGATGCGATACTGGTACCAGTAACCGCTTCCTCCCAGCAGCACGTCCCCGTGCCTGTGCCTGACCTGAGCACAGCAGCCGAGGTGCTGTGGGTTCCTCGTGTCTCTGCCTGCTGGGCCTTGCCCACGCACCCCTCCAGGTATCGAGCGCTGGCGTGCAGCAACACGCAGTGAAATGCCGGAGTGTGAAGAGCTTTATTTGTAAGTTATGGTGGGCTCTGTTACAAAGCTGCATTAAAGCATTTTGCTGAAATACCAAGTAATCCTTTTCAAAAGCACTAAGTGAAAATGCATTGATTTTTATTTTCTTTCAGCAACTTCAATAGCTCAGGATTATTACTATTTTTGAGAGTGATAGAGAAATGTCAAAAATGCTTCAGTTGTATTTTTATTTTTATATATCCCTTCAGGTTTTGTGGGGGGTTTTTGTTTGTTTTGTTTTTGGTTAAGGCTTTGGAAGGCAGCAGGAGAGGGAGATTTAGTTTATTTCTAAAAGCTGCTTGTATTTTGAGTATTTTCAGAGATCTTGTGGTTCCACATATAACACATTTTATTGTCTTAAGTTTGGCCTATGTTTTAAAATTCTTTGTCTCCTGAATAGCCAAATGGTATTGCACACCTAAATCTCTTCTTTGTAATTACTTTTGAAAGAAAGAAAGGGAGAGAAGAGAGGTCAATTAGGTTGCGCTCACTGTTTTCAGTATCTGTGTAGAGTGGTCATCAGTTGCTTTTTATACTGTGTGGGATTTATTCATGTAGTATTTTATTTCATTGAAGATAGGTGTGGATGCACTGAGAATACCAAAACTCCCAAACTGGACAGAAGTCCCAGAGCAGAACAAGGCAAAACTTGCTCAGGTATGTAGGCTAATGGGCATCCCTTACGGAAAATTCAGGTTGCCAGGTACCAGCATACAACTAGCTCTTCCCATCTTTGCATCTGTTTTTATAATATATTTTATATTTTTTAATATAAATTTAATCTGTATCTAAATGCATTTTGTGCACGTCTAAGCAGAGTGATTCATTCTTCACCCTACGTATATATAAGAAGTTTCAGGAGATTTTGTGTGTCTGAGAGACAGCAAGAGACAATGTTTTGTTGCAAAGTACA
The DNA here is from genome assembly GCF_013377495.2 of Cygnus atratus. Classification (NCBI taxonomy): domain Eukaryota; kingdom Metazoa; phylum Chordata; class Aves; order Anseriformes; family Anatidae; genus Cygnus; species Cygnus atratus. The sequence continues at coordinate 4,487,619 of NC_066376.1, read as the reverse complement.
CCCCAAAACATTTTCTTATTGTTTCACTTGCTCTCGTGTTCGACAGTTCTGCACTAACAACACAGCCCGTTACCATCCAGATAGTAAAATCATATTGTTATTGTTGTTTCCAGGGCAAATCAAATTAATGGGTTGCTTAAGACTAAACAATGTCGCTGTGTTCTGCCTAATCACACATTGCCAATTAATTTCAAACTGGTAACCTAAGGACATCTTTGAAACTGGCTGCACGTTTGCAAATGTAGGGGTGAATTTATTTCTTTTTACAACATAAAACAAGATAGATGTCACTTATATGTCAGAAAGAACTAAATTCACATCTTAGACAAGGAAGGAAGAATATCATATTCTCATTTTATCTCTCATTTCTTCTCCCTAATTTCCCTTATTAACTGTAATTCTGTTGTGACATCCTAGTGTCATATTATGATAATTGAAATTTCAAATAAGCAGCAGCATGAAATGCAAAGTTTTGGGTGAGCTGGGAGACAGGAACAACCTGTAGAAATAAGCTTCTGTTTTTCACTAGTGAAGCAATGAGTCCTTGTCATCTGTAGAAAAGGCTGTTTACTGTCCATACAGCTGAAAACAATGACCCAGCGCTTTTCTGAGAGGGTAAGAAGTCAATGCAAGATCGAAAAGACATCATGCTCTTAAACTCCTCTCTTATCTGGGAGCAGCAGAAAGGAAATCATAAGTACATTAATGCAAGCAGCATTTGTACTGGTCAAGGTACGACTAACAATTTGTTTATAACAATGCCGACACTACCCGTACTGCAGAAATACTAACAAAGAGCCCTGAGTAATAACTTCCCCCTAGATTTCTTTTTACAGTACTTGCAGCGTTCTCTGGGCATGCATTTATGTACTGTGTATAAATAGGCAGACAAAAACTTATTCCATCTTCCTGAGAAGAGAGATGCTGTTTTATTCTCACTTCAGAAAATTAAATGCTTATCCATCTGTGGAATTATTTTTGAATGAATAAGTTTGTAGACTTCCTTCAGCCGGGTTATTATTTGCTCTTTTGGAACATTCTTTGCTTTCACAGTTGTTTTGTTCTTGCTACAGAGGAAATAAAGCGATGTGTATTTTTCTCCCTGCTGAGGTCTTAGGCAACCTTATATTATAAAATAACCAAAGATTGATAATCACAAAGGCTGCAAAGGGAAAGCCTCCGCTTTATTTAGAAGAACATCTGTGCTTTAAAGAGGAAGAAAAAAATCTTTCCTTTGGTACAATATTATTTCTTTGGATTCTGAGCTCTGCTGTGTGAGTGATTTTACCCTGCTTTTACATTTTACAGTATTCTAAACATATAAATGAAATTTTATTTGCTTCTGAATCCCTGTGACCTGAACAACACTACTTCTGTTAAGGATTGTATCCCTTTATAGAAGAAAAGGACAAAGTAGCATGATGTGGTCAGGGGGCGTGGAGAACTTCAGACCATATGGAATGGACCCGAGGCCCCTGATAACCTATTTCTCAACATATTATTTTGACAAGTCATTCCATATGTTTGGTTGAGTTAGTTGTTGGAAGAAGGCTGTGGGGTATCTTCTTGTTTTTCAGATCTGCTCTCTTTATGTAAAGACTTTGAAACAGCAGACCTTTGGGAGCAAGGTAGCAATCTGGATCCCAAAACATGTTTCACATATAAATATATAAATAGAATGCGGCAAGAGTTGACCTTGAGCTTAAAATGCTGCTCAGCGAGTGCATCTCAGTTTGAATAGGAGTTTCAGCAACAAAGAACATAAGTGCCTGTTTAGTTCAATGTTATAAATATCTGTAGAAGTGCTCTCTTAAGCCTTCACAAATTGTTCCATGTCCGTAGCATCTGGGATCTGAGGACAGTTTTTGAAATTTGGGCAGTTTCTATTTTTTGAAGTTCAAATGTGGTAAATTTTAATCCCTGTTCTTAGAGGGGATTTGCTGCAGAAAGCTTTCATCAACACCTTGCTTATCCAGTAACTGCAAAAATGTATTTGCATGGATTTAAGCTGTCTTGCTCAGATCTATATAAGTACTCTTGTATACGCTTTTTACATAATGACAGCCAATTTGGTGGCCTGTACACATTTACTGGCACCAACTGTCTCTGACGCAGAAGCCCTTGCTTTCATCGTGAAGGAGAAATCAACCATGGAACACTTTCAGATTTGTCTTTTGCTTATTTTCAGTGAGGACAGATTTAAATTCTTTCATCATCTGGGAAGAGCCCAGATTTTTAATTAGGCAGCCAGATATAGTAGACATCCAAGTATAAGAAAATCTCTAAAATTCAATAATATTTATTATTTTCATGAATTTTCCAAGTATCTAGTAGCATTCTCCTGAATCTAGGTTGATACTAGGAAAACCCAAATTCTGAAGTAAATTGAAATTTAGTATTAAATTTAGCTTTATTAGGACCACTTGTCAGATTATCAGTATATATGTGCAAGTGTCTGCTCCCATTGTACTGCTTCACAACATCAGGTTCACTTAAAAGGATGCTACAAAGAAATACATCTTAGAAATTCACATATGATGGATTGTACATACTTGTAGTGCTCTACAAGCACATCCAGTCTTACATCTTCCCAGTAAAAATAGTACTTATTGTCGTCATAAAATAAATTCGGGGGGGACATTTCCTAAGTAATTTTGCCCCAGAGTCACTGGGGATTCTTGTCTTTATCCTTCTTTTTAAAGTCTGGTAAAGGACAGATAAGAATTGTCATTTTTATCTTTTTATTTTTTATTTTGTCTTTTTTTTTATTCACAATTTCATTTCTAAGTAGAAGTGTTCAAACTTGTTGTGAGAATGAGAAGAAGCAAATGGACCATCATTTGTGTGACTTTCGTTTGTCTTTTGCCAAAGCAAGGAGTTAAGAAATTATATTAAAAAGAGAAAGCCGCATGTGAAGATGTATTTGAAAATATAGTGTGGCAGCATTTTATTGTCTCCCATTTCTCTTTCTTCCCTGCTGCTTGACAGTAAACCACAATCTGCTGGTGAGAACTGCAGCATCTAAAATGCTAGCAGTTCTCTGGTTCATGTAACACAGCCATGTCCCAGTTCAGCGTTCCTTCCCCATTTCTTCTCTCAGCTTTTATCTTTGCAGTGAATTTTGCATTTCTGGACTGTTTGATTAACTGACAGTTCTAGTTTATTTAACAGCCAATTACTAATGAGTGGTTTATTAATTTAATTTACATTCCTTAAGAAAGCAAGTGGTAAATATTGAGGTATGTGAAGCAGCATGGCTGTAAGATGTCAGAAGTTCCTTTTTGTCCTCAGCAGGACATGATTCTTGCTGTCTGCTGCAGAAATACAGGGGCAGCAAAGCATTGCTGTCTCCCCCCCCCCCCCCCCCCGCCCCGAAGTGCATGTCTGTTTGCATTTAAAACGATGCTTCTCTTATGATGCGCTAAAGTGCGTCGTAAAAATATACAACCTCTTAAAATCGCTTCCATCGATGAGTTATTTTAAAATCTTTTTAAACATAAGCATGTTTCAGATGATGCAGCTGAAAAGGTTCTGGGTGTTGCCTGCAGGGGCAGCGCTCGCCAGCTGGCTGCGGTGGGCTCCTCTGCTCTGCTCTGCTCTACCTGTGGCTCTTCGCATTGCTTTGGAGATGACTCTGAGACTAATAGATTCCACTGCTAGACCATGGATTTTATTTTTTTTTTTGCTTTTCCCTTTTAACTGCCATTGAATAAGATTACACACTATCCACTTATATAGCCAGTATTAAAGCTATCTGGTGAATTGAAAAGCCACCTGAGTGTTCTTTAGCTAGAATAGCTTGAGGCTCTATATTTTTTAATGTTGAAAGCTCTAATGATGTACTGGATGATAAGTTTCTCGGCAGAAAAAAAAACCCTCACTGTGCATGGGGGAAGGTCAGGTCAGTGACAGAGACTGAACTTCCAAATTGCTTTTTGTGCACGAGGAGTTGTGAGACGGGGATTTCAGAGTGTCGGAGCAGAAATTTGGTCTGCTTTTGAAGCGAGCTGCTGAGTCATCACAGGGAGCTGTGTTACTAAGCAGTGGCTTAATTTCCTTAAAACTACATGGGACAACACTGAAAATTTATTTCCAAAGTAGACCTAAAATATAAAGTGGGTTTGTAGCCCTCAGGTAGCAGAAAAGAGGGAGGAATGAGTCTTTTGCAGAGGGCTTGCCCACCGATAGTAGTTGCTGGGTTACCTGCACTAATGACCTGTAGAAAAAGGGCAAAATCAAGAAGAAAGCTACATGTGCCATCCCTGTCCTAGTCCGTGGAGCAGGACTGGTGCGAGAGAACCTGGAGAGGCTGGTACCGTCCGCCCTGATGGCTGGGCTGCCTCTGCCTGAGCTCGGCACTGTTCCTCTAGCAGCAGCAGCTGTGGTCGGCAGCAGTGCTGGCTGGCTGCACGTCAGCTGTAGTCAGGCCCCCATCTCTAGTTATGCCCAGGGATAAATCCTCAAAACCCTCTACAAGATTTTAGAAGCTTCTCAACCTGTATTTTAGCCTGTTTTATCTAATAAAATATAGAAAGCTCTTCTTTGCTGGAGTATCTACACACAAAAGGGTATAAGTCATCTTGTGGATAGAGTTGAGTTCTCCATTAATCTTTCCCTAGGGCTAAAGCTAACAGCTCTTGCAGTCTGTGTGAAGTCTTTACAAAGGGGGAAAAAAAGCTGTTACAAACGTGGCTGTTATTTGTTTAAACATTTGGAAACATTTATAGTGTGATGCTAGCTGTTCTTTTTACCCTTGCGCCTATTCTTTTGTTTGTATATATTTCAATGAATCCTTTAAGACTTGTCAGGCAAGAAGAGTTTGGCTCGTTTAGCTAAGTAAAATTAAGACTGTGAAGGAGTATGATTGTTGCCTATAAATACTTTAGGACGTAAAAATCACAGAGGGAGAAAAGAGAGATTTGAGCCAAAGGACAGCTTTGGCAGAGGAACAAATGGGGTACATTAGTCGTGAATACGTTTAAGCTGGAAATTAGGAGTGTTTTTAACAGATTGAACAGGGCTGTAGAAAACCTTCCATCCAAGAAAGTGGAGTTAAAAGTGCTCGATGTTCTTACCACAAGCCTTGGTACGCTCAGCAACGGGATCACAGGGTGGGATGTCAGCAATGGAGCTAGGCTTTCTAGCCCTCTGCCCCCAGCACAGCTAGCAGGAAGCTTGTACGCATAAAACATCTCCTTGCCAAAGTTTTGCATAATTTATTTTTCTGTTTTCTCTTTTAGAAATCTGTTTTTGTAATATGATGTGTCTGCTTAACTTAGGAATGTGTTTTCTTTCTCTTCAAACCGACCAGCAAGTTCATGATGGTACGCACATTTTGAACTGCTTGCAGAATTGCAAGCTTGACTGTATAAAACACATCTTGTAGGCTAATTATCTTTATCTTTGGGGAACTTGAGTTTTTAAAGCTAAATGCATCAGTAGTCCTGTTGTAACAGGTATGGTGCATCACATGGTCCCAGGAGGGGGTGGATCAAAAAGCAAGGAGTGGAGGTTTTCAGACACTTGACTGCTTTATGGCATGGGTGTCTCAGCCAAGATGAATTTAGGCAAGGCTTTCTCAACAGTTCCTGATGAAATCTTTGGCAACTGCTGCTGTTCACCATATCCCCCCTCACACACCATGTATTTAATATTCAATCTGTGATCTACTTGCTGTATTTTGTTGGTGGTTTTTTTTTTTTTTTTTTTAATTATTATTATTCAGTTATTGTTTGTTTACTTGCAGTGGAAATGAATCATATTTGATCTGATATGGGCAAAGCTTAGTCACATTGACAGGAGTATATTGGGTCAATAAATATAAGTGACCTAGATCATTCACTTGTTTTGCCAGTACTGTGTTTTGTAAACTTTTTCCATATCTGGTGTTTTATTCATATGTTACCATGCCTTATGTCTGGATCAAGACAAAGGTTGTATATATAAGAATCCACTTGCTGAGATTGATTCAAACAACTAGGCCGCTTTCCCTGTAAATTTGACCCACAAAACTAAGTTCATATGTTGTTGCTTATTTACTATTTTCAGTCTAGAGTCCAGTTTCTCAAGGGTTTGAAGATAAGAAATACTATTTACATGTCTGGGAATTCTTAAGATATCTGTTGGTACTAACAAGTCATAATAACTCTTCAAATACCAAATCCGTGTCATTAGATTGCTAATTATTTTATAAATACATATTTTTGTCTCAAAATACTCCATCTGGAGTTTTAATTTTACTTGTCAAACTAAACAAATGTGATCAAGGCAGGAAAATCTGTTATTTTTCTTTGTCTGGAGATCTAAGCAGAGACCTGTACTGTACACAGTGGTGTACAACAACATCACCCATTTCCCTTTTCTTGAAAATTAATACCGTCCTTGCTAGAAAAGAAGTGAGAACATGGGATGGTAACAGTCATTATCTTAACACTCTCTCATTGCATAACCTGTTAATAGACAGTCAAATAAGTAGGGAACAAATAAACAGTGTTTTAGGGTAGAGTTTTATGATTGATAAATACCCTTTTTTTTAGTGTTTGTGTAATGATTCTCTTGTGGGCTGACAGGTGGTTGTCAGCATTTGCTAGTCTGTTGATCAGGCTCCAGGTCATGTTGTGCATCTTGTACTGCAAAGGGGAAGGGAAATTAATCTGTTATTGATCGGGATCCAATTCCTGTTGTGCATCTTGTACTGAAAAGAGGAATTAATTCATTACAGAAAAAGTGAAATCTATTCCATTGGATAGTTTGTATTTTTAAGGTCTTTTTCCCCTTGAGCAACCTTGAGATGCCATGTGAGTGTCTTTTCTCCTTTTTTGTCATATTCCATGTTACATAGGCTGACTGTACTTCCTTGATGCCATAATGTTGAACTACTTACTATGTAATATTTTTGCTATTTGTATTGGACTCATCTCCTATTCTGTTTTTTTCTAATAAAAGTATCCCTAATTTTGTAAATGAAGTTCATAGTAAATGAGAAGGCACTAATGCATGTAATGCAAGTCTGAAAGTCCGTAGGAAGTTTATAGCAAAGGTTTTTTTTAATTTTTTTTCTTCCAGGTTAATTTATAATTGTTTTCAAAGTTCTGCTGAAGCACTTAATTTCCCTAGTAGCTGGAGGGTGTTCTAGGATACTGGTGATCTTTTCTGCAAAGTGTTTTTCTCCCTTTGACAAGTTTCCTAACATAAAGAAGTAAATCCATTTTTGGAAACTGATTCCGGTGAAATTCCTTCTTCACTGACAAGAAGACACTGAGAAGTAATTGTGGTAGTAACTAAGACTGATAGTAGGAATGACTAGCAGTTGACATCATGCTCCAGACTGCCCCATGCCATGTAAATGAGGGTGTTTCTTTAGGCAATTCTCTCTCCTCTTGCTCATGATAACCTCGTTTGTGTTAAGTGTCTTCTACAGGTTGGGACCTATAAGCAATTTAATCTCAGCCTCAAAAATAAGATTTGCCATTTTTTCTCAGGTCTGCGCTCAAGCTATTACTTCTTTTCAAGAGATAAACGCTTTCTCTCACCTTTTATTAAGGTTGGTTGGCACAGTATCTCTGAGAAGAATTTGAGCATCCATGAAGTAATGTTCTTAATATTCTGCATAGCAAACACAGATGTAGATAAACTTTGTGTGCCATAATGTAAGACCTGGGAAAGGAGCTGATGTTTATGCATTTTTGAAAGGGAAAGCACATTTTGTATCTTCAGTCATACGGCCCGAGTGAGATTTCATCTCTGTTGGGAAAATTAAGCACCCAAGTGGCTTTGACAAAGTCTGGGATATTTTTAAATTGTAAATCATAATATTTAAAGTTCCTTGAGCCTCATATGATAATGTATACAGGGAGATAGAAACATTGATTATGACTTTTCTGAGATGATAGGGCAGTCTACATAATTATCATATTTAAATAACAGAAATTAAAAATTCTACAGCACACGAGTATTAAAAAAAAAAATAAAAATGTTACAGACCACCTGGGACAGCTTTCATTCCTGGTCAGATGGAAGGGAAAAAGCGGAAGTTCAGTGTGATCCAAGATCACAGTTGTGCAGTCATACGCAGCCACTGGTGATAAAAAGAAATAGACCATGCAAGAGGTGTTCACCCTTTTTTCTCTTCCCTCAATATATCTGCTTGGTGCAGAATTGCCATATGTTCTGCACAGTCTTGAGGGAATTTATGTTCCGAGGGACAGCAAGAACCCAGATCTTCTCTTTCTGTTTTCACTTTCCTTTGTCTCTCTTGTTGTTGTTTAATATGGAAAAATAATATGGTGCCAGTTTACATTAATATTTTGGGCTGTAAAAGGCAGCATTTCAGGAACTGCTTCATGAACAGCTGGTTGTGGGAACACTGAAACAGCTCCGAGGTAAGTTCCTCCCTGCCTTGAGCCTCAGAGATTGGTTGGAGCCAGTCCCGAAAGCATTTTGGTTCTTGGGCCCTGAGAGATAGCAGTAATAATTCAGGCAGTCTGATGAGAGAGTTTAGAAGCAAAGGAAAGACTGGAAGTACTGTGAGTGCTGTGGCTGAAATAGATGTAGTGTGAAATAAAGCAGAGAGCCCTTCCTTGGAGAAAGCTCTGTATCTGGATTAGGACTCTTGCCTGTGGCAGTCCTTCTGTCCAGTCTTTTCTTCAGGACTAGAATCAGATTAAAAGCACATCCCTTAAGTGATCTTCAGTGCCTTTCCTCCTCATCTCTGCAGCTTCCTACAAGTTCCCACAGACTCATTATGTCTAATAGTTAGGCATCCCTTGGCTGCAGTTCTGGGGTCAGTGTCTTTCCCTAATGTTGCTCTGCTTTCTTAGCAGAGAGAAGGGGCTCAGAAAGCAGATAGAAAGGAAAGATCTTTTCTTTCAGGAAAAAAAGTGGAATTTGGGTGGGAACGGCGGTCCCCTGACAGTGGATTCATCTTATTATAACTATGTCCTTGTATTCATCCATACGGCTCTCACATTTCAGTGTCTTTAATAAATATTTCCTACTAATGGATATGAGTCTAAGAGATTGAAGCTCAATCATTAAAATAAAGGATTCATGAGAAATTGAGCAGCCTTTTAATAATGTGAAATATCTATTGGGGACCGTGGGATTGAGGGAAGGGAAATAACCAGTGATGAAGGCAGAGAAGTTGCCTGAGTAAAGGGAGGCAGAGGAAGAGGAGATGAAAAGGCAGGCAGAAACAGCAGAGGCAAGGACGTGGAAAACAGAGAACAAAGAGTCTGATGAAGTAAAAATAAATAAATAAATAAATAAAGGAGTAGTGAAGAAGAGAAAAAATGCAATTGTTTTCTACAAAGGATTCTCAAAGAAAATACCTGTTTACTAACAGTGACATTCTGCATTGCAATTTAGTGTAGCACCAGTCAAGTAAAATCACGTCAGTGCTGTACATTGGGAAGTAGGAGAGGGATGGAGTGGCTTAGTGACAGGAAGGATAAGAAACGCAGAAGGCTGGGTAGTTTTTCATTATCTGATTGTTTGAAATAGCTCTCTACCTTCCACAGCCAGGCTGAAGTCTGATTTGCTGCATCACATCATGGAAACCAAATCACAGTGCTACTCCTTATCTAGATTAGGAGCCTGGCTGCTCTAATATCCAGCCTGTGGATTTCTTCCAAGGAGTGAGGTTCTGAAAGGATGGGGTGGACACGCAGATCCCATGTTTCAGCCCTATTGAGATTTTTACTGTAAAGTAAGACTAAATTCCTCCTTTGATATTTTGACCAGCCACAAAACAAAGCTGCAAGCTGCACGAGGAGCCGTGGGAATGTCCTTGTTGAGTTTTATTTAGCAGGATTGGGCTGGACCGAGTTACAGCAGGTGGTTTCTTTGTGCCACAAAGGGAAACTTAAACAGCCTTTGAATATGAAACAGGAATATGTATACTGTCTAGGTAGTGTTTAGGTAATACTTGGAAATATTGTTGTTTTATATTCACGCTCGTTATATCTGCAGCTGACCGTTGTAGGATTTTACTTAGAATCCAAGTGATAGCTGTTTTGGTGAGCTCTCAGTGTAACATCTTTATTAGTTCACCCACGCAAAATCCTTATCAAAAGACTGCTTTTAATAGACTTGTTTCAGGGATGGTATGAAAAGAAAATAAAAAATAGTAAATAAATGCACATACCTTGTTTAGATTCTTGCTATGGTTAGCAATTAAGTCAAAGAAACCTCATGTTTTCCTGGTTGCAGGCAGAGGAAAGTTCTCTTATTTCTCCTGCTTATCTGCTCGCTGCACAAAGAGCTTTTCCCATGTGGCGAACTCTTAGAGGTTACAACAAAGCTGGCTTCTGTTCTTTGGTTGTTTTAGTGTGGTTGAGCCATTCTTCAGGGGAGCTGATAAGCTGAACAAGCGGTTTTCCTCTTTTCCAGATGGAGATAAGAGGTGATCTTTGCCAAATTAGCAACTTGTTTGTTGATCTTTTAGCGTTTACTGTTGTAAGCCTTCGTCTTGTGCAGAAATAGTGGTGAACAGTAATGCTGAGGTTTCTTCTCATCAGTAACAAGTTGCTAATCTGATTGGCACTTGGTTTATATTTTTTCGTTTGCTATCTGGAAGATTACTGTCATGAGTACTTCTAAGAGCACCACGGAAATCTTCTTAGAAAGTAGATGTGGTACCTGATAATGTCATGTTTCCAGGAATGTTGCTGAACAGACCTAAAATCTACTACAAGCTTGGTTTCTGAGATCCTATGCAAGCTGTAATATATGTGCTGTGTCAGGTCAACAGAGCACATGTATGGAAAGAAATAGGTATGTGCTTACCCCTTCCGTAAGCACCGTCCTTGAATGCTTGAATTTATGCAGGTGTGCACGTGGTATTCCTGAAATTTTAAAATTGTTCTATATGCTTTCGTCTCCCTTAGTACGCTATTTGCTACCAACTACAACAGTGTCAAAAGGTAAAAATTTTGTCATTCAACAGTTCGGAGATCTGCTGACCTCGTGAACTTTGAGCCCTATTACTTAAAATTTTGTCTATCTAATAAGGGAAGTAGAGTGTGAAATGGCTTTTGGCATGCAGTTATTGGATAAGCAAAGAATTTTCTATCTATTTGCTATTATTTAAGGCTGTATCTTAAAAGAGGGTATCAGGATTCACACCTTGCCAGTTTCCCATTCTACTTCACAGTTAATGGGCATGGGTTAGCCTCTCTTGCAGAAAACATTTGATGAATTGGCTTGGGTTTGCATCAGTTTAGTTTTATTTTCATTACTTTTCTCCATAATTCGCTTATTGGATTCTGTATCTTTAGAAATTTTTATTACTCTCTTAGTCAAGCTAAAAAATAGCTAATTTTTCTTTCCCAAATGAGTTGCTTGAAGCAAAGTACCTATGAATACATGGGTATTTTAATTCACTTACTAAATGTATACAGAGAAAATTTACAAGCAGCCTTTTTACCATTTTTTAAATGTCTGCTGACTGTTGCATAAGCTAAATTATTTACAGTATGATGCCTCACAAAAGAGTAGCAGATTTGGGTTATTTACTTTCCTGATAAGAAAAGGGGATTGAAGTTGCTGTGATATGCTGCTTTGTTAATTTTATATTTGTTCCCCAGTGTGTAAATTCTTTTTAAAGAACTAACATGAGTATTGGCAGACTCTTTTGAAATGGTATGGAAGTGCTAAGATTAAACAAAACATGAAACGGTCTTAAAAATAAAAGTCAGCAAGTGTTTGATAAAAATAAAAGTGCTCAACAATAGAAAACCTTTAGGATGCTTAATTTATTTGCTTTCTGTTTGAGAATGGCCTCTGCACTCCATCTGGGAGCAGTTCTGGTGAGCTGTGTGTGTTTTGAATGATGCCAAGCTGGGTGTATTGAAACAGTGTGTTTGTACAGTATAATGAAAGCCATCAAAAATGGTCATGCTGAAGATCTCCCTTTAATGAGGAGATTAAAATTGGTGGTGAGGCTGAAGAGTGAAATTTGCAGCTGTGTCACTTGACAAGATCCTTTACCTGAAATGTTTCAGTCCTTGCTGTTTGCAGATGTATAGAGTATTCACAAGTATATTTTTTTTCTGCCCATGCAGATGCCGTAGACCCGTCTGACACCATGTCTCCTGTCATTGTAATCCCTCCACAGAATACTAGCGTCATAGCAGGGAGCGGTGAAATTACCTTGGAATGTGTGGCCAATGCAAGGTACTGTAAAAGCAGTGGGGTTATAAGTAACTAATTTTAATGGCCTGTCCTTTATTTGAAAGGACATAGGAAGTTCTTTTCATTTTTTGTTATTTTAATGACTGAAGCCGCATGCAGCATGTCGCTTGCTCTTCAAAGTAACCTTACGAACAATCTTATTTGTCCAACATTACTGAATTAAACATTGATTTTTTGGGGGAAAATAAGGATATAGCGTGAGTTACTTTTTCTACCTGTTACGTACACAGTAAAGAAAAGAAGTACGGTTGTTCAAGCAGCAAACATTATCTTAAGGAAATAATTATGTTAAGGTTTAATAATATTTCAGCTGTATTGCATACTGACACAGAAGGTAATACTGTTTAAATTAACAGTCTATGCTTCCTAGTAAATAAATTAGGGAGGCTCTCCTATGGAGTAATTTCTTACAGATGTTGTTAGTTTACAGTGATTATTGCTCAACTGTTCATAATGCACCGTAACAGGGTTCACAGCATTTGTTCTGTGCATGTGGCTGTTTCCATCTAGTTAGCCTTGCATAGCATTGAATTCTAGAGGAAGTGAATAGTTGAGGTCCTCAGATGATAGGAGACCAACTGATTTGCTTTATCCTCTGAGGGCAGAGATGTTCTTGATATGGTTAATATTTTCTTGCTAATTGAGTTATAATGAAAGCACTTCCCATGCAGCTGATTCCCATAACAGTATTTACTCCTTTTGCTTAGAGAAATCAAATTATTAGTACTTAACTTCTATTGCCATATCAATTAGGTGTACTTGCATAATGCCACTTGAGTAGTGTATGGAAGTTACATATATGTTTATTTCTGAATAGCTAATGCAGGGGATAAAGGAAGTTTTATAGTCTGTATTTAACTGCAGACAAGATTGTTCTGTAAGATCTTTTACCTTTTTTTTTTTTTTTAACCTCGGTAGACCTGTTGAGAGACTAAGCATGACTTGGAAGAGAAATGGAATAAAAATAACCAGTGGAATTAGCAGTTTTGGGAGACGACTCACTATCACCAACCCAACCTCTGCTGATGTTGGGATATACTTCTGTGAAGCAAAATTGAGAGACAGCACAGAGGAACCAGCGAGAGCAAATGCCTTCCTTTCTATAATAGGTAATTCTCAATGCACTGCATTTTTTAGTAAAATAGGCTCTGGACTGAGGTATAGTAGGAAATAAAATTGATATTTTAATATTTCATTGACCTTACATTTGAACCTCTCTTCAGAGAACAAAACAAAAGAGGTGGAAGGGGGTTATCTTCCAAATTAATCCAGCAGCTCTCCCCCATGGATATAAATTCATCAAATAGATACTTCTAAACACTGATCTGATTCTGAATCTCTTGTGAAACTATAAATTTAATCAGAAGTTGGGGAAACAGTAGTAAAATCCTTATTGTGTAGCTTCCACATCTCGGCTTTTAGCTGCATTAAATCCTGATTAACTCCCGGCTTGCTTACATCTAGTTCTAATACGTCAAGTGCCTGTATTTCTGAAAGAAGCCTTTTAGGTGCACTTCTGTGCGTTGTCTGTTGCAAGTGCCAGTCAGGGGGCCAAGGACATTCCTGAGCACACAGGCAGGCAGACGTCTTTACTGAGAGAAGAAAAGGGAGAAGAAAATACCATTAAAATCAATGCTACATGCCCGACCTCCAACTTCAAGGGAAGCTTTGGACTTAGTTTTTAAAGGGACATTGGTGCTTTTCAGCCCTTTCTTGATGGAGGGACTGGCCTTTTTCCACTATCACCTCCCTGCTGGGATTTTGCTGTAGCAGGGAGGTTGTCATTTGAAAACCTAGCTACCACGTGTGTCGTGTTCTGACATTACAGCACAAATGAGCTCACTGGACACTGTGTAGAGGTTTGTTTGGTATTTTTAGGATAAAGGAAATGTTTTAGAACAATAAGCCAGAGCTGATTGTGTCAAGTCTAGCTTTTATATAATAGTTGCAGTAGCAACTGCAAATGTCCTGGACAGGATATTGCTTTGGCAATGATACAGGTCTCAGTGATCAGAATCCATGCGCATGAATTTCTGTAGTGCCTTGCAGAGAGAATTCATCACAACAATTCTTTACACTCTTTCAGACTTCAGAAAATACAATTTTAAAGACTCTGCTGTATGGTCTGTATTCTACTAAAGCAATTTAAAGTAGTTCATGCTAAATGAGTAAACAGCTCTTCTCTCTACAAAGCTGTGCTCCAGGTTCATGTGTAGCATTGTGTCTCCATTGTATTTATTACCTACTGGATGAAGTTTGGTTCCAGTCTTTTTCTTTATACTCCTTTTCTTAGAATTACCTCACAGCTTTCCTACCCGTTAAGGAGCAGAGACGGATTTCACTGACTTACGGTTTTGGTTTAAACTCTCGTTTATTCATAAGATTTTATTGTAACTAGTTTAATTTTGCTGCTATGGTGGCAGATCCAGCCTAATACAATACTTAAAGCAGCCTGTCAGTTAAGGTAAAAGATTCTTAAATACAGTTATAATAAAACTGAGAAGCAATCATTGGGAAATTATATTAAAATAGTATTGCTGCCTTTATTTAGTAGCTTATCTCTTCTCTTATTTTTAGATGTTTTATTTATTTCTTATCCAGTTTTAGGGGGCTGTCAGGGAATGAAGTTATGAAAAGGCCTGTAGATAAGAACAAGCAGATGAAAGCAAGCAGAAACAAATTGGTTACCCATTACTTTTATTTCCTTCTGATGGAACAAGACACTTCAGTTGCAGGTGTTTACTCAATGTGTCAACAAAGCCTGATAGATTTATTTATAAGTTTCTCGAGCTGCAGGATGGATCTCTAATTCAAAACAGGAAGCCATATCAAAGGATTAATAGTTGATGGCATAACTTATATTCAGCCTTAGCATTCTTGAATGGATTCAGACGTTGTTTAATTAGTCAAGGAATAGGTTCTAGGGGAAAGTACAGATGAGATTCAAACCTAAGGATTTTTTGTAGTGTGTCCCTTGTAGTCTCTTGGAGTAGTACTCACAGAGACTCAAGTATGCTTATCCATTTGCATGCATAAAATACTTGCAGTGTGTACATGTTGATAGTGACCTGATAATGAGCTGTTCTCTGCAGAATAATACAGCATGGACTAAATAAGGGTCTTGACTAACAGAAAAATGAATTTGTGTTAATAGAAGAGGTTTGTTTTCAAAAAGATTTGTGTAAATCAAATAGAGACACTCAATAGTATGGTAATAGGAGCTTTTGTGGATTGATAGAAAAAAATATTGCTATTAACAGGTGGAAAAGAGGTAGTAGTAAAAAGATGCATCAAAGATATCACAGATATTCAGCTATTCATGGATTTTATTATTTATTTTACAAATATATCAGTCCTTGACTTTCCTAACTAAAGGAAATAACATAATTTGAGTGTGTACCCAGATGGTGACAAGAGCTTTATTAGAAGGCAGTGGAACTTAGTACAAAGGCATGTGTTCATTTCAAATTATTATTTGTGACCTACAATATTACTTCTGAGAGTACATCTTAGTTTTTTAAATTAAAATCACACTAGCATTTGAAAAAATCTGAATATCTAATGCAGTAGAATAATACTGCATGAGCAAGAAGAATATCCTGTAGTCTTGTGCTACACTACAATTTTCTTCTGGATGTGGCAGAAAGCTTTCTGACATCTTCATATTGTTCCAGCAAAGATAAACTGAGGTGGTTCCAAACTCTGGTTTTATTAGCTGCAGTTGTTATAAATTTTTAAAGGGTAGCATGTTCCTCAGTTGGCAGAGTAACAGTTTGGGGAAGATTTGTTGCAGATTAGATAAGAGCACATTTGTTTTATCACTAACAGTTTGAAGATTAAGTAATTTAAGGAGTCTTCTCATGAGCAAACCAATTTGGAGACTGAACGAATTTTAAATTCTTTTGCTCTGGTTCTGCAAGTTCTGTTAGCGACAAATTGCAATCATCATTTTTTAAGTGATTGTTCTTTGGGAAATTATGAATTTTAGGAGCTTAAGAGAACAAAAAATGAATCCCTTCCACTACATGGAAACTATACTGCTCTTTAAGTCAGATGCAGTCAGAAAGTAAAATCTGAATAAAATGAGGAAGAAAACGAAGAGAAGGAATGGCTTTGTATGATGAAGTATCGCCCAGAACTGAGTGTTGAAGCCCTGTTGGCCTATCCAAAGGACTGTTGGAATAAAGTGGAATCACAGTTGAGCGTTTTCCTTCTTTTTGGAGCACTTTTGTGCCCGAAAGAACTATATTAGTAGATATATTATTCTCATCTTGGTGTTTACTAGAGAGAATTTTGTATCTCAGCTGGATATATGTCTTTCTGAAAATAGGACAACAGGGGAGTATAATAGGTGTCTCTCTCTTTTAAAGGCTACCCTGGTTCTCATCAAGTGGGAGGGATACCCCTTCACAGGACTCTGGAATTCAGGAATACAGCAGAAATGTTATAACGTTAGTGTGGAGGGTCCACCTGGCTGGACTATGGGAGGAACTGTGGGGCTATTCCTCCTTCACTGTACTTCTCCAGGAGCAAGCCTGGAGATGCAGAAGGGCCTTCTTTGTGCCTTGCTTTTGTTTGTGAATTTGAACTGAACTTGCAACTACGGCTGCTAGCCACCTCAAAACCTTGTGCTCAGTTCTCTGGACCCAATAGCTCTCGTGGTTCTTGTTTGGAAACTCAGAAACACTACAAATGATGTCTTGAAAGCAGAGTGAAGAATTTTTCCATGACGTTTGTGCTCATGTATTGTGCTTATGAAAAGGCCATGATGGTTGTGCTCCAGTATAGCACATAAGAAAAAGAGTTTTCAGGAAAACTTAAAATATAAAGTCTCTTTGGACACGTCTAAACTTGAGTTGTCAATTTTTTGGTCTGGTGCACCACAGAGGTCTCTGTACCTTGGGCCCAAATGCCCATGAGGCCTATCCCACAAGGTGACTTTTTGGAACTTCAGTTCTGGCTGTGACATTCCTGAGAAATTCCACCTTCTCTCAATTCTGCAGACAGGAGGTGTGTTCCCTGGGCTGTTACAAGATTTTTCAGTGCACAGACAGCAGCTGATGGTAGGGGAGTTAGTCATACCACGTAGATCCCCAGATGTAATAATTGTATCTGTTTTTTAAAATAGTTGTTCCTTCAACAGGATTTTTTTCCATGACTGAGAGAATGCAATGCACAAAGCAAGAAACAAGGAGTACCTTTTTCATCTGTTTCTGTTTTAACTCGATATTCATGCAAAGAAAAATCCTCCTTCAAGGAATCTGTTACACCTGCATGCATAACGTGGCTCATCTCCCAGCACAGGCAGTCTGATCTGCTGTCTGGAGTTAGGGACCTGGTTACCTACGAGCGGCTCTCAAGTTCACAGTTCCACTTTATTTTAGGATATTCACCAAATAAATTAGTTTATGCTAATGTTAGAGAAAGGCTTCCATGTTTAGGGCTCAATTTTCTCCTTAAATATTCAGGCCTGAATTTGAGTGATGCAGGAATTTCAGCTTTGGAGGAGCCCCTGGGGCTTTCTCTGTTCTTTCTGACTTTCATGTATGTATCTAGGATTAGGTCACACATCTCCAGTGCAGCTTGAAGGGTATGTAATGGATGCTGACTGCTATCTTTTGAATGTTAAAATCAGTGACCATGTAACTCTGCGTAGGAGAAGTTAGAACAGTATCAAATTTTGCAGGCTCCCAGGGGCTTTGCAAAGCGGCTATCTTTTCAATGATTTCTGTAGTGCAAAAAAAAGCCCGGAACCTTCGACAACTATTAAAAGCATGCATTTATATTCAAATATTCTTTTTCCCCTTTGCTTGTTCTTGACCTTTTAGTTAAAATCACTCAAACACCAATACAATATCCGAACAATATAGTATCCGTTTCATTGTCTAATATGAGATGTGACCCCCTCTCATTGTATAGGATGCTGCAGTGCCAGCAGGGTGAACTCGTTGTAATAGGTCCTTCCCTGTTCTAACTACTGTGATTCTATAATTTAAATCAAATGTTTGACCTGGTACCAGCAGATGACTGTCGCTCCTAGAAGCTGCTGCGTCTGGGGGCTTGCGTCTGGCATGTTATATAGTTTGGAAGACATTCTAATTTCACCACACACATTAAATTTCATCACATGATTATTGTCTACAACAATAAAAGTTCAAATTGGCACAGTGTGATTCAAACCAAGCCTTATAAATATGTAATAGAGTCATATATACAGACAACCAGAATACCCCTTCAGAATGCCATCTGACCCCTACAAATACTACTGCATTTTTATGGCCTCTTTCTGATAGTTTTTCACCAGCTGGTGTGTAGCACCCAAATTCAGATCCCAGGAATTTTTCACTAGCAATTTATGCTGGGCCTACAGGCCTTTAGGCACACATCTGATGTGCAGATCATATATCTGACACATCTAAAATGTGGGGAGCCTAGATTTCAGTGGTCCGTGATGTGTAACTACAGCTGTTTTGCCTTAATTTTGTCGACAGCCTGGGTTCTGTTGAAGCCATAGACCCTCGCTACCCAGCAGAGTAAGCGAGCACACTGGAGCTTGCAAAGGACCTTTTGAGCATTTGTGTTGCTAACACGAGGGACACGACTTGTGGAAAAGTAGCCCAGCTTGCATGGCAATCACCGCTTCATTTCACACAAAGCCCTAAGAGTATACCTGCACCAATACTGCTGGGATTCTCTCATGCCTTAAATCACCAAGACCAATTTTCCATGTCTATTAGACTTGGGATGCAACAGCACTATTGTCCACAAGGTATTCTAGATCTCCCCAAATTCCTTTACAGATTGGTCTTGTCTTGGCATCGAGGCTTGTCTCTAATTCTAGGCAGCAGAGGCAGGTAGTTACCAATCAGTATATTGTGGTACTGCTTCTGGAAGCGTTTCTGTATCTGTGCTTATCTCACAAGAATAACATCTGAGAGCTCTGCATGCAGTTGTTGCCTCAGCCTCCCTACCCTTCGTATGCCAATTGCAGCATTTAGCAGAGCTTCCAGCTGCTGGAGTGGCTGTGAGAATTGAGCTCAGCAGGATTTAGGGTAAGGGAAAAAGTGGGTCTGGTCTTGATGAAGACTGGAAGTCATATCTGTTGGCATACCGACACCCTGAAAGTCCTCTGGGAACTGTCTGTGGCCTTTAGATTGCATCTTTCTGCTACTCCTGCTCTTTTTCTGTCTTGTCTGCTTCAGTTTCTTCCTGCTGCTTTCAAAAAAGCCAATGTGAATCTTCCTTTTATAACATCACAGTCCTGTTTGCTAAGTGACAGTTGTCAGTGACTTCAAGTTCCTTGTCAGGTAATTCATTGCTTGAAAAGCTCACGTAAACATCTCTTACTATAGTAAGTTTCTTTGACGGTAACATAACAGCCTGTATGGGATATAAAGGAAGGAGCACAGACTGTAGGATAAGGTTTTGGGGGAGGCACTGGGAAAACAGTCTGTATAAATATGCCAAGTGTAACTGCAGGAACTGTGCAACAGGAGTTCATAAGGAGTGGTCTTGGCGCTAATGGCATCTTTGAGGTCACATTAAGTGCTTTCAGGTGGACTGCGGGCCCATGCTGAATATAAATCTTCAAATTTATCACTGGTGTGTGAATATGTTGCTGATCTAGAAGAAAGTTTGAGAGCTGGCAGCCGAAGGTTGCCAAGCTTAAAAATTGGCCTGTTAAGGTCAGAGTGCCTTATAAAAAGGGAGGGTGCAAGAGGTGTACTCCATGACTTCCCTGAAAGGAAGAAAATACACTTGAACCTCACTGGCTGAAGAGACATTTGTAGAAGAAGCCCAGAGTTAGAAGTGAATATCTAGGTGGGGGTGTGTGTGTCTGGGTGCTGTCTTGCTCCTTTGGATGCTGGTTTGGCCACCTTTCCCCTCTGTCTCCCCTCTCAATCAAAATAAATTGATGCAGAAGGAAAAATTCAAATTTTGTTTTAACAAAGGTGGATGGATGGATGTGGATCTGTGCATCCAGACATACAGAAAAGTAATGAGACTAAGCTAAAAGTTTGGAAGTCGAAAAGTTAAAATTCTGCAAAGTGGAGCACAAATATCAGACAAGGCTTGGTGGATAGCGGTGAGATGGGAGAGCATATTCAGAATTAAACATGGACTTAGTCGCATTGTAGAGGACTTGGCAACTTTGATGATCAAACATGTCAAGCGCTGTGTGCCATCAGAGAATTTCAATTAAATGTTCAGCTTTTCAATTTGTTGTTTAGATTAATGCATGAGATCATATGCAATAAATCACAACTTATGCATGTTTATTAATAGCTTTATATTTAGGCAGCGAGGATCAATAATGTTAACACATGTATATTATTAGAATATAATAAATCACGTAGCTTGTTTTATTGGTTTTGCTGGGTAAATGAATATTCCAGGCTATTTTGCAACCTCACCTCCTCCTCAGTGCAGGATTTTGAAGACTAATATTGATTGACTTTATTTGGAATTAATACAGAGTTGTAATATCCATTGGTGCCCAAACGAAGCCCCAGTTCTGTACACTCATGCAAGTATTTTATTGTAGTTAGCGGGAAGGAGTGCTGGGGGGGTGCTTTGCGGTCCAGTCCTGGTGCTTACTGATGTGTGCCTGCTGGCGTTTCTCTCTGTGAGATGATGATGGCAACACTTGCTATACTATAGGTGGTGGCAGGCGATACAGCAGATATTTGTGGAGTAAAATAATATGATTTTGTTTTCATTTATGAACATACCAACATCCTATCAATAATACAAACTGCACATCCAGTTTTTACATATGGCTGGGGAAGAGATTTGAGAGGTCAGCTCAGATGACTTTGTGGCTTACTACATTTTTTCAAACATCCTTGAATTCTTTTAAATGAAAATGCAAGTAACTTGTTCGTACAAGCTACTTATTTTATCTTTTCTGTATTTTCTAAAACTTAGCAGTGAGTTTGTGTATGCTACAATAGAATTCTAGTTATAATCAAATAAAATGCTACTAAAAACAGTATTTGGATGATAATTGCATTGAACAGACTATGACAGTTTTTAGTTACCATGATAATTACTGCAACCTTAATGCCTGTGGGACTTTGACATGATGCTCTTCAATTTTATGCTGCATAGAAGAGAAAGTAACATGACAGCATACTGTAGTTTCTGGAATCTTGTCTTTGTTTAATTAAACGTCTAATATCTTTTCTTTAGTCCTAACAATAAAGTGTGGCTTTTTATGATTATTACTATAACTTCAATTAAAGCATTAAATCTGTTTGCTTTCAAGAAATAAAACAGTTGAGAAGAATTTTTTTAATTATACTGCATTTATCCTCCGATGTTGGCTTTCTGACATACTATGGCACTTTATTTGACATGCTTCATGCCTTCATGAGGTTGAATTCAGTTTAGATACTGAAGCAAACTATCCTATAAAATGCTAAGTTGTAAATATAAACCTTTATAAACCTCTCGGGAGGGCCTTTCTGAATGAAGAATTAAAATGTTCCATGATTCAGACCTATAAAATGAAAAGTAGCCCCTGCTCTGAGTATTAATTTGCAGTGCAAAATGCTAAATCTTACCGAACATTGACTCAACTCTGGAATTCATACTCAGCAAAGCAAAAATTTGTTGGCTTTTTTATGATGCTTTTACTACCAAAAAAAAAAAAGCCTTGAAGTAGAGACGTAGAGACAAACTTAGACAAGCTAGACAGTTCATAATACAGCACATTAAATACAATGTCTATGGAGACATCATATGAATGTCTTTAATCAATACCTGTTTTTCATTTTGCTGTGGGTTTCTTTGTTTACTTCTGTTTGTTTTCTCTGTTCTGAAGAACCACCATATTTTACTGCTGAACCTGAGAGCGTGATTTTGGCTGAAGTGGAGAAAGATGTGGACATCTTGTGCCAAGCGATGGGTGAGTGTGCAGAAGTATTGTACCTTGGATGACGGGTAGATGTATATCCTGTTCTGAAGAATGCATCTTTTGTCAGCTTTTAATGTCTTGAGGTCCGTGCGTTATTGCTAACTCTGCCAGATCCAGGTACAAGGAGGGGGGAGGGCATTTGCCTTCGGAAAATCTGCCATAAATTGCTTCATAGCAAACATTAGCGTATTGAGCCAATAAATTAGCTGAGGTAAGACTATGGTTTCAGAACCCATGATTTGAAATGCAAACACAATATTTTCAACAATTCAAATGCCCTCTTTTCTAAAAAATTACAGAATTTCTATAGCTGCTGTCAGTAGCTCTGACTTTTAAGTGTAGTTAATAGTCTTCCTGCAGAACACTCTTACAGGCAGTTTTTAATTGACGGGTGTCTTAATTGCATAAAAGCCTTCAGATGTTTAGAATTCCACCCAAGACAAACTGCTCTTTAAGATTTATTTCCAGAGAAATGGAAGCACATCCTATTCTAGCACTCCAGAAAGACAGGAGACATCATAGTGTTGTGATTAGAGAAGGTTTGACTCTGTCACTGAATTGCTGCATGATTTTGGCAAGCTGCTTAACTTCTTGGTGTCTCAGTTTCCCTGACTCTAAGTTTAACAGGCAGTACAAATAAACATGCCTTGAGATCCTTAGGTAAAACGTATGGCTTATTTGAATGGGTTCGTTCTTCAGATCAGAGCCAATAAAAATATTCTTTCTTTCATGTTGATTTTATTTGCATCATGATTTTAGTACTTTTTGCTTTATGTAGGGAAGAGTCAACAGTGCTTTTCTAGAGGGAAGCTTAGCAAACATGTTAGCACAATCAGCAAGCATGTGTGAGGATGCTTTGGTTGATTTGGAATTTCAAAAGCCTTTGATGAGGTCTCTTACCAAAGGCTCTTGTAGAAAAGAAGCTATCAGGTTA
Organism: Cygnus atratus; assembly: GCF_013377495.2. Classification (NCBI taxonomy): domain Eukaryota; kingdom Metazoa; phylum Chordata; class Aves; order Anseriformes; family Anatidae; genus Cygnus; species Cygnus atratus. Next base: position 4,464,574 of record NC_066376.1, on the reverse strand, counting down.
TAAGAGACAAGGTCTTGTTGTGAATTAATAGCTTTTTAAAGAGAACAAATCCTTAGTTCTCAAAGCTGGAACCTGCTGTCAGTGGAGTTCCCCAGGAGTCTGTGATGTGGAACATACTTGTAAGTGCCCTGGAAAAGAGGGTGAATGGTAAAATGATAATATTTGCTGATTATATAAAATTATCCAAGATAATCAAAATTAAAAATAACCACTGAAGAGTCAGAGGGTTCTGATGATTTGAACTGACTGGACAGTAAACTGGCACATGAAATTATTGACAGAGATGAAATTGCCTATTACTTTGCAGAAAAAACATGTCTTCTGAAAACCTCAGTTCCATGCCAAGAAGTGGCTCAAAATGCTAGGTAGTGGGAAGAAAGGAATAGAACAAATGAGAGAATGCCACTGTATAAATGCTTGACACCCCCATCTCAAGACCTTTTCACAATTCTAGTTGTTCTGCTATAGAAAGGGATATAGGAAAACTAGAAAATGTACCAAAAAGTAGGATTTATTATAATTAGAGGTCTACCATGGTTTTTGAATACTGAAAAATTAAACCGACTGGAACACTTTGTGAAAGAGATGACCCAAGGGCTGTTGCCATGTAGAAAGGTGAGTAGATGATTCTGTATTGCTTAGTTCAAGAAGCAGAGGAGGCACCCAAATAAGTTTTCAGGTAGGAAATATACAAAAAAAGAGAGGTAGTACTTTTTCAGAAAGCACAAAACCATGGATGTTGTGGGTCCAGACAGTAGTTAAGATCAGAAATACAGATTATTTAGAAAAACAATATTAAGCATATTTATGGAAGAAAAATCCTGTATGAGCTATTAAACACAGCTGTGTGTGTGCAACGTGTAGCTCAGGAAATGGCTAAAGCACAGATTAATGGAGTTGAGAAGTTGTAAATAGTGTTCTGTCATTGGACTGTTCTTGCGTTTTGTGTCTGAGCAGCAAGGACAAGACAATTTCAAAGGGAGGAAATGTGACTAGATAGATCTTTATTCTGGCCATGTACCACCAACTTTTTGTTTTAGCATGTGCAATTGCAAACACAGGCATTTTTTCTATCAAAGATTTTTAGGTAACAGAATTTAAGTGTTATGTCATTAGAAAAATTGAATTTTAAAAAACGTTCTGAGATTTTTGAAAAATGTTTCAATCCTATGCTGCTATTTGACAAATCTCTGAACTGTCTCGCTGCTGTTACTGAAAAAATAATCTGCTGTCTCAAATGTTTTTTTGTGTATTAGCAAAGAAATCCTAGAGGAGTCAGGGAGAGAAGAGGTTGACTTTTAACCTCTTACTTCTGTCCTAACTCTTCCTTTGAGCTCTTCCTAGTTTCCAAAGGGATTAATAGGGAACTCATAATCATTCCCACGAGATGAGGTCTTATTGGAGATATGGGAACCATGACTAGGCCAAATAATTTATTTCTGCTGAACTCTTCTAGTGCATGTCTGATTCGTTGAAGAATGTGGTGCAGGAGCATGGAAAACCTATCTTTACGTGGATTATTTTGCCGAGTGTCTGTAACCCAGGCTTGTGAGGGGCAGGTACTTGCTCTTACATACAGTATTAAACATAGAGGCCTTCTAATCCATTGTTACACAGACCTAGCAATCACCAGCCTTTAAAAAGAGGGTAAATGAAGGTTGCTGTCTCCCTGCTGCAAGCTAGGAGCTGGAATAAAGCACGCGGGGAACCACAAAGCTGCCCTGCACCTTTGCTGCAAATAGGAAGACAGATTGGATTTCCCCCAGACCCATAAAGTTCTGTGCACAAAGCCCATTTGCTCAGGCTTTGTGCACTTTGAATGTGTGAGAGACAGATTAATTTCACAGTATAAGCAGAGATTAACTGTAAATAAAATTGCAACTTGCACAGACTAGCTTTATACTTCTCTGTAATGGAGTTTCAATGTATCAGACTGCACAGTAACTGTGCTCTGTTGTATATCTTTCAGCAGTTGCTGATGCTGCGTGCATTTTCAATGGGTTTCCTTTAAATGCTTTTTCTTTATTTGCTTATAGAAAGTTTAGGGCTGCAGGCAGCGGTGGTGGTGTCTGGGGAGCGCAGTTAATTGGACTTTAGTTCTACCTGTTTAGACAAGTAGGTGGAAAGATGCTTTTGGGACTCCCCAGTAGTCCACTGGGAGCTAGAGAAAGCTATAAAAATAAATAACAAATATGACACAGTGAATATTGAGAGTCTTTTATCCAGGTTCTTAAATAAGTTAAATTTGGCAGAGTCAAGCATCTGTTTCACAGATGGGGAAACTGAGCCTCAGATTGCATAAATCATTTGCCCAAGGTTACAGAGAAAGTGGCAAAGCCAGGACCAGAGACTCAGTCTCCTGCTTTCCCTTCTCCTCCATAATACTGGATTGATTTGTCAGTCTGTCTTTGAAACAATGAAGTGCACTTTATATACATGCTGAGAATTAAGCTTGTTTTACTTAATGTTACTGGTCTTTTAGGCCATTCTGTAATCTCTCAAACAATAAGGTACTGCTGGGAAGGGCATAGTCCAAAAGGTCTTTAAAATGTTTTCTTCTTTTCATATTTTTTTTTCAGCTGAATTTTTAGAGAGGAAAAGAAGCAAAATTCCATGGAGGGTGGCAGGGAGGAAAGACTGTGCTGTAGGAGAAGGGGAGAAGAAAGGAAGCTGTTTTTAACCATTTTTATAGCTAAAGAGGTAGCAAAATGATAGAAGAAAATGTGTAGAACTTGGAAGACAAATCTCCCTGGGAAGATCACTAAAGCCCAAATGAATGCTGCTGACAGGCATCAGAATGCCTAGATAAGATCCTATTATTCAGACTCATAACTTTGAGTAGAGGAAGATATCTGTAACCGAAAGGTAGAAAAATAGAGATGGTAATATTCAGTCTGTCAGCTGAGGTGATGATAGGAAGGTGCATCTCACAGTGATTGTAGGATTAGAAGGTTTGCTAATACTGTTAGTAGAATGGGATTTATGGAATGACACAAGTGTTAAAGGTTTGAGTGTATCGAATGCAGGATTTCATTATTTCCTAGGTGCCCATCAAGTCTAATGTGTGGGAAAATGGACTTGCTATTATTTAAACTTGAAATCATTTCCAGGCTTCTCTGCATCAGGAGAACTATTCCATTTTGCATCATCTGTTTCTTCATTACTCAGTGATAATTTGTATTTGCCCAGGAGGATTTTCAAGAGATGAATAACACTCTCACCGAGAGTTCTGAACATTGAGGTTTACGCTAATTCTGTATATGGGCTGTTGTGGGAAGCTTAAATTATGTCTATTGCAAGCTACTACATTGCATCTATTCTTTATCAGACAATGCACTCTACATAGTGGATTTCTTCTGAGATGATTACCTCCTAGATTATGAGTACATTTTATTTTATCAGCAGAACAAAAGCATCAGATGTGATTGTAGTAAATGATACATGTTTATAAAAATAACAGCAGCAATTAAATGTTGTTTTTCAATCATTCCTTACATTGTTTGTACATTTTTTCTGAGAGTTAACACAGCTTTTGTCTGTAGCAAGAGAATACGTATATTGAAAGGAGATATGAATGGAAGTAGAATACAGCAGTATTTAACTTTGGGATTTTTAAATGATAATATGGATCCTCCGTAGTGCTTTCCCTATGAGGATCTTAAGTCATTGCCAACATTACAGAGAAATTCATTGACTGCACACACTCAATTCATCAGTGACATCCCTTCCTTAATGCTTCTGTGATACCTGGTGTTTTTCTGCTTGGGCAAACTTCACTCACCTGTGAATTTAACTCTGTGGTTCCACTGTGATACGTGCAACGGGGGGATGTGAAGCACCTAGCTTTTAAGTGATACTTGTTCCAAAATAGGTACTGATTATGAAAATAATATTATGTTTTGGGCTGAAGTAACTTAAATCAGTTTGATACCCTTCTGATCCTGTGATTATCCAATCACATAATAAAATATCTGCTTCACTTCAGTTCTCTCTTGAGGGCTCTTAGCATTTGATCAGTTGGGGATTTCTGGGATTTAAAGGCAAAACAGTTTCTGATAGGAGGAGTGTGATAGGAACATTTGTGTACAGCTGTTCTAGGTCCCTGACATCTCCTGAAGGAATGAATCCTACACTGTTTGTAAATATTGAATTTACAGCTGCTTCATTGCCACTGACTGGGAAATGGCTGCAGCAAAACTGAAATAAGTGTGTCAGTGTTTATGCACATGAAGAAAAAAAAGGGGAAATGGGACTGTAAGTTATGTTTAGGGCATTTTTATTTTTTTTATCCTAATGTCTGTATTCTTCAAATAACAGGTGAAGCTTGAAAGTGAATAAAAATAATAATTTAAAGTTATCTCATTGTGGCAACATGCTGCTTGCACATTAACTCAAACTAAGCTGCCGAATTAGAACTCGAGTACAGTCATGTGAGCACTTCATTGCTTGTGTGTAATTTGCCATTTCCTTTTTATTTTGACATCTTAGCTACAGTAGCACAGAAAAATCTTATTTGGGATGGAACAGTCTTACAGACTTGCTGCATTGCCACACTGCTGCTGTTTAAGTAGCCTGATTCTGGCTTTCAATGTGAAATTGCTATAAATCTTATTTTGTAGTAGCATGAAATATGATTGGGTGAAGGAAGTAATTTGATAACATGTTTTCTCAACATTCCCCCTTTCACTGTTTGCTGGTTTTATTCCCACATGTTCTGCAGTGTATTATTACCATTGATAATGTAAGATGCAGCCTCCCATTTATCAAAAGCAGCTTGTAGAAATATGCATAAGTAGTGTTCAAGGGAGGGATACCAGGGATATGACCATAAGAGCATTGTGTGTTTCCACTATCTAAAGTATGTTGTGTAAAGACTAATAGCATTTTTTTATTATTATTTTTTTAATAGGAGTTCCCATTCCCTCCCTTGTCTGGTATAAGGACTCTATTCCTCTCAGCAAGCTGCAAAACCCCCGCTACAAAGTCCTGCTGAGCGGCGGGCTGCGGATCCAGGCTCTGCATCCTCAGGATGCTGGAATCTTCCAGTGTTTTGCTAGTAATAAAGGCGGGGAGATACAGACGTACACCTACCTGGATGTGACTAGTGAGTAAGGAGCTGTGATAGAGATTGATGAGCTGTGTTGTCATGTCTGTTGAGCCTACATCTGTCAGATTTCTCTGTGCTTGTGTAGTTTGGCTCCCAGAACCTTCATTTTTTATAAAGTGTAGCTGTCCTACCTGTAAGATACCCCAGATTCCCTGTATGGTCTGAACACAATTTGCTGAAGCCTGTAGAAAATCTTTCTTTGACATTAGGGGCTTAAGGTGAGCTCTCTTATTTCACACTGCAAAAGGAAAACTAAGACAAGAAAAAGAAAGGTTAATTATAAAATATTTTCTGCCCTCCTTTCTATTAAATTATTCAGTTCTCCTATCATGTAATTCTGTTCTGAATTGGAGCTACTGCTCCATGATTGTGCATGGTATCATTTTCTCTGCCTTTTGTCTACAACTACATTTAGCAGCGAAAACAAGGTAAAATCAAGTTAAATGTCTTTTTTGTTTTTTTGGCCAAAAAGTCTGATTAAGTAATTTGTTAATGACATACACTCTTCTCTATGGAAGAATTACAAATCCTAGTAGTCTCTTTTAAAAGCGATTATTAACAGGCATATCCATAATATTTTAATGCCTCTTCAGGAAGCTGATTTTTAGCCCAAGAGCAGTTTACACATACTGACCAGAATTTCTACAGCCTTCAGAAACTACATCAGCCCCACTTCAATATATATCTAGGAAACTGCAGCAAAAAAATGTAGTAAAATGCAACTGGGGGAAAATAAGAGAGAAAGAAACTTGGAAAATGTCTTGGATGAGACTCAGGTTCTAAATTCTTTTGGCTGACATTTAAGTTTCAAAGTTAATGCCTTTCTCAAGTTGATTTTCATCTTAAAGAACTCTGTTATGAAGATGAAAGAAAATAGTTTTGTTTATCTAGATTTCCCAACTTCCCCCCAAACACTCATTTTGAGCTTTATCTGCCTTTATCTGTAAGCCATCTTACTTGTACACGTGTACATGCTGATAGATTTTTATTTTCCAGGTAGGTAATAAACTGAATTAGATAATTCCTAGGAGGTGAATAATGAAAGGTTACAGTCACTGCTGAGAGGTTTTCATGTATTATTGTCATGTCCTTGTCCATGATCAGCTCTATAAAAGTGGATTTAAAGCAGTCCATGATAATAGGTTAGGGGTCTCTCTGATAGCTGATCCATTGAGTTTTTTAAATTTTTGATTTTAGATATTAAACCAGCATTTATACAACCTCCAGAGGATACCACTGTTACTGAGGGGATGACTGCAGTGCTGACCTGTGAAGTTTCAGGGGCTCCAAAACCTGCCATCTCCTGGAAGAAAGGTAGTCAGTTACTATATTGTCGTGGAACAGCTGTAATCCTTGTTCTCTTGTCCATTCCTATTCCTAAGGTTTTGTAGATCCATTTAATATATCTTTATTTCTCTAGTTCTGTGAGCAGAGGATTTGTAGTGGTCCTGCTGTGAGCCAGTGACCTGGATGGGTTATCACAGTGTTTTGGAAGAGCTAGAATTTGCAGCACTTAATCCAAGCAGTCTACGTGACAGTAATCATGCTGTTTTTCCCTTCTGTGTTTCAGAAAACCAGATCTTAGCCAGTGGCTCAGTTCAGATTCCTCGGTTCATTCTTCTTGAATCTGGAGGGCTCCAGATAACACCAGTTTTCCTTCACGATGCTGGCAATTATACTTGCTTTGCAGTCAACTCTGAAGGATCTCTGAATGCCTTTGTGACGCTGACAGTGTGGAGTAAGGACAATGCTTTGTTTAAAGTCTAACTTTAATCAAGTACTAACCAGTTTTTGGTGTATGCCCAGGAAATTCTTACAAGTAATTATGCTTTTCTAGGTAATAGAGATACTTGTACTATTTAATAGTAATAATGTATGTATTGTAGGAAACCTACCACAAGTATTCTTTTTGTTTGTAAAATCATGCATATGATCTGATACAGTTTGTGAAAGGCAGTGTGTTTAAATAGAGCATCTAAATCATAGTTACAGTTTTACTCAGGTTTTGCATTGGTGAATCTTGCATTGGCCTGCATTGCAAGTCAGCCCTTTTACCTTGCAGAGTAGGCTATTTGCAGTTGCTTTCTGCCTCCAGGAGTCTGAGGGCAGTATAGAACAGCTTATGGTGTTACTAAGGCTACGGCCACAGGTTCAGTAGATGTGCTTTTCCTTATAACTACATTTCTTTGTGATTCTGGGCGTTGTTGGAAGCCAAAGCAAAGTACAGCAGACTTCTGCTACTGTCTCATGCTACAGATTGGCATGGCACAGCCATAAAATGGCATGGCAGCCCATGACATTTTGTCTTTCATCATTTGCCCTTGATCTCTGTTATCTCTCTGGTATAGGAAATCAGATTCATTAGGTTCATCTGTGTTACTCTTAAGTGCGAGGTGAAATACAAGTTCCGTGTGACTGATCCAAACCAGCAGCTGAACAGTTAAAGTGCAATGTGTTTTTCTGCTAGTAATGATAGGAAATAATAATCCCTGAGCTGGGACTAAGAATAATTAAAAACAATGAAGATGATAAATACAGAAGTATTGTGGCCTCTCTCTTCTATACTTGAACTGTAACTCTGAGACTGATTATGCTGCTGATGTGCAGTATGTATTTGACATCTGTTAATGCCAAAAAAGTACAAATTACATCAGCAACATTTTGCCTTTTGAACTTTGCAATACATGAAAACAGTGCTGGCAGTAAACGTAATGTTCTTGTGTCATATGACTATCATATTTATACCTCAATGACAATATAAAGTCAGTAGATTTATCCGGATATTATAAACTGATTGACATACAGGTGTATGGATCAAGTAAAAGAGATCCTTCCTATTAATTCTCAAGGGAATGGTTCTAATATGCATTAAAGATAGCTCCTATTCAATGTACTGCATTGAAGGGGAGAAAAAGTGACTTCAACCTAGTAGTTATGTAGTAACAGCACCCTTGTAAAGCTGGAAGGCATAGATAGGCACACCGGGAATAATGCCAAAAATTCCATGCTATGAGGTATAGCTTTTGGTTTTGCTGATGATTTCATCTGTGAGATCTCAGTAGATGCTGATCATCTCTGTAGGGATTTGGGACTGATTAACATTATCCACATATCTTCTATATTCATCTTAGTTGACTACCTGCTTCAGATGATGCTATCTGCTGCTACTACTGTGTGCTAAGCATAATAGAGATCTTTCACACCTGATCAGGTAGCTGTAGTTACAGCAATTATTGTGTCCTGGGTCTCCAGGAGGTGCTTGAATAAAGATGTTTTGAAACATTTGAGTAAACAACATAACTTTCTTATGTGAAAAATTCAGACTATCAGAAACTCCTCCTCCCTTAACCTCTGTATAGAGTGCCGTTCAAGTTTTCCTTTTTCTGGATATTTTTCTAGTGTCTTTTTCTTTGCAGAGATTTTCTTTGTTTTTGTTTTCTCCACTCCAAATAGCGTGACTTGTTTCCCGACTAAATCTGTGTTGTTTTGATTCATTCGTAACGCATTATAAACATACTTGCTGCCTTGTGACTTTAGGGAGTTGCCTTAGACACTTACCACAAAGACAAGTGAGAGTTAGTACAGCTTTAGCACTCTTCCTACTCAGAGAACTGCTGGCTCAGACTCATGCCTTCTGCTGCTTTTGCCTCTCTGCACCCCACAGCGTACAACCTCTTCTTGACACAATGACATTAGAGGCAGGGGAGGCTTCACAGCAAAGACTTGAAGAGGAATGGCCTGCTTGCTTTGAATGACAAATGTTCAGTTGCCTGCTCCCTGAGTGAATATCCAAGTCAAAATGCTGTAATTTCACCTGAACTATGGCTTGTGTTTCTTTCAGATCGGACTTTCATTGTTCACCCCCCTGAGGATAGCACTGTGATCAAAGGAACTACAGCCACTCTGCGATGTGATGCAACTCATGATCCTAGAATTTCAATCAGGTTGGTGGTGTCAGTTCTTGTTTGTGTGGTTTATCTGAGCTTAATTTTATAAGCTATAAGAATAGCATTAGGTGAAAAGTTCCAGGACCTCAGATTTCAACACCAGACCCCTTATTACTGCATTGTAAGGTTGTACACTGTATCATTATTCATAAATCCCATCTTCCTTTTCAACCTTGTGCATTATTTACAATGAGCTATGTTCCACTTCATGACTTCAATATAGCCTTCCATGATTTTACTGTCAAGGTTAATACACTATCAATAAAAGCAACTTGTCAGAAGCTGATACTTAATGAGAGTAAAAGCCAAAGAGAAGGAACAGGATTTCAGAAGTGTTTACATTGGGGTGTATGAAAGCAATGTGAGATGCGTATGTTCTTGGAAACAACTCAATAACTAGGGGCTATATTCTGCTTTTACTGCATAAAGGAAAACAGAACTTGTCTGAACTATTAACATTTGTACTAGAGCATTTAGAGGAAGCTCACCATTTTAAAATAAATTTGCCATGAAAATTTATGTAGTCTGAAAGTAGCACAAATTAAAGAAAATGCAAGGGACAGCTTGGAGGGTGCCAGAAGGGCCAACTGGAGAAAGAACTTCAGAAAGAGTAATACAGATGTAAAAATGTTCTGTAGAGATACTTAATCGTAAGACCATGGACTATACAAAGGTCTGTGACGTGTTGGTATGTGTTTGTTTTAACAAATGAGCTCTAGTGAACCTTGCCATAATAGTTTAAGATGTTACTGATTCTGGCAGGGTTAAGGTTATTACAGTCTTAGCAGAGCTGGACCAATACCTCAGCTGTTACCTACAGCTTAAACTGTTGATGAAGGTGGTCTTGCAAACTTGGATGTTTATGAGTACATCTTTTCCATTTAAAATACAAAGTATTATAAAATAGTATCTTGAATGTAATTACATTACTCATTCTAATCGCTGATCTAAAACTAAAATTTGTAACAGGCACAGTTCCTGAAAGTATCCACAGAGCCCTGACATTTTTAATGTATGTTTACGGAAGCTGGTATCTTCTTGCATAATTCAGATAAATCTATTTTGAAGTTCTTTTGGGTAATTACTGACAAAAACACTGTAATACTCAGGTACGTTTGGAAGAAGGACAGTGTCGTAATAAATCCATCCAGCAGTTCCAGGATCACAGTAGAGAAAGATGGAACCCTTCTCATCAGCCAGACGTGGTCAGGTGACATCGGGGACTATACTTGTGAAGTCATTTCTTTTGGAGGAAACGACTCCAGAATGGCTAGACTAGAAGTGATGTGAGTATTCCATCTCAAAGATAATGCTATGCTTGTTTTGGCATGCTCTTGGACATTTTTCTGGAAGTTCATTCTAGGAGATCTGGGTAGCTTTTAAGTTTTATTTTATTTTATTATTTTTTTATTCATTTATTTTAATGGGAAGTTAAGTCAGGTTAATTCCTAATTAAATTGCCTTGAAATGTCCTCCCTTTTGCATACTGCCATGCTGGTTGGACTTTGAAGTAACTGAAGCCTTGGAAGATACTTCCAAGTAATTGCATCCCTCTGCATCACCATGAGTACGCGTCCATCTGGTTGGATGATTGAGCATAGGGATTAATAATTAAAGGGTTGTAGCCTTCATGAAGGCCACTAATAGATGGATGGGACTAAAATGGGACATGTTGTTTTCAACATCTTTTATAAGTGATCTGGTTGAGGTGGTGGAATGCAAGCTCATCAAGTTTGTAAATGGTACAAAATGGGTGGAGAGCAGTTGATATGCTTCAAGGTAGGGCCACCATTCATAGGGGCCAGATGGGCTGAGGAATGGGCCAATGGGAACCTTATGAAATTCAAGAAGGACAAAGGCAAATTCCACGTCTGGGGAGGAATAACTTTTTACAGTAATACAGTTTGGGCCCTGACTTGGGGATCTCAGTAGACGGCAGCTGAATGTGAGCCATCTGGGTCCCCTGGCCACAAAACAGGTGAACAACAACCTGGCTTATTAATATAAGCATAATAGATTTACTTGAAAGTCATTAGACTGCATCTAGAATACTGTGTCCAGGTTTGGGAGCCAGGCCCTTTGCAACATGTGTGGTGGGAGGATGGGAAGTAAAAGCCATAAACTAAAGCAAGAGAGATTCAGGCTGGATATAAGGAAAAATGTTTTCAGTTAAGACACTCACATGTTGGGACAGGTTGCCCACAGAGGTTGGAGTTTTGCAAGACCAGACTGGATAAACTGGTCTGAGCTTATGGCTGACCCTGTTTTGAGCAGAAGTTTGGGCCGGAGACCTCCTGAGGCCCCTTCCAACCTGAATCCTTCTGCCACCCCATGCTGAAAGACTTTTCCATAAAGTCCAGGAGATATCAAGGTTATAGGAAATTGTTTCCCTCCTTTAGTATTTTTCCTCTATTAAACATATATGAAAATAGCTGATCCCTGAGCAGGCATTGCTTATTCTTTCATTCTCTTTATACATAGGTTTCCAGGGAAAAAATATTTTTATGTATGCCTTTCTTTATTCCTAAGGATCTTTAAAAATTCAATTTAGAAAAAAAATGTTTAAAGTACATTTCCCTTCTGAAAAAGGATTATAAAGATGGCATTGCAGGGTTCTGTATTTTCTATTTCTGTCATTCCACTGGAGCAAAGTAAGCTTCCATTTTATTTTTATCACTAAAAGCAACAACTGTGGTTTTGGTACATGTGTGGAACAGATCAAACGAATAAGAAAGTAACGTTTTATGTAGTCTTATTTTTTTTCATTTGAGTAGTGCCCCATGCTTTAATTTAACTAAAATTGCATCTGTTTCTGCTGGTCATGCCTGATCTCTCTGAGAAGATGGCAACTTCTGCTGTTGGCAGTATAATGAGTTCACCTCAGAGATTTGCTATGCAGAGCGCCGTTTGATACAGCATTATTCTGACAGTGCCAAGGCTAGATCAGATGCCCATTTTCAGAGAGCGGTCATACATTCTTTCTCTAATTAAGCACTCCTCAGCTCTCCTCCCGGAGTACATTTTACTGCTGGTTTGAGTCCAAGAGCAGAAGACAATTCAAAATATACTGCTACTATATAATCATACTTTCTTTTCTCTGAGGCTGTTTTTGAGTGGAGGGCAGAAAATTATAGAGTAAAGACTGAAAAGAATGTTAAAACCTGGCTTTTGAAGTCAAGCTACAAATATGTGCTAAACACTTAAGCAGTCTTAATCCTAAATATCCTAAGACGTCCTATGCAGCCCAGTATAGCCCAGCAGATATATTTATTTGCAGGTTCCTGTTGACCAGTAAGTTTTATACTTCTTAAAACTCACACTAGAAGTTAACTGGGTGAGACACATCTTGTGGATGCTGCTGAGACTGCTTTTCCTTGCACCCCAGCTTGTTGCAGTTCTATTGGCTGCCTCTCCATGACCCCACGCACTGCAACCTGCTCTTAATCCCGCATCTCTGCTTCCTCCGATGTTCTGTTGTTGATTGCCTACAAACTACCTTTTCTGAAGGAATTAAAGAAATATATTAGACCCACTCCTTTAGAGGACTTCAGTAACTGATAAGTCACTCAATCATACCTTGAAATGTGACATTTTATTTCAAAGTGGCGCTGCAGGTAGTGCAATAATGCCAAAAAACACTGCATTCCTTTGCAGCGTTTGTCATTATCATTTGGCTCAGCAGCACAAATCTATGAGAAATAGAAATACATGATACAACAGAAATGAAATGAGGAAGAAAATATGTGGAAAGGAAATGTCTGAAGTAAAGCTTAAATTAAATTCTAGCTAGTATGCGAATGACAGATCTATAACATTCCCAGTTCTCCCAGATAATTCTCTTGTGCAGAACATTAACAAACAGGGCATGTACATTCCCATCGATGAGCACTTACACTTCAGTGCCTTGAGTATCACTAATGTCAGAAAAATGTTCAAAGGCGGCCTCTCAACCAATTACAGATTGGAGCAGTCTAGCAATGAATAGTATCATAGCCTACCTAGCCTTATCTGACAGCTCTGATTGTCTCACCATTTTTTTCCCCCCAGGATCCTGCATATCCCTCCTCTACCTCTAGGCATGTAACACGAAATTTTCAAAGGCACAAATAAGTTTGTTACTGATTTCTATTCAAACTGATTCAATTCAAAACGGCTGACCTTCAGTTATTCAATCTGTGAGTGGTTTGGTTTTCTAATCTGTGAAAAAAAAGGAAAGAAAACTTTTTTTCTCCTTTCTCTTCCCTTGTTTGAAGACAGACTTGGGAAAAAGGTACCATTTCTTGCTAGAAGAATGTATGGTGATAGTGCAGTAGAGTTCTACTGTGGCTTACATTGGTAGTGCAAGAAGGATGGATCATTCTTTCTCAGCGTGTCTATGAAGAAATAAAGTATTTGAAAAGAAAAGCCAGAAAACTAATGAAGAACTTGCTAAAGTGCAGCCAAAGGTTACCTTGCTCATCAATTTTGCACTGATGGTACTTGGGCACAGAAACTAATTGCTAGTCAAGATACTCTATTCATTCATTTGTCTTCCTTCTAAATGTGTTTATTCTTCATGTACATCACTTGATTTGATTTGCACGAGGTAAAACATTCACAAGTGATGTTTCTATCCTGTAAGAGATAGATTTTAATTTTTTTACTTATTTACTTGTTTTTCTGGCAGAGCTTCTCAGCTGCAAATAAAGAAACAATTGCAAATCTTTTGGTGATGAGCTAGTGCTTCTCTTGCATTCCTGCAAGTTATAAGAGTTGATCCTGAAAATACTTGTATATAATGAAACTTTCTAACTTCATTTAGCTTGCTTTTATATTCCTGTAAATACTATACAGAATGAAATACAGAGAAAAAAATGCTTGTTCCTGAAGCTGCATAAGCTGAGTTATTGCAGTGCATCAGTCTCCTGACAGAAAACACTGATGATTCCAGCTCAAAGTATCCTGAGGGTTCTCAGTGTATATAAAATATGCAGAATTACCACTATCTGTGCCTGCTGCTCAATATCTGCCTGTCTGCAGTCCATACTAAGGGATCTCTTTGTTGTATGAATGTGACTGAAAAGTATGGTAATGCTACATTGTAGGAAAATCAAAGCCCTGTACAAGCCTCTGTTATGTCACAACATAGAGTAAAAACTTTTAGGCTCTTTCTCTATGCAAAAATATGGGGAGGACAATGTAATACAAAAATAGGCAATTTATTCCTGACAGCAAGTTCATCTTCTTTCAGTTCTCTTTCACCAAAGAACTATTATAGTTCTGTCTTCTTCAAAAGCAGGAGAGGTGAGCTAACCACTTACAATGAAACCCAGTGTGAAGCCAAGAATGCACAAAATGAATTTTGATACCCTTTTTTGCTTGAGATATTTGTAGTTGCTACTTCTTCCAAATACATCCCATAAAATGGCTTAATTACTGAAAACAAGATCACTAAGACCAATGCAGAGTAACAAATGAAAATGACGACTTATTACAAACTTATTTTTATATGGTCACATGTCCCTCAATTCCAGCAGCCTATCTCTTTTCCTTTTGTAGGGAGTGAAAACAAGAAGGGTATCAAACTTGAAAATATATTATTCCTTCATCACTAAAAAGAAATCTTCTATTTATTTTTCCAAGCTCTCTATTGAGATGTTATCCAAGAAATAAAGCTCACTGCCGAGTCTAAATACACTTGATACTCAAAAAGAAATACCACCCAGAAATACAATTGGAAATACAATTTTGTCTGTTCATTATTGAGCATGTATCAGAAATGTAGGCATTCTTAGCAAAAAGAAAGCATAAAATTCAGAAACCTTTCCCAAGGCATCCGTAGACTTGAGCTTGTGGTGACTGCCAGAATGAAGAAGGAAATAAATCTGTGTGCTCTGGGATTTGACAAGTGCTTGATTTCAAAAATCCACCTTGATACAGGCCTGCAAAAGAGAAAAAACTTCAGAACTAATCGGTGCCTTGTAACAATCCTTCCTGTGTTTAAAAATCAGATAGGATTCTTTTGCAAGAGAAACTGGAAAGTCCTGAGCAACAGATGATGTGTTTATTTAAAATGTTATAAACTTTTATGAGCAAAGCCATCAAGGCTGACAGCTTTGTTAGACTTCTTGCCTCAACTTCTTAGCAAATTATCAGTTGTAGCAGATGAACCACCTGCTCCCAAGTAGAACTTGTATGGTGGACCTGATTTAGGAAATCATTTATGAAGTAGGAACAGGGCTTTTTATAAACTGACAAGAAAACTTGTTTAATCTCCCTTGCCTTTTTAGTAATCCCCTCTTCAGTCACAATCTCTCTAATTACCTGCTGTTGGACCATTTTTCTCAGAAATCTCTCCAAACCATGTCTGGTTTATTTCCCGTAGCAAATAGCTCTGCTTTTAGCTAATTTTATAAAACACTGGATGTGTTTGCTGAGTAAATTTTTCAGCTACCCTCTGGCAGTGATGAGCTGACTCAGACATTAGGGTTTCTGTTTTGAACATGTATCATCTCTAACTAGCTAATAATTCTCTTCTAGATTGTCACAATGGCTTCATGTTCTTTTCTTGAAAATCTGCTTTTTCAGTTGCTTTGTCAGAGTCCCCTTAGGCCACCTTGGTGGCCTTGGTGGCTATGCCATTAACCCTGGGTTTATCTATCAATTACAGATTTCAAAAGTGTCCGTATACAGTTTTTGCTATCATACAAAGTAAGTTATGAAAAGCTTGACTCCATGCAACTCTTCAGCATTAGAGGAGCAAGGCCTTAAGATATTGAAAAACCTTCATATATTTTCTATGTGGGGCTTCAATGAATAATAATAAAAATAATAGTAATAAAAAAGGATAATAATGATGAATTATAATCTTCCAGTGTCTGATCAAGGGCTGCTATGTGCCCCGTGTGTTACTGTCCTAAACCTTCTTGGTGTATCAGAAGTTGAGCAGTTGTCATCTGAGGATCTTTTCATCCTGAAGAAGGCTTGAAATTACCATTCCCTGCAATGACTTTTTGGATGATAGCAGCAAGGAAAAGTAATTCTCTGAAAGGAAAAGAAGTAGTGATCTGTTTTGGGAACGTGAATATTCATGGTGGTGTCACAGGTCTCATTTATCATCCCTTCCACACAGTATGTGTAGAAAATGAGAAGGGGACAAAGTGCAAGTGCTTGCTAAAGTAGGAATTACTATTTATTAATCTCTGCTTTTGTATAGTACAAAGAAAGAAGTTCACTTCTGTGCTGAAATGTCATTGTAGTTTTAATTATTTATTTTTGTCCAGGTGTGTTTTGTAGGCACTTGTTATGTCTGCCTTGAGGGATTTAAATCTGTAAGCACCATCTGTTGCTGTTCGGTGTGGACACATGGGTAAAGAATATGATATTAGTGGAGTTAGGTGTGTTGTATGGCTGCTGCAACTCACGTTTTTCAGTCTCTGAACAGAGAGTGCCTGTTTCCATCATGCTGCCGACTGATTACCGTTTTGTGTCAATCCAACAGAATAATCAACTAAATTAAAATCATGAGCAAAAAAATCACTTAAGCTCAGTTTGTGCTTTAAAAAATGTGAAGAAGGGAAAGTCTCCTCTCCTCCAGAAGCTTTTAGATATTTGTGCCCTAAGAAAAAGACTGATCAATAAATTCTTTCTTTCATGTAGTCTCTTCTTTCAGTTGTGTAATGAGCTGTTAGTCAAATGAGCTACTAGTTCAAGCCTTTAAAATGCATGGGAAAACAAGATTAGCCAGTGAACACATACCCTGAAAATATCCTTAATGTATTCCAGGAGTGGTTGCTCAGCTCCCAGCGAAGGAGTTACTAGGGGTAAGATAGCAGTGAGCACCCCCTCAGCCATCCCTTCTGCGCTGCTCCCCCTGTGAGAGTTGTCTTCTGGAGGAGGCCGGAACCGTGGCTCGTCCCACGGGGCCTGGTGATAAATGAAGTGGGGACTGTGACTTCTCTGAGCCATGTCACAACAAGACGTCTCGCTCTCCTTCAGTAATTTTCTTTGCCAGCTTAATCACAAAAATATTTTTCCAACCAGCTTGCTCAGGGACCCGATGATAAATTGTAGCAGAGGTTTAATGTTTATTATAATTTAGTGTTTCATTCAAAATGAAGTAGCACATGCCTATAATCCCTGTGTGAATGGCCACATCTTAAACCCCTGCTCCATGCTTTCAAACAACAAGCTTATTCTTGTTTTGCAGACCATCTGCCCTCCTACTTTGTTTCCAGGTCTCCCTCTTCCCTAAACTGGCTTATCCAAAATTTTGCAGCACTCTGTTCAAAATCTGCAACTGTTGGGCCTGTTCATGTTCTTCCCTGCACCTGATGTTTCCTCTAGCCCCGGAGTGACCATGTCTTAGCTGTTTCTGCATCAAATTCTGGAGGCTGGGTGCTGCAGGCCCAGACTAAGTGAGAACATAGCCAGCCTACGCTCCTTGTAATTGATGGAACAATCAAAGTATCTTGACCAAGTGATTTAATAAAGCTAATACTTGAATTTCTGTCATTCCGGAGGTCAAATGAGGTGTCATTCCACAGAAAGAGTCTGGGGCTACCATGCTCCTAATTTGGTTAGGTATTTAAAATCAAATGAGATAAGATGAGACTTGGGTCCCAAGTTTAGCCTTAGGAAGCATTAATACTTCTAGCCTGGAGAGAGGTGGATAGGTGAGAGCCTTCCACTTGTGTTGTCTCCTTATCTGTGTATTTTTCTGGCACTTCTTTGGCTTTTGAAGCATTCTCTATTTTCTTTCCTCCCTTCCCCTCTTTCCTCCTTCCCTGCTTCCTTCTCACCAACTCCACAGCATGTGGCCATGATAAACAAAAACATTCACAGTTTTAACAGAAGAATAATAAAAGTATGGGTTAACTCTTGTACTTTCCTCAATCTTCCAGTAGAAACCTGAATCCAGAGCATATTTATTGTTCTGGCTTAAAGCCAGAGTCTGTATTTACTTCTGTGAGTGGCTAAGGAGTTGCGGCTTTTAAATAACTGTAAGCCTTCAGTAGCATGATACATTACGATGTGAAATTGCTATTTTTTAAATTAAGGATATGAAGTCCCCTTGTGGCTTTCTGCTCTGGCCAGAGCAGATTAGCAGTAGTTCATGCTGAGGGAGGGTTACTGCTCAGCTTTCCTGGGGAGAAGCACTAGACTGAATGGGCAAAATCTGGCCCTCCTTGCTCTTCTTTCCCTGTCAGAGATCCTTGTCCTCCTTAGGAACCAGGATAGAAGGAGCAAAAATCAGGCTTAATTATAATGACTGAAGGGCTCTTATCACTTAACACAGATCAGCCTTTAAGGGATGTAGCAGAATTCAATTTTCTCACTGCACCATGCAGCCTCTGACTTTCAGGCAATGAGTCCAAATGAAATGTTTTTCCATAAATTGCCTTTATGTAGAGAAATTACACGTTTTAATTGAGCTGCTGTTTTATTTTTATTTTTTTTAATGTTTCATTTTGTATTTCCATGGGGTTTCTGCAGGCATTTTCTCTGTATTTTCTGTTTGGGTGCTTCCAAAAAAATCCTTATTGTAGGAAGGAAAGATTCTACCCATGACAGGATAAGCCTAAATCCATGAGTAAATCAAGCTGTTCTGTAGCCTAAGAATACATATGGTAATTTTGATTAGTAGCTCTATATGGATAGTGTCAATGTCTTCTGCTTCCTTGAGTATGAAAAATTCCATATTAAATCACGTCTCCCATGTGTTTTACTGTTTATACATATTACTGCTGTCACATTGCTAGGACATCAATGTAAGAAGGGGAGAAATAGCGAGAGAGAGAAATTTATTGACCAACTTGTCTCAATCAAAAAACAGTATGAAAATTGGCTTTTCCCACATTTAGCAACATTTCCATTAGCTGTTCTAAGCATCAGCCTTGGGACTTTCAGCACAAGTTATTTTTTTCCCCAAATAGGACAAAATTGTGAATAATTCAGAGATGTCTTTCATTTATTTAATTGCACAATAGCTGCTGGTAGTTTTGTATCTATCATCATACAAGTCTGATGCCATGTGCCTTTAGCTGCCTATAAGACTGTCCTGAATGAAATGTAGATTGATTTTTCTGTGCATTTTTTTTCTTTTTTCTTAACAGCGAGCTGCCTCATTCCCCTCAGAATCTTCTGGCCACTCTGAATTCCTCATACAGCCGCAGTGTGATGCTTTCCTGGGTGCGTCCTTTTGATGGAAACAGCCCTGTTCTCTACTACATGGTCGAGCTCTCTGAGAATAGTGAGTAAAGTCAAATATGTTTCAACCTCATATACTTCTTAATTATTCAGCCTTCTTGCAGACTTAGCTTGTACCAGAGCTACCAAGAAAATATTATTGTAATTTGTTAAATGAGAGACAGTTTGCAGGGAAGTCCTGGGTTTTACACTCAGCTATTAACATCCTGAAATATTTGAAAAAGAAAAAAAAAAGTTCTGATATGGTGAATTTGCTGTACAGGAAAGCCTTAGTTCCACCTCCAGGCAGCCTGACTTCAGGCATGTCAGCTCATCCTTCAGTGCTTCTATTTGACATCTGTAAAATAGCAGGAGTCATATTTATTTCTTTCCATTGTTGTCTTTTGCTCTGGGTTCATAGATATCCTGATGCATTCAGAGCCCCAATTTCACTTGAAAAGTGCAGGCAGTATGAAAATACAAGGAATTGATGGTCTGTCAGAGGAACAAACTTGGATGTAAATAGGAGCAACTGTCATATCTGTATATGGTTTCATATGTTTTCTCCACTTTCTCTAGGCTTTTATTTCATACCTTTCTTTTAAGTAGGTGGCTGAGGATACAAAGATGCAAAATATACAAATACCTAGCTTCACAGATTGCAAACCTGGTCTTTGTAATAGCCTACTTCTCATAATTTTGTCATGCTGCATGTCTGGTCCTTTGTGGCTGTCAGTTTGCAAGGTTATTCAGGGACACTGCTAAATGCTTCTTTCTGAATTGATTGAAAGATGAGGTTATATGGAAATCACTCACCTTGGCAATACTTTCTAATCTCTATCACCCTAGGAACTGGAAATCCAAGCCTAGCAATTGATGAAAAAATTAAGAGCATCACTTCTTCTGACATGTGGAAATTAGCCACTGCATAACTGAATGTGAAACAGTGCTGATTTATTATTATCTAGAGAGTAGCATTTTGTTTTGCCACACAGGGAGTTTAAGATGAAGCTTGAGCTTCCAATCACATAAACCCTTGTGCTTTGCAGGCTGGAGTACCTAACTTTTCAGATACAGAGGTCCCAGAACTGATGATCAATGACATCTGTTGAGCAAAGTGCAGTGTTCTAACAGAAATCTCAAGTCATGCCTAGGACCATTGTCCTTAAAACAGTTGTCTTAGAGCAAAGACTCCTGATTTATTTGTTTATTTATTTATTTATAATGAATGACTCAGAAAATTCACAGTGTTCTGGGCTCCTGGCTCCCACCCCACTGCACCTTTTTATCACCATTTGTTTTCTTATCGCTCTTCTCTCTCTTTCTCTTCCTATTGCCTACAGGCCAGTACTGCATGTTTGCTTCTCCTTATGTGTTCTTTTCACCCAGGGTTGTTACCCTTGTGTTTCATGACTCCCAGTGGCTTTGACAGAGATGAGTTAATAAATTCCCAGTCTGGGGACATGATGCAAAGGTAATAGAGCTGTGTTTACATGGAGGCAGAAAAGAGCTGACCGAGCATACGCACTTGGGGCCATAAGAGAAGAGGCAACTCACTTAGTGTCCTGGTGAGGTTTGGAAGGTCTTTCAGCGTCATTATCGCAAGGATGTTTTGCAGTTCTAGTAAGTGAATGGGGTAGATATGCCATCATTTCAAAAATGCCATAATTCATTTGCTGAAATCTGTAGAAGGCTCAGCGAAAATCAACTCCAGAAATTATGCAGTCTCTCAGAACTCCACGGGATCCTGTGAACTCTTGCTCGCTCCATGATAGATCCAATAATTTTGGCTGATGGCATTGCAATCAACCACAGAGAGAGTCTCATTATCAGAAATCATAGGTATGTTTACTTCAGCAAGCTTGCAGCTGCAAAAACCAAACACAGACCAGTCTTCTTGTGCATTGAGCATCTGAACGCCCAGAAATATTCTAGATCTTACTCTCCTTTGATCTTTCATCTCTATATTTACTTTGCTTTTATGCCTGGTCTCTAAATGGTTACTCATAGAAGTAGGACAGGGAGGAATTTAAGCCCCTGAATATTCCACTTTTACCTTGCTCTCTAATTTCATATGTTATTGCTCAGCTTTAGAGATGTCAACAGAATAGTGGAACAATGTCAACAGTGACTTTGGTTTGCAAAGCTGACTTTGTCTACATACTGTCACTGTCTTGTTTTGCTTTTATTTTCTTGAAGTGTTTGTTTTTGAGGGTCATTTTGATCTCAGTAGCATGTAGTCAATATCTAGTTTCTACAGACCTTCCACTCCTTTGGAAAACAGCATATTTCCTTGGTGCTGTCATGTTCCCCTCCCACCCCCCATGTGATGTTCACGAATGAAGCTGACATTTGATCTTATCTAGGTATGGTTTTGTCTGATATGGCTGTGCAGAATCTCTCTTTGCTTTTCAAAGAAATCTTCCTTTCAGGTTTTCCGTCGGTCCCGTTTGTGCTGCAGAAAGAGCAACTGTCAGGGATTTGGCATATGCCCGTCATATGCTCACATCCTTGTGTCTGTAGCTCTTTCACTGTCAGCAGCAGTGCAATATGCTTAACATCCCAATCCCAGTTTGTTTTCACACATCTAAAGGTTAGGGAGGGACATCAGAATTATGATTTATTTTAACAAATGTGCATAGAAGACTTTATTCTTGGATCTGTGGAGTTTTAATACATGGGTTTTGCTTTACTGTTACAGGTGCCAAAATGTAGCCTAGTTTTGTTCATTCTTTTAGCTGTTTTGCTTTGAATTATTTCCTAATAGCATTTAGGATCCATTGTACATTTTGAAGCACATACCGTAAGCGAATACATAATAACAGTATCTGTTTCGGAGAACTAGCTGAAGAGGGTGCAAAATAATGAGTGTAGATTTCAGGGGACTAATTACTAGCTACATTAGAGAGAGGCGTGTCAATCCACCTGGCATGGATTAGAACTCCTTTTCATTAATTTCAATTCAGTAAAGAGATATAAAAAACTTATTTTAATTAGAGGAAAAAAACAGTGACAGATCGTGCACATAAATTGCTGGAAATATGAACAACTCCAGTCACCAAGTCACCTAATTTTTAAAATGAATGTATTTGGCACAATGTAATAATTCTCAAATTACAAGTATTCACAGTAGACTGTGTCTGTGGGTGATTTGAGACATATGGCCTTAAACATTTGGGGGCAAATTTATAATCTAATTTGAAAAGCACAGTTCCAGGGAAACACAGTCATTAAGTATTCCTGCCCACACAGAGCTGGGAAAGTGAACCACCATTTGAAATAGATTTTCAAATAAATAGTAGCATGCGTTGTTATTTGCACTAACATAATTTGTGGATGTTTTGTGACCTGTTTAACCCCTGTTGCAGCATACCAAGGAATTCCTGTGGAGGATATTCATGGAGTTGGAAGGAATTCCGTACATTTTATTCCAAAAAAAAGTTTAGATTTCAAGGATTAATCAAAAATTATGCTGACTGGTTTTTTATCTGAACAAGTGAATTAATACTTAGAGAATTCTGCTGAGTACAGTTAACATAAAAGCCCATTTTTGTTTTATTGTATTCTGGGATATCTGTGCGATGTAACGATACAACTCTCCCTATTCATCACGTCATTTCAATGAGGAGATAATTAAAGCTCCTATGAAGAACATCTGTACTAGCTTAACTGAAAGTCTGTGAGTTGTGTTGCTGAATTTGGTAGGAATATTCAAATGAGA
The DNA here is from genome assembly GCF_013377495.2 of Cygnus atratus. Lineage (NCBI taxonomy): Eukaryota > Metazoa > Chordata > Aves > Anseriformes > Anatidae > Cygnus > Cygnus atratus. Next base: position 4,441,632 of record NC_066376.1, on the reverse strand, counting down.
AAAATTGAACACAAAGGTAAGTCTTTGCAAAAATCAAAGCTCTGTTCAAATCAAAACTCTGTTGTTTGTTACAACGGCGATGCAGGCCTATATATGATAGTGCAAACAGATACTTTTTCTCAGGCCAGTGGTATACCTTGTTGAAGTCCTACCAAAGGGAGGATGAGCCAATTCATTTTTGAGCTTTTTGCAATATCATATTGTCATGAAAGACGAATTCAGTAAACTCCAGTAGGACAGTAAATTCCAATAGTACTGTCAGTGCTAAACCCTTGGAGAAGAAAGGAGATGTAAATGTACTCCAAAGCTGCAAAAATTAGATTTATGCAATAGATTTATTCTGTAATATCAAATTGGAAATGATTCTTGAGGAACTTGCAATTAGTGCAAGAGTTGTGAGGTAGATAGGAAAATATAGAAGAAATGCCTCTTGGTTGGTGAGTAACCAGAGTTATCAAACATATCACAAATGCATCCAAAAATTCTTAACAGAACAGAAGTCATTTCTCAAAGGTGAAAAATCATATTATAAGCTAGAGAATAGCCTGTGAGATTCTTGGTTTCCAATAAATTAACTTGGAGAGGCCATCGGAGTTAATTCAAAATACCAAATATCCTTAAGAAGACAGACAACTAAACATGAAAGTTTTTCAGAGAGTGGCAATTACAGCAGAAAAGCAAGCAAGCAAAGCCCAGCGTACTTTCTGGGCAGCTTAAGTTAAATGAAGGATTAGTGGAGTCTGTTCAATATAACAGAGATTTATTTAATAGTTTGACCTGGCAAGTCTCTTGTCACCGTGGAACTTCTCCAGGCTTCCTGGGACAGGCAAGTGACAGTCATCCCTGAAGGAGAAGAGAGTCAGTGTTGAAAATCTTATGGAATGTTTCCAATGCTAGAATTGCTTTTCTACATGGTAAAACGAACTTCTGTACAATGCTGGGGTTTGTTCTGGATTTAAGGTGGGGAAACAGCCTCTCAAAATGTTTAGTTTATTAATTGTCAAGAAAAAAACCTTGACATTTAAATTTTAAAGATACTCTGAACACTCACTGTATCCACTGCTCCATGAGCAAGCAAATCCCCCCCCACACCACTTTCCTTTACGAAGGAAAGAGTGCCCAAGAGATGAATAGGGTTCGTTTATATTAGTTTTCAGTTTAATCTCTCTTCCTGCTAGATCTTTTATCTTCCACCAGGAGAGGAAAAAGAATAAATAAAGTATTCTACAGATGCAGCATATAAACAGAGCAAAGCCCCAAGGTGCTGAAGAGATTAATAGGCCCTGTTGTTGAATCAAACTGCTCACTACATTGAACTGCTTGGGTTAAGCACTCTCAGGTGGTGTTTACACTAGCAGTAAACAAATGAAACTGATTTGCTCTAGGAAATGGACCACTACCCAAGTAGCTCATACAAGGGTATTTTGCTCTCTTAGTGTTGTCTGTTCTTCCGTTTTCTTAATGCAGCTGCTTCAGGCAGCTTACTAAGTCAGCCATGCCTTAACTTTGGCTTATCTTGATTTGTTACTGTGCACTCTGGATGTAACAAGGTGAACAGTTGTTTGTAAAATCTCAAGAGAAGCTTGATTAAAGAAAGAAGGAACTAGAGTGCACAAAACTCCTAGCCAATGTCAGCACAGGTATCCTTCCTCTGAGTGCTTTTTAAAAGAAGCCCAGTGTTCAGCTAAGATGAATTGCACTCCAGATCTTGCAGCAGAAGCGACTGATGGCAAATCAACAACAATCACCAATGATGGAACTTGACTGCTGTGCAAATGTCCTTCTCCAGCATTCCCAGTATTCTGCTGTGTCAGTTTTCCTGTTAAAAAAGACTTTCTTCTCAGAAAGCCATTACTGGAGTAAATATATCCTGAATAACTTGAAGATGCAGCCTTTATAACCCAAAAGGCATCATACCCCAGCAGACTTAAACTTGCTAAGGAATCTGCCAGAAAAGCACTAAATTACTGGTTTACATCTTGGTGTGAAGTTTAGCAGCTTTCCACATTTGGGACATCTCATCTTCATTTTCAGGCAGACGTCTAGGTCACCTGCCAGGAGCTGCAATGCACTTCTGATGAGCAACATGCACAGATATGTTGCCAAAATCTACAGCTAGCTCCTCAGTAATTTCCAAAAGTGTTTGTAATTTTGAGCAGGGAGCATGAAAACAGCTGGTATTATTTAAAATCTGAACAAATCTTTAAGTTGGCTGATTCCATTGCTGTACTGTTGCAACACAGACCAAATGTCACGTCTCCTTGACGGTTTCAGTTGTGACTTTGGAGAGAATATATGACATCAGCCCAGGAAGAAAAGAAGTCAGTATATTTAATTTTCAACGTTTCATTTCTGACCTCTTTGAAAACTTGAAAATATAGTTCGGGCATCAGAGGAACTCGGCATGTGAAGTATGTGAACTGACAACAAGGGTTTTATGGTACTGCTGGGACTGTTTATGTCAGGGAACCTTCCTAGGAAATGATTAGACTGAATGCCATGTACTATCTCTAGGAAAAAAAATTGCAGATGTAGGATCTGCAGCAGAAGCTTTCTCAGGTCTTACAGCAAAGGGCTGATTTGGCAGAGAGCGTAACGCTTCTACACCTGCCTGCAAGCTGGGTACAACGATATTCCAAACTGCCTGTGAATTTCATTACAGTCCTTCCACCAGAGCCACTCATGGGTGTGGTGTTGTAATGGCCTGCCAAACAGATGGGTTGTGAAATACACAGCCCATCTGTCTTTATCATGCTTGTTTCCTCTTTTATTAAAATGTTAATGAATATAGTTTTTATTTATTATGCCATGACATGTGCAGCATCACTTTCCAGTAGACAAATGTGCAATCTGCATAACCATGTGGGCTGACAGGAAGGTTTCTTTTGCTGAAAAAGAAACTTCTTCCTAAAGTTCCTCTGAGGAAAACAAACACAAAGAGCTCTGTGCAGTCAGAGACATTCTCACTTCTGCAGCGCTTTTAACAAGCACTCTGGTCTCTCTCAAATGTTAATTATTCCAACAGATTCTCCCTGGAAGGTTCACCTATCAAATCTTGACCCCAAAATGACCGGTGTCACTGTGAGCGGACTAACTCCAGCCCGAACCTACCAGTTTAGGGTGTGTGCGGTTAACCAGGTGGGAAAAGGCCAGTACAGCTCTGAGACCAGCAGGTACAGTAAAAATACATTCCTGTGTACTCCGCGAAAAAAAATGCTGACTGTTGTGAGTGAATAACATAAAGTTATCTTTTGCACAGTAGCTGGGAAGTGGAACAGTTATTATTACCCAGGCCTCTGGAGAATGCTCTGCAGCTGCTAGTAATTGGTGATAATGGCAATTAGGTGATGCAGGATATCAGCACACAATGGGAGAGGTGCCCTCGTATTTCCAGTGTATCAGTTGAACAGAATCTTGGAAGATGGTCAAATAAGTGTGTGTGCAACCCAAATATTTTTTTTCTTATTGTGTTAAGTCACTGCAGTTAGCCCTGGAAGGAGTACAGCTTTCACCCAATCATTGCAGTGTCACTTCTGCAATTCACCCAGATGTGACATAGAAGGATGGCTTCATCAAATTTGGTTTCAAATGCATCCCCCTTCCTATGTGAACCGAAGCTTGCTGTGAGCTTGAATTGCAGAACAGCTGAACTCTAAATGGCTTTTTCGAAATGTAGGAGTTTGATATGAAAAATATTGAAAGAGCTGAAAGAAACAATTTGGAAGGAGTCACAGACACTGGACCTGAGCTCTAACTCATTCAGGCTTGTAATCTTTTTAAAGAGTTGTAGCAGCCTGGGTGATTCAGAGAGAATAAGGTTACCTCCACTGTCTGTCTTGTTGCTTGCTTAACCGATTTCTTATTATGTTGATTTGTTGTAACTATTTTATGCATGTCTTCAGCAGTTTGATCAGCGTTATATTTCTTTCTAGTGATCAGACTTTGATAAACGATACTGGTTCACATGGAGTTGGATACTTGAAATAGAAATGTTACCTATCATTTATTTCAACACCCACCTCCCTCACGTTGTTTTGTATTCAGGTTGATGCTGCCTGAGGAGCCACCTAGTGCCCCACCTAAAAACATAGTGGCCAGTGGGCGCACTAATCAGTCTATCATGGTCCAGTGGCAACCTCCTCCTGAAAGTGAACATAATGGAGTTCTTCATGGGTACATCCTAAGGTAAGTAATTTCTTACCCTGGAAAGCCTGGAGCTAGATTCTTGTATGCATGAGGGAGTTCTTAATGCTGTGTTTGAATAAGGTATTGAAAAACTATTCTTAATTCCATTATATATGTTAGTTATTATTTAAAAATACCATTGCTGCGTTGGTTTATTACAGATGAGAAATTGCCTCTGTTCAAATGATCCCAAGGGTGCAGACATTTGAATTCTGGCCTTACTAAAGAGTTAGTGAACTCTGGTTTGTTTTTTACTCTGATAGCTACTCTGAGTGGGCCTGCTGTGTGGACTAGCATCCTATGGAGACTCTCAGCATCCTGATATTTTTTTTCCATTTTTAAAGTGAAGTGAAGCACCAAGAACTAAAAGCGTTTACAAGGGAAGTTGGTACAGTGCAGCCTATGCGTTGCAGATGTATATGTGCGTATTGCAATCTCAGCCTACTGCTAGAGAGGTCAATTACCTTACCACAGTCACAAAGGGCTCCTGCTCTATGGAAGAGCAAGAATAGAATCAATAACCTTCAGTATTCTGCCAAACAAAATGGAGAGGGAGGAATGACAGGTAATGCTTCATGGCAGACCTTGGTTTGGGATAGATCTTGATCTGGTTTTGAAAATTGGTCAGTTGAGTACGATTCTTTCAATCCCAGCTGTATTTATTAAAGAGAAACAGAATCCATCTACACCCAATTCATCTACAGCCTACTGGCTTTCCACGTTTTGTGCAATGTTAGCAACCAGCTAGGACCTTGCCTGTAGTAAGGGAGATGTTACCTAAATCAGAGTGTTTGTAGAAGACTCCCAAGCACTGTACCACCACTGACATATTTCCGGCTGATGGTTACAGCCTATTGTAGGCAGGTTGCTGACATTTTTAATGTAGTGTCCTCCAGACCTACTAAAATATAACTAAATGCTACAGTCTAAATGTCAACACCCTGTTCATTCTGTGCTCCTACTTTTGCTGGCATGGGTGGAAATGCTTTTATGATGTTAGTGTTGGTGAGTTCCCAAAATAGAACGTTCCTTCATTCTTTAGGCAGAATTGAAGTCTGTTAATCTCCCTGTCACCTGCACAGAGCCTTTTACAGTAGTGAGCCACTTGTGCGAGTGCCTTTGTATTTAAGAGCTGGACTCATTTTGAAAGCTGTGCCGGTCATCAGTGACAGGTGGGGAAAGATGCTTTAGCTTCTGTCTATAGCTAAAATCCTGTCAAGAGAGTTGGGTACCAGTTTGCACAGGGTACAAATGTTGTCTGTACAGTTCTTTCCTTCAAACCGGCCTACCTGATGATAGGATTAACTCCTTAGCTACTTGTAGTGAGTTAACCAGTCTCAACATTAAGTCCTTTGAAAAAGCAATCCTCTGGCAATCTGTTCTGTTTTCTCTGTAGAGCATTTTCAGTGATGCCAACAATTATTAGCATAATTGATCCTGGTCCTCCCTATAATGTCTCTTTCCATTTTAATAGAGACTGATCATATTCGTTATGGTCAATCTGTGAACATTTTTGATGTCTACGCGCTTTGTCTAAACCACAAAGAAAGCATTTAATCAAAAAGAATTTAAGATTATCATATAAAAGCACAACTGTCCCAGGCAATAAACCAAGCTGTTCTTCCAAGTCAAAATACATGGCCGCAACAATGTGTGCACTGAAGAAAGGTCTTCCTGCATTGGTTTCTGTAGTATTAAGGTATAACAAAATGAAAACCACTGTGCATCCTAGAGACCCGATGCTGAAGACATGCAAGATACTAAATTGATGGAGCACCTGATCTTTAAAAGTGAAGGTGCACTGCACAAGTCATACAGAGTATACATCAAAGTCTATGGTGAGAAAAATCATGAAGACATGACATTTCTGAACTGGCCTTCTTCCTCTGCCCTTTTTCTCACTGGCAGTATTGCATTTAGAGGAGTGCCATGCTAACAGCATAATAGATTAAATCACAGGAGCACTCCACACCTTGTCTGCTAGGTGTGAGACAAAACAGTGTTGCACAAAGAATTGACTTTGCCAGGATGCATACAACCTTCACAGGAGACAAAAGGAAGGAGAAGGTAGACACATAAAGTAGAAAAAGATGAAGACGATTCAATAAACTCAGCTGAGAGCTGATATTTCTTTGTTTCTATTTCTATTTCACAAATGGAATTGTAACATCACAGTTGTTATTAACTATGACAAAATACAGTCAGGCAAGCAACTCCTCAGCAGAGAAGAGGGATTGTCAGTGATTAAGAACTGATCTCTTTATGAGGGGATTTTAGAACAAAATCTGTGGCTGAAGTACGTGCAGAAGTTGTCTAGCTGTAGAAATTGCACCAATTTAACTCAGATAACTTAAGATCAGACTGCAAGATGTCAGTGAAATTGTTCTGTGCCAATAAGATTTTGGTGCTTATTGTGTAGCAAAAGATGAATATGAGCATGTACAAGTTGTGCGTGAATAAGAATTCAAATGTTCCTGCATTTGTCTACTCTGTGGAACAGTAATGCCTCATGCCCCTTACTTGGTCTCTGTGTTTCTGATTTGATGTGAATTAGCATATTGTAAACATCCATTGTACCATTTTAATAAAGGAAGGAAAACAAACAGTATTATTTACATTCACAGATTTGCAGGGTTTGTTTGTTTTCTATAATTTATTTATTCTTCGTAGTTTCTTGGCCTAAATAGATGCATCAAAAGGGCTCTGTTTTCTGCAATGCAGTTTTTACAGGGGAAAATATATTCCATTTTCCAGCTTTCCATGCCTTAGTAGAAAGTTTATCAGGATGTCTACCACTCAGCCTTATTTGGTACAGCCCTCCTCCAGGAATTCTTGTGCTTAACCAGTCCTTCAATCTCAAATGTATTCAGTCCTTATTTTAATCATGCTGTGAAGTGAATCCTGGTGGAAGCCAGAGATGGCAGTGCCTGTAGCTCTAGAAGGTCAGAGCCTGCCTGAGTTCTTCCTTTTCAGATTTCAGAGAAGGAAAAAAAAAACATTCCTCAAGCTAATTTACAGCAGCACCCTGATAAAAATCACACTGGGGCTATTTTTTTCTACTAAATCACATTTTTTACTAGACAAGCCACGTTTAAGAAGCTGTAATTTTTCCACAGCCATAAAACAGGTTAAAATACCCATTTTGTTTAGGTCTATGCATGTAATCTCAGTGAGATCAGATTATAAATACTATAGCAGTCAAACAAGACGTGGTCTTATCAGCAGTTAGTCTGTTGTTTCTGATAATTTTTCATTATTCTTTGTATAATTCGGCTGTAAAAGTGTGGATATTGCTTCTTCACAAAGGAAGCTATTTTGCTAGTCAGGATATTTTCTGTAATTGATACCAACTAATTAACAGCAAATTTTTCTTCCCATATGGTAGGTATCGCCTGGCTGGCCTCCCTGGAGAATACCAGTATAAGAACATCACCAGTGCAGAAATTAACTACTGCTTAGTGAAAGACCTGATCATTTGGACCCAGTATGAAATCCAGGTGGCGTCTTACAATGGAGCTGGGCTGGGAGCGTTCAGCAGACCTGTGACAGAGTACACTTTACAGGGAGGTGAGCAAATCGGAACTGTATGTGTCAGAGTTTAAAGCACAATTTCCTAAGGAGAATATGCACTCTCTGTAATTGTAAATGGGTGGTCAGTTCAGTCGTATTTGAAAGACATCTTTGTTGGGTTGGAAAGAAGTAGAAAACACCTACAAGTTTCAAGTGCCTAAGTAGAGACTCTATTGCTCTCTGTTGTAGAAAAAGCTGTGGGTCCCGGGGAATGGATTTAAGGGATGTGTGACATGCAGTGGCTGAGACTACTCTGACAGGAGAGGCATAGAGAATATGGCAAGGGATTGGGTTTACGGCAGTCAAGATATGCAATATGCCACATACGCAATATAGGAGACAAATGCAGAGCAAACCAGCACCGTTAGATTTGATGATCACAGAATAACTTGATTTAGAAATTTGGAATAAATTTGAAAGGAACTGTAGAAAGAGAAATAGAGCCTTTGGAGAAAGTATGTTTGGTAGCAGTTCAGGGATGATGCATTTCAGACATTTGCAAAGAGGAAGACAGAATGATCTTCAGAGCCTTAATTTTTATGCCATGGCTCTTCCACACCTTTCTGGTAAGTGCTTTAAAAAGAATATAAATTGCATCAAAAAAAGGATATGTAATTACTTTTTACAACCAGTGTAAGGCATGTTTACACCTCTAGATTGGTATAAAAATCTGTAGGATAATTAAGTACCAAGTCCTTAAAGCTTTTTTATATTTCATAATGGCAGGACTATGCTGGATTTTGAGCACTGGACAGTATGTGGTCTCTACTGGTCATAAAACAAACTATTTTAGAAACTTGCAGTTTTACAGTACATCAGTTAATTTATAATCAGTGAAAATCGTGTAGTTGTTTGTTAATTGTTACTAGGAGTACATTATAATGTGATTAGATATAGTTTGAATTGTAGGGAGATCTTTAAGAAAAGATTATTTGCATGCAACAGTAATTAACCACAACAATTAAAACAGGAATCTATCCATATTTTGTCTTAGGGCATCTGAAGTTTCACAGTTTAGAGGAGTCTAGACACATTCAACCTCTTTCTAGAAGTATTTATAGCAGACCTTGAAATGCTTTTTTTAAAGTCTTCCCTCTACAGCCAGGATTAATGTTTTGTATCCCACTAAAGACCAGCTCCCTGCTGAGAATTGGTTTGTACAAAGAATTTAATCTATTCTGCGAATATGCTTGCAGTTCATTACTTTGTTTATTTGGACATTTTAGGCTATCATATCACCTTAGCCTTCCATCTGTTAAGACTCAGGTTTGGACTTCACACTCTTTTCCTTAAACCCTGCAAGTGACTCTAATTTCCCTTGATATTATGTGCTGTTACTATCATCCTTTATTGATTGGCTGTCTGTTGTCATTTATAAGGATATAAATCCTCTGTTATAAATTAAGAGTAATCAGTCCTGCATTCATATTAACTATCAAGAATGTTTAGACTGCAGGACAACCTGCAGTGGCCAGTTTATCTCTATATAGTTTCTCTCTGTATCCTAACTGCTCAAGAGTGTGTAGACATGAACAAAAAAAATGGATATTTTTATTTATTTTATAACACTATTTGATAATAGCAATAAATAATTACTTCATGGATGCTGTCATCTTCTAGTGGATGCCCTTCTGGATATCTGTGCAAATCACTGAAGTCTGCTCTGAAGAGAGTTTGAAGCCTTTTTACATTTAGAGTTGAAAAGAAGGAAGGTTGGGTGGTATCAGTATCATCTGAAATTGGATTAGAATAAAGTCTTGATAAGTAATGCCCTACTGTCCATAACCCTCCTTATTTGTCTGTCTAGTAGTTGGGAAATGACAGGAAAGGCCAGTGGTTGTTTCTTGCTCTAGAATGTCCTTCCTAAACCAAACCAGCAAGAGTGAGAAAAAGCAGTGTGTAAAACTGCCTTGTAAATCATACACAGATTTTAATGTGAGCCGAGATAAATGTCAAAGACACACTCCCATCCATCCCCCTCTCCTACTATGACCACCACCACCTCTATTCTGATGTGCATTAAATGATGTGAGCTGTTCTGGCAAGAACCTGTCTGTCTGCTGATGAAAAATACCTGAAATACCTCATATTAATCAAATGTGCTGTGCAGTCAAAGCCTGGCAGGAAATGAACGCTGGGAGCAGATCAAGCCGTTGGCAGGAGCAGATCAGCACATTGGCATCTTTGTCGGGAAGAATATTGACTGGCCATATAAGCTGTGGATTTATACCAGAACCCAGTCCATTAATCCCTTATTAGTCCTCTGGCATTGTGTTAGCCACTGATAACTAATCAGCTGCTCAAAGCTCTTCAAAAATCACCAGTTTCTAGAATGTAGCCAAACTTGCAAGATGCTGAGAGATCTAAACTTGTAGCGAGACTGGCACATAATGTCAGCTAGATAAAATGTCAGAAAGACTTACTGACAAAGCACTGAACTTCCTAGCACTAGGGTCAGACAGTTTGACTGTCTCTAAATCTTGAAAGTCTTTTCGGAGTGATATTCAGCCTAATCCTTTGATGCTCTGGGTATATGGGTCTTTCTTCATCAGAGCTTCTCCAGCTGTTCCTTACTTTGATATTACTTTTCACAGGGATTTGTGCCAGCCTCCTGCATAGGGCAAATTTTTCTTATTTAAACAGTGTCCTGCAGGACTTTTCATTGCCATATGACAAACTGAAGTTTTCCAATACTTTTTCATATGAGTAGCTTTGTGAGATGTATAAACATCTTTGTGGATAGCGCTGATACTGTCTCTGCTCAGTACTGTTGGACATGTTTACCTTTTCCTGCAGGCTGATTTGAGAATCTTCCATTTTTTACTGTCCCTTTAATCTCACTAGCATGAACACTTCTGAGATTTTCTCTGCTTGAAAAACATCCAACACTCTTTAGATTTAGCCAAGGCAAGGCTTGTAAGTAGAGGCAGATCTTTTCTTAAGACAATTTACATTGGAATTAACCTACTTTTATTTCTACTTTAGCTGTTAAGTGTTTCTTTTGATGCATATTCCAAAAGCCAGTCTTATATCCTGAAGTTTGTAAGCCTCAGCTTGTAGTTTGATATTATTTTATTTTCCCCTACTTGCTGTGCACTGACACCTTGAAAGGCCAGGAAAGGCCCTTTGTGAGTAAAGGTCTGGGAGAGTCACCAGACTAGTGAGTCTTGATGGTGTACAGGAAGGACAGAAGCACGATGTGGCATGTTCAGCAGGTCCAAAGTGTTTTTTTCCACACGCAGTAGGAGTTGAATTAGAGGAATTCGTAAGGGCTGAGATAGAAGAACTGGAGAAATCTGTTATCTGTTTCAGTTGACTGAAAACTTCCTCCTTTATGTAGGAAGTAATCTTGAAATGGAAATCTCTGAATAAGGGGTGTCCTCTACAAGCATTTCAGTTTGTCTCAGGTAAAAGAGTCCTTAATTTTCCCGTAGACTTTTTTGCCAAAATCATCTTAATTAATCACTTTGTTTGGGGAACTTACCAACAGCCAGGAAGTGTCCATGAATGTCATTTTGGCCCAGCTCCTCCTGTGCAGAAGCAGGTTGGAGTTGTAGCATCTGGATTTTATAGCTCTCAGTTTTACCACTGTTAGGTGTCATTTCCCATCTATTGTTTTGTTGTTGTTTTTAATGATTTCACAAAGGTTGTGAATTACCAGTTGTTTTAGTGAGGCTTCTGGCTCCCAGCTCTTGCTACAGAAGTAAAACTTGGTCCTTGTGAGAGGCGTGTGAGAAAGGAAAAAAGGCATTTCCCAGCTGCAGGAAGCAAAACTCTTCAGTTTATGCCAAACCTCACACTTTTGAATTTCAAATATTGGCATGTGTAGAACAGCAGAGACCACTATTTCTATGCACCTGCTGCAGTTCTAAGCAGAGCAAATGTTGTTGGCCAGGTGTGGAGGGGAAGAGGCTTCACAGGAGGAGTAGCACGCTCCTGCAGCAGGCTCTCCCCACGGTTCCCAGCTGATGCAGCTTAGCACCTCAAGCCAGTGCACTGAAGGAAAAACTGCATCCTCATGTAGAGGAAAACCTGTGGTTCCCTGAGCCTGCCTTGCTAAGACATGGAAGCTGCCAACTCAGGAGCTTGGGAGGAGCAGGGCGCTTCTCCACAAGCCTTTGTTGAAGGTCGGTATTTAAGAACAGCGGACTGTCCATTGGAATCTGTGTGGGGTTTACATGCTATTTGCACATAGCTACAGACAGAATAATTACATGTACACATGCTTAACCTTAATGCCTTCTCTTCTCTCAATTATCTTGTCAGCCAAACCCTTTTAATGGCTTTTATCTAGAGTGCTTCCATGACCTTTTCTACTTAGAATGCTGCACATTAGCTTGCAGTCCCGGGAGCTGAGCTCTTAACAGATTTCCAACCGCGTGAACTTTATAGGGAAGAAAGTAACAGTTGGTTTTGTCTGACCAATTTGATCTGCACTTCCAAGATGACTCCCAGGTGGGTCTCCAGTGTGAGATGGTTTAGGAATACTTGCAAACATCATGAAGATTGGATTTTAAAATTGACTATGTAAACACGTGGGGATTACTTTTGAAACAACTGTTTGACATTGGTAGCTCTTGTACTGCTTGACAACAAGAAACTTGTTGGAGGAGGATAGCCATCCACCACTAAATTAGGAAATTCTTAATGCAGACAGTTGCAGCTTCAGCAAGGTGCTAACCACGATCTTGGAAAAGTATCTGAGTTTTGAATTGACCAGAAGGTCAGCTCTATCAAACTTTTTCTTTTTAATGCAAAACTATTCAAATACCCAAGAAAGTCTTTAAGATCAGGACATAAAAGAAGAACTTTATACTGTCACTTTGAAGTAAATTTGAGGTCATGATGCCAATATTATACTGATTAAAAATATAAAAATGTATTATATTACATCTTCTGCAGTATAATTAAGCTTATGCGTCTTAGACAGAACATGTTCTTTCCATCTTTTAAATTCATTCATTGTGATGCAGATGTTGATTCTTCAATAAAGATTCTAAAGATGAATTGTAATACAAATCATGGTTTCCAGTATTCTGAAGGGTTTATATTTTCTGGTCATGATTTTTACCGTTTCTCTTATCATAGCAGGTACTCTTTGTGCTATGATTATTTGTTTGTGTTTCAGAAAATTATCCTCTAATGAAAGAAAAATATTTCACTTTTTAAGAGAAATACCTAGTATATTTGGTTATCCACGTTTCCAAAATTACAGAAAACCTATCCTAAAGTGCCTGCCTGGGCTCTTTCGAGATGTGCTACAGTAAGGACTATAAATGAAAACTTGAGGCTTGCTGATGCAGGTTTTTTCCTCTCAAAAAATTACAGTATTTTGAACTATATCTAAAAGACTCATTAGATCCCTAGAATAAAATCCTTGTGTTATTGAAATCACTGGAAATTTACTGTTGATCATACAGCATTTGTGGAGTTCTGCAATAAAGAAAATGCCCCTAGAAATGAAGCCAGCATTGTGCATGCTAGTAAGTGTTTTAGGAGGATGAAGACAGTGGGAGTACCCTGTTGGCAGTGGCAGTACTGCTAGCTCTTCCGTCAGTGGTCACCTGTATGTTACTGGTGCTCAGGGAACAACAGACTCTTCGTACCTCTGCTAAATTCTGTATTTCTTTGTCTGTGGTTGTCAGTGAACAGTGTATGGGTTAGATACAGACTTTCTGTGTAGCTTTTATAAGTTACAAAATCAACTTAGCACGTATTAATAGAGTTGTAATGTAGCATTTTGACAGAAAGAAATGAGTGGAGAGGAGGGTGCTTGGCTGTTCAGCCTTAATGACAGAAGGAGATTAATCTCCCTATGATATCCAGATGCCTTTCTGATAATAAACTAACTTAAAGGTTTCCTATACAATTTTCTTCTGCAATAACAAATCACTGGCAGCTACAACATCAAAATATTCCGATATGCAGGAAAGTATGAATTTTGATTTAAAAAAATCTTACATTAGCTATCAATTATACAAAGTATTGATCACAAAAGCAAATTGAAGTACATCGTGGCTCTCATAATAAACAGTTTCATCAAAGAACATGAATAACTAAAAAAAAAAAATAAATAGTAGGGAATGTAGCCAAACTAGCTCATTATGACTGTATAGTGACTTGTATATCAGGATGATTTGGTGAATCTCTTAACTATAAAAACTTTCATGTCTATGGGTTGGTAAGATTATTGTAACCTTCCAAAAACATACAGGCAATTATGATACATGGCTAGAAATAGGACCTAGATTCTAAGAAATTAGAGTAGTATCAGATAAATTCTGGTTTTAGAACTCAATAATTAAAAATAGTTCATAAATTGTGACATCAGGCTTTAAATTAGGGCAAGACAATTCTGAATAATATGTAATTTCAGAGGTTAAAGAAACAAATGTACAGAGCTAAATTTTCAAGCCAGAAGCCATCAGAGAGTTTTAGTGCCACAAGGCATGAAAGTGAATATTCTTGTCATTTCAAACCTCACATCTTCCTGGATCTCTCCAGATTTCTGTGTTGATATTTCTAGGTTGTGGATGTCTTTGACTAGGTGTACGCTGTCCTAGCTCTGTTGGCAGCAACCTCGCTATAGCTTGTACACCAGTTCAGAATAATGGACCTGGATGTCTCTTTCAAACAAAGCTTTTGGTGGACAAAGGGACGTTTTTACATTTTTGAACTTAATGTCTTGATTTCTCCTCCATACAAAGACTCAATTTCCAAAAAGTACTTTGAAGCTTTTAAAGTTTGTGACCTGTTTTTGAAAAGTATGGAACAAATCAGCATTTCTCAGTTGGAACTGTGGTTACTTTTTAGAAGCATAGGTCATTGGGCTTTGGTAGAAAGTTTCTCTTGGAAGCAGAAGGAACAAAGCTTTTCAAGCTTCAAAACCACTTGTGGCTAGTTCCTTTTTCACAGAATACAAATGTGCATGGCTGTCAATAGTCATGTTTTTGAAGCTTTACTAAACTTATTTTTTAGGATTCAAAGGGTATTAGTACTTTTTTTTTTAATCAAATAGCAGTTTTCTTCTTGAACTTACTACAAAATTGATAATTTCAGAAAAATAGACCTGACTATTAGTATTCCTTCCTCTTGAGAACTAAAGAAATGACATCCTAAAGCAATGAGTTGAAGAAATTGCCTGGAAGATATTTAAAGAGACATTATGTTAAATGGTAAAATACTTATGTCGTGGGTTGTGATGATGTTGTTTTTTGAAGCCAGTATGCCTCCATGTTCTAAGCTTTTATTTTTTTTTTTATTGAAGAAATAATCTGCCTAATTAAGTACTTGACATGCAAAGTTTACACAAGTTTAAATAGATTTGAGGTTGTATTGGTTCAGATTATATATAATAAATGTAATATACATGAGTGAATATAGTATCAAGATAAAATGAGAATATCTCCAATTCCCAAGAAAAATTATTGCATATGATACGACTGGTCCTAATTTTTAAGCAGTGGTAAATAATAAACAAATGCTGTTGCTAGATTATAATTCACAATTAGAAATTTAATTGTGTAGGCCCCATGTTTGCTAGTTTGATCTGGGGAATTGTGTGGTATTAAAAGAAATTCTCAGGAAGTTTCTTCGTGAAACTTCATTCTCTGTGCAGTCATGGATAATTGAAAGAGATGTGTTCACCTATCATTACCTAGTTTCTGTCTCAAGTTTTACGAAAAACTCATCTGAGGAGTTATATGCTACAGAAAGCATTTCATCCCCTCCCCTTGAAAGAATTTCTGATACAGAATGAGAAATAACTCAATTACCATTCTTTGCAAATCATTGCTGGGTACCATATCACAGGAAGTGCATCCTTTTCTAAGGTTTGTTATTACTTTGAGACTAATGAGTGGCAGTGAATAGGTTCTTTTGACCTCTCATCTCTCCTCCATTCTGTTTCATTTTCTGTTGCTCTTGCCTGACTGGGAGCAGTGCCTACAGCTCCACCGCAAAACGTGCAAGTTGAAGCCGTGAACTCCACGACCATCCAGTTCCTCTGGAACCCTCCACCCCAGCAGTTCATCAACGGTATTAACCAAGGATACAAGGTAAATAGGAACAAGATTTCTACAACTTCAAATAATGTTTCCTGTAAGAGTCCTGATATACAAAAATTAGAAATTTAACAATCTATGAATGTCCAAAATGACTGTGTATTTTAAGAAGCAAAATGAAGAGAGGACTGAACAGTTGTTGCTCCTCATGTAACATTTGCTGGTATATATATTGTTAATATATGTATTTTATATATATATAAATAACTATAATTATAAAAGTTCTAATACCTTTATCATTTGCCTGGAGAATTTCCAAAGCCAAAAAGCAGTTCGATGTCAAACAGCACAGGAGACACATCATTGTGCCACTGAAAGTCAGCCCGGAGATTTCTATTTACTCCACTGCAAAATTCCCATTCATTTCATTAGGAACCAAGATGTCACACTAAATATTTGTCTTAACTTCCCCACTGTGATGATTTTGGAGATGTAAGAACGTAAAATTTTAAATCGTGCTCAATGGCTTGGTGTTAGCGTGGTGAGTCCCTGTTGATGGGGCAGCTGGCAATGTCTTACAGTGTGCAGAGTAGGTAGAGGGTGCTTGACAGAGCACTTCGTAGTCCTCTGCCCAGTGGAGTGTAGCTGGAGTGGTTTATTTCTGTCTCTCAGGAAGGACTGTTTAATAGAAACTCCTTCCATGGTTCAGCAGCAGGGACATAATAAAGGAAGGGTTTAAAAACATTCATAGAAAGAACAAAGAGAAACCTTGTAGGAATTGCAGAACAGGAGAAGGGATGATGGGCATGTTTTGTTAGCTGGGAGGGGGGAGCTGGATTTAGGTGTTGTGTGAGGGAATGCTCTGAATGCTGAACTGAAAAGGACATGTGATTCACAAGAGAAGCTGTGAATTGGAGGATTGTAGGTGGATTTTAAGAGTTTCAGAAGACTTGATCCTTCTCTTAAGAATGTCTCAAAGTGATGGAGAAACTGAGACAGAGGTACACGTTTCAGTACTTTTGCCCAAATCTATATATTTCTTATAAAGAACAGTGGTGTTTTCAGAATCTCCCTGCTGAAGTAGTATTACAAGTAGATGTGTCTCTTTTCCCAGAGATATGATCAGCTCTCAGGACTGGATTGCTGACGGGAATTTAGACTGCAAAAGTATAGCCTGAAACCTCAGAAACCTACAGAGGTAGTACCTGGCTTCTGTTTGGACTGTGGAGAATAAAAGCCTTTTGGGGCTCAGTGGACTGCAACATGCTATAATTGTCTGGTGCAAGTCCAAACATGGTGAGCTCAGTCAGATTTGGAAAAGCCATACTTTAGATTTTTATTCTTTGTTTTATTCAAACACAGGCAGCTTCAGTATGAAGATCATTAGTTTCATTGCATAGCTGCTTCTCATTTAAGTTTCAATTTAATTATCAATTGTATAAAATAACCAAGATCTTTATTTGTATTTGTCAGTAGTCATTAAAAACTTTTGGAATGATCAGAATTTCTCTTTACTTATATTTCCTTGATTGCATTAAATTGCAACAGCTTTGTAATTCCTATTTTTCATGGGCTTTGTGAATTGCAGTATGAAGACTGCAAGAACATTTCTGTGACTGTTACTTCTATTGCATAGTTTATTTTGTATGGTTTATAAACAGTAGTAGCCAAAGCTAGGCCTTTGCTTTTCCTAAGGATTAAACCCATTTTGTCCTTTAACTGACAAAATTCTCCACCTTTATTTCCTGCGCATGTTTTCTGAAGAATGTGCAATGAAATACTTGAGAAAGAGAAGTTCAGTCCCCCAAAGTTATAAATGCCAAATCTAATCCACAAAGGTGATTTAGAAAAGAAAATAAAACTTACTATTCCATCAACCATTATTCCATTTTTATCTTTTCTTTGGAATTTATTTGCATTTCACGAAGTTGTAAAGTGCACCTTTCAAATATGAAATATTCCTAACAAAATGAGTCCTTATAGTCCTCTAACTGCTTTCTGACTACAAGGAGTATAGTCCGATTATCAGCCAGTAGGCAGCTGAATGTGTCAAATACAGCTCAATAATTTCAGGTATCTATTCATGTTTATGAGCCTGAAATCAATACAAGTAGCATGATTTACACAGATACTGAGTAAGGCCTAGAATTTTAACATGCTGAAGTTTTAACATCCACAAGATAAGGATTTTTGGGCAAAATAGAAGTTTCATAAGCACTTTAAAACTTTAGACCCCTACGTTGTTACGATGATTTCAGAAATTGTTTTAAAATTCAAAGTTTGAAGTCTTCATTTAAGTACTTACAGACAAGGTATTCTACTCTAAAAAAAACGTTGATCACCCAGAAGATCCACTGAGATGACTAAAACCTGGAAGAAGTGTGGCTTGACAGGCATGTTACTTTAAATGCATGAAAATGTCTTCAGGAATCTCACTTTTGGGACCTAGTTTTTGAAAACTGTAGTAATCGTTTTTATGATCATTTACTATTCTTTCTGTAGTTCCAGAACCTTTTGAATCATTCACAGCATGGCTATCCCCACACCATCAATCATTGTAAAATTCTTGGTCAGTAGGATGCTGAGGGCTGTGGAAAGGGAAGGAGGATTTTCCCTCTCCTCTCTTCTCCTTCACAGCCAGTGGAATCTTTCAAGGAACCCTGTAATAATATATATATATATATATATATATATTTTTTTTTTTATCTCAGGGTAGCACTGAAATTTCCTTTCTTACTTTACCCTCCTTTCAGCAGCAGAGATTGTTCAGGGTAGACAGAGCAGTCCAGAGGGGGACAAAAGACTCATGTTATACAAAATACACAAATAGCCACTCACAATAATTTTGGCCTTGTTCAGTAGTAGAAATTGAGAATTGCAATACCTCCACGGTATCAGTACATCCCCCATCACTAGTAAGTATTATACACATCCCTCCAGTTACCATATTAACAGCATTATATCCATCTGTTCAGCATCAGAGCTGACAATAGTTGAGCAGTACTGCTTGTTTTTTACAATCAGATTAAGATGGTTTTGGCAGCCAAGCATACTTTAGTTCTGAATAGACGCAGCTTCTAATGAGAGCTCATCTATGTTTAAATTTTCTAGCTTCTAGCATGGCCAGTTGATGCTCCAGAGACTGTGACTGTGGTCACCATTGCTCCTGATTTTCATGGTGTTCATAGCGGATGTATCACCAACCTGAAGAAATACACTGCTTATTATACGTCAGTTCTGTGTTTCACCACACCTGGAGATGGACCACGAAGCACACCGCAGCTGCTACGCACCCTTGAAGACAGTGAGTAGTGAGCACTGGTAGAGAATTTCAGTGCTCAGATTTTGTCTGGTTCGATATAAAAGCCAGAATTTTCACATCTGGGCACTTAAAATCAGACCTTAAGTTTACAAGCAGTTTGTAGTCTCTTCTTAAGTTAATTCACATCAGATGATGACCTCAGCCAGTTGTCCGTATGTGTTCTTTTAGCGGGTGGAAAATGAAAGGCATTTAATATTTTTCTCGTTATGAACTGAACTTAGGTGAATTCTTTTAAATTGCTTAGGAACTGAAAGCTCCATAGCGTGGTTCAGCTAACACAATATGTTGTTTGTCTGTGAACCCTTATGCTCTTAAGTCCATGTTTAGGCATCCAAATAAATAGGAATTGATCTTCTGAGGAACTGAACACCAGAACTTACTGTGGAGATAAGTGATTAATTTAAGATTGTTTCCTTCTGCTATTCAATATATTGAAAATCTCTATATCTATATTATATTGCAAGTATTTGTATAAAATAGAAAAACCAGCATCATGACAATTCAGTAGCTTTTACTCTTTAAAACTGAAGTCAAATTCATGGAATGAAATAAAAAGAGCTGGATCATTTAGCTTATAAATTATTTGCTGCATCAAAAAAATGTTTTGGCCTCTGTGGCTCCCTGAAAGTGTGTGTTTGAGGCATGTTTGGGACTAACAAGTCTAGTCTGTCAGTTGCGGATAATTAAATTGCAGTGGCATTCATAACTAACTGTGTGTCCGCAGTGATCTTGGCTCTGGCCAGGGCTTCAGTCTTCCTCTCACAAAGCATCATAAACACTGCTGCACATTTGGAGATCCAAATCAGAATTTAAAAAAAAAGTCTAATGCAGCCATTAAGGTATTGTTTTTAGAAATACTACTTTGCCTTAATAAGGACCTTTTAGGTTAGTCGATGTTCCCGTAAAGAAAAATTTAATTAACATTAACATTTAGAGAAGTGAGGCTCGAAGTGCTAATTCAATTTTTCATGAGATACTCTTGAAAGAATATGAAGAAAATTAAGTACTTTCCCATGGATTTTCCTTTTGTGATTCACCTCCTCCATGTGCGAGACCTGTGTCCCAAGAACAGATTCTGGACTTAAACCTTTGCATATTAGAAGGTCACAGAGACAGCAATGTAACTACCAGATATCTATGAGCCACTAATATAAACTCATACATGTTTACCTGCAGTTAAAGCAAAAGGCATGGAGGAAAGAAAAACATGCGTTAGGTTCCTGTGTGTCATATTAACATCTTGCCTGTTTTCTTTAGGAAATGAGGCTTTGGCAGTGTAAATGTGTTTGGCTGTCTGTCTTAGATCCATCTGTCTTTCTCCCTCCGAAAACATTTTGATTCCATGACTAATTACAGAGGGTAAAGAAGAGCAAGAAGCCAAAGATATGAGACTCCTAAGATTTCATGAAAATTAATCCACTGGGAAAAAGAAAAGAGACTATTAATATTTCTGCTCAAGGAGGAGAGGCTGCAGAAATGAGCCTTAGAGACTTTGTGGAAAGGGGGAGAGGGAGCACAGTCAAAACATTGGGAATATCTCAGAGAAATGTTGGGATCACGTGCCATTTTAAACACAAGAAAATTCCATCATGAAACATAAAACAAGAGAAAGCCACGCTTTTATTTTGTAAACATTTCTCGTCATATGCAGCTGCATGCTGCAAGGATCTTAGGCAGTAGAGATGACCAAGATTTTTTTTTATTTTGGGTCCTTTAGAATTGTTTTTATGATGAGTGAGAAGTTAAGTGTGGTATGGTATAATGTATCTTTGTGGAGAACTTGTCGAATCTAAGTTGTTTCTGGATTTATGTAGTGGGAAAAGGTTTGAAGGGACTGTCACTCATGTTCTCAGGTGATAATTTTCTGTCTGAAAGCAAAGTTAGGCAATTCTTTAAAAAAAATAATGCAAGCAAATCTGTTTGCTGATGAACTGTAGGTCAAATAAAATCTGACATCCAGTCAGAAGCAATGTGTCCTGGCTTGGTGTAACCTGCACCTGTTTTTCATTATGACATTAAAATTGGAATGCAACTGCAGGAGCTAATTGAAGTGAAGCTTTGTGAGTTCTGTGGCTTGCATGCGTGTAGATACGTGTTCCTGAATAACACATAATTGCTGTGCTCCTGTTAGGTATTCCTGAGATCACTACCAGATCAGCAGTTCTTTCTGTGTAATGCTTCAACTACTAGATAGCGCAGAATGGTTTTGGAAATTTTCCTCACTAGGATTGCAGAATTGCAAATGTGGTTGTAGCCGACCTACTGGCAGGCTTTTTTTTTTTTATCCTAGCTGGAGGGGAATGAGAAACTGGACTAAAATGAAGAGGAAACAAAATATGAAATTGCAGACGAGAAATTGCCAACTGATGTCAGTGGAGCTGGAGGATACTCAGGCAGGGATCCAATGACAGAAGCACAGTGAATATAAAGTGAACAAAAACTCCTTTTTCCAGTACATCGATTGAAGACAGAACAGCAGTTGGATCAAAAATCAGTCAGGATGTCTTCCTTGAAGATCAAAATTGAGGGAGGATGGCATATTCTTGACAGTCATTCCATTTTATACTCTTTCATTGCACACTAGGGAGCTGAAATTTTTAAGAGCTCTTGAGCTACATCATAAAAATCCTTTAAAAGTTTCACACACTTGTATTCATTTTACAGAAGATAGTTGCCATTATGTTGGAAGTTTTTAGAGTTGTTTTGAGACAGTCTATCCAAGTAGCGATGCTGTCCTTGCTCTGACCTTGCATAGGCAAAAGGCTCTTTCCAGATGAGGGTTGCACAGGTGGTGTTGCTCACAGCCACAAGACCTGAGGAGCTGCCCACAGCAGCACAGGTACCCGCAGCATGCTGTAGTGGAGGGAAAACAACAAACACAATCACTTCCAGGATTGCCAGCTTGATTGTTCTAATTAGATTAGATCAAGAAGAAAGACAGAGAACACATTGTGTGCAAGTCCCCTGCTGCCGCTCTTTTTAGTTCTCTGCACAGTTAGGATGACGACTGGATAAAATAATTTATGTGATGATAGCCAGAGTGCTTCTTAACACCTTGCATTCTCCCCTCTCCCCTGCAGCTCTCACTGATGTTTCCAGCAGGCTTCCATTGGCCCCGGCTCAGTGTTTTATTTCTTCAGCCCTAACCTTGCCACATGAATCAGATCAGAAGTAAGTGGGGTTCTCCTGTTAACAGATTTCCTTTTCTGATTGCCAGAGCCAGGAGCTGTGGGACACCTGAGTTTCACTGAGATTCTGGACACGTCTCTCAAGGTCAGCTGGCAAGAACCTGTAGAGAAAAATGGCATCATTACAGGCGAGTATCATCTGCTACCTTTTTTTTTGGAGGAGGTGGTGGTGGAGGAATGTATCATTGCAGTGAAAAAAATGTTTGCATAATAGAGCATTTAGGGAGAACTGGCTGCTGCGAGTGCTGGTTTCCTGGTTCATCTTTTGGGTAATTGAAATGTCAGCTAGGGCACATTATAGAAAGTACGGGTCCAATTACTGGCAGCTCATGATTGTGGTCACTGAAATGGCAGCCTGTATTAGAAATCAGCTCCCCATGGAGTCTATGGTCTTGTTAAGTCTTCCATGACCTCCACCTCTGTTTCTTAATCTCTGAAACTTTGTGAGACGGTGTTTGTCCTTTGCCCCAGAGGTTGGGGTTTCCTATGTTGAATTTACAGCTGCAAAATCTGAATTGGCATTGCTAAGATTTGCAATCAAGTCCAAGCCTGAAATCAGCAGTATCCTTCATCTGTGATCAAGTGGTCTGGCTGTGGACTGCATGACAGAATTTGCATGTCATTACTTAATTTTGTATAAACCATCACAGCAGTTCAGAACTCTCTCGTTTCTTTGATGAGCTGGCTATTTGACTGTTCCCTGCTATTTATCTATTTATTGTGTGCCAATGTAGATGTAACATCAGCAACTTCATTATTTTTCATAAAGGCAGCTATAAATAGTTGAGAAAATCTCTAATTCTTATCAACAGAGGCAATATTGTTTTCAAATGGGAAACTATTACTGTTGCACAGGGTGGACACTATTTAACAAAGGCTTTCAAGGTTTCGAAGTGCAACAAAGCTCCCAAATTTTAAATTATTGGAACTAAAATTGTAGTTGGGAAGGGAGAAGGTAGTTTTATGTGGATCAAAATACTCTGTTTGGGGTGTATCGACATTTAATTTTTATCATTGTATCATAATATTTAGAAAGTAAATATATTTTAGGGGAAAACAACAACAAAAAAAAAAAACAAAACAGAACAACAAACAAAATAGATTTTTTTTTGGCTCCTGAGCATTAAAATGTTATATCAGTCCAATTTCATGAAACATTTTAATTTTGACAGGGCTGATTATTTGGATTGGACTTGCTTCTGTCAGTGTTTTCTCTTAATGTGCACCACTTATACATGTCTTCCATGCAGTTTATAGTACATGTGGATTCTTTACACAGATCATCATCTTCCTTTTTACCATAGTAGCCATCCTGAAATATGCATTGATTTAAATGGTTCAAGATCAGAAACTAATGACTTCTGAAAGCAGAGCAGTATTGATTCAGTGAGAATGGCCAAAGCCTTCAAGCCCGAGTGCTTAAATTTAGGTACCTAAATCTAAATCTAGTTATCTAAGCAAGATGATGTATATTCATCCTTGTAAAGCACCAATTAGCAGCGCTGTGTTTAGTGTTGCAGAATTGCTTTCCTAGAAACGAGCTGCCACCTCCCAGAATGGGTTGAAAACCAGTGGAGTGAAATGATGGACTGTGTTATCGTCGGGGCAAATTGTTTTAGAGAGAAGGAACTCGAGAAGCTCTATCCTTCGTGAAGGAACACTAGTGTAAAAATGCCCAGCAAAGTATATAAGGAAACAAAAATGTCCTTAATGCTGCAAATTGCATTTGGGCTAGAAGAGTAGCCAAACTGTTCATGCCCCTGAGTACCTCAGAGGTTTGTAGAGGGCCCCTTGGAGGTCTGAGCACTCAGGGAGGCATTTCTTCTTTATTTCTGCTCATTGATATCTTTACTGGAACTTCTTGTTCTGTGCACCAGAGCTGGGGGGAGGAAAACACAGAGGGTGGTGCCCGGCAGCCAGCCTGCTCTGGGAAATTGCCCATTACTCTTGATGTAAATCTCCGTATCTTCCTCCTTCCTCAGTAAACACTGATTTATGAGCACCTGGATGTAGACGGACAGTTCGTGATTGGGTGTACTGCTCGCTTGTAGAGAATTTACTGCAGATCAACAGAAAATTATTTCTGAAACTCTTCTGGTCATTAGTTTCTGTTAGGCAGCGTTTTATGGAGAGGGTGCAGAGCCGAAGCATACGGGCGGGCTCTGCAGCACCTCTCCTGCTCTCACGTACACCAGAGGCAGAGGAAGTGCTCTTTGCCCGGCCCTGTCAGACTCCCCGTGCGTGTTGCTGGCAGTGATCATGTCTGTAAATCAGAGAGCACACTTTTACCAACCACATGTCCTAAAGTTCTGCCCATCTGTCAGTCATTGTGGCTTAAGTGCTACTTGAGGGTATGCCTGTTGTTGTTCCTTTCCTTCAGCGTTTTTTCATCTGGTTTTGTTATGCATGATTACGTTTGGCTTTGTGTCAGTTCGGCATATATGTATGTATTTTCTGTTTCTGTGTTTATACAACTAGAATTTAACTATACTTTCGGGACTGAAATATCCACAGTAAATGCTGCCTCTTTGCCTTTTCTTCAGTCTGCATGCGAATTTACGGTATTTTTCGTGGTGAACATTTTTTTCCAGTAAATAAATACGTAGAGACTATGTGCCTAATGGGCAGGAAAGCTGTGTCTCATCCCTGTAGTCACAAGGGAGAAAACATAAAATGTTCAAAGAATAATCACCAACATTTGATGTATATGGAAAGTTTATCTAGATGGGAGAGAAGAAATCTGTCACTTCAGATTGTCTTGTGCATGGTACAGGAAACTTCCTATTGTTTGTAAGTCACAGACAGGGAGAGCATTAGAAGTCTGCTGCTTATCTCTTATTCTGTTTATTGTTTGGAACAACGCATTCTGTTTTATTCCGAGGTGGTACTCCTTGATTCCCTCTGCCAGCCCATGCGCAGGGTTCAAAGCAGGCACGGCAGGGTCACCCGCAGCTCGCGGGCAGACAGATGAGCCGCTGCACGGCCCTTGCCCAGCCTCTGCCCCATCCATGGCTGCACGCAGACATTCCTCTGGCTGGGCTCCCAGCTGCTGGTTTTGTGTCCTCAGTGCCACGGCTTGAGAAGTGGGAAAATGCACAAGGGCACCTTCCTTGGACTGTTTCTCACTCATCCACATTGTCCTGTCTGGAACAAGCATAGCACCCACAGCCTTTGAAAGAAAGGGGATGGTAGCGATGGTGGTTCTGTTTGCAACTCCTTGTTGATTCTCACTCAACCTTTCAGTTCGCCCTCTGTTTATAAAGTCCTTAAAGTCCTTAAGTTTTGTCAAAATCTTCGTGCAGATTTTAATCTTGCCTGTACTATAAAAACTCTGATCACTGGTAAATGATTCTCAAGCAGAGAGCCTCAAATCACTGCAGAGTCTCTGAGATATTGGTAAATTACTGCCTTAATTAAATCCTATTTAACAGATGGGATGTTTCAGACACTTAAAACTGGCTCCAGGTGAGCATTCAGGAGTTTTTCTCCTTCCCCTAGGTAGTTTGTAGTCAGAAGAGTGGTTGAAATGTAGCTGGACTGGTTGAAGTATCGCCTCTTGGCTGTTTATCACTGCCCTTTCACTTGAAGCATAATTAACGACTATGTGATTACTCTGAGCCCATTTTCATGCACAAGTATGTTAACTTGAATCCATTAGTGATGGCAGCTAGCACCAGAGGGAGGATGCCATCTCACACCTTTCAAGCTCTCTCACAAATGTGTGTCTCACCAAGCTTTTAGCTCATGAGATGATGTTTCCTTGTTGATCAAGACCATAAGGTATTTTGCTAGTTCAATATGTTAATCAGCTTATGTTCGGGGGGGGGAAAAAAAGAAAGCAAAACAAAACAAAAACCCTCCTCCCCCACAACTGGTCTGAATTCCTCATCTCGTATGATAGGTACAGGAACCCAGTAGGGAGTTTCTCTAGCCAGCTTGCCTCATGCGTGGCTCTCTCAGTGGGATTCCTTTCTGTTAGTCCTTTTCACTCACTTCCATTTCACAGGCATTCAAGAGCTATGTGTATTTTTTTTTTCCCCTGAGTCAAATCACAAAGAAAGCTACAATCAAGCAAACTTTTCAGACACGCTCTCTGGAGGCTGGCACAGTAAGGTTCAAGTGGGTTCAAATGAGAATAAAGTAGGACTGGGCAGGAGAAGGACAAGCAGATTTGGAGGTAAAATTGAGCAAATCAGACAGTAGAAAGTTTCAAAAGTTCTTGGAAGGCAAATGGTTATAAAAGTGATAAAAAGGAAAGGGTTTCAGAGCCTGGTTATGATATAAGAATAATATAGAGGTCAGGGTGAGTGCAGTTTTGGACAATAGATTGGCTACACTACAGTTTTGAAAGAAAGGATAATGATTCACCTTGCTAAAGGATTTGTGCGAGGAACAAGCAGTGGGGAGTAGGGTTTTTTTGGTTCCTAGAAGATTCCCACAATGTTTCTGCATGATCATTATTGTTAGATTTGTAAGTATTTCTAGATACATAGCAGCGAAGGTTACTTCAGCCTGGAAAAGGGGTAGGTGTACTAAGTGCATGTAGATTTTTAATTAGATATTCTGGCTGGTGAGAAAATGTTATATTTTCCAGTGTTTCTTCCTATTCATTTTGTAGGGTTCACAAAATGAAAGTCCACCTTTCTTTGAGCTTATCCCCAGGTTTCCTAGGCATTTCACAGCAAGCACTGTATATTCATAGAAAAATACAAATAGGCCATTGAGACTCCATGTCCACCCCCACCTGTAATCTGATGGGCAGATGACACCCCCTGGGTACCTATGTCAATTGCTTGTTAGAAATAAATGTAGTAGAAAAATGCTTTGATATTTTAGCCAATGTTTACCTCAATTTTTTAATTTTTTTTACTGTTTACAAAAGATTTCCATAATGGAGTAGAGTAAGAAATAAATCATCCTACAATAGACCACAAGCAAATCTTGCAGAAGCAGTAATTTACCAGTCTCTGGGTTGTTGCATAATAGTGCTTTAGAAGAAAAACTAGACTCCCACCACTGTTACAGCCCCCTGACTTTGTGTAATTATTTTTCAGGCTATCAGATCTCTTGGGAGGTGTATGGCAGAAATGAATCTCGTCTTGCCCGCACGCTAGCCAACGCAACACTTGAGTACAAGATCACGGGGCTGTCATCTCTCACCACATACACGATCGAGGTGGCAGCTGTGACCGCAAAAGGGAGCGGATGGGTCACATCCTCCACCATCTCTTCTGGTGTGCCTCCAGGTTGGTAAAATATCATGAAACAAATTAAAGCAGGCTGATTCCAGGCTGACTTTGATTCAGTTATAATAAATATGGGTGGGTTTATAAAGCATCAGAATTCTTTACCGCATATAATGTAAAGTTAATTCTTAGAACAGATGAAAATATTAGCATGAATACACCCACAATTTGAAATTACCAGAAATTTGAAGCTGTTTGGTACACATTAACTAAAAAAAAAAAAAAAATTAAAAAAAAAGTAACGTGAAAAAGGAGCAGACAAAAAGTGGATACAGTACAGATACATAAAGATACATACAGATACATAAAGTGGATACAGTACAGAATCTCTCGATATTTATGATATTTACAAGGTAACATAAGAAGAAAGCCTAAATCAAATCAGAAAGTTTTGGTTTTTGGGAAAAATAGTGTTTGGATGCTGTTAAAAGGGAAAGGTTTTTCTATTTATAAGTAGTATAGCTTATGTCACCTATAAGAGGACATTTGTATAATGAAACTAAAATATTTGCAAGATTTGGCATTTGTGGCTTGAGAAAGATTTGGGAAGAGGTAGTCCTCTACTCCACTGTCTGATTTACCATTTAGATACCTGTGAATTGTTTGATTTAGCATTTACCGTTTGGATTTTAAAATTCTTTACTCTCCTTCATCCTGTATAGAAAGCAAACTAAAAAGCCATTTCAAACCTCAAAACAGCAGTTTCAGTTAATTTATAGGCTATACAAGTAGAACTTTCCAAAGTGGAACAGCTAACTTATATCCCTGATGCTAATCAATTTTTTCCCCTTTCTGGTATTTTTGAACTTTTCTGTGTGTCTTGAAGTATGCTCGCCTTTCTTTTCCCCTAATCACAGGTAATTGTGACAAGTTGCAGACTGGATCAATGCCATGCTGCCTGTTGTTACCCAGATAACAGCATTATCCTGTTTGGTCAGAGTTAGTTTATTGATCATAGTTCCCACAAACGTGAAGTAAGAATCAAGAAATATTTTGTATTCATGCGTACTTGAAATACGTGCCAAAAATCTGCCCATTTTTTGCCTGCTGCATTTGCACATAGTACAACATTATGAATGATTACTGATTATAATACTAATTTCCATTACTTATGAATGCAGGTACTATTGGGAAATTATTCTAAACAATCTACATTTAATCCCTTTCCTGAGCTTGCTTTTGTTGATAATTCAGATAGTATTAAAAATGTAAATGCCACTCTAAGCTTGACTGATGTGAGGCAAAGATCTTATTGGAGCTCCAGATTTTTCTGCATAGGTCACCCTTTTATTTACAATAGGAATTAAATATATATATATATATCATTTAGCTTTATTCAGCCATCGGAAATAGCTTCTAAAACCCACCTATTATAGGTCAGTGTAAGAAGCATAAAGTTTTCCCTTTACACTACCTGAAAACTTGAGTCTTTTTCAGTTGTTAATACAATAAAGCTGTGTTTACCATAAGAAGTAAGTAAGTACTATTGCCATTTTAATTCTAGAGAAACAGAAGTGCAGAGAACTAGGTGACTTGACAAGTGACTAGCAGATCTGGAGCTGGGAAGTACCTTCCCCCCGAGCCACCACGCCTTGTCTGTTACTCAACTTCTCTAAAATAATAGCTGTAACTCTGTAGAGGGGCTCTCTTCTCTTTTTATCTGTAAAATGTGGTGCATGCTTAGAGCAGCAGAAATAGTAGTGCTTTATTAAATACTCTGCCCAAAAAAAAAAAAAAAGAAAGAAAACCCCCACAACATTTCATCTACAGTAATTGGTACAAAGGTACTTTATATGCTGAAACACTGAACGTCAGCCTGTGTTATAGAGCCTTATTACCAAGAGCATTTCCACCTCTCATGTATATTTATTTCTCTTTTTTACAGAACTTCCAGGTGCTCCGTCCAACCTGGTGATCTCTAACATCAGCCCTCGCTCTGCCACGCTTCAATTCCGGCCAGGTTATGACGGCAAAACCTCCATCTGCAAGTGGATAGTTGAAGGCCAGGTATGTCCCTGAGAAAAGGCTCCTAATGAAGTTTCCGAGGAGTTGAAAAGGGTCCAAAGAGTTAATTTTTGTTTGGATTACAGTTTTTGTTTAACTGCATCAAAGCTCTTCAGCATGTTTAAGTTGTTATTTTAAAAATGGTTTTAAATCTGAGTTTAGGTTCTGTTAGGTATGTTTTCAAACCAGATGCAAACCTAAAATTATTATCACATAGAGCAAAAGTACAGGAAGAATTGCACCCGAACAGTAAAGATACCATTATTCATGACACTGAGTGCATTTGTGCTGTCTTGTAATGAAATATACTGAGGTTTTCTATCCAGGTCTTTAGATATGAATAGGATGAATTCTCTTCTTCATCAACTTTAAACAATATCCCTCTTTCTGCTGTCATTATGCCTTGGAGTAGTTATATATTCCTCATTTGTTCTTGTGACAGATGAGCTTTGCTTCTTCCTTTCCACCCACAGATCTTTATAAATAATATAATCTGTTTTTAAGACCAAATGTTGGACTTCTTAAATCACCGTCACCAATTAGACATGTTGATACAATCACTTCACTTGGTAATGAGACTGTTGTGAACAAGTTGGTACATTTTGTACAATTTACATACACATGATCGCATATTACAGAATTAAACACTGAAATCCTATAATATGGTGGCTTGGCACATTCTGAGAAACGCTTTTGTGCTGGAGCACCACATTGATACGGCTTGGAATTTGTTAATTTTGTAATCACATGAGTTGCAGAAAGCCACTGAAATGAAATAAATTCGAGTATTTGAAAACTGCAATAATAATTACCATGAGGTTCATCTGCATCCTTGAAGAGTCCCGAGTACAGATAGTGGTTGAAGGGTTCTTGGTGTGCAGGGAGGGAAGAAGGGAGAATCTCTCCTGTTCACAAACACCCTTATGGTGTGGATGGGATCACCCTTATGATGTGGATGGGATGCATGGCATGTAAGGTAAAGTCAAGAGACTAATGGTTCTTACAGATCCTGTGTCCACCAATATTTGCTCCATCTGGGGAAGGGACACAGCCAAAATCGCAGCAGAATCTGTCATGCTGAGTCAGAGCAGTTCTTTTTACCACAGCTCTCCCAGCAAGTTTCTCCTGCACTATACCTCACTGTTCAGCTTTGGCACAGCAAGAAATGTTGTTCCGATTAGATTTAATACTTGGAAAAAAAAATCTTGCTCACATAATTAACAAAAAAATCTTTTCAGTTATGCAAAGAAATTGATGATTCCTTATGGATATAGCAAATCCTGTTTCCAGGATGACAGCCGCATATAATCCTTTGTTCACAGCCCTTTTCTGCCAGCACTCCAACTTAAACTCCTCTTCTCTCTCAAAGTGCAATTTCACAGCACCTTTAGCCAGTCTAGACCAAGAGGTCTTGTTGTCCTGCTCTCTTTTTTCATCCCCATCACTCCCAGCAAGACTTCCTCTTGTTTAGCTTCTGCCTGCACCAGTTCTGGTGCAGCCATACCCGGAGCTGCTACAGGACTCGATCCAGCCAAGAACAAATGAGTTTCAGACAGTTCGACTCCACTCAGGTTCTGTGTGTGATCAGAAGAGCATCACTGTAGGGGAGGAGATGAGAACATGGTGGTGGGAGCAGAGATGAGGGCAGGACTGCCCCCATCCTGGCTTGGATCTAAGCTGCCATGGACCTACCATCTGGACTTCATGGGTTTTTATGCTTTACCTTTCAGAGACACACAAGTTTTCACAAAACAGCTTCCAGTGAAACCCCATTGTTCACTTACACCTCTCACTCACATTTGTTCAAAGCAAAGGTACATCTGTGCCGTGATGCAGACTACTGTTGCATCATCTGTATTTTAGCACAAATTACCATAATTGTTCTTGAGGACTGTGTTACGCTGAAGGGCAGTGGTTATACCCAACTTACCAACAGTATTTTCTAAACAGAAGTTTAGAAGTTACACACACACACACAGACACCCTGCCACCAACATGTTTTTCTTCCTTCTCCCTTTATGTGGCACGAGGTTTTGTTGATGAGGGCAGGTTTAGAAAGTCTTCCAAATTTTCCATTTTGGCTAAGTGCCATTTTTGAAATCCGATACTTCATGAATAATTTGTATGAAAACACAGCTGGGAATTCCAGTTTGTGTGAAAATTTGTACATCTGGCCTTGGCTTCTGCTTTTTGTGCTGGGGTGTAAATTCATGGGATCCACTGTGGAACTAATTCTCAGTTATGTCAGCAAACATAAGAAGGAGAATTAGGTCTTTAAGAGTTTATTGCTACTAGATACTGAAATACCAAGTGTTGAAAATCTCATTTCTGTGTTTCTAGTAAAGCTCCTTTCTGTACTTCTGAAAGGATTTCTTAAAAAAAAAAAAAAAATCAGCAGCAGCTTCTTCTCCATCTTTGCATCTAGACTGAGAGGACTGTAGCAAAGTGGATTTCCAAACAGCTAAATAAAAATACCAATGCCATTTAAAAAGTGTTTCTAAAATTGCTTTTCCATTACATACAGTATAATCTAAAGAAAAAGAAGGTCTAATATGTTGTAAAGGTTTTGCAGAAACTTGTTCAGAAGGTCCAGCAGTAACTGTCTTGTGGAATTGGCACAAGTTACATGTTCATCCCGAAAGAATTTCACTAAGTCGTCCTTATTGCCACCAATCATCCTGAACTCTCAGATGCAGTTAGAGGAGTTATTGTGGACATATTTTTCTGGCAATTTGCAAGCACAAATGAGTATGAATCCCTGCTATTGTTCACATGGTTTCATGTTTGCACCCTGTCTATGCTGCAACCCACTTTCAGCTTATTTTTCTTCGGATTTTGTCGTAAAATTATATAAATGACAGTGTTGTAACTATGCCTTGGTAGGTAGTCCATATCTTTTAGCTTTCTATGGGCTGATTAGAGAAGCTGGGCTAACTTCTGCCAAGTTTGATTTGTTTTCTGGTTAATGTTAATTAATGAGTATATGGACTAATGTAGAGTTTTTGCTTAAAGCCTTTCTGCTGTTTTTAGAGAGATTTCCTTTGAATATTATTGTGAGCAGCAGCAGAAATGGAAAGGGGAGATTCAAAGTAGTAAAACCTTTAAAGTATTCTCACTGTATTCTCTTGTAAAGCTGTGAGTTGGGACATACGTAACTTTAAACATGAATTTTCTGGTTTTGTGGGTTAAGTCAGTGACCCAGATAGGATTCATCCATTGTATAAGGTGATTCTCTTGGTGTCGTTTTCACTTCAGAGCTGGCAAATAAAGTGTCTGAAACTCTGACAATTTTATGCCTTTGCCAATCTTTAAATCAAAAATGGGTAAATCGATTTAAGGATTTTGTAAGAAAAAAAATTGCACCCAGGCTGACATCCTGTGAACCAAATTTCTCCCACAGTGACTTCAAATGCCTGAGTTATAGACCTCCATAATGAAAACTCTGACATATCTTGAACTATAGTGGAACACAAGGTACCTCTATAATGTACAGAAATATTGTGTTTCCCAATCCTGCAGTTAGTTCTTAATAACTGTTCACAATTTTGGTAGCATTATTGTCATTAAAAAAAAAAAAAAAAAAAAAAAAGATTTTACTTTCCAAATTTTAATTGGTTTTGATTTTTAAGTCAAAATTCTGCAACATCACTCGCATAGTATCCATCAGACAATGTTAAGTCAATAGAGTCAATTGATAGGATATGTAAAATCTTCCATTTTAGAAATGGAGAGACCAGTGCCTAGAGAAGTAAAGGGGTCTGACATCATTTCCAATATTGTTTTTTACTGTCCCGTTTCTGTAATAATAAATGAATATGCCCTTTTATTGAACATAATGCCTTGGGAACAGTCTATAGATGGAAATATATATGTGCCAGCTTGTGATGGCTGATAGTTATGGGGAATCATATGAAGTGACTTGGCGGACGTAGGTATTTTAATTGTGGCAGTCCCCACAGACCTCCTGGGGATCATGGCCCTATTATACTGAGAACTGTTAAGATGCAGAGTGCATTTCTTAAGGAGTTTTTATGCTGATGGCAACAGCAAAGCAGTTGGTGTTCTCATCTGCCTCCTAAAACAATGCACACATGAATACATGTGCACCTGTCACAAACATAATCCTTTTCTGAACTTTGCATTTACTGTTATCCAAAAAACAACAATGAGAAATAAGCCTCCAAATTAACTTTATGTAATGCAGGCTGGCTCACAGTGGACTCCCTGGCCCCCATAGGACTCTTATTCTAACCATTTCTCACAGCTCTTTTTGCCTCATGGGAATCCCTTTGTACTCTGATTTTTGAAACGGATACATTTCCTCTGATCTAACATCAGAGTTTTTCGGGAAAAATAATTTCCTTTTCCTTCAAGAGCCTGAAACTTGGAACCTACTATAGATCTTGCAGAAGTTAAAAATACAGGAGTCCATCACTGAATGTTCTGTTCCAAGACCCATTTCTGAGATAATTGAGTAAGTGAAACTTGTATTGAGTAACAGTGACCTAGAATTGCATGGCCTCATGAGGCAGAAGTCATGCAGAAGTCTCCAGGCTGTTTACCAAGCTCCCCTAGAGCTATTCACCCTCCAGTCCTCCTGCTTTGGAAAAAATCCCCACAAAGGCAGCACGCTCTTAAATGTGCTACTGATTGCAGTAGCAGAATGGCCCAAATGCTGACTGCAGATTATGGAGCATTACCAGGTATTATTCTAAATAAAGCAAGTTCCTGATCTATTTGTTTTTAAAAGTTTTTTTTGTTTGTTTGCTTTTCTGAATTACTGAAATATGCCTGTGCTTGATTTCTTCTGCTCCCTCTCTATCACTGCCTTTCATCAGAGAATGAGTCTGCAAGAGGTTAATTGGGATTGTCTGTGCTGCTGCTTTGCCCAGGGTCCCCCAGCTCCTGAACCAAGTAGTGGCCACCTGTTGCCAGCTGGCTCCTGAGCTCAGGGACAATCAGTATAGCGGGCTTGGTTGGCATCTGCCATTTCCTTGTAGGCTACACCCATCCTTCCTAGCAGGGAATGTATTTAAAATTAGAAAGCTATCTCCTGGGATAGCTTTTGGGGAGCTTGCCATAGTCCTGTGCACATAAAAGCTTTCACCAGCTCTCAATCAGTAAAAGATCCTTAATATTTTCACCTTTGCAGCCAGCTGGTAAATGCATATCTGCAAAACAGGCAGGGGTTTTGGACACCTCTCAAGCTTGAGTCAATGTCAATTGTTCACAGCCCTGTGAGCCTCTGGGTCTGAACCATGTGGTCCTTAATGTGTATTAATGACCTGCCTGCTGCTGCATAATGATCGAAACCTGTGGTCTTTTTTTTTTTTTTTCCCTATGCAAGAAATATTTTAAAAGCTTTTATTGTTCTTGGAATATAAAAAGAAGACTCTAACTCACTACTGGAGATTATTTGCAGCCTCCAAAACACTGAATTGTTGCTATACAATTACTGCAGCACTTTGAGGAGATACTGTTAAGAGCAAGGAATTTTGTAAAAATAAGCATTCTAGAGCATGCATTCTACAGAATTAATCAAACTTTTAATAAAAAGCGTTCTGTGTTTCCGTGACTGAAATCAACCCTCTCTTCCTTTCTTTGTTCATGTAGTTGTTTTTTAAATGACATCTCTATCATCACTTTGGTCTCTGTGTTCAGTTTAGGTCTGTTCTGTTTTACCGTGCAGACCTGTCTCAAGATGCTTCCTTTAAGCTTCTCTATCCATGAACTTCACTAAAATTTTTGGAGCACAGTTGGGACTGGGAATTTCAAAGGTCCATAAAATAAATGTCAGTGTAGATGATAAGATCTTTGGTGTTTAGCAGTGTCTGTGATACCATCAAGACTGAAAGACCCACCAACACCTTTGCAACCACATTCCTCCATGAAAGCAGTCCTCTGTCAGGAAGATCACAGAGGCTTCCTTTCGCTGTGCAATGCAGAACTTATTTCTTTGGCCTAATTTTCCTTGTGTCGTTTCTTCATGCACAAACATAAATATGCAGCACATCAACTCCTGAGTGAATAAAGAACTAAAACATCTATAAATAAATCAGGCGGCTTCTTCTGTAGGGGAAACAAAGAGTGAAAGAAACCTCATTTTCTGTTCAAAATACTTGGGATTTGCTAGATACTTTGGGCTATGTTGCCTATCAAGTGCCTTGACAATGTCAATGGCTGTAGCTAGTATACAGAACTCGTAGGGATCTATTTAAAAAAGATTAAAGAGAGTAGCTCTTTACACACTGGGTCTTGAGCTTCTGAAATTTGTTGCCACAGCAGGCTGTGGAAGTAGATAGTGTCAGAAGGTTAAAAAAGGATTAGTCACCTTAATGGACATGAAGTCCATAAATAGATACTAAAGGGAATAGCTGCGTATGTCCCTCTAATATCCCTCAACCCAGAATTGTGGATACCAGGGCAGGGTGAGGAAGCTGACTACAGCTATGGCCAGGATCGCAGCTCTCACAAAACGCTACTTGTGGTTTCCATGTTGGAGCTGGAATGCTGGCTGCCTGGTCTGCTTGTCTCACCCCACAGGATATTTTGTATGTTCTTAAATCTTGTTGAAGTGGGATCGTCCTGGAGCTGTAGTGAAAGAGCAGAGTGATGAGAGCATCACTCCCTCAATGAATCGAAGCAAAGACCCACTTCGTTGTGGCAGGGCTGAAGCACTGGAGTAAAAAAGTGTACGGTGCTAGGAAATTACAGCAGGCAGTCTTGTCTAAGATCCTCAGTGTTTCTACACTTGTGAATCCCCAAAGTGAAATTCAGCCATCTACCACCTCTCTTCCATCTCCTATGGCTCTTAAGCACACAGCTCTGCCTGCTCATACTGCCGCCTTCCAGGGTCCCACGTCGGGCTGGCCTTCCTCTCATGTCTTGTTGACCTCCTTCTTAAGTCCTCATTCATCTTCATAGCATCTCCAAAAATCTATATGGAAAGTAACGCTTTTGGCTCCCATCACCCTTCTGTCCCTTCTAACAGTGCTGTAGATGAGGGACGTGTTGGGCTGATTCTCAGCAGTGCTGTGATTAATTATTACAAAGCTCTGCATGTGGAAGAGCCTGGTCTAAGTGCAGCCCAGTAGATGAGGTTAAAACACTTTAGTTCTTTGATTTTTGTTCTTGTTTCTCCATCTTCATTTCTGTAGCATTTTGCCTCCATTGAGACTTACTTAGTATGCATCAGTTCATGTGAGTTATTATCAAGACTATTTTTCATTTTGTTATATTACTCCTTAATATTTTTTGTATTGCGGAAGTGAGATTGAATAGGGTAATAGCTCTCACAGGGTTTTTCTGGTATAGATCCTATCAGAGAATCCTTGTGAAGTACCAATCAGGTACACATTGGCTAACTTGGCTATGTTGTTGCTTTACAAATAACTAATGTCTTGTTATGTGAAAATAAATATTAAATGGATATCACGTTTAGAAGTATTTGTCCTTCCGTTGCACTTGGTAGCACACATTGCAAAACTGGGTATGTAAAATTATGTATATATATATATATATACACAGATATATAAATATACACCCATAGATACGCAACACAGGCACATATAGTCTGTTTTATATTTGTTCTTACCTTTCCTTTATACAGGTTGGTGTATTGGGTGATGAAGAAGAGTGGGTGAATCTCCACGAGGTGGAGAATGAACCTGATGCTCAGATGCTGGAGGTGCCAAACCTTACTCCTTACACTCATTACAGGTAAGAACAGCAGGTAATTAGCTGCAGTGGAGGGGGGGGGGAGGGGGTGGAAAGGAAGGAGAAAAAAAAAGTTAATTGCATCATGGAACAGCTTTCCTAATCAGTAACAGCTGGCTGTATTTTGTTATCCGAACAAAAGGGAAAAGGTTCACTGTTTCCACAGTTTATACTTAAAATTGTTTGTCTTATTCTGTTAATTATAATTTGCATGCAATATAGTTCATAATATTAAAGAGGGAAGACAAGTGCAAAGTGAAATGGTATTATGAGTAACTGATATCTTGTGACTTCTCTCATCTAAAGGGCGCACCAGTGTAACATCAATCAGTGATAAATCAATTGTAGTTAAACTGGTGCAAACTTGTAATTACATATTTACAGCAGTTCAAACATCATTTTATTGATTTAGCTTAATTTGGTAACATCAATTAAATGAAGCCTTTGTTTGTAAGAATTTCCCAAATTAAACTTAATAGATATATGCAAGGCTTAAGCTGACTGAAGTGCATCTACATTATGGGTGCACCCCTGTTAAATTAGATTGATTTTTAAATCAATGCAATGCAAGTGATGCGTTGCTTTAGTATAGACAAGATTTGAGAATTTGAGATATTCAATCCTAACAAAAATACTTTGTGAAATAGCTTGCTAACGTAAAGGCTGGTTGGCAAGGAGGTATAGTGACAAGTGTTAAATCAACTTACAAGAAGCTTTGTACATTTTCCCCTGGCTGAAAGGCCAGTTAGCTATCCCATGTGCTGTAGAGAGCTAGCATTAGACACAACCAAAATAAAGTTTGTATCATTTAAAACTAATTGGTACACCACTAGTCTACTTCCCGTAGTCAAAAGCCCAGAAACATAGTGGATTTCACACAAACTCTCCACTGAAGTGTCCTATATCTCACCCTTTTTATTAAAGTACTTTACTTTTTATCCTTTTTTTTCCTTTTTTTCCTTTTTTCTTTTTTTTTTTTTTTTAAATAAAAGCTCTTTCTAAACTTTGGTACATGAGCAGAGAGAACTTGTACAGAGGTTTAGAAAAATGACCTAGGTTGAAAAGACTTTGCTCTCCAAAATGGTAGATCTTTAAAGCTGAAGAGGCATGGGTGATAGTAAAGTGCAGGTTGTACCAGAGCTCAGTGTTCAGAGTCAATGCAAAGTATCACTTACACACATACCAGAGGCATTGAGAACTGTCGTAGGGCTAACAAATAATAAGGAAATATATGATGTGTTTGGGATATATATATATATTTTTATATCAAACTTTCTGGCTTATTTTGCTGCTACATCTCATTTCTCTCTCTGGAGTATCACACTCATTTTCCTTACGTACCTACTGAATATTAGAGTGATCCCTGATCCCTCTGATTTTCTTCATCATCATTTGTACAGTAAAGCAGCTCCTTGAATTTTGCCTATTTTCTCTCACAAACACAAAGATGAGCTTTTTTATTTTGTTTGTCTAGAACAATTTTATATAATTTTTTTGAAACTTAGAGAGTTGTTGCCAAATGGATTTGTTGTTCTCTAGTCAGCTTTACTTATTACCTACTTAGGAAATAAATCATGAAAGCTAATTATCAGACCACATCTTTATCGGCCAGCTTCTTTTCTATATTTTGTGCCAACGTTTGACAGTAGAATCAAGGACAGTATTTGTTTAATGTGTTTCCTTTAATGTATTTTCCAAGGAGATCAGGGAAGATAAGTAAACACAGCTATGTTGACTAGCTCACCCTTTTCCCAAGCTCAGTCATTAGGTCCAAAATTCAATTGTTTAATATGAACAGGTCATGTATTTATGTGCA
The DNA here is from genome assembly GCF_013377495.2 of Cygnus atratus. NCBI lineage: Eukaryota > Metazoa > Chordata > Aves > Anseriformes > Anatidae > Cygnus > Cygnus atratus. The sequence goes on along the minus strand of NC_066376.1, from coordinate 4,402,582 downwards.
AGTGCTGGATGCCTCTAATTGCAGTACCGTCTTGTGTTTATGATGGGTGAGAGTATCTGAAATGTACAGCACGTCTTAATTATTTGGTGCTTCCTGAAAAAAAGATTTCTCTAAATCTCTTCTGACCCAGTAGGGATTTCTATTGCAGAAGAGATGGTTTCAAGCAGACAGGTTATTTTTTAAAGAACCATATCCATATTAAATAACTTAATCTTACTTGTGCAGGAAAGCTGAAAATGCAGCATGGGGATAAATCAGCTTTTTTCAACCAGTAATTGAGGGGAAATGTTATCACCAGAATACTTTTTTATATTGACAGGGAATGAGAATATCTGAAGTTTGATATTTTAATACCTTTCTGGATGTATTGTGTAAGTGCTGCAAGAGAAAATCACTTACAGCTAGCATAAGTTCATCAGACTTAGCATAATTAATGTGAATTTCTCACACAAATACCTAAGTTTCTAATAGACACTAAGCTAATCTCATTTTCATTTTTTTAAATACCTGAGAGGATCAGAAAACGGTTACTATCAACCATTCAGTGGTGAATACAAAGGGGACCTACACGCGATGACCTTTGCAGAACATTTAGAGAGACCCCATTCGTGTTTTCCCACCCTTTGGGTGTTCAGTGCCTCTCGTTGAGCCTCATCCCTCTGCTGCAGGTTCCGGATGCGGCAGGTGAATGTGGTGGGCCCCAGCCCTCTGAGCCAGCCCTCGCGGGTTATCCAGACACTGCAGGCTCCTCCGGACGTCACCCCTGGGAGCGTGACCGTGCGCACGGCGAGCGAGACCAGCCTGTGGATGCGCTGGGTGGTGAGCCATCGAGTGGTGATGGGGGGGTGCCAGCGCCTGAGGCGCGGAGGCAGTCCCCAGCTCAGCAATGCTATTTTTTTCCTTGCGTTTGGCATAAGGAGTGACGGCAAAATGATTTCCTTTTTCAGAATACTCGGAAATCTGAGACTTACCTTAAGTGCCTTATTAATCACTTAAATTGCCTACTGCCACTGCCTCTGCCACTTCATCAGGGGAATATATGCCTGTGTGTAAAGCCTCAGCTTTTGAGACTCTAGTTCCACAGTCTGGGTCAACATGTGGGACAGAAATATAATACTGGAGCCAATTTGCAGTTTCCTAGGGCTCAGTTGTTTGCTCTGTATAAAACAGCCACCAGAAGGTACACACAGGCCATTGACAGTCATCCTGCCTGTACTGAATAGCTGCAGTTCAAAGACAGCAAAGTTTGCATGTTATGCTCCTGTAAGAAGATATTTATGTGAAGGTTATGGAGTTATGTGATAAAGTGTAGACACAACAGATTAATTGCAAAGATGCAGTGATTGATGACACTGTTGTGCCCCTTTGACTGTCTCACCTACCTGTAGGGTGGCCACACTGGGACTTGTTTGGCAATTAACCTGCTCCAGAATGTTTTTTCTTCTCGCCTGTTAGGTTGGATTTTCCGCTGGGGTTACTGTGGTGTGAAGCTGATGAAGTGCAGATTTCCTTTTGCCCAAACGTTAGCTTTCCCATGCATAAACTCATTACAGCTGGAAGTCAAAATCGGGCTACAGAAACAGGAGGGGATTTCTCCCATCAGCGAGGAATAATTCTAATTTGTCAATGGAACAGGAGTTAGTTCTGAACCTTGAAAGCCCAAAACATCAAACGCGAAGGCATCACCTCAGGATGTGTAGAAAAGCCTTTGCAGTTCATTTGATAGGACCCACGTAACTCCTTCATGGCTTTACCGTGTGAATAGCGTGCCCACATTGTTAAACCTTTGGTACTATAGCCAGACCTACACGTCTTACATCAAAATTAACTCAAAGTTGTTTTAGAGACTTTTGAAAACTTTTAAGATTGTGTTTTCTTGCTGTACTATCTGGGAGCCTGGTTTTCATGAGTCCAACTGTGCAAGGTTCAGAAGGAGCAACAGCCACAGCTAAAAATGCCCCGGCATACCTTTTTCATGCTTGATAACATCAGCATTTGAAAGTGTTTAATCTCTCTTTTTCAAGACCTACAGGTGAATCTGTGTCCCTCTGGGAGCTGGGAATTCCTTCCTTCCTTCCAACAGAATAAGGGTCACATTTTTAGCCCTGCTTGCCTGCGGGATATAGTCTTCTAAGCTGTGAAATGTTAATGTATATCAAACTTTGCCAGTGAATCAGAACTGAATCTCAGCCATCCGTGGCATCGTGTAGTTAGTTTTATGAGGAGAAACTTGAAACTTCATGAAGTAGGCTAATTATTTCATATTTTAATCTCCCAAATTGCTTGAGGAGTTAGAATACTGGAATAAATCTCTGCTGATAAATGAATAGGGAGAGAGTCAGTAAAAAAGTTTTTTAAAAAATACGATAAATGAATTTGTCACATGCTCCAGCAATTTATCATTCATTTCCATAATTAATCACAAAGCCCTGAATATATTCTATTGGTATCATCTCTGTTGATACACCCACAGCAAGTGGCACAGTTCTGTCAGCATATCTATGTGGCACAAAATAAAGGTAAAAATTAAAAGAAAATTTCAAGCAACACAGAAATTAGAGAAATTAAAGATAAATAAACCAGGAAATCAATCCCCCTTTCTGTTTTGCCTTCCTGTGGCCTTATACGAGTTTAGACAGCCTTGGCATACACCGTGGAAAGCCCTGGCAATGTGTTCTGTGTAGTAATATTGTGCTTTTCTTTGTCTGTTTCTGTGGCAGCCCCTCCCCGACACACAGTATAATGGCAATCCAGAATCGGTGGGGTACAGGATAAAGTTCTGGCGCGCAGATCTGCAGTCTCCCACCCTGATGAAGGTTATTAACAACCGACTGGAGAGAGAGTACACGATCGAAGATCTGGAGGAGTGGACAGAGTATGAACTGCAGATCCAGGCTTTCAATGCCATCGGGGCGGGACCATGGAGTGAAGTAGTGAGAGGTCGTACACGGGAGTCTGGTAAGTCAAAGCACAGTGTCTGCTGTGAAGGACATGCTGGAGAATTTTCAGCATTTTATGCCTTTTTGTTCAGCTTTTTTTTTTTTTGCTTGTTGATCCATTAAATCAAAAATGAAAGGAAAAAAAACAATCGCTAGACGCACTGAAGGCAAAAAGACATATAGACATTTGAGGGAGTTTATTTATTTATTTGTTTTACTCCTACCATGTTTTCATGCATAAACCTGCAGGTTGTTTATTTAAAGCAAATAAAACAACCTCTCCCCACTCCTGCCCCAGTTTGGCAGCATAACAGGCAGCACAACGAGAAGCTTGTGTACAGCCTTCTCTTACTGAGCAGCCATCTCACGCTTCCTCTCCCTCCCTAGTAGCTCCATTGCTCCTAATTCTCCCCCTTCCCCTATCTCCTTCTGGTCCGGGGCAGGTTTTCTGGCAGTTACGGTTATCTGGAATTTAATTTCAAACTCCAAGCATTTCTAAAAGGGCAGAAATTATTTCAGAGAGCTGATTAGCCACATAGAAATAAGATAATTATCTGAGCTTTTGATGACACATTTTCAAAACTACCTTCTAAAATTGTGTACACAAGGTTATATAGACATAACCCTCATGTAGACACAGAGCGTGGGTACTGTACTGTCTAGCTGATTCATCCATACTAGCATAGAGACTTCAAATATCATAAGCAAACTCACAATTTCAGGCAACAGTAAATTATTGTTAGCTCAGTAGCAACAGTAAAGCAGGTCTTGAAAAGCTGCTCTCTAGCTGTTAACTTCCACAAAACCTATTTCCAAACCTGCCCTACATGCACCTGATAAATTAAAATTTATATTGCAAGTGAATAATTAAAAAAAGGATGACACTTATGTTTTAAAAGTTATATAATAAAAGCTCCTTGCGACCTATGTTTATGCAAGGTCCAATGCTGATATTTTTTCTTACTATTTTTTCTTGTTTTTCTTAATAAAAATGTTTTTCAGTTTAATCTTATGCATACCCTACACTTACAGACACAGGGACATGCATGTTCCCTCTGTACCACACAGTGTTGGTTGGCGTGAAATGGGAGCACTGTGTGCAGTGCACGATTTGGTCTGCTGGTTCAGATAACTGTCCTTTGAACTAGCTGAAAAGAAGGCCAGACAAAGTCATCCCCTTCCATTAAAGTGCTGTTTTTTGGGAAGTAGTAATTGGAAAGCTATTGCCAGAGGTATTTTAAACAGGGCATGTTTGTAGTGGAGTTAGAGATAGCATGACCCAGACAAAATAGTTTTGAAGTGTTTTGTATCATAATAAAAAGATACCACATGCTGCATTTTCTCCTTTCCACTACTCTTCAAACACTTCTTTCGAAATGTAGTAAATACTAAGATTAAGTGATTTCATAAAACCTTGGGATTATAGTGTTCTTGCTCAGCATCTAAAGATCAGAGGTTACATGTGTGTATTTGGCATTTTCTCTTGTGGTATTAAAAGAAAGTTGACTTGAAAATGATTATAGGAGGAACACTGAAACCAGGATCAAAATAATACAAAGCTGTGATCTACGCATAAGGACTCATTTGTTTTTTTCATGTATTTTCTTTGATACTAACATCTGATTTCTTGAACAGAGCAAGTCAGGGCTCAGCCTTTTGGATGTATCTTTTTAGATTTGCAGTATACAAAAAGCACTGTACAGTGGCAATCTGCATGAGAGAGGTAATCTGCAGTTAACCTGTATGTACCACAAAATGGGGTTAAAATAGGAATAAAATTATCAAAAGCTGAAGAAAGAGGTCAAAACATTTTTTATGTCTGTCTTCTGAATTATGAGAAAAATTAGATTTATCACTTAGGCTTTCAAAGTACTTCAAAAGCAGGTCTCCTAAATATTTCTTTTTCCATTTTATAGATACAGACTCCTAGGAAAGTGGGTTTTGACTGATGCTGCAGATTTTAAACATCCCTCACAGTGGGCCAGAGGTGACATTGTCCAAGATGGTTCGTTGGCAGAACTCACAGTTCTGGGTTTTACACCATCCAAGGAGCCTCAGAAGTTAGAGCCCAGGCACTAAATTAGCTCATGCTATCTAATGACCGTACAGTCACTGGAGTCCAAAATCTGTATTAAAAATAAAACTGTACTGTGATATGAGATCTTATCACTAATAGCTGAGTGAGCACACAGACTAACAATAAAGGAGCAGGCTGGTAAAGGTATTCTCCTGATTCTGGAGTACTTGAATTTGAAACATCTTAAAACAAAGAAAAAGAGAGAATAAATAATGCAGTGGGTTTGGGTGATCCAGACTTAAAAAACAGTTGGGAAACCCTAAAATGAAATTCTTGGTTACAAAAGCTGTAGATGGAGGGGGATGAGGTAGGATTTTTTTAAACAGGACAGGCTTTACCAATCTAAAATGTTTTTTAATGTTAGAAATTAAATAACTCATTTGATTTTACATTGTAAAATAAGTGCAGAGTAACAAGCTGAATTTCCACTCTACAAACTGAAAACGGTAGTAGGTATGGTATAGAGAAAGCAAGAAAATGTGAAGACTTCTGATTTATTAGAGCAACCATGACAGGGCTGATGTGTTTTAAATACAAACCCTCTTATTTTCAAACAGTTCATCTCAGGTACACCTAGCCAGTTCCTTAATATTTTCTGGCATTCAGATGCATGAATGTGTATACCTGTCTTCAAAATCAGCTCCTACACAAGCACGGTCACAAGGATCAATCTCTGATGAAAGTCAGAGACAGACTTTCATGAAGCAGTTACCGTGGTGCATCAGTTGATAATTCAGATGTAGTCCAATGTCACTGCAAGATTTGTCAGTTGATACAAGCTGAGAATGTGGCCTGCAGTATCTAATTTTGTAGGCAAAATTGTATAGGCAAAATGTGTACTGCAGCTGTGGTACGTTTTTGCTATGGAGAGAACCACTGTATCATACTATCTAGCTTTCTTAGCCAAAATTCAGACTGTCTTATTGAAAGATGCTTTTGGCCCAGTTAGAGACATAAAACAGCATCATTTGCTGTATATTAAATATGGTTATATCAGCTGTAGAAAGAGGATGCACAATCTTGGATGCCAACACAGATAACCTTAAAAACTTGTTTTCCTATTGAAGTTCAAGTGGTTCATTTCCTTAAAGCTCTGGGATTTTATGGACACTGTTGCTTGGCTTCTGCACTGTTCTTGCAGGTTGCTAATGAGAACTTTGCTTTGGAGCTTTTAACTAAGTCTTCAGTGCAATAGTTAAGGAAACAGCATTAGAGAATAGAGCTTGCAGAGGACAGAAGGATCTATATGCCTCACTCAAGTCACTAATCAGTCTTAGCAAACTATAATTACTTTGAAACAGGATATCCTAAGAGAGTAGGGAGGTCAAAGAAATGAAGGTTACATTTCAATTCGTTTTTAAATGGCTGATCAAACTGCATTACCTGACAAAAGATAGGCAACAATAAGATCCATACTATCAGTTGGAGGCCTGGAATTCATACATCCATATTAAAATAAAATTCTCAACACCAATATGAGAATAGCAATGGAAAACTAACATGTAGCAAAATACTTGATCAACGCAAGTATTTTTGCCATTTAGATGTTGGGTTTATATCTTCCCCAGCGAAAGGGGACATTCAGTTGCTCTGACTGTCACTGGGAATTAAGAGGAGTCTGAGCTAATAAATCTTCCAACAAACCATTCTCTCCTTTGTTAGCTTTAGAGTCCCCCTGCCAGCAGCGTGATTGTACACACACCTCAAAGAAAGCATGCACACAGGGCCAGCCCGGGCACAGCCTTGACCTTTTGTGAATTCGGGAAATCTCGTGGCTGCTGATCAAAGAGAAAAAGAAATATTTGTAAAATAAAGGAACTTTCACTCTTGAAAGGATTCAAACCAGATAAAATAAAAATAAATGTGGCTGGAAAGGGCTTCTTTCCTCTATGCATTCTGGTTTCCTGCGACCCACCTCCACCCTTTCTCTCTCCAGAAGTGATTCATGTGGGAGTAGCTCTTTGTGAAGATCTACAGATAAAGTTATGGCAGCTATCCAAAGACATTCATGGCTCCTGGCAATCTATTTTCCTTTAACATAATTATATCCTTGTGGGGGATAAATCTAGGAGAAGATTAAAAAAAAAAAGAAGAGCACTTCAGCGTTGGAGGGGGAAAAAAAATAGGATTTTAGTCTGCTGCAGTGTCATGTGATGGTGCTCTGTTCCTCATGTCCCAAATAATTGGTAACAGGGAAATTGTTTCAGAAATGACTATCTCTGTGGTTAACCTTGAGTGCACAAGGGTGGGGACTAGTGTCTTTTTTTTTTTTCCATTTATATTAATTCCGGTGTCATACTCATTATCTTGTTCATGTTGCTAGGAGCTTCAGAAGCTGGCCTTCAAAACAGCTGATCTGTTCTTTCATTTGGACAGCATTACTTTTGACAGAGATTTGTGCTCCTTTTGGTGATATATTCAGCACCTAATCAAGCCTTACTGTCCATAAGTACTTGTGTAACATAACTTGGTGAGTGTTCTCTTGAGGTCTGACAGGTGTATCACACTTTAGGAAAGATTGCACCCTTCAGATGTTGGAAAAGCCACAGGAAAAAAAATGTGAAAGGGCAGCATAAAATGTGAACTCTTAAAAATAGCCTCCAATTCTGCTTGCATAACACTGCGTGCTATTAAGCTTGCCCACAAAAGCTTGCAGTTGTGTGGTGGTTCTGCAGTGGTTTGAGTTTTAATGGCATGAGAAAATGCAAGTTTGCTCCTCTCTCGAGTCAGAGAAAATTACAGTGTTCCCGTGCCATCAGTTCTAATAATGTTTCTAGTTTCATAAGAGCCAATTTTGCAACATAAATGAAATAGGCATATCTTTCATTTACACCATATCAGTCCCTGAAAATACACCTTGCGTTAATGTATCTGTCTATAATTGATGTATTGCAAATGTTAAGCACCATCACATAATCAAAAGGCTTAGAGGTTAAAGCACTTCTTACTGAACTGGGAGGTCTGGGTGCAGTCCAGTGGTTGGCATTATTGCTAACTCTAGACAAGATGCTATAATTTCCTTTTGGATAATATAGGAAGCCAGGGTGGCTTAAAACTTCGTGGTAGAGCAGATCATACTGTAAGATAAACTCCCATTCATAAAGGTTTCTAGCTTTTGGCATAGGGAAATAAAGCGTAAGGAAAAGAAATACTAGGAGATAGACGTTTGTAGAAGTCCAGCAATTTAAACTTGATTCTAATTACTGCAAATATATAGAACCTCAAGTTTATTCATGTCTGTCTATATTTACTATTCTTCTGTAGACTGTGATTAGCGTTGAGTGTTTAGCTCTCTACATTGTGATTTCTGAGACAAACTGGTAAGAAATTGTTAAGTAGGCTGAAATGTAAAGGTAATGTATAATGAATACTAGAAAAGAAGAGATTGTCCAGAACGTATTCAAGTCCTTTGGGATTAGAGTAGTATTCTAAGGGATCCCGAAACAATCCCAAGCAGACAGGGAGATGGAGCAAAATGATCTGGAATGTCTTACCTATTTCTGCTGTTGGTAATGCTGTCTGATTCTAGTTCCCTCTGCTCCTCCTGAGAACGTGTCTGCTGAAGCTGTGAGTTCAACCCAGATCCTTCTGACATGGAGCGCAGTCCCTGAGTCAGAGCAGAATGGTCTCGTCCTGGGTTACAAGGTATGCAAGTGGAGTTTCATGTTTTCTACATTTTTAAAGCACTACCTGGATACGTTTTTGCATTTGTAATTTATTGTTCACTTGGGGGATGTTAATATTATCCATAACTCAACCAGATAAGATATCAGAAGCGTGCTGTTTTTGAAAGGGGTGATTGGTGTATTTAATCTCATTTTATATCTTGTGAAAAGGAAGAATCTAAAATGCATACCCTTCCTTCAGTAATATCTTTTTCTTTCCGTATTCGTATGCATTTATTCTACAGATACTTTTCAAAGCAAAAGATTTAGACTCTGAACCAAAGAGCCAAATAGTGAGAGGTAACCACACTCAGTCTTGCCTGCTGTCTGGCTTGCGGAAATATGTGCTCTATGAGATCCAGGTCTTGGCATTCACTCGCATTGGAGATGGAGTCCCCAGCTCTCCTGCAATTATAGAAAGAACCAAGGATGATGGTAAGTGTACGGGTTGCCAAAATAAGGGTCTGTCGTGATCCAAATTTTAACTCTATTTTCTTTTAGTGATGTAGGTGTAGAAGACAGCCCACACTAAGACTTTTTGGATTTTTTTTTCAACTTTGAACTAAAAGGACTTGATCCTTACCTAATATAACTGTTCCATCAATCATGGGATGAGAATTGGCAAAAACATCGAAAACCAAAGTCGCCCATTTCCTCTTTCCCCACAGCTGATGAAGAGGAAAAATTCTTCTAAAATTATTTGTACTCTGAAGCTTGAGGTAGACAATTTCTATTGAAAACAATTTATAGAGCCCAATTATAAATGTCTATTGAAGTTCAATCATGCTCTAAAGAAAAAGTAGAATGCTACAATTGGAAGCAATAAACAAATCTGGATCTGATTGGACTGAAGGAGAGATGTGGAATTTGCTGCTTAAGTAATCCATTCTCATTTTTTTTCCAAAAGAATAAGGCATTGACCGTGGAAGGTATCATACCAGCTTCCTTTTGTAATTCCCTCTAGTGCCTCCCATGAGCTCAGGGACTCTGGAGTGCAGTTTGATGTGCTGAAAGACCCTGGGCAACCCTCCTCACCCCGGTTCTGTTTGAACACACCTGCAGGGTGAGAGCATTCCTGCTGGTGGTGTTGTACAGAAATTTAATTCAACTTTTAAAACATTTTTTGCTTTGCAGATGCTGTAGTTGCTTTTAGTTTCATTACCTTTTTGCTATTAAATGAAGGGTAGTATCTGTGCAAGAGGCTTCTTTTTATTACTCCCAATGAAGAAAAACAAACAAACAAATCTCTTTCTTTGTCAAAATGTTCCCAGTAGAAGTGGAATAAACATTGATATCTACAAGCAAATTCATTGAATGTACTTCAGCCCAACCAAATAGCCTTAGACTCCTGGCTTAACCAGACATTTTCTGCAGAGTGCAGGGAAGGTGCAAGAGCATGCAGGGACAGGAATGGGACAGAACGGGGACAGCAGCTCCCAGGCATTTCTTTTAGCCATTTTCTCAGCATTCAGCCTCTGTAGTGACATGGCTTTTCTTTGAAAGGAAACAAAGAGAAATTGCTGTTAGCAGAACTCTGCAGGGAGTAAAAGAGCACTCACGGAATAGTATGTATCAGACTTTAATGAGAAATATTTAAAACTGTTTGTTTAAGATAACCCCATTATAGCAGTTCCCTCCTTAAGTGCATGTTGGCAAATGGTACAAATTGTTCTTCCATCTCCGTACTCCTGACATAAATATGTTGTGTCTCCTCTGGGCTCAGCTTAATTAAAAGTATCATCAGGGGTAACACGCAGGTGGAATTTGTGCTGAAGGGGAAATTTTGTGGATGCAAATGTGTGAATTAACATCTCCTCACCTTGCAAACCTGGAATGGTCAGTGCAGCCACCAGCTGTCCGTATTAACGTGCACCTCACCTGCCTCGGATTCTCCTGCTCAGACCTATGTGTTTAAAATGCACGTGTAAAATCAGAAGGCAGTTCAAAGCTAGCACTGATGACACAGAGAGGAGATATTATTCAGCTCCAGCAGGTGTGAAGTAGATTAAGCTGACACAACTCCTGTCTGTAAAGGCAGCTCGGTGACTTGCTTCGTGGGATGTGCTCGGTTATCTGGTGACAAGGCGGCGATGCGGCTGGCTCGCAGGGGCTCCCCGCTACACCACCAGGAGATAACTTGCAGAGGTCAAGCTCATTTGTCAGAGCATCCTGGTAAACTCATTTCACATGTGCAGTAAAACACGGTAGGGTGTACTAGTTCTGTATTGTGCTTGGAGTTCGTGGGTGCTGGAGGCATTTGGCTGTGGACAGGATCCCTCAGAGTAAATGTGTTATGCATGTACGTGGGCGCTCCTAACCATCTATTTATTATTGGCGAGCTACACCTTGGGCTGTCTTCCGTGTAAAATAAGCAGAAAACTTGTAATTCCTCTGACACACAGTGCCTGCCAGCGTGATCTCTGTTTCTCTTTCCAGCCCCCGGGCCGCCCGTGAGGCTGGTGTTCCCCGAGGTGAGGCTGACGTCGGTGCGAATTGTTTGGCAGCCACCGGAGGAGCCCAACGGAGTTATCCTGGGTAAGAGGGAGCAACAAGCCCAGGGCTGGCAGGAGGGGGCTGGAGACCAGAGCGTGCTCTGTGGATGTTGGGTTTTCCTTGCACATCGGATTAGAAATCACACATAAGCAGATCCATGGCTAAAGAAAAGAAAATAGGCTGGTATATCAGCTGAGAGATATGGTACCCTGTGGTGAGGAGGAAAATTCTGCCAGGCTCTGTGGCGCGTGTTTTCCTGAGTCAGAATTGCATTTCATTCATGGCACTGTGTTTGAGTTGTCATCTCTCTTTCCATCTGCATTTGGATTTGTAACCTGCTTGGCTGGGCTGTTTGGCAAGCTGCCTGTTGAGCGACAGCAGGACAGAGTTGGTTTTTCCCTTCCTTCCTCCAACTTGCCTTTGCCAGGCATCCCTAACTTGTCATTTTCATGTGTGCTTCTGTTTTACTGCTTCCTTCAGGTTGCAAGGAGTTAACTCACACTTGGCTTTTTATTGAGGTAAACCGGGGCGGCAAGGAATGACAGGAATTCATGAAAAACCTTCTTACCTTCCTGCTATTGTAAATCCTGGGTTGCCTTTGCACCAGGAGTATACCAGCAGCTACTTGTACTTTAAAAACATTGAAGGCTTTTACAATGCAATAATCTATTCTTGCCTCTTAAATTAACGTAGCTAATATTTACATGATAATTTTGTCTGTGTTCTGTGCTATGTTCAACACATTTTATGATAGTCTTAGCAGGTGAGTAAGGATTATCCCTCTAAATATCCCTTTAAGTAAAGGACTAGTCTGTCTTTCTGTTTAGATCCTGAGTCAAGAAGTCAGTCTTTGCTTAGGTGTGTAGTTTCTCACAGGGGGTGCTCAGGAGGTAATCCTGACACCTGAAGTTGCAAGGAAATCATCAAATGGGGTCCAAAGGCAGCCACTGCAGGGATCTTCTTAGCACAAGAAAGAGAGTTTGTGTGAAACTTGGCACCACTTAGTTGTCAGAGACAGATCAACGCAGGGTTTCACTGCAGCTCAAGGAAGCTTGGCTTTCAGGTTGTCTTCTGGGTTTGATTTGTTGTGTTTCTTTTAAGGAACTGTGTGTCATCTAAGTTTGCTCTTAGTAGAGACTGGGATTTGAATCACAGGATGTGGTTAAGGAGAAAAAAATTCATTTGTTACAAATGATGAGAAAGTACAAAAGATATTTTGCTCCCTGGACTGTTGCAATGTCTCCCATTTCTGCACTTGGTCAGCCTTATTTTCTGGAGTTGCAAGCTCAGTGGAGTAAGAACTCTCTTTTATTTCGTCTTTGCACAGTGCCCTGTGCAATTCATCCACTCGTTCAATTCTTAGTCGAGTGCCACAACATTGATGACAAAATCATACAAGTATGGGGCTGGAAGGGAAGGTGAAAGGTGTCCCTTAGCATGCTTGTCATGTTTAGCATGTAGACTCTTGTCTTCTATGTCTTGCACAGCCTGTACCCAGTAACACATCGCAGGGTACCTGGTTCTGTCTTGTCTTTTTTGCAGCACTGGTGTTGTAATGAAGTAAGTTATGGCCCGCTATTAATTTCTTCCCCTTTTCTGCAGTACATCTCAAGGTCAGTCCCTCTTTTAGGTGTACATTAAGCTTTTTCTTTGTGAACGTGATACTTTGCATGTATTTTTATTGAATTTCATCTTACTGATTCCAGACCATCTCTTCTCATTAACAGGATCACTTCAAATTACAGTCTTGTCCTCTAAAGGGCTCGCAACTGCTCACAATTTGGTTTTATTTTTGAAGTTTGCAAGTAGACTGGCAATTCCATCAGCCAGGTCACTAATGGAAATACTGAACAGAAACAGACTCAGGACTTGTTCTCATTACACATTACTTAATATGTCCTACCAATGTGTTAGCAAACTGTTGCTAACAACATTTTGACTTTTTTTTTTTTTTTTAAGTGATCAAGGCAAAATGTGCAGTATTTTTCTTACATTCTGTTTCTCTAGTTTGCTTTTGACAGGGCCATGTGGAACCATATTAAAGCCTTACTTGAAGTCAATGTGGATCATATCTACTCTTCCCACCTGGCCAAATTACACCGTCAAAATAGAAAACAAATTATTTGATATTTATTATTTGTTCCAGGCAAATACATATTAACTGTTCCCTGGCACTTAATTATCTCATGGATGTTTATATCTTTCCTCATATTTTTTTCTAGGATCTTTCTAGGTATTAAACTTTAGCTTAATTTGTTCATAACTCCTTTGTTTTTTCTTCCTCCATTTTATAAGATAAGGTACTCTGCTTGCCCTTCGGTAATATTCTGGCATGTCACCTGCCCTCCACAAGTTCTTGAAGATAATCACTAATTATTCAGAGATTGCTCCAGCTAGTTAAATAAGCACTGCAGGGCAAATTTCATCAGGCCTTTCTGACTTGATTACATCTAGCTTAGCTAAATATTCGTTAACCTATTCTCTATTCTAGCCTACATCCATACTTCTATTGTTGTCAGTTTTAATTTGTGTTAAGTATCTAGTCAATATCAACGGGTTTTGTGTGAAAGTGAAGCAGCAGAGGTATCAGCCTTCTGCTCTTTTGTGTCACCTGTCTTGTGTTCATCTTTTATTCCCAGTAGTTGACCTCTCCTTCCGTCTCTTGTATTTCTAAAGTACTTCTAAAATCTTTCTCACTGCCTTTGCCCTTTAAGTTATAACTCACTGTGCACTTTTAGCTGCTCTGATTTTGTCCCTACATGCTAGTGCTGTCTATTTATACACTCCCTTAGTAATCTGTCCTGTTTCAACTTTTAGTACAATTCAGATTTGATTTTCAGGTCATTAGCGAGGTCTGAATGCAAACATACTGGGCTCTTAACATCATCTGTCTGCATTGGGATAGTTGTACCTTTATTTTTGTTTCTTTTAAAACTGTCAGCTAACCTGAATTCCTTTTTCCCTTAGAATTCCTTCCCAGGGGGCTTTACCAATTCCCCCAGTCCACCTCTTTGAAATCCATTGTCTTCATTCAACAGTTTTCACTCCTCTATTTTTTCGATAGTAGAAAAACTGAGGTTGCTGGAGGAAGTAGTTAGCTGCCAATGTCGGAGAGAAAAAGTAAAAATTACATTGGGTACTTACTTCTGTGATCTTTTCTAAGAAGCAAGGAGTGCTTCAAAAATAGCTTAAAAAAAAAATAACATTCTAAAGGTTGCAAGTTTATTTTCTTTCCTGTGCACTTTTTAAATCTTATTATTGCAATGAACTTTTGAAAGAGCATTGTAACCACCACCCTCTTGCACATTGAAGTAGAATTACTGGAAAATAATAAGTTAATATCACTTTGCAAGGTGCCCTGTTATACGCTAGTGGGTTTGCAAAGAAAAAAATACTTTTTTCTTTTGCAAGAGCAACTTATATTCGCAGCCTTTGAACTACTGTTCCTGCTCTGCTAGCTTTGTCCTCTGAGTATACAAGCACCTTTGCAGCTAACATTTTTGTAATCTATATCAAAACATGTTCTAGCATTTCAGAGAGAGATTAGCAGGATGAAATACTGGCAGGCACCAAGAGGGAAAACTACTTGTTTGTTTGTTTAAATATTTTACTGTAGAGAACTGCTAGATATTTCCACTTCTCCTTTCGGGAATGTTACAGTAACCATCTGAGACTTAACTCTGTCTTCTTTTCTGCACTCCATTCAGCTAGCACCCAGCATAGCTCCTTCAAACACTGTTAAAGGAAAATGATGCATTAATGTGCATATATGCAAGTCTATCCATGAGCTTCCCCTAAAAACAAGAGCTCAGCCAGCATCCTTCCTGGTTAGTATTCCTCATGGTATGCTTGTATTTAGCGTTCACCTGAAGCTTATTGCAAAAGAGTGTAAGAACTCCACTGAGAATTAGAAACAAAATTGGATGTAATCCATGTTTGCAAATGTGTATTTTGATCCTAGGCTGCATTTGCACACCCGCTGGCCCTTAAACAGATAAGCAGCAAAATCAACAAACTGGATTGCTGCTCCACCAGGCAGACCGTAACCTCCCAGTATCGTTTGGCTTTCCCTAAGTTCTGTGACAAATTAATAAGTGTTTGTATCTCTGCTGCACCATGGCCTGCATGAGCGGGTGCTGTCAGTTCTGAAGGGCTTTGTATGGTGATGAGCTTGAAAGCTTTTTTATATTCATGGTGTGTTGTCATCTTCCTGCCTGTTTGCTTTGGGGAATCTGCTGGCTGTGTTAGTGACCTAACATTTAACAGGCAGTTCAGACTGTTGCCATTTATTGAGTTCAGAAAGCATAGCTCATGAAACTGCTTGCAGTTGTGCAAAAAATACTTAAGAAGATGCTAATGCAAAAATAAGCCTTGTTTCAATGAATAAATAACCTCCTGAGGAGCTGATCTTTCAGGTTTTTTGTTATGCTAGTTTGGCCTGGTGAACAGCAGAACTCCCAATAACAGAAAAGATTTGGGATCTAATGCTATGTAGGGGAAAAAAAAAAAAAAAAAAAAAAAAAGGAAAGAAAAATGAAGAAAACAGTACATATTCCTCTGACTGACCATCCAGACGATTAACATTCTGTAAGATGCTCCTTTCCTGGAAAAGTTTGCTGTGATCACCTTTTAAAGATTTCACTTTCATTCATAACCTTTGATTTTACTTTTTTTTTTTTTTTATCTAACATATCTGTAACATCTTATTGTCATAATCTAGTAAGGGAATGTAGCTTCCTTATTCATCCACTGCAGTAATCACAGGTATTGCCTCTTACATATTGCCTCAAGCATACATTAATTTCTCTTTGAACACTTTCCATTTACCTCTATTGATTTGCCTCGTTTAATTTCACCCAACATTTCCTGTCTTCTCCCCTCCCTTGTTGCTGAAATTCATCAACTTAATAATTTTATCTTTTTGATCTTGTGTTAGCCCTAATTATTATCTGAGCTGTGGTTTAATATTACATCTTCCGTGTCACTCAGAGCAGTGATTTTTATGACAGAACGTATC
The DNA here is from genome assembly GCF_013377495.2 of Cygnus atratus. Classification (NCBI taxonomy): domain Eukaryota; kingdom Metazoa; phylum Chordata; class Aves; order Anseriformes; family Anatidae; genus Cygnus; species Cygnus atratus. Next base: position 4,386,391 of record NC_066376.1, on the reverse strand, counting down.
TTGGCTGCCCAAATTGTCTAATAGTGGAAGGTGATGTAGGGGATCAAAATTAAGATACTGAGTGTGTCTCAGGAGGTTTGTAGGCAGCAACAAGAGTGAGCCGAGTTCAGATGCAGAGGCTGGATATGTACCTTTGCATCACGCTGAGGGAAGTGTTGAGTTTCTGAGGAAATATGTAAAGGTGTAGGCTATGGTTGTGTAAAGTCTTCCTGAGATACCCAGGAAAATAGATATTTGCCCCAACTGCCAGCTAGCATGGCACGTGTAGGGGAGGGGACAGCAGTGGCTGGTGCTATTTTTCAAAGAGAGGGACTGAAAGGGAGTTTGCAGAACTTGTCTGAGACAGGGTGTGACAAGAGATTTTTTTTCTCACGGCTAAATTAGGTTTTACATTAGCCAAGGATCCACTCCCGTGTAAGTTGTTATGATGGCCTAGATAAGTGTGTGTTCCTTTGCCTAATCTGTGCACATTTGTAATTGGCTTTCTAGCATGAGTACCACCATTTAGCAGTAAATAGTTGTCTTTCTATTTCCTCCTCACGTTTTAACTACACTTCATATTTTAGAATGATTTAGAAAAGAGAGAAAATTGCTTGACAATGATATTTCACAGATATACTTATCTTTTAATAACTAGATAAATCAAGTTTTCTATTCTTTTAATACTGTCTGTTTCCCTCCAGGTCTTATTCTTTACAACTTAAGTCGCTTTATCAAACTTCTTTAGCCATCTTAGTTGCTTCTTCCTTCATCTTCCCTGCTGCTGTAAAAATTGCCCCAGTGCTTTTCTCTTTCTATTTTCCACTTTATTGAGATCTTACACCAGGGTTCTCACTCCTGTGTTCTGCACATCTGTATAAACAAGAAAAATCCTAATGTATCCATTTCTTCCCTCCACTGCTTTCCATGTTCCTGTGGACTTTTGCAAAAGATCAAAATGCCGTAGTATTAAAGATACAGAAATATTGTGATGAAACATATGGGACCAGCAATGGGAGAGCTGGTGGGTGAAAGAAGATAGTTTGCAGGAGAGGAAATGAGATATTCAAAGTGTAAGACCCTAAGACTTTGCTGGCATGTAAGCATGCTCAGGAGTTCTCAGAATCAGGCCACATTTTATGTATTAATCCAGCGTTATCCGCCCAGCTGTGGACAAGTTGGTGTACGAATGTACCCAGCACATAGACTGCGGCACTGCACGGGGATACCCATGGCAGCATGAAATGAGCCAGCTCAGGTGCTGGAAGCTTTCTGTTCCTGGGGCATGTTTTCAGGTGTGGGCGGCTGCCACAGGTGCTCTGAAGGCCAGGTTACTCTTAGAGGTGGCTGTGCAGCTAGGTTTGTTCTATGTAAGGCAGCTATGGCTGTTGCCCTCCATCTCCTAACAGCTGCGGAAGAAAAAGAAGGGCAAGGGAATGCTGGGGCTTCATCAACAGCACTGTGAGAATCAGCACACCAAAATTATTACCATTTGTATCCCAATTAAATTTCACTGTTCATGAAAGCATGTACCACACACAAGTACGGCGTTTACTCAAGAGAGTGCACAAACTCTGTTTGTGTCTTTCCCCATGAATGGGCGTGTGGCAATCGTTGGATATTCACAGTGAAAAATAAATGCCTTTGATTTTGTCTAATAGCTACAGGTAAGATACAATGTGCAGTTTTCATGCACTGACCTTCAAGAATGGAGCACACCAAGTTTGGCTCCTCATGTTCTTGTTACAGCCAAAATTTGGTGGGAGTTCAAACTCTAGCTGGGATATTAATTCCAAGAGAAAAAGATGGTCTCAGGTGTCTGCAGACCCCTTTGTCTTTCGGAAGATGAGCAGGCGGTTGGCAGAATCATGTCATGACAATTTTGTTTTCAGCTGCTCTGATTTGGATTTGCTGGCTGCCCTCCGCCCTGCGTAACTTCATGAAGCATTTAATCATACAACTGTATTCAGCTTGAGTAATAAAGCCCCACACCAGTTCTGGTATTAATTGATTTTGGAAGTTAGCAGCTGGACTGAAAGTTACCATCAAGCTCCAGAAGTGAGAGCCTGATTCAATTGCTGGATGTACAGAATGGGTTTGAACATTTGGCAGGCCCTTTATGGGGGCCAGTTGTTGCTAGTGGTGCGTGAGAACTCTGGACGCCCTCCTTTGCACAGTTGTATCATTAATAATACACACTAAACTGTGAGCTCGTAATTGTCAGGCAGGCAGGTTGGAATGAGGGCTATCATTTGCAGGCATCCACAAAATTGATTATTAAGCGCAGCATGATTTAAGCGGGACCTCGCAGCTTGCAGGCTTCTTCCTTGGGGTGTGGACAGGGACAGCAATGTTTAAAGACAGAAGGAAAATGCTTTTATAGCCAGTCCCAGCCTTCACTGTACAGTTACAGGGGAGTGAGAGAGCTGAGATAAAGGCATTTGCAAAAAGCAGGGGCAAGCATTTACTTGGGTGTTATGAAGGCTGCACAGTTCGGGAATCCAACAGCCGAAGAACTTTTAGTTTCAACAAGTGCTATTGTGGTGTGTGTAAGAGGGAAGAGCAGTGTGTGCGCGTTTGGGTGGAAAGCTGAAAGAGAGAGTGTTGTCTTGAACTCGCTGAGCCAGGTGAGATGAATTGCATAAACTATCTGTTCCATTGCCTTCCCAAAAACGTACAAGTATGCTCAGGAAAGATTATACGTTTTTGTGTCTTGTTGGGATGAAGGATGGAAAGCTAAATCAGTTCCAGGGCAGATAATATTGAATGGACCCTTGTGTGCGCTGCAGTGTGTAATTTCCCCATAAGGTATTGCACCTGACTGTGGACGGCTGGCATATAGCAGAGTTTCAAAGCCCTAAAGGAAGCAAATTACTTAGTTCTGGTCCAGTTAAACAAGTAATTACAATAAACTAATAGTTTTGGTGCTCTTTTGTTCCTGCTAGAAAAACATCCTAACCTCTCTACTCTCTTCTGTTGACACTGTGATTTCAGGTTATCAGATTGCATACCGCCTGGCCAGCAGCAACCCTAACAAGTTCACGACGGTGGAGGTTGGTTCAACAGTCAGGCAGTTTACTGCTACAGACCTCACCCCTGAGTCAGCATACATCTTTCGGACGTCTGCCAAGACAAGGCAGGGCTGGGGGGAGCCTCTAGAAGCCACAGTGATCACGACAGAGAAAAGAGGTAATGCTTGCAGCCACAGGTTGAGGAGCTTTCTGTTGCATGCCTTAGAGCCTGTGCTGCACTTAGGGGAATTTTAATAACAAGCTACAGCCTGTACACCTCCTCCTTCTCACGCCATAAACCTGCTCCAAACCATAGCAACATCATGATTTTAGAAACCTGGTGAGCAAGACAGACTTTTATGAGAGGCAGTTCTTCTAACCTGCCGGGCAGTTGGAGATTGATTTTTCCATCAGCTGCTATATTGGCCATATGCAGCCTCCTTCTGCAGTCAAATAGTTTTATTTTTTTCAGCTCTCTTCTTTTCTAGAAAGATTGCAAGCTTAAGAACGTAAATGATGGATGAATTACGTTGATTAGGGAACACAAAATGAGAGTCGGTGATGTTGCAGGATTTCTTCATGTTGCTCCTCCATTACACCTCAGTCCAACCTAGTGTGCTAGTAATTACTTTGGCCTTTTCACTGCTGTAAACTCAAGCAGAGTGTTTGCATCTGGATTGTCCAGAATTTTTCTACTTCTTGTATCAGGCGCAAAATGGTTATTCACATTCTGCATCCTCAAATTCTGTACTGTAGGGAACCTACCTGAAGAAAGTAAGAGCTCCATGTACGCGAATGAATGCAGATGCTATGATAAATGTATCAAAATGTGAAAGTTATAAGTCATATAAGTTATTACAGAATCTGGTCTGCATTATTGCTTGTTTCTAATGCTTTGGCTCAAGTAACAGCTCAGTTATCCAGTCATAGAATGGATCTCCAGAGCTAACAGTTAGAAAAAATTTATTTTCTGTTTGAGAAGATTTTTTTTTTCATTCAGAGCTAAAAGAGGAGATATTAGCAGAGAACAAGAGTGTGGGCTTTATTTTGTTCTTGCATTATATGCCATGTTCCACTGCAAAGCATTTATCTGGTCTTGAGCTGGTGAAGTCAAAACTAGCTGGGGCAATGTTACCAGCCTCACTTCCTTGTGCATCGTTGGACTTTGTGCCATGTGCCACCTTGATCAATTGTACAATTTTCATATTGATTTTCAATAAAACTTCACCCTCAAATATTACTACCATACACTTTCCATGATTTATAAAAACACCGTTCAGAGAGAAGCACACTTCAGCAGGTAGCTAGAGCAGACCTCTGTAGACATCTTTCAACTATTAGCACTTTTGTGTGTGCACGTGTACATGGTCTTGGCTCTTGCCCAAGACTTGCACTATAATACTACAAATAATATTAATTTTTGGTTCTTAAAATACGACTACCAAGCAATCTCTCATTAAAAGTCCTTTCTACACTCCACAAATTAGTTAGTGCAAGAACAAAGATTTCACATGCTATTTGCTCACATCTTCCTTACTCTTTTCCTATAACACTTCCGAAAAAGAGAAGTCATTGGCCTGATACTCAACCACCAGTAGGGAAAATGGAGGGGTTGCATTTCAGCTACTTAAATCCTGTGTGGTTGGTGTTAAAATTCCCGCCAACATAGCTCTCCAGGTCACATGCAGCCTTCCCAGTGCGTAATAGTGCAGTCCTTAGAGAAAGAACCTCTAGAGCTGTATTAGGAAACTTAAAGTGCCTCTGCTAAAGATACTGTCCATCAAGCAGATTTATCAGCTCAAGGTTTCTTCCACCCCTGTCTGATTGCTGTCAAAGTGGAAGTTTAAAGTCAAACGTATAAGTTTCAGGGGGAAAAAAAAAAAAGGCATGCCCAATAAAGTGAATACTCAAAGCTCAGAGCCTCTCCTTTTCAGCAAAATGTGCTCAGATTTCCCAGACCATGCACAGGCTGTTGCTGGATACACAATAGCTCAAGGCAGAACTCCCAGCTCCACTGCAGGAACAATGATCCCTTGTTGCTGTCAATGCTTTAGGGTTATCTTGAATAGGCAAGTCATAAAATAAAAGGAACTCTTTCACTTTTTGATGGATGGCTCTACTGTGTCTGTGCATGTGCTGTGGAACTGAGTCCCAAGGCACTGAGAGTTAACTGAAGTGATCCCATATGTAAAGTGTAGAGAGAAAAATGTATAATCTTACATCAACAAGATTAGTGTGAGGAGATGATAAAGAAATTTATCTAGCGCAGCTATTCTGTGAACAAGTAAACAAACAAGCCTGGAACTTGTATACATAATAAATATTCTAGAGTGAAAAGATACTTACTTTCCATTAATAAAAACACATTTAATATCCTTGTTGTCCTTGATAGTGAGGTAAGCAGGCACGAAAATTCCCTCAAAGATCAGCAAAATTGGTCACTTATTCTTGCCTTTTAAATTCCCGCAGTAATCCCAATATAAAGCTTTATATTTTACAATGATACCTCTGATTTACAGGTCCTGAGCTGTATTGTAGCTGTATTCTCTAGACATGCTTCTGTAGAGCTCTGGATCTACATAATGGCATGATACCCTTCAGACTAATTAGCACCAGGGACCCAGGCAGAACTGAGTCAGAAGATGTAAATGTAGCAAGAAATTAAAAGGAGTCCGTTGAGTCGTATGGCCTGGCCTTACATTCCTGCACAAACAGCTTACCTGAGCATTTGCTTGTGGCTAAATTCCCATAAATAAACTCTTTATACTAATGCTTTTTTACAAACAGTCACAAAGTGTATCTTGCAATACAGGAGATTTTAAGATCTCCCATTAGCAGCAGAAGGAAACCCAATCATGGGAGACTGACTGCAAGATCTGACCTGCCCAAAACTGCAAGCTGGTTAAAGCTTATCAGCAGAAAGTATTAAACCCCCACATAACACTCACTTCCTTTGATAGAGTAACCCTGAATACCTGTCTCAGCCTGTCAGTGTAAGGCATTGACCTTTTGCATTGTACTCTGGATCGCAGGCAGCTGGCACTGAGGGCTTCCTACAGCTAATAGCTTACAAATCTTTTGGCACCGATGTCAGCAAGAGCATGCTGCAGAGAGGTGCCAAAACATATAGGAAATGTTTTTAGGGGATGGCAAACAAATAATGTGCTCGCCATACAGAGCTGTGAGGAATCATGCCATCAGAGGGATGTTTATGGAAACGAGTGCTGATGAAGTTGAATTGAATTGCTTCTCAAAAGCAAGTCACTGCAGTGTCTCCAATCAATTTCTGCTTTATTACATGCCACACATTTTAATCAGAATCAATAATCTTCATGATAAACAATTAAACAATTATTCCTCACTCTATAGAGTTTCTCTATTGAAATCGATGGAGTGCAGAGGCACAGTGATGGGAAAGGAGATCTATATTGAAACAGTTGGGGACTAGCATGCTCACACCTGCGTTACCATTCCTTGCCTTGTCTAAAGGTGTACTGTTGATTACTTCGAGGAGATCTCCCTCAACGTTGGCACTGGCTGGTCTGACTTTGCAGATTCGAAATTAGTAAATGAGAAGGGAAGAAGAGGGGAGGTCTGGAAGTGAACTGAAGCAGATATTGGGATGGACTGTAAGTTGTGGACTTGGACTGTGCTACACACCAGCCTGTTCCAGCTCAACCCTTCCTCTTCTTCATGCCTTGACTGGGGAGCAGCTGGCAGAAGAGGATGCAATGTAGCACAGAGGGAACACAGTCCCCTGGTACCAAGCAGAAAGCACAGGTTAAAAAGTGAGCTAGTTTACAGGCAAGATCTGTCAAAGAGCAGTTGTAGCTGGGAGCACACCTGAGTTTCATTAAAGACTTCTTTGGTTTGCTTGGCTGCTGCTCCTTAATGCTTCTTCCTTAACCTGCCAGGTTGTGACCCTCAAAAGTTTGAGGTCTGCTGCTAGCAAAGTGTATGTTCAGTTATGACCTTTTATGCAGGGAGATAACAATCAGTTTTACTGCTCATCTTTGCTGCAGAAGGTTAAGGAATGGGATGGCTTTTATACTTCATGGGGCAAATCCAAAAGTTCAGTCTCCTGTGGCATTGCCACTATGAAAATCCAATTATGCTATCACATTTTCTATTAGATTGAATAGCCTCTCAAGGCAATACCAATTTATGGTTTAATTGCAGAACGGCCAGCACCTCCCAGGCAGCTGACGACCCCCCAGTCAGATGTGTCATCACGGAGTCTGCAGTTGAAGTGGGTCCCTGGAAGTGACGGATCTTCACCAATACGGTATTTCACGGTGCAAGTGCGAGAACTGCCAAACGGAGACTGGCAAACCTATTCCTCTTCTATCAGCCATGAGGCAACATCCTGCATCATTGAAAGGTACCGTATGAACCTGGCATGGAAATTCCAGTGCTTTCCACTTAGAGCAGTTAGAAGGCCAAAGCTAGCATCACTCAGCTTCACGGTCTTTTTGAGGGAGACAGGTTAAGTGAGGGTCACCGATCCCATTGTAGAGGTGGTGTTATGAAAAGCAATTCAGAGATTTGCTGAAGGTCATGCAACAAATCTAATTAAATTTGAATTGCAGTGCATCTTTTTGAAGCCCTTCTGAAAGCTCAGCATGGTAGATAATGCTACTCAGGCTAAAGCATATGTAGCTATGCAGTGCTCTGTAAAATACAACTAGTAAAAAATCCTTTCATTAGTGACTGATGTTAAAATCCACTCTTAATGCTGCATTGCAATTATCTCTATATAAGCTTTTCCAGATGAAATGAGAACCATTTTTATCTGTGTTTTCCATACTGAAGTTTATAGATAGCATCAGAATGTCTCAACTTTGTTATTCAGACTTCATTATATCCTCAGCAATGCCGTTGTAATTAAAGTCCTTGTAACATCTGTGAAAACAATTGAGTGTCTATGAGAAGGTACTTGTTTTGCTGTCCATTTCCTCTATTGACCAACTAGTACAAATCAGATTATTTTTGAAAGGCTGAGAGCTTTTGCAAAATACTCAGCTCAAAGCATTCAGATACAGATTTTTCAGGTCTGTTATAAAAATATCAGTGGCTGTGACATATGGCTGCTCTCTGGTCATGTGCCAGAAGATGCAGATACATTGGTATCCTTTTGTCTGACTGTGCAGGAAAAAAAAAAAAAAAGAAAAACTGACAATTATTGTACAGATATAAACCTGATTCATTAACCCTGGAGGTGTTATACCCGCCCTGAATTATACCCAGTATCTTTCCAGTCAAAACTTCTAAAATCAAGGAGACCAACTGTGTCCTTTAGACATGACATTGTCATTATTGAAAACAAAAGATCTGTATTTCAAGGAAAATGATTCAAATTATTAAAGTTGCTGTAGGTAAGTAATGGTGTCCTAATAGGGTGGTAGTGCTGAAAACATTCTTCCCTCCCTTGCTAAAAGCATTTTCCTGCGAAAGTCCAGAAGAGTAGTATGTGCATGGTGCTAGAGTGCTGCCCATCAGTATGCATTATCTCTTGATGTTTAATCATTCCTTACAAGCATCTTTACTTGGGTTGTAGTCAGTGTTACATCTGCCAGCTGGTGGCTAGACACTTCCAATTAATCAGATAAATCCCCCATAACTTACAGCTCTGCATTTCTACTCTGCATGTGAATCAAAAGGCAGCCTCCCCCACACCTTCTCCCTGCCAAACCAAGCCAGAAGAATCTTTGCTAAGGTTATGTCAGCTGGAAATCGCTCTTTGCATATCTCAAAGCCCTGTGTCGATAAAAGAGCTGCAGGGAACCTGTTGTTACTGTCTTTATTAAATAATCTAGGTAATAACGTTAATTTAAAATTCAGTAGGAATAAAACACGCTGATCGCACGGCGTGCTGTAGAGGATTAGTCAGAAGGCTGGCGCTCTGAATTCCAATGCCAACTTCATCCTGACTCACTGGCTGACCCTGCACATCACCTGCCTCCTCTGTGCCTGTCTTCCCTCTCTGTGCGCTGAGGATGAGCAAACCTGCTGGTGTGTTCAGAGGATATCTCAGGCAAAGCTTATGCAGCACCATGAAAGCCAGGTTTTGCATCCCCATGCAGCAGAGCAGTCATAGGTTGCTCCATGCACTGCACCATAATGGCTGTTTTCTGGAGTGTGATTCAGCTCTGAATCCATGTGTGTTTTTAAGAATTCAGGCCCAAGGCAATCTGAGAAGATGCTGGTGGCACTGAGGGTGTGAACACCCCCATGTCCTGATGAAGCTGGGGGAGGCTGCAAAGAAAAGGTGGCGTGGGGAAGAGAAGCTGCCAATGGGCAGGCTGTCTTTAGAGCTTGTTATGAAGCAATTTGTGATGATGCATGGAGATTTCTTAGATGCTCTATTGTTATGTTCTGCAGCCTGAATCCGTTCACCTCTTACAAACTGCGAGTGAAAGCAACCAACGATATCGGAGACAGTGACTTCAGCACAGAGACTGAAGCAGTCACAACTCTGCAGGATGGTAAGCACAGAGGAGAGGCAGTTTGGGGACATTGCCGTGGGATGGGTGCTCCGGTGTGCTCCTGGGTTTGCTGAACCCGCTGCAATGTGATCTCCACGGTGCCTGGAGTGAAGATTCAACATCAAATGTGGTTTTGTTCATAGGAGATTGATACAGGTAGTAACGAGGTTGGGCTGAATTAATAACAGACAGTCTTAAGTGTCCTGCTGTGCCCCCAGAATGAATCATACTTTCAGGAGTCTCCAAATGGAATTAAACTCTGTTTGATTGGCTTCCAAACTCTGCACTAACCATTATCTTTGCAGAAATTGAATAATTTACAGGAGATCATTAAAAATAAATGTAGAACCGTGAATACATTTGAAGAAGTTTCTTCAATTGTTTTCACTCACAATCCACATCACTCTGCAGTACGGCAAAATTGCTGAGGTATAAGTAAGAAAGAGCACGAAGCTCCTGGAAACACGAGCATTTAATCCTGCAGATCAGGACTAATAAACTGTGAATGACATTGACAAGGCTTTTATTTTTAGCCTTAGAGATCAGCTTCTAATTCCTTGATTGTATAAAGTCAATGCCTGAATGCAGAATCAGCTCTGATGTCTTGAATGGGACTACCAATGGAGAAATGAACTCTGCAAAGTGAGAAAAAGCATTGGCATTTACCATTAGACTGGGAAGTAGCGTAATATTGGGATACATGTATTTATGCAGTGCTCGGATTTAGTATTTAATACAGCACAAGCAATGACTAGTCAAATAGGACATGGAGATATAAAAATAGGAAAAATTTTTGCCGAGGAATGTTTAAAGAATGTGATCTTGAAATTAGAAAAACAGGATAGAGCTTGGGGGTGTCCTAAGTTAAATAAGTATTTTTGTAGTACTTGAAGAAACGATGTGCCTAGCAGCCTTTTAAAGGCAGCTCGACTCTCCACCTTCCTGAACAAGAGCTGCTGCATGGTGCAGGCTGTAACTGTTACTAATGAGGCAATACTGACTCACTGTTTTGGAATTCAGAATTTTATTTTCAATTCTCTTTGAACTGAAATTCAAATCCAGAGTTGTGCTGAATCCAATGCAGTGAATCCAGAGTTGTGCTTGACCTCCTCACAATGCAACTGGGAAAGGCTGTGAAAGCTTCTCACCTCCTTAACAAACTGTGAACATTTATTCTGCTGAGCAAACCTGGTGCTGCCACTAGAGCGTTACACTGCAGAGGGCTGTCAGCTCCTGATAAGCCTTCCCTTCTTTGTACGTGAGCTGCTGGAGTGTGTGCAGATGTGTTACAGGCCATGGACACAGGAATGGGTTAACCCATGGTAAATCAAGCTGTCCTAATTAAAATAACCTGGGAAGGCATGACATAGACTCTTAACAACAATGTGGGCTTGCCCCAACTATAGCAAAAATGTCATGGAAAATTTGGGAGCGGTTTGTTCATGCTTTGAAGCACACACTCAGCTGGTTTAACTTCATTTTTAATTTCTAGCTAGTTGTTTGTGAGCAGCTGGCATGATGCAGCTTCCTCCAGATTTATGCCCTGAGCTTTTTTCTTATTCCTACTCAAGTTGCCAAGGCCACAGGTAGAGCAAGGAGTGTATGAGAAATGGCTGGCTTCTGCCTGGATTGCAATATTCATATCAGCAGCATTGCATTTGAGACCCACCACATAGCGACTGGGATAGAAGACTTTTTTCAGCAGTGAAGAAAAAGAATTTGATGAATAAGCTGCCTATTTTTCACCCTGTTGCTATAACTGTTTTGGTTACCTTTTTGTTTTTCTCGTTTAGTTCCAGATGAGCCACCCAGTTCTGTGTTAGTAACTCCCCACACTACTTCATCTGTCCTTGTGCAATGGCAGGTAGGTAAAATGCAAAATCATAATGTTTCTTGTTTGCTTTGACTTGTTGGCCGCGATGGTTCATTGCAATGGCTGTTTTTCTGAGCTGGAAGGAGTGTAGTAAAGTTGAAGGACTGCAGCTACTTCCCTGGTTTCCTGCTCTGAGCATATATTTTGGTGATGGATAGAAATTTCTGTCTGTTACTTTTACTTTGTACCCTGTGAGGAAAATCTTGGGAGGTAAGAGTTTCTCTAGAGATGCCCAAGATTATTACTTTTACAGATTCTCCTGTCCTTTAATTGTTGGGCAATAGATGTGCATCTTTACATTGAGAGCATTTAATGGTGTGTGGTATTGGTAAGGATCAGGAAAAGCTCACTGCTGTTCACATTGCATACTGCCTCCTTCAGCTGCTGAAGTAATCAGAAGTGTATGCTGTGCCTGATACCCTGCTCATACTTTGAGGAGCTCCACATGCCCTTTTGGCTTTCTGAGGGCTAAAAGCTGAGATTTCTTCAGAGTAGAGGAAAGCAAGTTTCAGCGCTCCATAATATGTCTGAGTTGGATGTGAAAGAATTCGTGCTGAGTCTGCAATTTATATACGTCTTTCCTGTGCCTTCCTTTATCTTTCAATCTGATACTGGCCTCCTGGGATATGCCGGAACATTTTGTGACCCAGTGTCTGAGGCTTCTTTTTGTGGAGTAAGCATTAATAGAGGGAACCCAGTGGGGTACTGCACGTTATCTGTAACCTCTGCTGTAAGGCCTCTGCCCACCCTACTCCTGAGACAATGTCCCACACACATAATAAGGACAGCTTTGGACAGATTGCATTAGAGTGAAAAATGTACATATGCGTTTACAGTACAGATGGGGCTCCTTGCATTTTGGAAAAAAACGTATGTATGAGGGTCTGTTTATTGCTGTGCAGAAGCACTTTAAAAATATGCCTGGCTCTACTACTGGGTTGCTGGCCCAAGTTCATGCAGCATAATACTAAGTAACAACATTGCTTACAGCATGTTGAACAAATAGGAGACATGTTGAACGGTTTTACCAAAGGAATTGTGGAGAGATGTAAATCTGTCGCCCCACCTCTGAATAAAGCCCACAGTGAAGGAAAAGGTATGCCAAAAAAAAAAGGACAAAGAGAATGTGAGGCATGATGTACTGTAGAAATAAACATTCCCCCAATTGACTGATTATTGGTGTGTAGTTAATGTGAAATAGGTGGTTGTTTAGGTAATTGGATGCTTTTTATTTCATGAAAATGAAATGGGGTTGTTGTGCCAGAGCCATCTCAAGGGAGTTGTGGGCGATTATATGTCATTACTACATGTATATTAATAGGTCCTGGTAATTCAGCCGCACTATATTTTTCAAATAAACAAAAATCTTCAAGTCCCACAATAGCCTCCAATTAAGAAGTTGTTTCACAGCAGCATTTAAGAAATAATGTAAACTGAAAACAGCAGTCAAGCTAAATGGGAGAGCAGATTTCCAAGCAAAGCTAAATTTTTAACTTTGAGCTGTGTTAATAATTCACAAAACAAACTCTAGATGCACTATCTGTGCTTTCAGCTGCTTGGTCCAATCAGTCCATTATTTTTAAATTTAAAGTAGGAAGAAAATAAGTAATTTCCATTGCGGTCTGCTGTATCAATAATGCAAGGTTATTTCAAATGTTCTGGAGGATGTTATAGTTAACATCAGGGTTACGTACTATTCTGCTTCTACCATAGAGACAGCAATTATTCAAACTTACATTGTTTTCTTTCTTTTTTTCAAGAGCACAAAACTGTTTCTCTTAATTCTGTACAGCATTATGGCCTGCCACTCATAATCATTTTACCTGTTTCAGCAGATCCCTCAGGCCTTCATACAAAACCCTAAATAATCCATTACATCAAAAGCAGACTTCTGTCCACGAGAGACACATAGGAAGGGGAAGACCTGACCTTTTAGCAGAGTACCCTTTTCAGGAGAGAATCATCATTTCTGTGGCAAGGAGAAAGACAAATTTCAAGCCATTTATTTTCTGAGCTTTCCTGTCCTAAATTTAAAGAAGGGGAAAAATGGAGAATCACATGAAAGTGTAAGAAAACAATGCCTGCTATCAACAAAATCAGTGTTGTACTGCAGTGAGGAATTAAGCTTTATCTCTTAGCAGCTGTATGGCAGGGTAGGGAGGAACAGCTTCAGTAGTGTTTTCCTTTTAAGATTCTGTAGGATTTCTACCTCAACTTTTTTTTTTTAAGTAAAAAATGTTTTTGATTAAAAGTTTAAATAGAAAAAGACATTGAATCCTTCCAAGAGCACCTTCCTTCTAGATAATAATTAACTGAAATACAAATCCGTGTAATATATACTCTTTTTTTTTCATTCTGTGAAGTTTTTTTCCATGATGGACAGGCTTTATTATATTGTTTCTTTTTTCTGCTTTTCTCCTCCTTTGTGGCAATGTACTATCTGGGTAGGACAATGTCTCCCTTTACCCTGTCTGTGTAGAAAACAGTCCTCGGGTTTGTGGTTTGAATCCTCCTTGCCAGGAGAGAGGGAGGTGGTGACTCTGCAGTGCCATCAGAATCATCACCTCCAAAACCATCAGAGCTAAAGCAGCTTCACTATAGTATAGAAAACTAAAAAGGAAAATCATGAGATTGAAAAAGGAGGGGAAAAAAATCAAAATCATGCTACATATGCTAGTAATTGCCAATAAACAATATCTCATCTTCTCCGTCTTGCAGAGGAGAACATTTCAGCTGGTCCATGAGTGATGGTGCCAGGCAGCCGTGGACAAGGCTGTTGCTTTGTTTGGTTTATTTGTTCAGTCCCTTGCACCAGGGCTTCAACCTGTGACTAGAAGAGGTTTTTGTACAAGAGGTTGATTTATTTGCCTTGTAAAATGGACTCTGAGAGGGGGTATGGTTGCTCTCCTTTTAAATATAACAAAGGAGTAAACACCCTATAGGGAGAAGAACAATTTAACCCAAAGGACAATGTTAGCAGAGGAACAAATGGTTACAGACTTGCTCTGAATTATTTAGATGAGAAATTTAATGAAGTTTTCTAACCACCCAAGTAGGGAGGTTTGGAATCGCTTTCCAAAGAAATACTAGGAAGCAGAAAAATTAGCTTATTTTCTGGTGGAGCTTGTTCTGTTTGTGAAAAGGACTTTAACTAGTTGTTTTCTGCAGTCATGAAGGCCTCATCTTGATGATTCCCAAGGTCCATCACAATCTTGTGTTCCTGGATCATTCTGTAATAAAATTGCTAAATAATAGTGAAAGGCGGTCAAAACTTCTGCAAAGGATGGAGCACAATAATGAGCGTGAAACATCATGATGAATGAGGTTCTCCATGCATAGCAAGTAAAGCAAGATCCTGGGAATTTTTGAATTGCTTTCAGCAGATTCTGGGCAGGACAACTGCAAAAGAAGAAGGCTTCTTGCAAGAGCAGTTTCTGCTCCTTTTCTCGGTGGTTTGGTGTTTGTTATATACACTGGATCACATATATATATATATATATTTTTTTTTTTTTTCTTCCATAAACTACAGTCTTTCTACTTAATTTCTTCAGCCATTGCCCAAAGAAAACTTCTTTCCAAGGAGACAGGACAGCCATTTCTTACCTTTACTATCCTGAGGAAGTAATGGAAGATTCTTGTCATTTCTGGAAGCAGAGTGTTAGGTTATTACCAAATATCTGCATTCTTTCCTGTAAAAATATTCTTCTTACTTTCTGCATTAAAATTACATGTGGTATTACCTTATACTCTAACAGTGTATCACACCAGTGGTTAACTTTTTAATGATGGACAGAAGGTTTCTGTAGTAAAGTTCTCAAGACTGCTAGGGATCTTCCTGGATTAAAGGCAAGATCATCATTAAAACCCTTTTCATTTATCCTTTCAGCCCCTTAAATTTCAGTACAAGAATCTTTAGAAGATAAATGGCTCAGGGCATCTTTTCTTCTCTGCAGTTCTTAGCCTGCATTAGACTCATAAAAGTCATTTTTCCCCAAACATGAAGAATCTCTTTGCTTGTCCTTAATTAAGCCATTCAGACAAAAAGCTCCTTTTAGTATACTGGTTGTATATCTGTAGTTCAAGGAAGACGTGAGGGACTGCTGAAGAATCCTTGCTGAGGTCTTTGGGCATCTAGCAGCATGCTTCAGGGGAGTAAACACGTGCATTTGGGTCATCTCAATGGTCACATGTACTGTGCTGCTCCAAGCTGTTGTGGAGGAGACCTAGGTTTTCCCATGGGACACATGGGAAAACTATGCAGCTCATTGGAGTTCATCATACTGTGACTCCTCTCTAAAAGTCTCTCTGATGCCTATTTTCATCTTCGTAATTAAAGCCAGAGTATACCAATTTTTGGCTATTTTCTCCTCAGTCATTCAGTAAAACATTGCCAAATGAAGAATAGTCTATGAACAGTCCCCAAGGAAAATAGCTTGTCTTCAGCAAAATAATTTATTTTTGTCATCTCAGAAGAAGTGAAATAATGGTTTGCTGTGTTGGAGACCAGTGACGTGCATTTTCAGTGATCTGTTTATGTTCTTTATCACACAAATTTCTTTGGACCAAGAAGGAAAGCAGCTTATCTCTTAGAGAAGTGCATTAGACATCAATTTTTAAGTAAAGAGCCTTTTGTAATTGCCACAGCTGAGAGAAATCATCAAAGTTGCCTTTAACTTGTGTTTTTCCCATTGCACGAGTTTGTACATTGCTAATGGCTGTTTTCACCAGAGACCACCGCGTCCCTTTGTGCAGAACTGGTGCCAGCTCCTGTCTGTCGTGTCTGACGCTTGTTGCTGTGCGTGTCTTAACAAGAGTGTTCTTTGTGTGGATGCTTTTCAGCCACCTAAAGTTGAGAGTCTGAATGGCTTGCTGTTGGGATACCGCATCTACTATCGGGAGCTGGACTACGACACCGGGTCTGGAACAGAATCCAAAACCATCAAGAACCCTTCAGCTTTAAGAGCAGAGCTCACACGTAAGCCTATATTTTGGACGCTGTAATATTCCAAAATCTGTCTGTGCACAGACATTATGTGCACTCTTACCACATGGAAAGAGCACACAATTGTGTCCAAGAGTGCTGGGGATAATTTGGGTTTTACACATTCAGAGTGAAGATGCTGGAAAATGCTATTAACTTCTGTATGATCGGCATCACTTGTAATGGTGCACTCTAATCTGTGCCATCATGCCTGAACTGATGTTCTGTCCTCCATGTACCCTCTGATTTCCTACTTTCTGCTATCTCCACTGGATGATTACCCTGGTTCTTTGTTCTGCCATCAGATGAAAAAAAGGGGGACTTCATTTTCCTCTGTTTGCTGTTTTCTAATATTTTTTTTATAATTGACATTTTGTTTTTATTTTTGCAGTATAAGAAAACAGATGAGGAGAAATTTTAAGTAGCACTTCTAAAATTTTGAAGTGCTAGTCCCTATTTTGGAAGAAAATAGCAAAAATGAGCAAGAAGGTGCATGCTTGCTGTGTTGGCCGCTATTTTTTTTTTTTTGGCTCACATGGAAAGAACCTTTCCAAAGAGAGGGAAGGGGATAATAGAAAAATGAAAACGACTTTTAGACAAA
Organism: Cygnus atratus; assembly: GCF_013377495.2. Classification (NCBI taxonomy): domain Eukaryota; kingdom Metazoa; phylum Chordata; class Aves; order Anseriformes; family Anatidae; genus Cygnus; species Cygnus atratus. Next base: position 4,369,461 of record NC_066376.1, on the reverse strand, counting down.
GGATAGAAAGATAATCAGAGGGAAGAATAGGCAGAATAAGGTGATGGGAGGTAAAGATGTGAGCACTCATTAACCTTACAGGTACAGCCCAGCAATGAGGCATGCTGAGGGCAGGACCAGCTTTTGTACTGTTTGATGTCAGTGGAATATTCAGAATAAGATAATACTCTATGTGCAGCAGAATATGGCTGAGTAAGACTATTTTAATATCTTTTATTGACTTTCGTGTTTCCCTGAACCCATAAAAATGGTTTCTACAAAAGCAAGGATGATTTTTGTGTGGGTGTGAAAAAAGTGGATGTTTTAAATGTAGCATAAGCTTCTAACTCTGCCCTCTTTTACATCATCAGTTCTGAACGAGAGTTCTGGGAGAGTACAGAGTTTTAACCAGAGGAAAGAAGTAAAACTCCTATAGGTGTAGGGTGTGCACAGTTGTTGTTTTTTCCATACAAAGCTGAATGATTGGTTGTGTGTTTTATCATAAAATAATGACTTTGGATGCTCTCTAGTCTCATGGAGCTAGTAAAGCCTACCGTTTTCCTCTCTTCCCTCTTCTTAGCTGGCCCTGCAGCTATGTTCCTAATAGCTGTATAGTAGAAAACACCTTGCTGTACTTCTCCAGGGAGTCAAGAGAGAACGAAAGGGTTGGAGACGCGTATTTTAATAGAAACTTCCCTCTTTCTCCTCATAATATGACAGTGTTAACCTTAGTACGCCTCTGTTCCTCACTGACCTGCAGTTTTGCACAGCTTAGCATATTATTACAGTTTGTTCACAGCAGGAATGTTGAATTCTGTAAGTGAAACCGTGGGAAATCTAACATACATCTAAAGAATCAGGTCTTGTTCTATTGTAAGTGTTTGTTCTTTGTGGCCCGTGTTCCAGGTCTTTACCCTGCAGCTCCTCATGTTCTGAATTTTGCATGTTGAGAAATTGGAATGCAATACAGTGTTGAGAGATCCCCCCCTAGAAACTGTTTCCTTTTCACTCATTTATTCTATTTAATCTAGGAGTCAGAACATTTCTGTGTTGTATATTTGTGAGATACTCTGTTTGAGGAGGAAATGAAAGAACCCGTGTGAGTGAGATGCTTTTGATGTGTTACAAGAGTGATGTGGTTTTATTGCCCTTCAAGGTATGGTCCTAAAGCTCAAATTGTGTATGTGTGTGCTGCATCATTTGCCTCTGTCTCTGCTGTACATCGTTTGCAATAACTGTTTCCTTGCACTGTAACAAGCTTTCTGCTTTGCTTACCCTGAATAGCCCAAAGCAGCTTCAAGACAGTGAACAGCAGCTCTGCATTAACGACGTATGAATTAACACGTAAGTGCACATTGCTTTTAGATAAGACTCTTTTTAATGGCTCAAAATACAATATAGGCAAACTCCTATGGTTCTCCTCAGTAGATCTAGCAGAAATCAACACAGATTAATGATTCTGCTTTCTTGAGTTTCTTTTTCTTTAAGCTTTTGCTTTCCCTACATCAAAAGACATTGATGATGCAAGTAGGTAGCTGTTGTAAAAATGTGGCTGCTGGGAAGGTAAAACATTATTGACTGTAACAACCCAGTATTGCTGATGCTAAATGAATTTTGATTTGCTTGCTACATATTCTGCAGTCCATCTGAGTTTAGCTGTATCACATCATTAGTCTTATGATTCAAACATCGCAATGCTCAAGCTTTCCTTGGAGTATGAGGCCAGTTTAGAGAGGGCCCAATGAATTTATATGCGTCTCCAGAGGTGTTTTCAATTGGAAATGAATAAAATAGCATTCGACAGAGTTAAAAGGCAAGTTGCTTTGTAGTGATGATGGTTCACTAGATAGGTTTTGCCCAAGGCTTTTGAGTCACAGATTGTGATGGGCTAAAAAAAATATGAAACCCAATCCCCACTGAAACTTGCATGCATGAACTCTCATATGTTCCATTTTCTTCCACATCCAGTTAACACTAAAATCTCCCTTGTGGCTTTTCATGGCAGCTATTAAAGTTTCTCTGTACCAGCTGCCCAGTACTGTACTTCCAATCAAGAGCTATATATCTTACATTATTTTTTTTTATTTATTAACGCACTAGTAAAATGTTAGTGATGTATTGGGTATCACAGTATACCTGAGACCAGGGAATGATGCTGAACTCTGCATCAGATAAAGGAACAAGACACTTGTACACACTTCTGTGAAACTGAAACTTGAAGACCCTGTATGATTAGACTTATTGAACCTTACCAAACCAATGAGATAGTGTAACAGAGATAAAGGTACAATGTGATTCGTAGATAACAGAGAAAATTCATGGCAAAGGGAGAAATTTGGACCCCTGGCCATGCATGTCTTAATTCAATGATCATTTAAATACAGCAATTTATAGTATCGATCTCTTTCCTACTTTAATTTCACTGCGAAATATTTTTAGATGATTTTTTTTTCTGATAGGATTGATTCTTTCATTCTGAAAATGCAAAATCTGAAACTGCTGAGCTGCTGCCTCATCTAATGATGTTGACACGGTTCTACTCCACCCCCATTTACATCGATTAATTACCCCCATATCATTGTGTTTTCTTGCCTTTTTCACACTGCTTTCATTCTTGTGCCTCATCTGCAAGAGCGGTTTTTATATGCCAACAAAGAAATTGGTTGCCTGGTGGCCAAACGGAGCCCGCACTTCAAATTCTACTTTCTTTGTGACTGATGCTTAAACTGTGATCACTTTGAGGGAGCAAGATATACTTGAATATTTTGCATGGGACTGCGAATTCCCTGCTGCAGCAGTGACATTCTCTAGCAGTGCAGCTGCTAAATGACTCCCCAGGTGAAAGTCCCAGGGTTAGGCAAAGGCTTGAAGCCATGCTCTGTCCTACCAGGAGAGGAAATTAAAATGAGCTCAAATGGTGAAAATCCAAAGCAAAGTCCTGCCTTTCCCCTGTCACCAAGAATGACCTAGAGATGTTCCCCTAGCTAGTTACCCATCAGGGATGATCCTTCTTACTGGAGCAACAGAGTGAAGAAACACTGGAAAATCTTGTCATCTCATTGCAAAGGTCTTTCTTAATTATGCAATTCCTGCTTTGGTGTGTGTATTAAGGAAGGATGGAAGTAGATATCGCACTGTTCTAAGGCTGTATTTCATGAGAGAGGTGTGGTGATAAAGAAGTAACAGAGTATAAGAAATGTCAATAAAGTAATATAGGGTTAGTAATAATATTTAATATAATTTGCATTTTCAGAGTTGAAGAAATACAAGAGATATGAAGTGCTGATGACTGTGTATAATGTAATTGGTGAGAGCCCTACCAGCACGCCAGTGGAAGTGTTTGTGGGTGAAGCAGGTAGGTAAAAAGAAAATAAATATTATTTTTTTTAAAGTGCCATCAAGTTCTAATATTCTCCAAACATTGGGAAAGGGCTGCTTGGAAAAATTGCACAGGCATGATCACTAACAGGTTTTCTGTAGAGTCCTCTCCTGGAATAGGTTGGCTCTGACAGCTTCTTGCCGTTTGAAAGCCAGATGGTCTACAAGAATAAGGGAAGAGGGTGCATCTGAAAGAAAGAAGAGAAAATCTTTTTGGAGTCGCAGGAGGATGACTGTTCATACCAAATTAGCTTGAGGGGAAAATTGACTCAAGTTAAAGAAGTAAAAAGTAGAGCATAGGAAAGCCACAAGGGAAAAGAAACAAAACTGCAAAACAAGGGAGACTTGGAAAGCTGGTTCTTTTATTTTATAGCTCTGTGGAGACATTGCCTGTGCCCCACATCTTGCTGTATTTTTATGCTCGTGAAGTCAAGAAGACATTGTGTCCAGTTTAATGCTAGCTCTGGAGTCACAGATGATGATTACTCTCAAGAACATGCAGACTTTCTATGCCTGCATCCAGCTTCTACCTAAGCTGTGTTTCAGTACGCTATTCATGCCATTACTTATTATGGCTGTAGTGCATGAATTCGGGCTGTATTTCTGAAGTGTAACTGGCTGATCAATTTTAAATCCCTCCATTGGAAGGCCAGAGGCAGAAATCAGGACACGAGAGTTAACTAGGCACTTCTTTGAATGCTTTGTGGAACAGGTGATTTTGCAGAGCACAGATAACACACAGCTGAGACTGTTCTTCTCAGTAACTCTAGCTGAGCAGCCAGCGCAGGACTGGAATAGCTGATGTCTTCTTCACAGCCCCAGTGGCGGTGCGGTATTTACGGTGACCCCATCTGGAGAGAGACTGGTGCTGAAATAGTTGTTAGTTATGGTATCAATTTCTGCAGCAACATCTTTTGAAGTTTAAAACAAGAATAGGCAGCAGCATGCACCCTCCTGTTGTTCAGTCTGCTGCCGGGAACAAATCTGATTGCACTTTTGTTCTTCTGTCTCAAGGCTAGGATGTAAAAGTTATCAAACTCGGTGCTAATACATGTTGTTGTTATTCATTAAATATATTGCTCAAAACTCAGTAAAGCACAGGGTTTTTTTTTAAACTCTGCTCAACCTTTCCATTTCAGATAAGGTATACCAGTTGCTACCTTTCTCTGAAAACATCATAAATTAATCAGAGCAGCATGGTTCTGGAGAAACAGTTGGCAATATTTACATTTTTTCTAGTTTGCTGCTGCTCCAACTTCCTTCTGTAACTGCAGCAAAGGAAGCCCCAAGTGGAGCCAACTGTATCTGGCTTCAGAATAGAGTTTTGTTTCAGAACTAAAAATCTCACTGCTGCAAACTGAGCCAGCAACTACATTTCTACACGTGTACACAGCACAGAAAATCAGCTGGGGAAAACAAAGAGATGCTGGTATATCATGTCTCTCTTATTGTAACTCAGGGAACAGAACAGTGGAAGGAGCAAAACTTGGGAGGAAACAGATATGCAGGAGACCTTTCACAGGCAGGCAGGGCTGGTGTTTCTGAAGTTGTAGCATGACTCAGTGCGATTTGTAGAGATCCTGGATTTACCTCTGGTTCAGGACAATCTGGATTCATGCAGTAGAAGTGATGAACGTAGAAGCTTCCTGCAGATTTTCACACTTGTTGTGTGAAGTTACTATGCTTTGTTATATAACTGCTTCTTCCACCTCCAGAGCCGACTGTGATTTATACTGTGAGCAAAGTGATTGGAGCTGGTATGGCAATTTAAGTTTTAAATTGACTTGTGACACCTTTGAGTTAAAGTGTGCTGTGGAAATACAAGTTTTTGTTATTGTTGTTTGCTTGATGTTCTTACCTGTGGTAAAGGCAGTTAAGTAGCAAGCTGGAAAAAAATGGGGCTGCTTAGCTTTGATGATGGGTCACCCATGTAAAAAATAGAGAAATCTTTCTCAGTAAACAACAGATGCTGGCAATGTGATCACAGCACTGCACACAAAGTAACTGAAGGGGACCAGCCCTGGGAAGACCCTGGATAATTTAAGTCCAAATACTGTTAAATGGTGCTTTGTTCTGCTGTTAGGGTTGCAGTAATTCTGGTAGGTGTGAGAAGATTCCTTTCAATTGTAAAAAGGAATATACAGCATATGCCTTAAGGGGGAATGTGCTGTATTTAAGCCAGCACAGTGAAAATACCCAACTCTGTTGAATTCATGGTGTTTTGTACAGCATGGAGCATCCAAAAATCATACTGACGGTTGATGCGCTATGCAGGATGAGAACAGTAAATGACCCGTCTCTGTCCAGTGCAGCCAGATAATTGGTGCAGAAGAAGAAGCATCCACAAATCCTTCCTTTGCTCTTGCCCTCTCCCCTGCTAGATTTGAAAGTTGTCCAATCATTGTACCTGGATTTTTACAGTAAGGACTCAAGTGAGCAATGGAGCCCCCTAACAAACTCAGAAATAAATAAACAAATAAATACACCATTAAAACCATCCTTCTGGCAGTTTTGCAAATCAAACAAGTAAAAAGCACCAGAACGAGGAGTTTCTTTTGAGCACGTTGTTCAGCCATACCCAAACCAGCATCCTCCTCAGGCAATTCGTGTGCTCAGCTCTCGTTTGGGTCTGACTGAGGGGTAGAGAGAGATTTTGGGAGCTCCATGAGAGCAACCTGCTGATAGGCGAAGAGCCAGACGTGAATGACAGCTCCTGTATCCTGAGCAGCCAGTTAAACTAAGGGGCTGGATGCAAGCAGGCTTTGTTTTGTTTTGTTTTGTTTTGTTTGCTATAGGTGGACCAAAAGTTTTCTCCCAGCAGTTTTCTCCTATAAGATGAAACAACCCAATGAAGGCTCCATTTTGTGTTCTGTCTGGGTGTTTGCAAAGCTCCACGATGTGGAGAGCAAACCTTCCCCATGCCAGGAGTCCGGGCAGGGACTGTGCAGTGCATGGGGGAGCACTGCACTGTCTGGTCCCTCTGAGCAGAGCCGGTGCTGTCCCCACCTGCATCGAGCCTCTGGATTCCTCCCCTGCATGGCCTTAAGCTCCATGTAGTAGGTAAATGGGTAAAAAAAAGCCTATTTAGATCTGGCTGCAGCTCTGCCCTGCTCGTTAGAGAGCCACGTGCAGCTCCTGACAAACGACAGAAAAACTGAAAGCCGCCACTTGCAGAAACGAGGAAGGGAGTTGCAGCCCCTTCGGCAAGCCCCCACTTTCACCTTGTTAATTCATTTAACAGTTGAGCTGTCAGGGACTCCGGCTTTGATTGGGAAGGCAGTGAGTGTTCAGTGAGAGTCTGGGTACTGATAGTCGTCCCAGCCCTAAATGCAGCTGCTACCAGAGGTGCTGTTCTGCTTGACTGAAATTAAGACCCTGTTAGAGCAGCCACTACATCAAGTGCATTATTTTACCAGCTTGCTGTCGCTATCTGATTGTGTGGTGGGCTCTGGAGTTCAGGAGGCTCCACCACCTGCATTTTAATTAAACAGAAATCACAGGTTTGGGGCACGCATGCCTCACCTAATTTGGGATGGTGAATAAAATAGAAGGCGGCAATACAAATCCTGCAGTAACGAGCCTGCAGCCTCCAGTGCTTTTCCTATATACTGCAAAGCTGTTCTGGATGAAAAATAATGGAATTCATAATTTCTTCCAGCAGCTGCTGCTGGAGAAGAGCGTGTGTATGTGTGGAGAGGAGGTAGCAGAAGGGGTGAAGTACACTGAGAGATGCTTGGCTTTGAACAGGTTGTAAATCCATTCGTGCGGAGAGGGGAGTGATGTGTGTCATTATAGCTGATGGTGACACTGGTGACCTTCAGAATTCACAAGAACTGATGAGGCTGGTTTGTTGTTCTTTTTAATAACGTTCTTTTTAATAATGATCTCTGAGAGCTCATTCTGCTAAGGGAAAGGGAAGGAACAATGAGCTGGGAAACGGAGATCCCCTTCTAAGAAGTACTCCGCTGAAATGCCGCTTGGTTGCTAACATCATCTTTCGGAAAAGCAGGTTTCCTCTCCATCTTGCTTTCATCAAAGTGAAACCATAGCTTAGAAAGGAACAGGAGTGGGACAGAGGGATGACTGCTTCTCTTCTCTTACACTCTTCAAAAACTTGAATTTACCCCTTGATGCAAAGCTTGCAAATGCCAAAGTATTTTCATCTCTTCCTGCAGGCCTCATTCTTGTTGTGTGTTCGTACAAAATACCTTACGTGGTCTCGCCTCCCTGTTCTAGGTCACTTTCTGGAGAAGGGAGTCCCTCAGCTCTACCTCGGGCCCCCTTTCTCTTACAGCATGGAAGCTTTATCTCCTTCTGTGCCCCAAACGTAGCTGAGAAGATGCTGTACGGAGAAGTCCCCTGTGCCTCCTTGTTAACAGCCTACAAGAAGAATGACAGCATTTTAACACATTAGAACTGGCAGCTTCAATCAGTCTGCTGTGGCCCCCTCGGCTGTTTTCTCCTATCTGTCTGGGACACGTGCGTTCTGCCTCTCAGTGGCTGGCTGTGCCTATGCAGATAGGCTCCGCGTTGCTGCTGGCACAGCTAGAAGAACTGGGTGGGCATTTCCATCCCAGACTCCACTGAAGGAGGGAAGAGAGGGATTATCATGGCCATTTCACACTGCAGTCATCTAAAACCTGTCAGCCTAGGGACAGTATCTTCCCTTGATAAACAAAAGGGGGGGAGGGAAGCTGTTGGAAAGTGGTATAATAAAGAAATCACTGGTTTCACTTTCTTCAACTTTAAACAAAGGGATTGACCTTCTTTGGCACTTTGGAAGTGCCAAGCCTTTGATATGTTAGGGTTTTTGCATTTTAATTTTTGACAATTCTGAACATCAGCAGAAGGCTACTTTTGGGGGATGGCAGGGTGTTTGAAACATTGATTTTACTTTCCCTCCATCTTCAATATAAAAATCTTGCAAAGCTGTTGCAATAACAGGCATGTCCTGCTCCAGGCTTGACACTGGGTTTTCATCCTGTCCCCAGTGCCTTTCTCTCTAAGCCACTGAGCTCGGAGTTAAAGATCCAAGCGAGGTTCACCAACAACGTGCTAAAAGAACAGAGTAAAATCAGAGCAGAGCAAGGAAGGAAAACTATAGGAAGATGCTGGGGGGAAAAAAAGTGAAGAGACCTCTCCCACTCCGAACAGGATATAAATCTCTTTTCTGCTTCTCTTGCATTACTGGAAGCCATTACAACTCCATCCCCTAAATCCCAACAGCACTCCCTTTCAGACAGCAGGATCAGCCACTGGCTAGATCACATCAGTATTTTGTGGTGTATTTTAAACTCCAGACTCACTGTATACGTGGTTTCCACCTGGGGCTTGTCTGCAGCTAGTCCAATTTGGATTTGTTGTTCCCATCACTGCTCCACTGGTGGTAATAGCAGTATAGATAGCACTCAGTTGCATTATCTAATCCTGCAGGGTTATGACAGCATAGTAAAAAATAACAAACTAAAGCGTGCCTACATTAGAGAATTAGTCGTTGCTTGTTACCGGTGGAGCTGCACTGCTGGGGAATTATGGATATGAATTTTCTCGATAAACCTTAGCTCCATTTCCTACTCCAATTGGCTATTTTTGAAGGGTAATTTTAAGTTCTTAATTTGTATATAGATGAGTGCAGAGGTTTCAGAATTAAACTTCAGAATTTGGTAACTTAGCTCAGTAGCTGATCTTAGGACGGTGAAACAGAAAGTAACCGTGCCAGTGTGAATCTGTGGAAGAAGTGTCCTTAATGTCAACATGTCAAAAAGACATCCCTGCAGCTCTCTGGAGAATGAAATCTAATGTCAAGGCAGAAGGAAGCAGACTCTAAGTGGGAGTCATACTGCTGTCAAAGCAAGTTATTCTGCCATACAGGAAAAGGAATTTTAAGAGAATTTACTAGAAAGCAGTGGCCAGATTGAGACATAGATTTGATGGGTTTATTTGACATCTTTAATTCTCCATTGATGATCCAGAAGCTCCCTAAAATGATTTGCAGTGTTTTCATGCTGCAAGTAAAAGCTGAATGTGCGCCTCATTAACAGCTCATTAAGTTGTTAATATTGGTCATAAGCAGCCTTTGGTACAGCACAATGCTTTATACAGTGCAGCAGCTCCTGCTTAGCTCTGGTTTAATTGCCTCTTTTTATCACATCTCAATGTGGGAAAGATGTTTCTGTCCAACCAAAAATCTAATCAGGTTTTGATCAACTGAGCTTCCTTATCTCTTCCACTGCTATTGCTGGCGTAGGTGGTGTTGGGCTGCAATTGCCACGCGATGTTTTGCCCGGATGATGAACTTCTGTCTCACAAACCTGCATCATTTGATGTCAGTTTTCAGCACTGACCGTAGCCTGGGACAGACATACTATCTGTGCTTGAATTCATCATCAGGACTCCCGCCTTTGTTCTGTAGCTGGTGCAAGCAGCAGTGGGAGCGATAGGACAAATTGGCCTTTCACAGTTCTGCTGCGGTGTTATATGGCCTGTGAAGAGCTGAGTGCGGGGACATCCCTGCACAGAGGGCAGAGGGATGAGAAGTCTGATCATGTATGCAGAGCCTTACTGAGCTGACAGCAGAGCTACTCCATTAAAAGCAAAGGAATTAACCTTCCTTTCAAAAACATGAGCAATCTGTAATAAAGTAAAACGGACCATAAATTGCGCTGGTAAAGAAGTGGGGAAGCCCCTGGCTGATAACTCATATTCAAGCAGACCCAAGCTAGAGTTGGAGTATTTTTGACTGAAGGGTTATATTTGCAGCCAAATTTGTTTACTCTAATTGCACAGTCCTGCTCTGCTTGTTTTGCTTCATCCTGGGATATGTGAGCAAAATGTAGTTTTTTTCACACAGGTCTCAGCTCCCGTGGCTTTGTCTCCTCTGGATGGTTTTGCTGTGAAGCCAGCTGTAGAGATGCACAGTTGGTTTTCTTTTCTGACATCTGTTTGCTGCATCCATCGTCAGTCATGGTACTGGAGGCATTTCAGGTTGCCTGTTGTAGACTGAAAGCAAAAAGGTTGCCATTCTTATTATGAAAGTATGAATTAGCAATATTCTAAAACATTATGGCTGCAAAGATCCAGACACTAACATGGTATCAGTGATAGAGGACCACAGTAATGAATTCACAGATACTATGATTGTAAAATAAACTAAGAGAAAACTTTCACTCAGAATTTTAGAAGATATAAATTTAGACACTCTCTCTCCAGGACCATGGGATTACAGTCCTCAAAGGTTTCCCTGGGGTTCCCTGACCATTGCAATCTGTAAATCCTAAATTAATCCCTCATTGGAGGTCAACTATACAACTTGCTTCAAAAGCCGCAGGGAAAGGTTATCTCAGTAGCAGATCTTGCCTGCTCAGTTTGGCTTTTTTTGATACGGCTTTTAACGTTTGGGATATGGCAAACCCAGTGGAGATTCACCCTAATTATTAGATATGTTCTCCTGACTTTAGGGGAGCATAAGGAGTTGTTGGCGCTTATTAGGCTGTAGTAGGTGCTGCTGTTAGCGAACACTAAGTGGGTGCTTTTGTCTGCTGCCGTGAACTTGTGGTATTATGATATTAGAGTGTGGGATTAACAAGTTATAATGAGAGGAACATGAGTGTAAATGGCGGAGGAGGAGTCTCAGGTATCAGCCTGAGAGATGGTCTGAAGTGAGTAGCGTTGCTGCTGTCTAATGGATGGACTTTTTTAAGAGAACTGAGAGTGGTACTTTCCCACATGGTGCTGCTCCCACTCCTGGTGCAAGTGCGAGAGGAGTCGGGCTGGAGCACCAAACACTCGGCAGTCCTTCGCCACCTCGTGCGTCCTTGAACAACCTTCAGTGCCTCCTGGGGGGTGAATCCTGCACTCATCAGAGCTGACACTGCTCCTAGTTACACAACTTTCACACTGGGTTAGCTCCACTTGCTTTAGTGGAACTAACCCTAATTTACATCGATGTGAGAAGGGATTTCAGCATGTGGGTTTACGCCGGCATGTTTGTTTGCGCGTACCTAATGCATGTCAGACTCTTGCTGTTCCAGCTTGTGGGTCTATCTCTGCTGACTGATGGGCTGCCTTTGTGTGAGACTATCTTTGTTGACACAGAGAAAATAGAGAAAAAAAGCATATTTTATTATTTTCCCCTTCCCATTTTAACCACCTGTATGCCCTTTCCAGAGGCAGTCTGACAGTTTTGTAAGGGCTTTACTTCTGGGTCGGTTGTTCTCGGTCTCTTGATGGATAATCTCAGTATGCAATGTGATAGCCTATTTTAGGTTTTTATTAGCTAAGTAGAACTGCGGGCTTCAGCAAAAGCCAAGTGTGTAGCTTTTGTTTGCAGGGTCTATTTCACAGTACCGCTCCATAGTGTGCGCCTTGGTTTAGGCATTGTGCGGTGAACACAGTAACTTTTCTGCATCACTCGGATCATGTCTGCCCCAGGAACATCCTGGATTGCACATAGCTCATTGGGAAAACTGAACTCCGTGTTAAAAGATCAGCAATCACTACACCAGTGTTTTCACCACTGCTGGAAGAGATGGTGAGGGAGAGGATGAGAATTACTTCTGCTTGATTCACTTGCCAGTTTATAAAGGTTCTTCATGAATAAGTCATATCCGTGGAGGTTTCCTCTGAACACGATTGCCTCCTTAGTTTGAAAAAATGGCATTGGCAGATAACCTCCTAGAGTGTGGGTCCATGGAAAGAATACCCATTTCTAGTCCTTGTTTCATTTCAATGTTTTTTCTCCAATACGTGTGGTGAATGTGATCTCTCCTTCTTTAACCACCTGCATCCCTCTATATACCTCTCCAGAAGGCTGACTATATGACTAGACGATGTTGGGAAGCCCCCCAGCGCTTAGCAGAGAAGCTGGGTGTGTTACTCTTGGGTATCATTAGCAGCTGCTTTAATTTACAATTTTTCATGACTTTAATACCCTTAAAAATGTGATGTGGTGAAACATGGCTACTGCATAGCATGTAGTATACAGGCAGGGGGCAAGCCTTTGCCTACCCAGATAATATGGTACAGAGGAAAGTAGTGGTGGGTGCTCTAGGTTCCTCAGATCCCCATTCTGACAGCTTTTCTTTCCCCTCACCATCCCTTCTTTCCCACCAAGGTAGATTTGTCTTTCTTTCTTTTTTGGCTCAATTAGACTGTGCTCCCTCTTCATCAGTGCTGGCAAGGGTGAAAGAGTTCTTCTTCAGGTTAGTCTTGTATCGACTTCTCTTGGTCTCTTGTACGCTAGGAAATGTTTCAATTTCTCTAACACTGATCTATGCAATCTTGTAAATCAGCACATAATTCAACACCCTGAAGAATGGGTTATTTCCTACTTAAAGCCAGCTGTTTCCAGCTGCCCTCCAGTAGGAGGTTGGGCTTCTCAAAGGTAGGGGAGATCAGAGAGCTCCTTTTCTCAGACTCAGGTCAAGTCACAGGGCAACACGAGCCTGTCGAGGCTGGTAACTGGCAGAGCACTAGGTTTTGGTGCCAAATTGTGATGCCTGGATAAGAGTAAGAGCATCATCAGGTCCGGTGTTGGCAAACAGAGTTGTGTCAGAAGGGTTAAGGATGTCAATATGTGTGCTTTTGAATGTGGATTTGCCTGTCCTACTGCATCTGAAATACATCTGAGTAGCCCCAGAAAGAGCAGCTCTTGGGGGGGGGGGGGGGGGGGGGGGGGGGGGGGAAGTGTATTTCCATCACAAAATGTAGCCTTGCTTAAAACAGGCAGAAATTGGTGGGAAACGTCTTTTACATTCTAAATATAGCTTGTACTGCCTTGTCACAGCAGAAAGCAGCTTCACAGTTGCTGTTTTTGAAGCACAATTAACTAATTGTTATTGAACTAATCAGCATAGCTCACACAGCATTCCTAATGGCACAGAGGTACTGCCGCACAGAGGAAGTGTTCCTCGCTCCCACCTTTCTTTCACAGGCACTGTGAGAAAATGGCCAATAAGCACAGAATGTTTTTCTCTCATGCTGCTTTTCCTTCGTGGAAGGAATGACTGCAAACATTTGCAAATACACCCCTTTGTTCTTTCTCAGGAGGATACCATCCTTGTGTTTCTTCTCTAAGCCCAGACTGCAAGAAAGCCTCTTACATTTCCCTTTGCCCATTCTGCTGATCAGCCTCAGCTGTTTTATCTTGTGACCTTCTGTTTGTTTTGTTGTGTTTGGCTTTTTATAATCCACTTAACAGTTGCTTATCTCTGCCATAACTTGAGGGCAGCGGCTGCAGAGGGAGTGGGAAGGATCTGTTCTCCATCCCACTGCAGGAACAGAACTTCAGTGCAGCGAGGCTGGCTTTGGCCAGACGTTAAGGAAAACAAGTAACCCAAGAGTACGTTTTAAGAGTTATTAAAATAGACAGAGTCAGTGTGGGGATGGCAGAGGAATTTGGAAAGGGGTCAGTGGCCAAGCTTACACAAACATCTGACCAGCAGAGCTGAGCCCAGTGTGATGCAGGAGGCTGGATTGTCTGAGCCCTCTCAGGATCCTTTCCAGCTCCATTTTCCAGAACCGCGTGTGCCAGGAACCAATGTGTAAACCTGGGAGGTGCTGCGTGTGCATGCTGTAATTGTGAGCTTATGCTACATTAAATATTGCTGTGTCTTCTCTCTTGTTGTGGGGAGAAGGTAGATAAGATTACAGTTGATATGCTAGAACATGCTCCAACCACCCCTCCATTAGAATGTGTAGACATACAGATTAGAGGCTTTTAGGGCCTGGAGCTGTCTCTTTATTCTGTGTTTATGCAACACATTGTGCGATGAGATTCTGGCCTCTAAGTGCTAACACCAAAATGCAAATATATTGATTACTAGGGAATAAAAGCAGGCATGTTCACAAAAGCATGCTTTGATGAACTAGGAGGGGGGGGTGGGGAAATGCTTGCTAGATAGAAAAGGATCAGAGGTCTTTATGGAACAGAAATTTGCTTGGGATTGTTTAGAACTGTGGGATCAAGCTGATGCACAGGAAATCTTTGGTCTCTTTTGCTGCCTTTTTTTTTTTTTTTTTTTTGTCTGCATGTTTATTTAAATGGCATGAGTATCGGGGCATCTTGTCCCAGACTTGTTTGTGAATTGCCTGACATAATACTGGCATTATTTAAGTAATTAGAAAGACAGTAGAGGAGAAGTCTTTCACTACCCAGAAATTTGAGCAGATGCAACAGCAGCAAGGAATGCTTTATAAAAACAGTTATTAAGTTTACCCGATGAATCACAAGGATTTGTAGCCTACCTGTGGCAACTGTCACTAAGAAAAGGAACAGTACTTTCATATTGATGAAAAGCTCATGGTGCCACACAGCCCAGAAAGCAAATATCCCAGGCAAGCAGGGAGAAAAACTAAGGTGAACCTTCTGCGGTGCATGGAGATCTAGTGCAGAGCCACTGGGGATTTTAAGCACCTTCTTTTTAAAGGTTATAAGCATTTCCAAGCTCAAATTGTCTGCAGCATGAGCAGAGGCTGTTCAGTTCAAGTGCAAAATGAGGACATTGATAAGTTTAAATCTGGATTTAGATGTGTAACTTTTTTAATCCCTCCATTTTCACTCTCTCATTGCTCTAACTCCAGATAGACTTGTTGTCTTTTCACAACCGTGCCAACATCAACTCAGTTCGTAGCTGTTGTTATTTTTGCTAATTACTATACAAGGCTTTTCTCCTTACTTTTTGACTGAGAGTTTCAAGGAGATTATCTTAAAGGTGAATTGAAATCCGGTAAGAAAAGAAATGTTTGCAAATATCTGCATGAGATTCCAAAGCAGGATACGTGCAGAGAATTAGATTTCAGGAATGCATACATATTTTTCAGGGAAAGTGAAATGCTTCCCACCTGCCACGACCTGAATTTGGACCCTCAGGGGTCTATGTCACTCCTGCTGTAGTTGATAATGTCACTAACACCTAAAGCAGTGTGAGGTATGAGGCTTTAACCTTGCTTTTTATGTATTAGTGATTTCAACAGCCATGAAAAAAATCAGAGCTCAGTAATCTTGAACTGCATTCCTAGAAGGTAAAAGGCTTTTGAATTCACATTTAAGATGCATTCACTTTTATTGGTACAGGCTGTCCGTACGTTCAGTGAGTGGTTTGGGGTTTCAAGCAGGTAGAGTCTTTAGGGATGTGTTTCTTCCTTTTTAAAGTATTTCATTTCACTGTTAGTGTAATGTGCTGTGTGCACAGAGCCGCAGCAAGAGTAAGCAGCACTTTTCTGCTGTCCCTTGCTGTCAACAAGAAATCTGTGCTTAGAAGAGGAGGGACACATCAGCCTTTGAAAGTTGAACATAGGGACAGACACACAGGGCACAAAACCAACACAATTTGCATGTTGTTGAGGCTCTGGGGTGGTGAAATGTCTTTTTTCCACTGTCCTTTATTTTTTATTTTTCCCCTCCCATCAAATTTTCCACCACCGTGCCAGCAAAAGTGCAGTTCCAGCAGCGAGGGTGTCAGTGGAGAGTGATCACTGGCAGTTTTTAACCATTGTGTTTCTTAGACATGCTCTATAAAAAGGTTTGAGGAAAAATGGTGTTTTTGTGGCAGCAGGCTGCACACGCCAGCTCTTCTAATGGTCGCAGCTCGGAAGCAGCAGTTGTTCCAGGCTGGTGTGTAGGATCCAAAGAAAAATGCTATTGCAGACACCGCTTCAGACCTGGGTATTGAGAGCACTTTGAAGTTGTCAGCTCAGGACAGACAGTAGTGTCACTACCTAGAAAGAAAATACATTGCTAAAGTGATCCATTTTCTTGTGATTGTACATATTCCTGTTTCCCTGAGCATGTCATCATCTGCAGATCTCTGAGATGTATTTTCAGGTTTGTGTTATGTGATCGCTTTGGCTTCGCACTCTGTTATGTGCTGTGAAAGTCTCAAAATCCTGAGATTTTTGGTCCTTAGCAGCACTACATTGCAGTGAATGCAGCCAGCAAGCCAGCTAGCTGCTCCCTTCGATACCCCAGAGAAACAGAGGAAAGCAGGGCAGCAATTAGATGAGAGCACCCCTGTGAACAAGCCAAACCTATGTTTTACTGAGAGTCATTGTCACCTCATGCGTTCGGTACATCCAGCCAAAAAAAGAAACAAAAAAAAATAATAACAAACAAATAGTTTTAGCTGAGCACTGAGATAATGGCTATTTTCAATTTTGCCTTACACATTTTAATTGTACAGCAATAATTTTGCAATAGAGTTGCCGGTGGCAAACATGCAAAAGACATGAACTTTATTTATGTTTTGGATTATTAATGTGGCTGTTAAAATTCCTCCAGTTAGTTTTGATTGAATTGTTTTTTTGTGCGATTCTGTCGTTTAATGGAGCGGTAAATAAGAATTTCTGATAATGAGCCCAAGCATCTGTCACAACAACCTGGCGCTGGTTATTAACATTTCCATTAACGGCAGGGTGGGCAGTGATAATATGGAAACCACACAGTTAGAACAAAATAAATAGTTGGTGTCAGGCTGAGTGGGTGTTAATTACTATTTTATTTTATAACGCTGGGGGGAGGGAGTATCGGTAGAAAAGTGTGACTTATGAAGGTCATTCTCTCTAAAGAAGGAAGTCTCCAGAGGAACAGATAACCGGGGCTATCTTACTTGAGTAGTGAATGTTTTATCACTTCTATTTATGGCCCATAAACAGGCAGAGAGAAAAGAGGCAGCTTTCTCAGGTAGTCTGGGTGAAGGCTGCAGCACCATGAGCACAGAGAAAGGGGAAACGTGCCCTTTGCCCTGCTTTTCCCTTCCCACTTCTGGAGTTTGAACATGACACGCTTCGGCATCTCTCCTGTAAACAAAACGTGCTGTTTTGTTAAGATCTGCTGGAGGCAGAGGCAGCCAGGTCTGGAAAGCAGACCTTGCTAGCCACTGGGGAGGAAAATCCACCTGCACTGAGTTGGATCCCAACAAAAGGGAAAGCTGGTGTGACCCAGGTGCACTTGAAGGAAGCTAAAGATTAGTTTTCTTGCACAGCACAATGCAAAGAAGTGTCACCGGGAGCTGAGGGGGTCCGGTATGTGTAGGTGTAACGAAATCAGGGCTAACAAGTAGCAAGCTAAAAGCCATTCTGTCATACATAAAATATTAGTTGAATTGATTAGTATCTGGTTTGGGAGGTGGTTTACAACAGCATTTTGGCCTTCATTCTCAGGCTGCTACAAAGGCCTGTAAGAAAGGCCGGGCTGCCGGTGTGAGGGGCCTGCCTTGCTCCCACAGTTCCTTTCAAGAGGAAAGGAGCAAGAAGTTGTTGAGGAGCCCAGTGTCGCTGCCAAAGGCAAGCCTGAAACATTACCACAGAATAAAGAAAAGATTCGCTTTTATTTCCCAAAGCTGCTGACAGGATTGAGTTTGTTCACTGTCTAACCTGGTCTGTGTGAGACAGAGCATCACATTCTCTGGAGGCTCGGCAGCTTCTCGGTCCACACGCGCTGCCGCTTTATACCTGAGACTTCCCCGCAATGCTGACGCCTCCAGGGCCAGCTCTGTTAGCTGGCTGGCGGCGTAAACGGTCTGTCCTGGGTCCTTCCACAAATGGAACACTGCAGCCTGGATATGAACTAGTTCTGCTTGTCACTATTAATTCTTCTGTCCTCCTCTCTCTAGCGCCAGCGATGGCCCCACAGAACATCCACGTAAACTCCCTTTCTGCGAGCCAGCTGGAGCTCACCTGGGACCCTCCTCCTGCCGACAGCCAAAATGGGAATATACAAGGCTACAAGGCAATACTTCTGCTTCTGCTGGTTTCATTTGTCTTGCTTGGCTTTGCTCTTACTTGTAAGATAGCTCTACAAACTACAGCTGCCCTCACTGCACAAGGCAAATTAAAACAGAATTCAGACTGCAGTGTGGAAATGGCATTGTGTCCTGAAATCTAAAGAAAGAGAATGAGGCAGGGGAAAGGGGGGAGAAAAGGAAAAGAGTGTTGCTATTTGCAGAGAAAGGAGAGCATGGGGAAACAGGGCATACAGACAGGGAGGCAGCTACACTTATTCAGGCAACGTATCTGCTCCAAAAAGCAACAGACACAGCAGAGCTTGGGGCAAAAAAAGTATTGAAGAAAACTAACTGAGCTTTCTATCAATTGTTCCAAAGCTATTAGGAAAAGCAGTACTTCCTCCAAGCTAGAAGCCTGAGCCAGGTCAGATTTCACAAGAATTATTTCATTTCCTTAACTTTAACAAAATTAAATCATAGTATTAATTGCATTTGGTTCATAGGAGACAAGGACGTTGCACAGGCATGTTGTTTAGCTTCTCCAGCAAGAGAATGGACCCTCAGAGAGTGGAAATGGGCAAGTCTACAAACACTGGAGCTTGGCTTGGGTTCAGTGTCTGGCTCTGCCTCTCGCCATGAATTTAGATCCATAAGCGAAGAAAAGCCAAGCCAATGTGAATAATCTGGCATCCCTTCTTGGCAGTAACAAGCAACCTTATATATCAATTCATGTTCTTTTCCTTTTCTATGTATATAGATGGCTCTAACAGCTTGGATTGTAGAGCCAAGGTAGAGTCTTGCCTTGGCTCATTCTTTCAACTTTCTGGCTTGCTTTGGCCTGTTGTAATGCTCTCCGTGCCAGGCCTGTCCAATAAGTAGGGCTGGCAACACTTTTCTCTTGGAATCGTCTTCTCCAAAGCCTAATTTTATGGCATCGGGATAAAAATTATGTAAGGCGAGAATGGGGAAAAGTACCTCAAGGAACTTTAGGGAAAGTCTTTATTACCCTCTTCAGGAAGGCATTTGCTTGGCTGTCCTATGAACACAAATGGTGAAACTGTTGTGTGCATAGGGAGGCAAATTATGGGAGCATTGTATCAGGGTGCCAGTGCTGACAGGCAGCTAGCATTTTAGGGAGAATTCAAAAACTGACCTGTCATTGCTGAGCTCTGGCACCTGCTATCTGTTGTCATTAGGCCACATTCTTCAACTTGTGCTCTATTTTTGAATGATGTATTCAGCTACGTGGTCACAGGACTCAGGGTAATTTCCAAAGGAAAGGAGAAGATTGAGCCCGTGGTAAAAAGTGTTAGCATCCCATTTAATGGAGGAGTCCAGAGCAAGGCTGCTCCATCTTCCTGATCTTTTACAGCTGTAATGTTGGGATGTTTTAGAGGTGTAGGAGATGCTAAAACATCTCACTCTTCCAACAGATTTATTACTGGGAGAGCGACGTCCAAAATGACACAGAGAAAGTGAAGGTTCTTTTCCTTCCGGAGACGACCGTCCGGCTCAAAAACCTGACCAGCCACACGCGGTACATGGTCTGCATTTCTGCCTTCAATGCAGCCGGGGACGGCCCGAGGAGCAGCCCCTCACAGGGCAGGACACACCAGGCTGGTATGGGATCACTTTCTTGCCTCAAAGCATGGACGTGGTGGTCATCCGCACGTAACTGGGCAGCAGCTGGGGTGGTTGTCCAGGAGGGTACTGGTGTTTAGAGTTATCTTTAGATGGGTCATTACATTATAATGGTTGTGGAGGGGGAAAAAGAGGGATCAGAAAAGGCAATCGTGGGAAAGGGAACAGTGCAGCGGAAGCTAGAACAGACAGGCAGAATGACTGATCCCTCGGCGAGCTGATCCAGAATGAAACTGTCTGTGGATCTCTTTGTGGCCTCTGCTATCACATCTGAAAATCTAAACTTGTCTACAGAGCCTGGAAATTCCCCAAGCAGTCTTGTGAGAGAAGTGTTGTGATTTTTGCAATTCATCTTTTTTTTTTTTTTTAAGCCACACAGACTGAGCTGTGCTGGATGTGACCGCAGTGGGAGCGCTCCAGCAGTGCAGCAGGCAGCACCGCTGTGGCTGGCCATGAGGAGGAAGCATGCACTTGAGCTGTGTGCTCACTTAGTGCCCTTCTGTCTCTCAGCCCTGCAATTCTGCTGCTCTTCTGAGGGAGTTAACTTGAGAAATCCCAGCATCTGCAGCACATTTCCACCAGAAATGACAGGGGGATATCAAACATGTAAATGCTGCATGTTTTCTGAAAATCAGCAGCTAGATAGAGAGCAAAGACAAACTTAGTGTCCCTGTGAGAGTCTTTTCCTTCTTTGTCATGTCTCCTTGCTTGCTTTTGAGATCCAATTTTGCAGTGGAGTGGGTGGTTTTCTTAGGACAGGCTGTGTCTATGATTGATTATGGGAAATTTTGATCCAATTGGTAAATCCCACTCTTAGTTTGTTTCCTTTAGATTTAGGCTGGGAAAAAAAAAAAAGTGTTCTATAATATATATGTGTATCAGATTCACTATGCCTGCTGCAATTCAACATATTTGTAATCCTTTCAGCACCCAGTGCTCCCAGCTTCTTGGCATTCTCTGAAATCACTTCCACGACACTCAATGTGTCTTGGGGCGAGCCGACAGCAGCGAATGGAGTCCTGCAGGGTTATCGAGTAGTCTATGAGCCTTTGGCTCCCGTCCAGGGTAAGAAAGACCTAAGATCATACATATTCATAGGAAAATGACAGAAATGCACTGAAGCATCTTTTATCTCTCCCCAATTTCCTACTTGCTCTCTGCCATTTTCCAAGAGAGGCCAGGTGGCAGAGGGTAAGTAAACCAATTCTGCTTTTGCCAAAACTATTCAGCAAACTGTAATATTGTGGAATATAGCTTTTGTCTGTCCTCTCTCATTTTCTTGCACAAACTATATTCTGCATGATTTGAAAAGTCATTTTACTGCCATTGTTACCCAATGTGGGAGAAGAGGAAACTCAGCCTGAGAGTGCATGATTGTCTTCCCATGTTGCACTATAAAATTGCTGAGTGGGCTCCATCCCAGAATAGTCGTCAGGCTCATTTGTGTTTCTTATCACATCATGTGTCACTTCTGTTATCGCAAAGATTGCCTGGGCATCAAATGTGTTAGTCATCATTGGTACCACTGCTACTTTTGACAGGGGAGAATAACTGTGATAGAGATTTAGTCGTGTCTGTTTGTTTACACAGAGTTTTCAGGCAGCATTTTTAACCCAGCACTAGATTTAAGCTACACCACATCAATGTGGTGGCCACAAATGTTTCCTTCATTTGCCAGAACAGCAACAGAAAATAATTTGGCAATTTATCTGAAAACAAATGTAAATTAATTTCAAAGGTGAATTAGAAAAGATTGCAGTTTGGGGATGGTCGTATTAATATTTTTGGATTCCTGGTAGATTGCCAGTAGTTCAATAGGATGTCCAACTTTGGCAGTGTGACAGCAGGGAGAGTAATTTCAGCCATTGCCAATCCATTTTAAACTCTTTTCCAAAGAAATGAGGATATCAACCACTAGTATTTGCTGCTTCTGTAAGGAATAAAGATCTATATTGTCTGAATATCCATGTCTCATGCACTGAGAAAATTATACTCAGGAATGAAAACATGAGAATAAAAGCACTTTCAGCCTTTATGGCTGGCAGATCCAAGCACAAAGAGCTAATGCGGAAAGCATTTCTAATTTTGACCAAGAAACGTGCACAGGGTATGCAGGAGGTTCAGGCTCTGTGGACATTTTCTGCCTCATATTCATTCTTACACAATGTTTAAGAATACATTTTTTTCCCTGAAAGTATGAAAGTGTCAGGTCATATTTTCTCTATATGCATTTGATTTAACCTCTTCAGAATCTTTGTTTTCTTTTCTTCTCCTCCCCACCTCTGCTCTTTCTGATTCCAGATTATCTCCTCTTCCCCTGTAGAAGATTTCTGGGGTGAGCCCGGAGGTTGTAGAGGGCTTTTCCTTCCATTCTAAATTTTTGCCTACATTTATTCTCCAGTTTCCACCCATTTGCTCTTGTGCCAACATTTTTCTTTCATCAAACATTTATTCTCCCTCTGTGGTAAGCAATCCCTCCCTCAAAGCCATCATTTTGCTTAGAAAGATAGAAAAGCCGTGCTACTTTACTTACGGGGCAAGGCAAAGCCAAACTCTCTGAAGATGGAGCACATCTGCTGAATGTGCTGAATGTCACCAGGCAGCAGGGCTTGTGGGGCCACCACCTACCTGCCAGACCCCCTCATCCTGCAGGGTCCTCCCAGTCCCAGGTCTTGAGTTCCTCCGTGCCTACACTACAGTAAAACACCCGGACCAGAACCTTTTCCTGTATCTTTTGACTTTTCTCCCATCTGTGATTCTTGGCTGAGCCTCCTCACCATTGTGACACCTCCTGCTTTCTTGCTCATGAGCCACCAAGAAAAACCTGCCCATTTTGCAAAACTTTTGAACGGTGATCTGTCCTGTAGCGCAGTCTTCTCCCTGTTTGACCTTTTATTGTTTAAGTTTTACAGTGTTATGTTTTACACCATAATAGACAACAAAATTGCCCTGGAGCCTTTTTTAACAGTTCCTTCTTTTTTTCAGAACGTTACTTTGAAATGACAAATGCTTCATGATTTGTCTCTGAGAAATGATATAGTACACCTAGGGAAGGAAGGAGCACTTTTACTGCTTCCTCATTAACCGAGGAAAGATTCTCAGAATTATAAATTGTCTGGGAGAAAACTTTGAACAGAAATCACTTGGACATTATTCTTTATTTAACTGATAAAAACTGAAAGAGGCATCTTGATTTGCATAAAATAGGCATTCAGATTGAAACACTTCTTCATTCTGTATTTTTTCTGGAGAGAAAACTAGCAGACAGCTTTCTCAAGTGGGAAAAACATTTTTCCACTTCGTATCTTCTTGGTTTGAAATGTTACATACATCTACAGGACCAAAAAATGCCAAAAGGACTCTATTAATTCAAACATTTTTTGTTTTGTAAAATAATTCATGTATCAAATTATTTCTATTTACTTAGTTTTAGAAATTATCAGTAAAAACTATATTTTAATTCATCCATGCAAGAAAAATTCTTAAAGAGTGAGGAAGAGTGAAACACAAGTCATGACTTTAGCCTTGTTCAAATTAATAATGCTTTGAACGCATCCCCTTTTGCAGTGGTATTTATACCCAGAAGTTACCTATGAGATATTTGTCCTTCATTCTGCATTCACTTGGTAATGGTGGAAGCCGGGACAAGAACAAAGGAAAGAACCTGGCCCTTACATCCTCCTCCAGGGCAGCATTGTAGGTTACTTGGCAAAGAAAGAACAGAGAAATGCTTGCATAAGAAGCAATCTGCAAAGCTGCAGTCCTCTTCGTTTACCTCTTCCTTTCTTCCCAGAGTAATTAGTGAAGTTGCATGTAGTCTCTTGGTAATTTCCCAGTTGTGTTGTAAGGTTTTTTTCTTGTCAGTACCCACTTATCAAGCTTAAACTCTAATTATACTTATCAGTGCTGAAAATTGGCTATTATCACTACTTAAACTCCTTCTAATTGTAAGAAATACTTTCTTAGCAAACAGTTAGATAATTTTACTTACCATCTAGATGTAAAAAGCTATTTTTTTTTTCCACTGCAACCTTCTCTTATTTTTCATCTTTGTGGCTACTTCAGGGGTCAGTAAGGTGGTGACTGTGGACATAAAAGGGAACTGGCAACGCTGGCTGAAGGTCCGAGATCTCACCAAGGGCATGACCTATTTATTCAGAGTGCAAGCCCGAACCATTGCCTATGGACCTGAACTGCAAGCCAATGTCACAGCTGGGCCAGCAGAAGGTAAGTGGAACCATAAAAGCATGTCATGAGCTAGATAAGTTATGCAAACGCAGTGCAGCAGCAGGAAATAAAGCACTTGGGGCTTAACATGGATTTCTAAGCCAAGGAGAAGTTGAGTCACAGGAGCTCAGGGCATGATTCAGTGGGTTTCACAACTACCCATGAAAAACAAATCTCTTTTTTTTTTTTTCTGAAATCTAAAAGACTGATGTGAATAAACAAAACAGTGTGAATAAATCATAGCACAAACTAGCCACCCAGGGAATTCAAAGCTACAGCCAGACAGCGTGGTTCATAATTCTGGTTGTAGTGCTGTGCTTTGGAGTCAGTACTAGAATAATTCTGCCTAAACCAGCAGAGGTTCCTGGATGTAAAATCAGGAAGAATTTACAATTGTTTCCTCCTGACACTTTGGCTTGTGCACAGGGAGATGTCTGCAAATATCCTGATATGCCAAGAGGAGGCTGAAATTCAGCATTCTCTGCTTGATACAGTGTGTGTACCAAAACAGTTGGTTCTCCTATTTGATCAGTGACAACAGATAGTCTAACAAGGTAAAGTCCCTCCAATTATATCATTTTTTTTCTTAACAGACACACCTGTAAAACCTAGCCATTGGTGTTTGTAATTGGTGGGACTAGAACCAGTACAAAAATTAGCCCAGTAGCCTATTGAGCTGTTTTATATTGCACGTGTGTTGACCAATACTTCTGGATTATTTTTTTCCTTTGTCACTAGAAGACATGAAGAATACCACACTATGTCTCTGATACCACCCACACTTGCCATGTCATTTCATCCTTCAGGGTCTCCTGGCTCCCCTCAGGAAATTCTGGTGACAAAATCTGCTTCTGGGCTGACGCTACAATGGACTGAGGGAGATTCAGGAGAAAAACCCACAACCGGGTACATTATAGAGGCACGGCCCTCAGGTAAGCCATGGGAAACATGGACAGCTTGGTGTTTCGAGTTCCCTTCCTTTGGTCCACGCTGAAACCCATCCTTCAGTGGAGAGATTGTTTGTTGTCCCAGTAAGCTGCTGGGATTTTGTGAGAGAAAGCCGTCACTGCCCAGTATTAAGCCTTTGCTAATTTATTACATGGTTTACCAGATTTTCTCCTGTTTAGGAATAGTCACAGAAAATTACCCTAAGAGCTCTAGTTTCCACTGTGCCACATCACTGGTAAATCATCCAACTGATGAACCAATAGAGTTAATAATTAAAACTCACTTAAATGCTTACAGCATCTCTCATGCACAAGGACCTTTAAATACTTGCAAACTGTGTTTTGAGGACCACAGATAGAGATCTATCCTTCGGCAGCAGAACTCAGCAGCTAATCACCATTAATAGCAGGGCCAGAACTGTAGCAGCATGCACACATGGCTTCCCCTGTTTGTTCTGCAGGGAGGGCATTAGTGGGTGAGAGGAGTCCGCTCATCACCGTGGGTTTTTTTGGTGCTTTCCCAGAGCTCCTGTGCTTCTGGCATTTACATTTTACTGAAGCTGCTTTCTGCTTTTTCCCAAATATTTTCCCAGTTGGAACAGATCATATTAAATTTAGGCGTGCTCTCCAGCTTGTTTGCAGCCTCTCCTAGTTTGGTACCCCTTGCATATTTATTAAGCGCACACTTTCTGGTAGCCAAGTCATTAACAAAAACAGTGAATGCTGCCAGACCCCTGTTTAATCTCACTTGATAAATTCCCTCCACTCTGACAGGGAATGCTGATACCCACTCTCCAAGTACAGTTTTCAGCCGTTGATGCATCTACCAGATACTTGTTTCATGTAGGCCGTGTTTGAATGTCATGATGTCAAAAGCTTTGCTGAAGTCAGGATAGATGATGTCTGTTCTTTCTCCTCTATTGACAAGGTCTGCTACCCTGTCACAGGAGGAAATTAGACATGATTTATACTTGACATATCCATGTTGGCTGCTTGTTCTTTCCTTTTTTTTTTTACTTCCAGGTGCCTACACATTGCGTGATTATATATTGATTAAGTGAATGCTTATGTTTGACTATATAAAGGATCCTAACTGTTTCTTGGATGTGTCTTAAATGTAAGATTGTATTTAAAACCAACAATATTAATTGCATTTAACCAGACCAGTAACAAAATCATTCTGGTCATCACTGAAGCTACAAATTTGCATAATCATAGTTGCCTTTGATAGAACTTGCTCTGCAGTGACCCTAACATTTCTTCCTAATTTCTGTCATTTAACATAATTTTTTTCAAAACAAATTGAAGGAACATGTGTGCATTTTCAAAGCACTGGAGTTTCCCAGTGTTCAAGAGTTTTTTTGAATTAGAGGCATGACACTCAATGCTTCCGTTTGCCTTACATCAGCTTATTGGCTCTGCCTTTATTTCTTTGTATGCAGAAAATACCCTCTCTTATTTAAACAGCACTGTTTACAGGTAAAAGTTAACAGGTGAAGTTAAACCAGAACCCTTCACTGAGGCTTTCTTACCAGCTTACATTTCCCCAAACGGGGTTTTTAAAGTAAATTTATTTTAGAGGGAAACCTGTACCACATATACAGATCATTTGCAAGCTGGAAATTCAACTTGTGAGTTGCTGCACTGCAAATTGATCGGATGTTTCTGGGGTTGCCTCACCTTTGGATGCGCACCAACACTTTACAGTTCATGGTTAACGATGTAGGATTTGTGGTCCACTCTTTTTGAGTAGAAGGAAAATAGCCCTTCCAAAGCAGGTCTGAGCTGCATTAACCCTGGGTCATTCCAGCTGGCCCCACTCCACTGATCTTGGAAACACACAGAAGAGGTCTTATTCTCCTGCTCTTGCAACCTGACTGTTGAGGCATTTAATTCCTCCTCAGATTATTTTAATCCTATTCATGCTGCTGTACCAAATGAACTAGCCATTTGTATGCTGGATTCTCACCCTTAGTTCTGGTTGCAGCTGTAGAAAGCGTGAAATGTGATCCAAGAGAGGAGACGAACTAATTGGAGCACTTGCTTATTTCACGCAAGTGTCGGCTTCCTTTCAGTACCGCTTTTCTTGCTCATCTCTGCATGGAGGAATTTGAAATCTGAATTATGAGCTTAACAAAGACAGAGAACTAATTCCTCCTGTCAGGTCTGGCCATTCAGAGACGTTTCTGTTTTAATATAATTCTAAGAATTTGCTTCTACATGTTGATTTATATGGGGAGTAGAGCATGGTTTGGAGCAACCTTTATTTTTAAGTACTTGTTGTCCAAGAGAAGAGCAGTTGACTTGTGCCCTTCACATAAAATCAAGGAAGGAGAAGATATTCATCCTTCTGAGATCAAAAAGGGGCATTGAACAGACAGATGAAAAGCTTTAGCTTGTTGCCAATATTCAAATGCAATACCGCTACCTTAGTATTTCACATCTCAAGTGTCATCTATTATAGGCCTCATTACCCCAAACATTAAATGCTGTATCATCTCATTTTCCCTGCTGTAGCTCCCTGCCAAGGCTCTTCCATCAGAGTAAGAGGGTGGCTTTCTGTCATAAATGGCAAACCCCTACCCCCTTTTGTCACTTCCCTTTGAATTTTTCAGTGCCCTGCTGTGTTTCACAGGGCTCTAGCCATCCTGCTGGGTTTAGCAGTGGTGGCAGCAGGCAGCTGAGATTGTTCATTTGATCTCCCCGTTTCTCCCTCGGATTTATGGAAGGTGACCAGACTGACTACCTCTTGTGCATTTTGAATATACTCTGACACCAGCATGGAGCAGACAAACCAATATTTTTTCCAGAGCGATCTGTGCTAGAGGAAGACAGTACAGAAACAGAACTGTTTTTCTTTTCCTTCAACTCCTCTGTCCCTGGAGAAATGGATTCCAGTTTAGCTTCTTGTGCATTACAAGAAATGCAATTAAGCAGCCTCTGTCGCTGCCATAGTAAGCACTCCCCAGACATCGACTAGGCTGGCTAAGAAGTGGGTATTAGATCATGTCCTTTGTTTCGATATGCAGAGCAAAAGACAGAAATGGCACATCAATAAGGTTCCCAGCACTGCCGGTGGGAGTGGAGAAGGTGGGTCTGCCCCTCTTTTCCCCTCTGTGTGTCATCTCCAAGGCTCCTCTCTCTGTACTGTGCTTTAATGGCAGGCGTGCGGCCTGTAAAGCGTTGAGCAGGCCCACTCAGGCTTTCCTTCCCGATTATCCCCTATCTGCAAGCAGGTGTTTCTGCACAGCGTCCCAGGGACCCCCTCTGCCAGGAGGACACGTGCATGTGTAGGCCTTCACACGCGTATTGGCCTGCTACAGTCATCTCGAGCTGTGGGGCAGCTGAGCAGATGCTCAGTCAATCTGTTTTACAGCTTGTGGCATCTCGGGAAAGCCTCTGACCCAGGATAAGACTGCAGAGGTTTCCTCTTGTGCTTCCTCTCTCCCCACCATGTGTTTTGGGTTTTGTTTGTTTGCTTTTCCCAAGTAGGGAATGACTTCGGGCCAGTGGGAGCTAATTGCAGCTTAATATGTTTCCAATAATAATAATTCTAGCGCTCTGGCTGGCATGAATAGGCTAGTTAGGCCTAAGATCAGCTACAAATCATGTGCTCAGGATGTAGACAAGTCAGAATAGTGTTTTCTTTTGTTCCCTCAGCTGATCAGTTCCATGAAGGCGGCAGACGTTTTGGGGAAGAACTTGTGTATTTGGAGTGAGGATTGTCCTTCCCATAAATGCTGGTTTTCGCTTCCCACACCCCAAGGGCAGATCTCACTTCAGTTTTCTTTCTGGTGTCTTGAGTAATGTTTTCATGTTTTCTTCCTTTTCTATTTATTTTTAAACAAATGAGGGAGTGCAGTGTCAAACATGGACTCAAACCAGCAAAAGTCAGTAAATTCAAAGTGAAGGGTGCAGCTGCATTGCCGGCATCTGCCATGGGGCCTTTGGTTTGCTTCTGCTTGCAAACAACATGCTGAGGCTGACAGTTTGTCAGCCTTCACTTCCCATTCTTGTCCTTTCGTTAGTTTGCATGATAATCCAGCCCTTTGCCTCTGACAAATGCATCCCCATTTTAATTTTGCCCTCTGTAGGAGGAATGCTGCTTGCATTCAGCTGGTCCTTAACTCTCAGCTGCTTCTCCCCTCATAAACCACCTAATGCGTAATTAGGAGAAAGTTTTACAGCACAGCCCTCCTCTTTCTCCAAGGGGGAAGGCTGGCATTTAAGACCCAAATAACTGACAGCTTTCCATCTCCCCAGCTGCAGCCGTTTGTTAGTGGCTGGAGTTAGCAGAGCCAGGAGCCCTTGTTACTTCCTGACAGTTTTATTCGGACCCTGATTAATTGCTTGTGAAAACAGGCAGGCCTGTAGGTGCCGTGCCTGGGCTACACCTCACCAGGGTGGTGAGTTGCCTGCACAGGAGGATGTCCAGGGCAGGCTGGGCTCATGGTGGTTTTGACTTCTCTTGTAATTTAGGTTTTCTCCCCATGCATTGTTAAGAGGCTGAGAGCCCACTGAAAGGCCATGTGAAATACAGAAGGGGACAGATGTTACTGCTCGCAAAGGCTTCTGCTCCAACACAAGTGCAGTGCCATGAACCAAGAGCTGACTGGGGCTGGCTGAGCCTTGTACCTCCTTGCAGGGGTCCAGCATCGCAAACTTGGCTTATCTTGGTGGTTTCCTTGAGTTAATACTCAGTTGATATCCCAACCATGGTATGCACATCCTTCTTCCCTAAACTGAGTGGAAAATGATGTGTATGGTATACTAATGATTTTCTACTGAACTTAAAGGCCAATCTTTGCTATCACAGGTGACCTTCTAATGAATTCTATCTCAGCTGAACTTCTAACATTTAGAGCAAACCTATTTTTAAGGGATGGGGGAAGAGATGTGGTGAATGAATTCACAAGTCTTTGTTCAATATTTAATTACAGAGCTCAGTACTGAAATAAAATGCTTTTTTGGTTTGGATATATCTGACTGCAATCTCTGTCTACAAAGAGAGGCCTGAATATTCCAGATGGAGATGAGATAAACTGAAGCTCTGTAATTAAAAACCTTATTGGCCAGAGCTGGGGAAGCTGCAGACTACCCTGTGCATGGCATTTGCTTGATGTCAGCAATGGGGGAGACATAAGGATGTCCCTTTCATCCCAGGCTGCCACCCTGAAGCATGTCTAATCACTGCAACTGCAACAGCATCTCTCTGGGTTCCCAAAGATCACATGCTGGGTCGCATCTTGGCCAAGCCCTCCCTTCTACCCCCAGAAGAAATACCTCAGGTGGGCCAGAAAATATATGGCCACTAGCTGGAGCATCTCTGAGTCCCCATGAGGCAGGAATCCCCCTGACGAAACATCCATCAGCAGCCGTCCTTGTCTCACACCATCACCACCATAGCCAAGGGGGCAGAGAGGTAGAAATGTCACACTAACTTCTCAAGGGTAGCTTTACCAAGTTATTGCAAGCTTTACCAAGTGGTTAAATTTACACTTCCTTGGTCTGTTGGATATTCTGCAATGTGCACCCTGATAGGTTTGAGAAAATGAGCAAGGAAGTGTGTGTGTACAGTTGTGTTTGTTGCAATGAGCGTTGAACATTCATTTCTACTGTTGCCTTTTCTTCCCCCATTTAAGCGTCTTTCAATGCAAACAAATTGCTTTTCAGACAATTCACAATGGGCTCAAATTCTCTTATTGCTGTTTACAAATGTGTTTATGAAAGCTCAGGCAATTCTAGCAATTATGGCAATATTTTATAGTCTGAGATGCTTCTTAGTATTGGTGGTTGCAACAATCCAACTTTGAAAATGCATCCCTCACTCCACCCTCTTCGGAGAAACTAAATCCCAAACCCCCTTTTTATTACGTTGTACGTTTATGTGGTAGAAATAATCTAGCCATCTATTGCCCTGTAAAAGGGAAGTCAATATTTTATCTCTTGTTTTATAGCCATTGTAATATCCAACTAATACATAACAATGGTACATTATGATAACTTCATTATACTCTGATCATGCTGGTGAATAATGTATTGGTCTGAATTTTAAGCATGACAGAAAAATTACCTATTTTATTGTTCTTCGGGATTTCTCAATGTAGCTGGAACAATAACATTTCAGCTTGCTTTTTGCATCCACTGAGACTGCCAAACCTCATGATCAGAAAAGATGTAGTTTGGGGGCTGTTAGTCAATGTGTGTGTTGCTAGACGTGCAGCACGTTATAAATTACAGAGCCAATATTTACTGATGCCAAAGTTAAAGCATTCACATGGAAATGCACCTGCAGTGTTAATCAATCCATCTTTGCTTTTGTTCCCTGTTGCACAGAAGTAGGGAGAGGGCCAAATTTTGCTCTGTTACACCGGCACAGTTTCAGAATTGCTGCAGTGACTTCAATTAGTTTACACGTAGGTAATGCAAAGCAAATGAGAACAGACTCTGGCCTTTCACTGCCGCAGCAGCAGAAGTCGCTAAGGGTAGTGCTGCTGGCTCTGGCTTTATTGTTACCTTGATAACACCTCAAGCTACAGAAGTCATGTTGATGCTTGAGTCTCACAGTGCAGAGGGGTTTCTTTCAAAGCAGGCGGCTCCTGCGCTGCAGTAGTATCTGTGCAGAGGTTATCACTGTACTTCTATTGCTGTGGGACATACAGAGAAAAATAGGCATTGCTTGAACAGCTTTGATAACTAAAAGTAGAAGCCTGATCAGGTCAGATCCTTAAGAGCTGTGCTGATTTAGGCTAGCTGAGAGTTTGGCACCTTGTGTACACAGCCATTTTGTCAGTGGAAGTGCTGGGCACCAGTTGTTATAGAAAAGGAGTCTGTTTAGATTAATGTTTGATTCCTGCACTCAAAATTATTGACTGGCATCTTTAATTATAGTTGGTTTTCTTCTTACTGGTGACAGCATCCATCTTGTTGAAAGTTCTTTCCATTGAAGTCAAGTGAATATAAGATTACGCATATGGATCAGAGACCGGAACGGTGCCTCGTCAGGATGCACATCAGGATAAATGTCAGTATGGCTGTTGAGAATTGAGATTACCCTACTGAAACACTCTCATCAGTTATGCAGAAGGCATTGTGTTTCCAGCAACTTTTAGAGCTTTATAATACAAACAAAAACTCGTTCCTGCTTAGAAATGCATGGCACAGAAGTGCAGTGCCTGCTGCCTCTCTCAGTGGGCTGTGCCATGCTGCAGTCCAGCCCATGCAAAAGGATGTCTCAATATTGATATTGTGAAGCAAGCAGCACGCCAGTGGCACCAGTCCACCAGGCACCAGTTCATGCAAGGCCACAGTGCTTCCTGCCAAGACCCAAATCTGACATTCGTTTGCAAACCTAACCTATGCACTGGGATAGTCAAGTCAGTTTTGCAATGTAAAAAGCAGGCAAAAACCGTGCGATTAGGACTCATTAAAGTACCAGGTTGCTGTGGGCTTAGTTGCTCTGTCAAATAACAGGCATGCAGATGCAGCGACCATACCTGGTCAGGAGGGACCCAGATGGCTGGCAGCTGCTCTAGCCAGCTCAGGTCACCATGGGTGCTGCTGCAGATTTTAGCGGGGAACTCTTCCATCTGGGCTGTTGTAAGACCCCCGTCACGAGTAAATCCTTTTACAGATGGGATCTTGCAGGGCAATCTGACATTTGTGTGTATCACTGAGCAGCCTTCGGGTAAGCATGTCCACTGCCTGTGGTTAAAGCACACAATTAATGACAATTATTTTCCACGAGCAGAAGGAAGTGCCAAGTCACACAGTTAATGCTGTTCCTCTCCTTGCTCCTTTTCCAGATGAAGGACTGTGGGACATGTTTGTGAAGGACATCCCTCGCAGCGCTACCTCCTACACCGTCAGCCTGGACAGACTCAAACAGGGTGTGACCTACGAATTTCGGGTGGTGGCTGTCAATGAAATCGGCTATGGAGAACCAAGCGTTCCCTCTGCGGCAGTATCAGGTAATCAAGCTTTTTGTTACCTTTTCCAATGGAATTTCTTACTGGGAGCGGAGAAGAAAAAAAAAAGTTCCTCTTGTTACAATAAATCATCAAGACCAGCTTGTTTTCACTTATTTTAGGACAAAAGCAGTGTTATTACAGTATACTTTACTCTCAAGGGGAAAAATAGTCATGTGCCATTTTTAAGCTTGACAACCTTCTCAGGAAGTTTGTGTGTGTTTACATATAAGATTTCTTGCCTAAGACTAATTTACAAAGTCTACGACGTGTTTGCTTTCTCTTCTTCCTCCTCTCCTACTCTGTTGTTTTGTTTACTCTCCTTTCTTCTCTGTTCCCAAGGTTCTGTGATAAGCAATTTCTGTGTTATTTTGTATTTAGCTCTCAAGAATGTAGAAGTATAGTTTCCCGAAATTATTCATGATATCCTCTGTGCTGGTAATTCCAGCATATTGTGATACCTCCAGTCTCCCTTCATCACAACAGCTTGTTGGTGGTGCTCACAGACTCTTCCCACCCACCTGCTCCGTTGTGGTTATTCCCGGTAAACAGGGCTATGGCCTGAGCATGCTTCCAGAGTCCCTTTGAACAAACCAGCATTCTGATTTTTTGAAGGAGCTTCCATACCTTGAAAAGCAAATTCCACTCAGCTTTGCCATGTTTGGACAGCTTGAGTTCAATGGCTTCTTGTGAAGTGGGAAGCTTGCCCTTGTAAAAGTTTTTCTCAGTTCTCCTGTTACCTTTGCAGAGAGGGTTGTACTCTAGGTTGCTTTTGAGCAACAGGTCTCATCCTTGCTGTGTCAGCAAAGCCAGACGAGGAATAAAAGAACCTGATAAAAAGTCTTTGTGATTCAAAGTTCTGGAGAGTCCCGAGAACCTGGCAATGATCCAGTCTCTGGAGTGGCTTTTATCTCTGCTTCTCGAGTGAAAAGCATAAACACCACTCAGCGATTACCCAGCAGGCTGGAGTAGCAAATGCTGCTATCGCCATCACGGCTGCATTTGTCCTTACACAATTAACCACTTAACCTGTGAGAGCTGTCTATGGATTTCAGTGTGAGTGCTACCCTTCCTTTTCTCCTTCAGGACAAGGGCATAGACAACCTACTTCAAACACCAAGAGTCAGTGTTTTTCCTATCTGTGGTTTCACAGAGGCTGTAACACAATGTAAAGGGTCAGTAATCATGTCAGTCTTTCCTTTCCCGGAAGACATTATTCCCTTGAAGCCAGGCATGCAGCTCCTTCTGATGCTTTTTATAAATAAACTGCTTGTTTGTAAGTTCTCCGCTTGAACAGAACTATTTAATTCACCTCCTTTTGATGCTTCAGTGTTCATCTCAAATTGCTGCACGAAAGTAAGAGGTTTCCATTGAGATTCGCAGTCGTAAAAGTATACAGCATTTTAGGCTGGCCACTTCAGCTAGCACAGGGAGGTATAAATTGCACTGAATCTGCTCAGCCCAGCATGGCTTGTGCAGTTTGCCTTTAGGTCTTTGTTGGCCTGGACTGGCCTCCTAGCAAAGAAAGATAGTGGCTACTTTTCACTGCTACAGAACACCCAGTGATCTGGAACAAATTTAAGCCCATATCGTAAGGCTTACAACAGACGTTTTTAGATCCAGGGTCCAGGACAGTGAGGGGAAAAAGAGTGCCTGGGTTCAGTGATAATGAGGATTTTGGTTGAAGCTGGTCTCCTGGCATCACCCACTCTTACTGGGTGTTCTCCTACCTTACAGACTACAGGGAAATAATATACAACTGCTGATTTGTGCTACAGTGGCAGCACTTTTTCTGAGCTGAGGGATGCTGACAAAGAGAATGTCACTGAAAAAAAAATAATAGTACTTACTACTTCAAACCAGAGTGGCAAGATAACTCTAGAAAAAGGAAGTTAGTATCATTTTGTGCCTCCAATTGAGGTCAAATGGAATGAAATGACTTGAGATAACACAAAATTCAGGGAACTGAATTAATGTCAATGTGCAGCATGTTGGGCTTGGCTTAAGTCACTGACAATACCGTATAGAACAGGAGTGAATGTTGGAATTTGGGGTTTAAACTACGGAGGTAATGATTCGAATGTACTTTGTTCCCTGGCACTAGCTGTATTTTTCAAAGAGCCATTGAGCAGCATTTTGGCAAGGCAAGCCTCTTAAAAGGTGGAGTAGCCATGGGTCATGACAAGTATATTAGTGGCTCCTTTGACCCAGGGAGTATTAAGCATACCACAGTAGCTGAGAAATACAGGTGTGCTGGGCTGTGGGAAGAAACCTTCTTACCTTCACTTGGTGATAACTGCTTCTTAGCTAATGGATTCTGCAGTGCTGTTCCAAGTGTGAGAGATGCTTGTGGAGATGTTGGAGCTGTGGTATGCTCCTGTTCTCTCTGCAATCTAAAAGTGTCAGAAAGCTTTTTGAGGGTCTTATTTTCAAGTGGACTAGGTTATCTTCTTTGAAGACCTCTGTCCTGAGCACTGTTATGGATGTCGCTCACTGTGGGGAAGAAGGGCAAATTCTGAAGGAGCATAAGGAGTTGTTTGTCTTTTGCTCTTTCAGCACAAACAGAAGCCCCTTTCTATGAGGAGTGGTGGTTTCTGCTGGTGATGGCGCTCTCAAGTCTGATCCTGATCCTGTTGGTGGTGTTTGCATTGGTCCTGCATGGCCAGAGCAAGAAGTACAAGAACTGCAGCACAGGTAAGACATCATCTCTGCGCTGTACACGTACTCTCAAGAGCTGCAGGAATTAGAAATGTCCTCCCTTTGAATCTGTGATTTCAACAGCATGGACTCTCTTTATAGGTATTTTGTTTGGCAGAAGACTTGGATATTTTTACTATCTAATTTGGTAGAAATGGCTTTTGCCCATAGCTTTACTGGGCAGAGTGCTGGATCTTATCAGGT
This sequence comes from Cygnus atratus, assembly GCF_013377495.2. Lineage (NCBI taxonomy): Eukaryota > Metazoa > Chordata > Aves > Anseriformes > Anatidae > Cygnus > Cygnus atratus. Next base: position 4,333,701 of record NC_066376.1, on the reverse strand, counting down.
TTTGGAAGTTAACCAGCCATGGGCTTGGACAGGACAGCATCTGGAAGTCCCAGGGACTGTAGCAAAAGCCAAGGAGTCTGGGTCAAATGCTTGGCAGACCACAAAAAATGAATAAGCTGAGTCTTTATTTAGCTTAGTTGTCATTCCCTGATAGAGGGGGAGAAGAAGGGTTCTGTTTTTCCATATCCATATCCAGTGCAAATATCCTATGCCAGTATGCATGAGGACTATATCATAACTCTTTTACATTAAATAGGGTGCCCAGCATCTCACATTCATTCCCTAAGCCAAGCTACAGTTATTGGGCTGGGACCAAGGAGCTAGAAGTCTTTGTTATCTGGACCTGTTAGACTTGAAGGCACCATGAGCATCTAGCTTTGAATTTTCCTTTACTTACAATTTTTACCAGTCTCCTTTTTGAAAGGAAACAGGAACTACCTGCTCTGTAACTAGGAATGTTAAGAGTCCCCTTTCAAAGCACCTTGTTCTGGAGCACTGAATATTGTTTTTAACCTTTTCTTCTTCTTACATGGAAGAGTTGTTCATGTGTGTTAATTCTGAGATAGCCTTCTCCACCTCCAGCAAGAAATTGCTCTGCTGCTAGAAGGTGCCAAAAAGGCACATTAATGAGTAGGATCAGGCGGATGAGTCTTCGCACTGCCCATTCTAAAGGATTAATGTAATGAAGGAGTCTTGAAAAAATCTTCCAGGCAGTATTTAGCAATTCAGTCCCAAAGAGAAGATCTTTTCTTTCTTTATAATTCACTTCTAAAAAGCGTTAGAAAATCAGATTTTAGTCCCATGGGATATGAGATGAAAGAATACCACGGTATTTTACCAAGTTAATGCTATTACATATTTGTATGCATAGCTCATAGGAAATCGCTCATCTTCTTAGTTTTGCTCTGTGTTTGGGGGACAGACATGAAAAGACAGGTCTGACCTGTACTGTCAGATATCAGCGTTCACACTGAGTCTTAATGTAGCATTGAAATTGAAGTTGAGGATAAAGTACCTGTCTGCTGCAAAGTGGCAATGTGCAACCGGTCTTTCTCCCCAGGACGCTAGCTGAGCTCATACCTTTGGGATTATAAAGAAGAGCATGGGAGAGAATAAGCTTTTGCTATATTTGATCACAAAAAAAAAAAAAAACTTTGCTGTATTTTCTCTCTTCTGCCAGTCCCCTGTCCTTTTCCCTGCCTTACCTTGTCTGGTGATGTCTCACGCCTATGTCTTATCCTCATTACAGATCTGACATCTTTTCCCTGTTTGCTGCCCACTGATCCTTTCTCTTGGTTTGCTGCCCTCTTGTCCCCCCATTTTTATTTATTTATTATTATTTTTTTGCATTTCCTAGTTTTACTTTCTCTTGCTTTCTTTCCATCAGCAAAAATGGGATTCATGTCACCTGGTTTAGGGCATCTTCAATGGCTACCTGAATTACTCACCTGTATTCCATTCATAGTCAAAAGACAAGAATAAGCACATGTGGAGCACAGTTCATCTGCATTATTTTAGATACCTCCAAATGAAACACATCCATCCATGACTCCTTTAATCCCCTCTTTTGGCTCCTCCTGCCTTTTTGCACTCCTGATATGCTCCTTTCTTCCACTTTGTACTCATTTGCCAGTAACAAAGGTAAAGAGATTTTCAAAAAAAAATAATAATAAAACATAAATAATCATAAAACATAAAGAAGGGGAAGTTAGTGACTCCTTACAGTTGTACTTGGGGGAAAAATACCCATGTTTCAGCTGAATTTTTCATTGCCTGGCTCCAGGTAAAACCATCTCCAATGTGGAAGAGTCAGTCACCTTAGATAACGGAGGCTTCACTGCCCTGGAGCTCAACAGCAGACACCTAAACATCAAGAGCACCTTCTCAAAGAAAAATGGAACCAGGTAAGAAGCTTGGAACACCACGCTCCTGGAAATGGCTTTTCATCTAGGTTCAGGCAGCTGTTAAATAGGCAAAATGAGACTGTTGTCTGGAGGATCTAGGGAGGACTTTACTGCCCTAGGCTGTGACGCTAGCTTCTAAGCATGATTTAATTGTCTCTTTAACTGTGTCGTTTCAGAGAAAAAACAATATCCCATACACTGACCTGCTATGTTTCCTAGGTCTCCTCCTCGCCCAAGCCCAGGAGGGCTGCACTACTCTGATGAGGATATCTGCAACAAGTACAATGGAGCCGTGCTGACCGAGGGCTTGGGCCTGAATGAGAAGCCCTTAGAAGTATCAGAGTCAGAGGTAAATGTTTGCCTTTGCCTTGCCAAGTGCTTACCAATTTTCCCCCCTGAATGCTGGAGAGTCTTTGAAATGCCATTCCCATGCTTGCCTTATACTGTTGTCATTATTTGTCTGTCTTGGTGACTTTAAAATGTCCTATTCCTCAGGCTATTCACATCACATTTTAAAATTAAAATGTCCCAAGAGGGAATCACAAGCAGGACCCAGCCAGGGCAGATTCCAGATCTGTCCTTGGCAGATATTCACAGTTTTCCAGTGTTACACAGAAAGGCAAACACAACCAGTCAGTCAGCGTGTGCTGACCTCTCTGGTAAGGAGCTGCACATCCCCTTCTGCACATAGACTGCAAAGATGGAGTGCTTTTGGGCAAACAAGTATGTGCTGCAAAACAACCAGCTGGCTGCAGCTACTGCCTGGACACGGTCTGGATGGCTGCAGTGACTGAAGTATGGGGTGTGCTTTGAAGTTTTCACAGTGCCTTTTTTAGACAGCTGCAGCAAACACTAAGCTTTGGAAGTGTGGTCTTCTGTGGTAATAACTGCTGCCTGTGCTACAGTGGGAGTAAGTGGAGAATGAGTAACCTGCCAGGGATAGCACTTGCTGTAAGAGCCCAACATTCGGGTTTCGAAACACTCCAGTCCACAACATTAGGCTAGCACTAAAGGATCTCGGGTTGCTTTCAGACTCTGTTCTCCAAGGAAGGTGGTTGTATGCCAGCATTTTACCTTTGGCTGTGCCCTATCTTCTGTCTCACGTCCCCTTTAAGAAGAAGTAAAGTGGTTATGGTCTGCCCATAAAAGAAGCCCAACAGTGGCCATGGGTGAATAGGCAGACTTCAAGGGACGTACAGAAAGGTAAATCTGTCTCTCAAATTGTGTGTTGTCAGCTGAGAACCTGACGAACCTGAGCTGACAGCACAAGAAGAGAGCAGTGGGCCAAACCACTCCAACCCTGACCCTTCCAGCAAGAATAAATCAAGGAGCAGCAAGTAGTGAAAGAAGATGACAGTTTTCATCTGTAGCTTTTCTGCACCTGCAGCTACAGCTGCTTTTCCTGGCTACCTAGCTCTCACCTCCTGTTAATTACCACGGACAGCCTGCTGCTTTGTGCTGCCCTATGGCCGACCCAGCGTGTCGGCAGCTTTCCTTGGTGTAGCTGGAGCTACTGTCTGTGCGAGGCACAAGTGTTACCTCCAGATTAAACCCATAGTGCTTTGGTCATGTCACTGTAACAACCCAGCATTAAACCTGTCATTAAAACAGTTCGCTGAGCATGATCGTGAATTTAGCTCTAGCACCTTCTGACATTAATTTCAATGCCCCATGTGGTATTTCCTGGTGATGCGCAGTTGTTGTCTTACAGGGTGTCATTACTGCCTTCTATATGCACTGTTTGTGCAACATAGAAGAAAGTGGGGTTTGTTTTGTTTTCTCATGCTGTTATTAATATTATTTATTTACTGTGTACTGCTGTCAAGCCTGAAGGTCTCAGTTGAGCTTCTTGTGTTTTCGTGAATCTGTTTGTGCATGTGAGTATGTGAACAAAATGTGCCTCCTGTTTTTCCTTGGGGCTTAGATATGCAGCCCTTCTGTATAATGTCTTTGATGCTTGCTTTTTTTTTTTTTTTGTGGGGAGTGCTTTTAGGCATGAAATGTTAATAGGCTCCCAGTAGAGGTAGCAAGAGGAGATGCTGCCTTTTGATCAGCCTGAAAATGCTGTTTACGTTGGCTGGTATAGACAGGAGGTGAGGGTGGAGGGGAGCAGAGGTGGCTGTAGATGTTTGACCGCTCTGTTTTCAAATATTTGTGTACCTATTAGCTCTTCCTGTTTTTTTCTGTTCTTTTTGTTTCTGTTCTCAAAGGATATCTTAACAGACAAGCTGTTTTCTGAGAATTTCAGAGTCTCCATCTCTTCTAGCAGGGAAGGGTGTTTCCTATTATATGAAAAGTTAAAGATATCTTTTTTATATAAGAGCTCCAAACGTTTGGTTCTTTCCAGCAAAGGTGGGGGGGGGTGTCTTGATGCTGTTTTCCTCTAATACATCTTTGTGTGGATCTCAAATTTCACTTAATACAATTCACATAAGGGCAGGCAAGGCCGAAAACTGTGCTTTTGCTTTCAACCCACGTGTCATCTTGTTGCTTCTTGGTTTTACCACTATTGCCTGAGGTGTCAAGATTTTACATGGAAAAGAAGGGAGCTCACTGGCTTCAAGTCTCGTGGGGTTTACTGAACATGAAGTTTGTGAGAAACTCTCAGGCTGACTGACTGCATTTACAACACAGCTGCCTGGGAGCCTTCCTCTGAGCTCCCTCCTGAAGAGGAGAACAAGAGAGAAATGACGAGAAAATCTAGCAGACCAAGCAGTACTCTAAAATTCATAAATCAAGTGGTTAACTTACTCCATGTCATGTAAGCCAAGCACCAGTACTGTTAATGAGGTTAAAGTAGTTTAATTGGCAGGTATGGAGCAAGAGAGTGCTAAAAGTGTAATTTCTAAATGATTAATAATAATAGGCTTTTAGATAATGAGTCAAGTGGACAAAGCTCTGGACAGACAATCTGAAGAAATTTGGTGTTCACCACGTGCAGAAACTTAATAATATATGTGCAGTGTCAACCAGCCATGGAAGAGCAGTTTTATTGGGGGGTAGGGAAGGGTGTTGTATGTTTGCTTGTTCTCATGCATCTTTTTGGTCTCGAAAAACTGTTTTCAGGAGGTAACATTCTCACAGATTGCACCAGTTATCAGTCAGTGCTGAATGCTGGCGATGCTCTGGTCTTCCAAGCTGCTTGCTACAGTCTAACTGATTTTCCCTTTCTCATATTGTAAGTTCCCACTTAACATTTGTTAGGGAATATGATTTAACTCATTTCCAATAAAGTTCTCAAGTGATTTTGACAAGTTGGGCACCATGTGGAAGTCAGCTGCAGATGACACATTCAATGAGCAAGGGCTGCCATGTCCAGAGAAATCTGTTTGCCCTTCTAGGTCACCTCATCTCTTACAGCATATGCACTTCATGTCAACCAAGAGAAGCTGCTGCCATCTACATTTTTAGAAATAATCTCCAAAAGCCGTTTCTTCTCAAGTAACTTAATATAAATATATACTTACATAATTGGAACTATTTTCAAATTTCCCATTGACTAAGCTAGCCAGCTCTGGTGGCTGTTCTGCCTCTGAACAGCATTTGTGCATTCCGTGCTATCAATAAAATACGTAAATAGCCTCTCATTTTCTGTATTTATTGTTGCATAGGCATCCGTGCACCCCTGGTTGACAGTCGGTAATGTCACAGTACACCCAATCGCGCTCCAGCCTATGGAGGTTTCCAAGGTAACAAAGCCGCAGCCGCACTGAAGGGCGACGCAGAGCGGGGAAAATGGAAAAACAAAGCAGAAAGCCCTGCAGCGTTTCTGTTTACTCAATAGTTTAAAAAACACTAGAAAGTAATCCTGTAGTATAAGCTGTCTATGTTGTCATGCAGAACGTTTATTTTTCTAGTGCTTGATTTTCATCAGGGCAGAGGGGCATGTAGGGCTGTAATTTGGAGAATTCCTTGCTGGTCAGGGCAGTTATTAGTACCTCGTTTGGAGTAGACCTTAGAAGATACTTGGAAACATGGACAGAACAATCAGTTCCTGCCTATTTTGAAGGAAATGTGAAGAAAAAACAATGTATCAAGACTAATGAGTAGGTTATCCCTTCCAGCCTCAACACAAACAAAGGTGAAAGGCTGAAGTCAGATGATGCTTGTACAGGTACACAAGTTTCATAAAAGTCCCTTCTGAAAGGCACTGGCCTTATTTACACTAAATTAGTATTCTCTTTCAGTAGGGATAATGGACTAATTAGTGCACAGATTATCAGCAGGTGGCCTAGTTTTAAATTCCCTCTTTCTGTTCATGGCAAGTCCAAGTGACACTATTTCAAGTGGCAGCAGCCCATCTAAAAGTGTTCCCAGTATTTCTCCTCTTTATTATGTTGACTTCTGGCAGCCTCAGAAGGATTTGGCTTGGGTACAGAAATTATATTAGTTTTGTGGGTATTTTCTCCTAGCAGTGGACAGAAATCAAGTGGCTGAATTGGTATTGTTATACCTAGCAAGTAATGCGTTCGTTTTCTGGATCCAGCTGCTTCTCAGCATTTCTTCTTAGATCTCTTGCCCTTTTAACCATCTTTGTTTCTGTATGTCTGTGGGGTCATCAGGAAAACCAGTAAGTGTGGGGGTTTTTTTGTTTGTTTGTTTTTATTGTTTGTGACACCTCATCTAAGCCGATGTGATCCCTCTCGTCAGCAGGGGCTTCTTTCTTTGGGGGTGGCTGAGTGTGCCCAAGGCATTAAGACTGACTTTGGTCTGGGGAAAGAGTAAGAATACATGGTAAGGGCAGTGGTAGCATTGTGCCTTTGATGGAGGGAGCCCATCCATGGCATCTGGAAGCTCAATTACAAGTTTCTGGTGAATAAGCCATAACCACCTGCCTCTGCTCAGGATGCAGAGACTTTTCTTCTGTGTGCTGCCATGATTCCCCAGCTCCCCACGCACTTTTTACCTTACCATCAGACTGGGAAGCTGCAGCATAATGTTTGGAGATGTAGGCTGGTTCCAAGTGCAACTTGTTTCTTGATAGGAATGAGGAAATCAGATCTGCAGGAAAAGTTGGTTGCCTCTGCAGCTGAGGACCGGCCTGCCCGAGCTGTTGCCTCCCTCCCTGTCATGCTGCCACATCTGCAGTCATCAGAGGCTCTTTTGTTGGAGCGCCTTACAAAATAGACAGGGCAGTGCTGGCAGGATAGTTCCTGCAGCAGTGCCAAGACTCTGGAAGTGCTCTGTGCACCCACTGGCTGCGAAGTATTCCAAATCTGGGGATATTCCAGGCATGCTGCAAAAACCACCTGTTCAGGATGGCCTTTGGAGGGAGTCTGGTGTTGGCTTCCCGAGGTTGGCAGCTGGTGCAAAGGAGGGTTTTTCTAGGTGATAGACTTGCTGGGTTCCTTCTGGAATAATTGTTAAATGCTGGTGGGGTTTTGTTGTAATATTAATTACATGTCAGGGCACCTGGAGCATTGCATTCATAAAATAATCAAACAAGATAATTCTGAAAAATCCAGAGCATGGTTAACAGCAGAAGGGAAATTTTGCAAAGCTGTGAAGAGTTGCAGTGCTCAGAGTTTCAGAAAACTCTGGGAAAAATTTCTCAGCCCTGTCCATCACCCACTGTGTTGGAAAACGCTCACGAAGTAGTATTGAAGCAGCTATCTAAGCAAAGAAGATGATGGATGCGGTGCCCTTTTCAAATGATGGTTTGCAAGGCATTTGAGGGTTATTCTTCAGAGACCATTAAAAAGGAGCTTCAGAGACGGAGAGACTAGTTGTGTGGCAGGCAGGATCAAGGAGGATGTGTGTTTGCTGTGGGGTGTCATAGATCAGAATGATACCAACTTTTTGAAACTAATTGCAGCAACTAACAGTTGCAAGTTGCACTTACCCATCTCTCTCTTGTATGTCTTAGGCAGCTACCGCTTTGATATTTAATTGCCTTTCGAATTGGGTATGCAGATTATCGGGAGAAATAAAAAAAGGAATGAAAGCTTTTGCATGCTCAAACCAGAGATTTTGAGGGAAGGCGTGAGATATGGCAATGACTGAGTAAATGTTTGTGTGCTGTATGGGATGTGGCTGTTATTAGTGGGAACGTTACTGGGAACAGAAGGAAAATGTGTGCTCAGATACAGTGGCCAAGGCTTTGCCGTGGTCTCTCTTTGGAGGAGACGGATGAGCCCTCTGTGCTTCCTTCCAGCCGCATCACAGCAGCGGTACTGGGGAGGGGAAAGGCGCACAAAGCTGATCCGGTTGCATCTCAATAGAGTTCCTCAGCTCCAGCTAGGTGTTGATACAAGCTTTGAAGCTACCAGCCACCAGATGTAAATATTTGAAGGGCCAAGATCCTCTCTGAACACTGGCCTACGTGTGAGCCATGTCAGGAAAACAACCCCTCCTTCTGGCAGTTCTTTTCCAGATCTTGCATTTCTGTTTTCCTGTAGCACTGCTGGTTGGGTGCGTTGTTATACCACCGATAATCAGATGGAACATACAGAATGGAGTTGTTTGCCTGAAATAAACTGCAGTTTTGCTTAATTCCCTTTCAGTGATATAACTAATTTTCAATATTTAATGGGGCTTGCAAGCCAGACTCAGAGCGCTGTGCAGGTGCCCTGATCTGACCAGCGTAAACAGCAGCACGTCTGGCTAACTTGTGTGCATTTGCATGAAAGGCATTCTGTCAGTCCTTGCATCAGAAGACAGATTCTCAATTGCTGTTGTAATTGTAATCTTTTTGATTATGTGGTTGAAAGCTGTTGGTTTCCCTACAATGTCTCTACCCTTCTCAGCATCTTCTGTCAAAAGAGGAACTTATAGCACTTGCAGCAGTGTTCTGCAGTGAATTAGAATGGATTTTTCTGTATCTCTTAGCACCAGAGATCATTGGGGAACCTTCCCTCTAGCAGCAAAGCCTGGCTAAACCAGAGCAGTTGTTTCCTACAGTCCAGCATGTATTACACTTGGATTACAACCCACCTTACCCTAAAATTACAGCTTTTGTCAGCTGCTGATATTAAACTTGTCTCTAATTTCTTATAGAGTGGAGCAAGCTAAATCACAGATGCTAATGGCTGATTTTTTTTCTCCGATGCTCCAGGCCACTGACTCAGATTACGAAGACGAGCTGCCCAAGCATTCCTTTGTGAACCATTACATGAGCGACCCCACGTACTACAACTCCTGGAAGCGGCAGCAGAAAGGGGTGAAACACCCGGCATCCTACAGATACGAGGAGTGTGCAGCCAGCGAGACAGAACCCTATTTCCAGACTGTCATCACGACACAGAGCTCAGGAGGGGTGTACACCCCAACAGGACAACCTGCGCCTGGCTCCCGGACTCCAGTGACAGGGTTCTCCTCCTTTGTGTGACACGGGCTGGGAGGGAAGAGCCCAGGCGAGCCGCCGGCAGCACGCGGGGCGCCCCGTCGCAGTGACCGCGCGCACGTGGCCGGGGCGGTGAACTCTGGGGGTGATAACTTCTCTATCAGGGTAGAGCGGATGGGAACACGAATGAGGCTGTTTTGGTTTTGGTTTTCCTTTTTCCCGAAGACAATCAACTCTAAAAGTATGGAGCTGAACTAGCCGAACCTTTGTTTAAAAAAAAAAAAAAAAAAAAAAAGGAAAAAAAAAAGGAATTCTGCAAAGTGATGATTTTAACCACTTGTGAATAGTAGGGGTTTTTTAACCACTTTTTTGTAACACTGCTTCAGGAAGCAGCTCCCGTGCCCTTCTCTTCCCTCTTTCTTTCTCTACCCTCCTCCTATCCCATGTCCAAACAAGGAGGTGAATTCCCTAGATGCAATGAGTGACTTTGTGATGTGATTTGAAGAGAGAACATAAAACCTCCCAGGCTCCTTTTGCTTTACTCTCTTTATTTTTCTTTTCAATTTTTCCCTACCATCAGGGCCAAGTAGGAGAACAGAGAAGGGACAGACTTTCACGTGAAAAGCAGACCCCTCCTCTCTCCTCTCCCCATTGCTGCTCCTCACATTAGGAGCACTGGCTGATTCACTTAGGCTCAGATGTGTCACTGTGTCTGCTCTAGGCTCACTACTGGTGTCCGTATGCTGAATTGCTGACCTGCTTTCCTTTCTTGTTCAAATGGGGCCTCCTGCAATCTTTAAATATTCCAACTCCAGGGTCTTTAGAAGAGTAGGTGGCTCAAAAGAGCACTGTGGGCAGCAGTGGGTGAAGCAAGTGGGAAGAATTCAGATGCAAGGTCGATTTATTTTTGGTGGGGCTCTAATCCTCCCTTGTGGACTGCATGTGCCATTTGAATTGTTCATTTTTTAAAAGTCAAAGGACACAACCCAGCAAGCCAGAGGAATCTTTCAATTAAGATTGCAGGGACAAGCTAGAGAGTCTACTAATTGATGAGGTTTTTGATCATGAAAGTTATCCTGCGCTGTCAATAGAAATTAAGCATCCTTTCTTGCCCAGACTCTGCAGTGCTGCTTGCTGATCTGTAAAAATGGTACACGGTAGTTGGGTTTGTTTGATTTTTGAAGCCACGTCACACGGCTTGGGTGAGTTTTGGTGTCCACAGGTGCCTTTTATTGATTTTTCAGCTTCTTATCTAGGAAAAGCAACAAAGTGTCTCCAAATAAAGCTAACACGTTTTTTTCAAGCATTGGGGTCATGAATTACCTTGTGCACATTTACAGGCTGCTTTGTGCACTTGAAGCTACAGCCTTTGGAAAGAAGAGGGAGATTTTTTGTTTATTTTCCATCCTTTTGTACAGCTTTCTTTCTGTTTTCTGTCCTTTTCCTGAGTCTGCCATGTTTAGCAGCATGTTCTTTGTTCACATGAAAATTGTCAGGGGTTTAAAGAAATCGAGTCCAGCCCTTGGACCTAGCAGCAGTCCTGGATCACTACGCTTTTTACTGCAAGAGTTTGAAAGGTAAATTTGGAAAGAGGCATGTCCTTGCCACTCCAGCATCTGGCATTTCCTCCCAGGTGGATGCAGGTCAGCCAGGAAAGTTGGCATCCAGCTGCTTGCTAACGTCGCATCGGGACATGTGTGGGCACTGCTCCTATTGCAAATTGTCCCTGTCCTCTCTGCAGGGCTGAGGGACAGCTGTGGCACTGCCTGGTGGTGTCTTCAAGGCAGGCTGCTGAAACCAACGTAACACTGATTACAGCGGCTGCCTGTCCTTGCCCTTGGGGGCTGGTTAGAAGTAGCCTGGTGGCACCTCACCTGGACAGGGGAGGTCCAAGGGCAAGCTCAGCCTTGCTGTCACCTTTCAGTGCCTCTCGGACAGGGCAAACCAATTCAGAACTGCCTTTACTCTCTGGCACTGCGTCTGAGCACTGCTGCCCTTGGTGCATACAGGTTCTGGATAGCATTGGCACTGGATTGCTGTTCTTTTCCACAGGCTCCAGAAAGAAAAAGGTTCAGAACCGAAAACTCCAGTGGGTGTGTTTAAGTGCTTTTGAGTTTGGGATAATTATCCACAGCTCATTAGATAGCAAGGGACTTGCAAAGGTACAAGCTTGAGCCAAATCCTTGTGAGGCGCCCCCTTCTCTGCACCTGGGTAGGATGTGTGTGGGATGGAGAAGAGGCTCCAAAGAGGATGATGTGAAGAGGAATGCAAAACAAACAAAAAAAAAAACCTGCTGCCTTCTGTGCACTTTGACTGTTCTCTTAAGCCATATGGACTTTGCTTTAATTACTGAACTGAACAAAAAATTGTTCACAGTCTGATTATTTTTTGTTTTTTTCTTAGGCAAAGTTATCTATGTGACTTTGTTTTGTTTTCTTTCTTCCCTGTTATTTTCTGCATCAGATTACGTATTTTGAACTTCTTGTTATATATACATGGGACATAACAATGCAGTTGATGTTGGAATTTTAATGGGGCTTAACTCCAACAGAGGTAGTGCCATGGGAGGAACCTTTCAAGGATCACTAAGGGACCTAAAGGTCTAGTTTAGAATAAAGTAGATCAAATATTGAAGACATTGCTCCAAAGGATAGTGTTGTGTGATTAGCTCCATACCTCCTGAATATTGTCAGATCTGAATTGATATAAGGTGAAGTTACTCCTTAGGACTGTTCTGATATCACATTGAGCAAAAGGGCAAGGAAACCCCAGGGAATAAAGAAAAAGGACTTTGTGGCCACAGTTTGACTGAAGGAAGACATGGGGAGCAGTACAGTCTGTACAAAGTGAAGAGAATAAACTATCCCTTTTTTTTCAGTGCCATCTGCAACTAAAGTGCTTGTGCTTGCTGTGGGCCTGCTGACATGGCTGTATGGCCCTTTTCTTCCGACTGCCACCAAATGAAAAGGTTAGATTGGATTCCTTTAGGACCCGTTGATCTGAACAAAGCCATTTCTGTTCCATTCCAGGCTATTATCACTCCTGGTTTTGTTTTGTTTAGGAGTTGGCTTTTCTTACGTATGGGTTTATTTTACTTAGGCATTCACCTATCATGGACATACACTGCCCTGCTCACTCCTAAGATGAGAGGAGGATATATGTTCTGCCCAGGACGTGCACAGCTACATGCATGATGCCTGTGCCTTCCTATTCATATGCTGCACTTGCAAAATATGATGAATAGGTAGGTTTTATTTACCTCTAATATCAGGTAAATTGTTCTATCTAGAAGGAAACACTCCATCAGTTAGCAAGAAAGCTCTCTTTCATAGCTGTAATCTTTGGGAATTACAGCTTTGAAATATAACTTTTAAACATTAGCTGTCATGTTACAATAACTTCACCCATCAAATCTACTTCTGTTTCCGTCTTTCGGTTTAGAACAGTCTTGAAAAATGAAGGCTTCTATGGAAAACTCTTTGTTAGGATATTTTATCTGTATTTATTTATTTACTTTGCCTTGTTTCTCAGGTCTCTGGGTGACTGTTATTAAAAAATAAAAACAGTGTTATGAAATGACCAAGGGAGGCATTTTAGGGAACAGTTTAACAGGAGCTCATTTTTCATGCAATAGCCATGGAAATATCCCATTCCCTGCAGGAAAAGAGTGCCCAAGCCTTCACCCCCCCCTCCCAGGGCTGAGCTGACACCAGCCATCAGTCAGCGATGCTCGCAGCCCTCCCCGCGGGACTGAGCATCGGCTCGGCGCTATTACAAACCATGTGCAAAAGTGCATGTTGAGCGAAGGAGCCTCCCACAGCCCCTGGTATTGTTCCAACCCACTGCCAATGGAGCCTTTTGTCCTCCAAAACTCCGTCTCACACATGGAGTGTCCCCATCCAGAAGCTGCTCCCTCAGGTGGGATATTTTCCATTCCCATCCCAGTGCTCTGAGGTTGGTGCACGGCTGGTGCTGCTGGGGTGCAAGCGGCAGTGGTGGGAAGGGACAGGAGGGGGCACTCTCTTACTTCCAGCCGTGACAGCCTCTCTTTCCCCACCCTGGGAGTCACCAGCTGGAAACTGCTTTGTGAGGAAAGCAAGGAGTAGCGGCAACATGCAAGGCAAAGGAGTTCAGCAGCATGTACTAAAGGAATCACTCTGTGGCCAGTGACCCCAGTTTGGAGGCAGCTGGTATTACTGGAGAAAAAATAGTCTGTTACCCAGAAGGATATTTTTTTTCTCCTCTTTTGGAGTGCTAAAACCAGTGATGCTTTGCAGATGGGCCAAGATCTCATTTCTTCTGCTTATACCCAGGTCTCTGCGAGAAGCTGCTTTAGCAATTTTTTAAAATAAATATCCATGTCTGTCGTGAGGTGGGGTTACATTTATTATCCTTGTCATTGCTTCCCTCAAGAAATCCATTGGGTCATCCAAAGATTATCCAATCTGCTCTCCAAAAAGGGAGGGGAGAGAGCTGTTTATACATACAGAGCGCTGCTATCTTCTCCCACTTGCTATTTTCAGACTAAACAAGGCAACCTATTTCAGAAAAATCTTTTTAGAGAAAGAATTTGTCAGGAAATTATTAAAAAGAAAGAACTTTTGGCAGGGCTATTAGAAATCAGCAGCCCTAGAAACCTGAGACAGAAGAGAACCCAATCCCCAAACCCCCTATCTTTGTCAATTTCCTTTATCAATAGTAGCCAAAAGGGCACATGCAATGAGGGATTATATTTGGAGAGGAAAAGCTGTCACAGAACAGTTTCTAGACAGGCGGGTTGTATTGTAAAGAGTTTCATTCAACCTGGAGTTCCTGCTAGTTCAATCACATTTCTTAGGTTGTTTTTATAGGTTTTTGCCAGCGTGTGTGGAGTCCATACAACATCCTGGTGTTACTAGAGGTCACATGGGGAGAGGTTTGTTGCTGTTGAGTGTACACAGAAGCCACATGCATGACAATGTGGTTGTACAGAATCCATTGAAACCTCCTTCTTACAGAAAACCACCCTTCAATTAGGAGCACGTTAACCCCGAGACTGAACAGGTTGTGCTGGGTATGGGCCTTAAGCGGCTTCACCTGACAAGTCCCTTAATTTCTTCATATTTCTACACTCCTCTTCTTCTCCTTCACATCTCAACCCCAGCCCTCCCAGACAAATAAAGTTGGCGTGCGCTTTGTGGAGGTGCAAAGCTTGCCACCCACTGTCGTAGAGCCAGCACTGATAAGCACACAAGTGTCACACGGGACAGGTGGGATGGGTTTGAACAAGGGGCGAGGTACCTTTGTGGTTTGAGATTTGGGCACTGACTCAGAGTTTTTGTCTTCTCAGAGCTGCCACCTGACCATTTTAAATGGCCTCAGAGCCTCAAGACTTGACATGAAATTCATTATTTCGGTTGATTACTGTTTGATCACTGTGCACTTTCTTGGGGCTTGAGTCACTAGATATAGGGACTGCAATGGGGCTGCAGAGCTTTATGTCAAAGTGTTCTCCTGCGTATGTCCAATTCTCTATGTCTGGAAGTGCCGCTTTTCTGCTGGTGGTGTCCCATAGGACATATAGCACTCCCCGGTTGGTAACGCGGAGCTCAGGGGCAGTGGCATGACCTGTGGGGATGTTGCAGCAGCTTTCGGGTAGCAGAAAGGTGCAAGAACACGGTGCTAGGATGGCTTGGCAGCCGGTTGCTTTGCTGCTCTTTGGATGGAGTCCGTTCTCTGATTTGGTATCTGCTGTCAGTTTAGGGGTAGGAACACCTTACACAGCTGTTTCAGAGTTATCCTTTAGCGTACTACAGTTATCGGGCTGTTGCTTTTACTTCAGTGTCTCCTTGGGGATTTGCCCTGGATTTTTGTTCCGCACCTCTCGTTAGCCTCACCTTCACCACTCCACTATTTTATATGAGAAAGTTACTTCTTCTTTTGCAAAATTGCTTCTAATTAAAAGAACCCTTTTTGAATGTGTGTGTCCTTGGTACTTTTATTGGTGGGGAGGGGGGGGGGGTTCAAGCTTCTTCTGTTATTTTTGGCTTGCAGAAATGTCTTGGTGCCTTGCCAGTGTGCTCACAATTTAACAGCTCAGGACAGTGAAAATGTAACACGGGCTGAAATTCCACGCTGTTAGTTCTGGACTGTAAAATCTTATAATCCCCTGCTGCTTTTCAGCTAAAATGGCACTCTCAAATAGTTTACACCCAAAATTTGATCAGCCTGAAATTTGTGGTGTTTGATGGTGATAAACTTCCCCCAGATCTTTAGTACACGAGAGCTGAAACCCACGGGGCCACCAGTTTGTATGATTTTGTCCCTTCGCAAATATTTGTCATCCCCTGCAGCACTGTAGCAGCCATTATTCAGGTCCCACAAGTGTGCTGATGTTGGTGAGGCTGGGCCAGATCCCAACTGGTGTAAATCCGTGCAGCTGCTATTCAGGAGGAGTAATTGTGGCTTTACACCAGCTGAGGATCTGACCTAGAGAAGTAAACCAAATGCAGCCAGGTTGGCTGCAGCTCTGCTGGGAGAGGCAATGGTGGGAAATCAATATTTTCCAAGTGGGAGATGGGGAGGGAGTCAAACTGCTAAGGAAAGAACTCTTATTTTCCTGCTTCTGAAAGGGATATTATAAACAATGCAGTGTTGTATAAATACAGGCAGCCCTCTGTGGCTGGTAGCTTGTAATAACCCAGAGGTATCAATGTACCCATTTTGAAGATGAAAATCCTTGCACTGTAGAATTTCGTGAACGAGACATTATTCTACAAAATTGCCAGAAAAATGCAGAAGTGCTTTTTTGAGGTCATTCAGCTCCGAAGTGTATCATCCTCCCGCTTCCAGCCCTTGCTCTTCTCGGGACACGTTTCCTCTGCACATGTTTTTGTGGTTAGGAGTGGACCATGGCCATAAACACTGGAGTGGATGGGAAATCTGCCATGGTATTTGTAGTCTAAACAATACCAGAGAAAACAGATTGGCTTCCCGCCCTGCCCTGAACAGCAAAAGCAATGGCTTGAGTGAATCAAGTAATCTGGGCTTTCATTACTGGCCCTTTTCCTGCTATTTGTCTCATTTATTTCCTCTTCTTACCCCTGCCATTTTGCTCTGGGGTTATTTATTTTTCTCCTTGCTCCTTTTAATTTTTTAAGCCTGCCTCTTGTTTTTATATTTTTCTCCTCATCTTGCTTTGTTAATTGTTTTCATTTTGAACCCACAGTTCCCACAATGTCAAAAGAAACTTTATCTGAATACGTGCTTTTGTTCATTTTTCTTGCACTTCCACCATGTCCCAAGAAAAGGAGTCCTTTTGCTTTGCTGTGCCATTTCCTTGGAAATGCAGGGCACATCTCTCTGAGCCCAGGCAATGTGGTTGCTGAAGTTTTGGTGCTGACTTCCCAGGCCTGTAGAGACCTCTGTTAAGTAGGCAATCGGCATGTGCATCGCTGTTTGTTAGATAGGCAGGGTGATATTAAGTCAGGTGAGTCCAATGCGTGAAGTCATCCTGCAATGTTTAGGCACGCAAATGTCTCAGCTGCCAACAGTGCTGACAGTGATGAAGTCATTTGCAAAGTTGGAGAATCTGCACCTATATATGGAAAAAAAAAGCTGCAAATTATCTGTGCCTTACAGCGAAAACAATGTGTCAGAGGAGGAAGCAACCAACGCCCGTGATGTTATTAGAGGAGACTTTTCCATGTGCAACTTCTGCAGGCTGAGGTCACTGTTCGTGGCCATGGGCCTTGTGATATGCACTCGAGGAAAGCAGCCGTACAGTAGCTGCACCAATAGCTCTGCTATTCTTCACCCCAATCCTTGATAATATGAGACCGTGCCAATGCTTATACTTTGTGCACTAAACAGAACGTGCAGATAAGGCTGAAAGGCGGTCCTGAAAAAAAAAAAGGCATGCGTAATATAGCCCAGGGCCTCGTGCCAAGAGTGATAAAAAGCCTTACAAACGCAGGTGACCTCACCACAACCCTGTCAAACTGGAAAGGATTCATATTCTTTGTTTAACAGGAGGAAATTGAGGCACAGGCCAGCTTTGCCTATGGGACCAAGCTGCAGTTTGCATGCCCGAGTGGCCTCAGTTGCAAATGTCCCTGGCGCAGGGCAAAGAAAACCCATCTTTCTTACAAAACAGCAGGATGAGTTATTTTTGGGTCTCAATAAATTGTCTTTGTTTTCCAGTGCTATCACTCATACCATACCAGGGGAACATGACTGACCTAATTAGAGATTAATTCCAACAGTACAAGACTCAACTGGTAAATACAAACTTTTTTTTTTTTTTAATCTTGGGTTCTTTCTTGTGTACATACAAGCACATCTGATTGGTACAAACACCCTGGAGGTAGGGGCCGGGGAGGAGACGGGCAATTAAGAGTAATCAGAGAAGCTGAACTATGGAAAATATGGGTCGAAGCAGGGCAAATTTCCAGACTGATTTGTGGCACTGTGACTTAATCGTCTGGGAGACCTTATCCTCTGGGATACAACCTCATGCAACCTGATGGAAATTAGGAAACATTTAACCACCTACCATGGAAGGGACCGGGAAAAGAAGGATTCAGCTTTTCAGTCCTCCATCTGGCAAAATCCTTCCAGGCTGATCAATGAAGGTGCTTCCACTGATCCCCACCACAGAAGAAACAAAGGAGGTGAGAAGAAGATGTCTATGTTTCACTGAGCAGGTCAGGCTTAGCCCAGCCAGCACAGTGCCTGCTTTTAGTCATGGCAGAAACCCTCCAGCTGGTGGTGAGCGAGAATTCTCCAGCCTAGCCTGCTGGGTTTCTCAGGAGGGATCATGCCCGGCCTTCTTGGATATGGCTCACATCCAACACTCGCTGATAAGGAGCCGCTGACACTGAATGAATTGTGGGCCAAGCAGCCCTGTCACGCACATGCTGCCCACGCGGCAGTCATGGTGTGCTCCAAGAAGAGCCACCACAGCCCAGGAGCTGTGGGCCTAACTCTGCTCGTGGGCCTTGATGCCCTGCTGAGAGCCGGGTCTGGCTGGGCACACACCCTGGCTCTGCAATCACCACATGTCCCTAACATGTCCCATGATATGGGGTGGGTTTGGGCTAAGGGGACCATAGTGGAAAAGGCTGGGTATTGCATGTTTTGAGCTGGTGTCGTTAAGGCCATGCCATGATTCATTTACTTGTTTGTTTGTTTGTTTTCTGTCTGGACTCATGATTTTGAAGCAGCTTGGCACAAATTGAGGTCATTGTGAATGTGGTGTTGCCCCTTCACCCTCAGATAGCTTTGTGTTGAGCACCGGGTACTTCGTTAAGGGAGGCTGCAGTGCAGAGACAAGCTCTTCCATCGCACCAGGCGAGACGTGCAAAGGATGGACCGTCCTTGGCGGAGCTGGTGTCAGAGAGCACTGCCACCCCCGTGCTTCTTGTAATTGGCTTTATGTGGAGCACTGGCTGTGGGTTGTAATTTTCTGTCTTTGCTAGGAAATTATAGAGGAGTGAACGGGAGATGGGTTTCAGCTGCTGACGCTTCGGAAGCCTTCAGAGGTGTTACAGGAGTAGAGAGTTTTGTGTGTGGTGCTTGCCCATTGAGGCCTTTCTGGAGGCTCGTGTGAGAGCACGGCCGATCAGAAATTTGACTTCAGGCAGAAGACTACAGTGAGATGAGAGGAACATAAGAAGAGAGTTGTTAAATGTGCGACAGTCAGTGAAGGGCAGTTTGTTTGTCAACGCAGATACTTTGTCCATTAGAAGTCTGTCATGTGTTACAGTACGGTTTTTTTTGTTTGTTTGTTTTTGGTTTTTTTTCCCTAACTTGTGGAAGAAATGTAAACCTTGGGGGGGGGTCTATGATACTGCTTGGGGTGGTCATCAGCCCAGTGGTCTGCGTCCACGCAGGACTGCTCTCCCCCTTGTGTTTCTCGGTCCCGTTTTTGCCAGCCGGGTGGTGGTAACATCACCTTTCCTCAGGGAAAGACTGTGTGGTTTTCAAACCTCTGCCTCTCCAGGAGTTTTTACAAGCAGAAGGGCATTTTCATTTGTCAGCCCTGTTCCTCTAGTTCTGCATCTTCCATGCCCCATCAACTCAGTCATCAGTTCCCTGATGCTCCAAGATGAATTGCCATTCCTGTGACAGGCCCATTTTTGCAGCTGTGACAATACCGGTGACTGCAGCCAGCTATCACCACCCAAATCACCTTCTGTTTGTGTTAAGCGTGGTGACCAGCAGCCTGTGAATTACCACACACCTTCCTTGCTGCCCTGACCCGGGGGAGCAGGGTCACACTGAGCTCCCCCTGGTCGCCCTGAGGTACAACAGCACAGCCTTTTTACAGCCCCCTGCACACAGCCAGGGCTCCCACAGGCTTCTCAAGAGCCCTTGGGCTTTCTTATTAACAGGAGAAGCAGCAGCACTGTGTTGGTATCAGCATGAGGGTGATGTCAGAGGAGCTGAGGCCACAGCTGCTCGTGACCTGGAGGAAGAGGCTCTGCTTGGACCGCGCTGGTTCCTCTGTGGTCGCACGCCGTTAACCCTGGGAATGTGGCTGTGGCTGCAAACCATCCCAGTCTCATGTGTTTTCTGTGACCCCGTGCACCGAGAGGCTGCTGGCCACCAGCGTGACTCTTACTGCTGGGGTTAACAGCTCTCGCAGAGATATTGCCTATTAAGGAAACTATTAGCTGAGCTGGGAGAGGGGGGGGAAAAATGGACAATTTTGTGAATCAGTCAAAATTAGGAGAGTTGGCATCAGCTTGGAGCAGTTATTTTTCATTTGTCTTAACCTGTTCACTGCACACCTGAGGTGGGAAGCACCCAGCACGTCCCAGTCGGTACCACAGGACTCTGGACCGTGCCTGTGTGCAGGCATTCACCGGGTGCCCTCCGAGCGCTCAGATGTTTCCAGAATCATCCTGCGGAGAGCCTTCCACTCCGCGTCTTCCCTCCTGGGTGCCATTTCAGTGATATTCTCATTACAGAAATAGCCTCAGTAAGGACATGTTCCCCCATCGCGTCTGGTCCAAAGGGCTGTCTAAGTATAGCAGGATTGCTTTAATACCCTCATTTCATATAAAATTATGTGGTGTGTTCAGGATCTGCAGCTCTGACTGGTGATGACAATTTGGGGGGGAATACCTAATTTAGTAAGATAGGATCAATTCCCCCCTGCTCCTTTTGATTTTTCTCTTGTCAGACAGCAGCATGTGGGTGGTCAGGGGCTGAGCAGACCATGAAGGGCATCTTCTCAGAGGAGATACGACTTTTATTGACTGCGATTTTTCTCAAAGTCTGTCAAGCCAGAGAGACAACAGTGCTCCAGGAGACGAGCAAAAAAATGTATATGTATTGAAAAATTGGGTAAGTAAAGACTTTGTAAAGGTTCAGCAGCCAGGCGCAGAGCCCAGTGGATGTGGCTTTCAGCTGTGACCCTCCACTGCCCAGCTGCAGGAACATCTCCAGAGCCACAGCAGCGTGTTTTCCCCTCCTGTATGTGGTTCCTTGATCACCGTGAGGTTGTGGGGAGGTTTCTACTGGGAGGGGACGTGCTCCTCGTGTGGTCAGGATGGTGCCACTGTCCCCTGCCAGCCCCAGCGCGGTGGCACCGTGGGTTTGTTGGGCTCTGAGTCTTGTTTGCTCCTACTCCTGGCTGGTCTGTTAGACTGTCAGTCACCTACAGATGAGTAAATTGCTCCCACCAGACCCATCTGCGATGAAAGGAGTGATTTCCTAGTGTGTGAAGCTGCTGCACAATTTATTTACTTTCTGAGGGAGCGAGAAGGGGGGCTAGCCTCTCTCTTTGCTGAGGCTTTGCCTCAGTTTCTGTCTGAGAGGAGAAAATACCCAACCACAAACCCACCTCCCGCTGAGATATCACACCAGTTATTAGCAGAGGTAATTGGAAAATCAAAGGCTTTGTGTGAGGGAAGCAAGGCAGCTAACCCGCACCTGCAGCCCTCGCAGGGACACATCTGCCCCCGAGCACCTCTAACTGCAGCCCCTGACATCCTGCTGGTGGTCCCCAGCATCACCCATGTGGGGAGAACTGGACTTTGGATGTAAAGATACAGGATAAGTGCCCAGGCATGGCCTCCTCAGGTCCAGGTGCTTTGTAAGAGCCCAGCAAAAGGGAAGTAAGGTTCCTGTCACCAGGCGTTTGCAGCCCCATGCTGACGGGGTTTTGGCTGCTCAGTGCAATCTGGGGAGCAGAACTCAGGCACGTGCCCCTATAAACTGCTTAATTGATTCCCATCTGTCACTGACTACATAAATCACCAAGCACATCATGGCCATGCAAAGCTGGGGACGTCTGAGATGTTGTCCTAGGACAAGTGTCAGTGCTGCTTCTTGGCTCTTCAATACAGGCCTGGAGGTGAGCCTGGACCTGTTTTGCAAACATTAGGGCAGAGGCAAAATATGCTGTTGGCCCAGGGGCACGGCCACACGCAATCTGTCTAGGAACCTGGCAGTTCCTAGCATTGCCTAGCCCCTCCCGACCACACCCCTTGATAAAAGCAACGGACATGGTGAAAGCACAGCTGGGCTGAGTGGGGCTACAGAGAGCACGGCCGGCAGCAGGTGGCTGCAACAAGAGCAGCGGGCAGCTCCCTACGCCCTGCCGGAGCCTTGCCGCTCCCAGGAAGGTGTTTTATGGATGTCTTCCCCCTTCGCTACCTTTTCCCCTGCTGAAAATTGCACCCTCAGCAGTTTCACGTCACAAAACCTTCAGGGCCAGGCATGGTATTGGTACCATCCAGGGACGACAAATCTGCCCAAGGGTTAAAGTCTGAGCAACCGAGGCAGCACAACTCCTCCTTCCACGTCATCTGAGCGCAGCTGCAGCTGAAGGTCAGCCCCAAACCTCATAAACCCAGGCCTGGGCGGTGCAGGAGACAAGTGCTGTCAGGCTGGGAGGAACAATGAATCTCCTGCCAGACTTCTCCCTAGCCACTTGGACACTCCTCATCATTTTCCTTAGCCTCCTGGTCCTGTGAGTAGAGGCTGGTCTCGACGGGTGCCTGGGGAGGAGAAGTCCCTGTGCGTGGGCAGCCAGGGCTCACAGGGGCATCACACTCAGTAGGAAGTGCCCTGGTGCATTAATTACTGTTAAAAAAAAAAACAATCCTGAGTCTTTCCATGCTACCTGCAAGGCTGAGATGGGGGCTGATAAAGGGGGTGGGTGGGACAAAGGAAATCTTTGCTGGAGGAAGTCAGAGAGCATTGCCTGCCTCCCTGTCAGCAAGAAACGATTGGAAGGATTAAAAGGAACTTCTGTGGTTTTTGTTTTTGTTTTGTTTTCTTTTGTTTGTTGTTTTTGCTTTGCCACACAGAGCCAAAGGGAGGAGTAATTCTGTTTTTGCTGCAGCAAACTGCCTGGTTGCAAAGGGCTGGGCTGTGCAAGCTGGGAGTGAGTAGGCACTGGGTAAAGTCTGCCCTGCTTCTGCCAGCAGAAGCCCCTGCTTAAATAGTTATGCTGGCAAAATTACCCTTTTGCTTACAGCACTCATGGAAACTATAGGGAGCTACACAGGCAAAAACTTAATTTGGATTTTTTAATTTATGCCCCTGCTTGGCTGCTGTGCTGCTCTGGCTCTTCCACCTGGGCTTCACAGCAGGTCTTTGTAAAGCCAAAGGCAGGTCTCAGCTTGGGAACTTGGTCCCACTGAGGCTCCCTTCGGTCTCCTGAGTCACCATTGTCTGACCTTGGCAATGAGATGCAGCCCCTGAGCAAAGGTCTGAGATGCCTAGGTTTGCCTAGGCTGGGCTGCAGCTGCTATCAGCCCTTGTCTTGTACAGAGATGTACCCCAAATGGTCTTGGGTTTCTTGCAGAAGGAGAGCAGCCTCAGCAGGTCTGTCACTGCTTGTCCATAATTTCAGCTTTTTCTGTGGGGCAAGAAGCAGCTACGTAAGCTGCTCGCTGTGCTTAGGGTGAAGAGTCTTCTCTTCTTGTTATGTGAACGCATCTCACACACTGGCTTTGCTTGGCAGCTATGGGATATGGCCCTACCAGACCTTCAAGAAGCTGGGCATTCCTGGGCCCCGGCCTCTGCCGTTTTTGGGAACACTCATGGAGTACCGGCACGTGAGTATGGGCAGCTGCTGCTACAGATCTGCCTTGGGGGCTTACTTGTAGGTGGCACTGTTTTTTTCTATTCTTTGGGCACCTCTTTGCCTGTTCTTGATTCCCTGATAATGGCAATGACGATTCCAGGTAGGAAGCTCTGTGGATACGCAGAGAACGCAAAAATTACTTTAAGGTTCTTACTGACCTGAATGAGGAGTGTTGTGTGTTTCATTCATAATTTAAGCTATTAGCTCCCCTTTAGATTTCTAGATTTTTCTCCCACTCCCCAGCAGCTGAAGAACTGTTGGAAACAGGAAAAAAAAAAATATTGAGGAGATACCTAAAGCTGCCGATTTGTGAGAATTGTGTACTTTGTGCTTTGGGTCAGACCCCAGCAGTGCCCTGTCCTGCCATCTGTTGCACCACCCCAAAACTAAGCCAGATGAATAGATTTCCAAATAAAACAAGTATGACCAAGTTAGCAAACCTTACCAAGTAACTGGGTATCAGCTGGTTCCAGATAACTGCCCGCAAACGCAGGATGAAATGTATTAGCTTCAGCTTCAATGGAAGGGGAGTTTTACCTTGTGTTCACTGAGTTTACAGCATGACACATGGTCTCTTACTAATGGTTTAGTTGATGCATGGTGAGTGTTATGTGTCCCAAAAGTTTCATCCTTACATGTAACATCAGTTAAAACCTTAATGGGAACAAAGGAAAACAGAAGAGCCCTCATCACTCTGGTTCAGTAACTACTGTGGAAGATCTCAGGAGGATGAGGCAGTAGCAGCTCTAACCTGTTGAGATGAAGATGAAAGGACGTGCTGGGATCTAGTTCTGCCTGCTGACTCTGCTCACACTAGAGCTGTGTACCCTGTCGTACCTTGTCTTCATTATATTTTTAGCTCTGGTTGGCTGGTGGAAGTTGAAAGTGCGGTTTTCTTTCTCTGCTCTCTTTTTACCTCCAGCGCAAATGTCCCCTCAGTGCCTACGTGGCTCTTAAGGGCTGCCGTGCACCCGCCAGCCTCTGCCTCTGAGGATGGGTCCGTGGGATGCTCCCAGCTGCAGGCTGGGACCTGCTTTGATCACTCTTCGCTTGCGAACTGTTCATATCTCCTTTCTTTTGCAGGGAATCCTGAATTTTGATCAGATGTGCTTTGAAAAATACGGTAAAATCTGGGGGTGAGTTTCTTTCTGCAGAACAAAATTCTCTGTTTGGGGTGCTTCTCTGTCCCAAAATAGAATGGGAAAGGGAGGATTGCCACCATGTCCCTGCACTGTCATTCCAGCAGTGATGGCTTGGGACATGGGGAAAAAAGAGGTTCACCATTGAGAAAGTCTCCAGCCTTCTCTCTTGCTGGGGTGGGATGATGGCAGCCAGCTGGGGGGGGGGGTCTTGATATTTTTTTTTTTTTCCCCGCTTTGGGAGCATTCAAAGCTAAACAGTGGTGTTAGTGACCTCAGGGACAGGCAGCTCCCCCATTCTCCAGCACCCATCACATCAGCACGGCGGTGCCTTTATCTCTTAGCTCCAGCTGCATTAGCGAGGGAAGGCAATGATAATTTCCCAACCATGCAACCTGCCCAGAAAACTCCACTGCTGGTGTCAAACTGAGCCTCAAGCCTTTGAAGCCGCTGTTGTGTCTGTCTGAAGCAGAAAGCGAGCTGCAGGCTGCTGTGGTGTGTTTCATCTTGCTCCCTGCTTCTCCCAGAGTCGGGGCACGAGCCACCTTTAAACCTTCCTCCTGCTCCCTGCCCAGCGCTGGCTCTGTGCGGGCAGGATTGGGGCTCTTATCGTGCTTCTCCTGGGAACCTCGCAGAACAAAGCAAAACTGGTGCACAAAAATCGTAGGAACTTCATGAAACAGAGCATGTTTTTGGAAAGATTAAATGTTCTCAAGCCTCTTGAAGACGGCAGCTTCCCTCGGCTGTGGCCCAAGGCTCCTGCCCTTTGGCTTTTAAGTTTTCCTGCCTCTGGTGACCGGAAAACAGAAGAGGCAGATGAGACTTATTTTTTTCCCCTCTTATTGCCTTGTAGGCCACGCAGGGAAATCTCTTTACCCCACAGGTGGCCATTCAGTATGGGCTTATTGACTGCAGCCACCAGTTACCGAAACACAGCTCAGACAGCCCAAATGCGGGGATCAATGTCACAGCCAAAGCTGCCTTTTATCCGAACACACACTGCTTTGGAAATCCTTCTCTAATAGCACAGATGATGGCTAGAAGTGCTCATGCTGTCTGTGTTTGGCACTGTACTTTTTTCCCCTCTCTCCTGTTTTACTGCATAATAAACCCGTTTCAACCCCATCCCTTTAGCAGCTTTGTCAGAGGGTACTCAGCTGGCCTAAACCCTGCGGGCTGCAGCGCTTGTTGCGCAGCGCTCTGCCCCTGGGCAAAGCAGCCTGCTCTCACTCCAGCTGCCCATGAGCAATGGACTGACCGTGGCTTTCTCTTGGCTTAGGATTTTTGATGGCAGGCAGCCTGTGCTGGCTATTCTCGACCCCGTCGTCATCAAAACCATCCTGGTGAAGGAGTGCTATACCAATTTTACCAACCGCCGGGTGGGTATCTTGTCCTGTGTTTTCCTCTCTGGTGGGGAGCGAATGCAGCAAGAAAGGAAGGTTTCTTCTTGGTTTCTGTTCTCCTTCTCTGCTTCCGAGTCTCTCTGAGCCCTTCAGCGAGTATTTGCTCTCTGTTGTGCCCCACCTTATTGACAGTACTGACAACAAAACTCTGCCAGGGAGGTGGAGAGGCCGTTCTGGCTGGGGCATCAGCCTGGATGTACGCTAGAACTGAGCTGTTTCTGCCTCTTGCACTGCTGTTTCCATTTCTGTTGTTTGCTGTTTGAGATAGAGCTGCTATGACTACAGGGGCCAAGTCAACACTCCATAGTGGTTGTTTTTTTTTTTTTCCTTTTTTTTTTGTTCATTTGTTTGTTTGCCTCTCTGCATTGCTGTAATGTCAATAGGAGGCAGAAACCTTCACCCATTGCTCTGTATAACCACGTCCCTTTCGCTTTGAAATTCTCTTGCAGAACTTCCGTCTGAATGGAATTCTGGAGTCAGCCCTCAATGTGGCTGAAGACGAGAAGTGGAAAAGGATCCGCACGGTGCTGTCTCCAACCTTCACCAGTGGGAAGCTGAAGGAGGTAAAGCAGAGGCTGCTGGTATTTTGCACCAAAAGCTGGAGGAGTGCTGGGACCTGTCCCCTTCCCCCAGAAGCCAAAGACTCGCTCACCGTGGCCTGTGGCAGACGGCAGCATGGAGCTGCCCCAGCCTTGCTTGGAGAAGGTGAAAGAGTCTCAGTTCCTTCTGCTTTGGTTTGCATTTCAGATGTTCCCTATCATTAAGCTCTATGGTGAAAAATTAGTGAAAAACATTGAGAAGAAAGTGGCTAATGATGAGTTCGTGACCGTGAAGGAGTGAGTAACTCTGTGAGGCTGACAGGAAAGAGTATGTATTCGGTGTGGGAAAGGAGCTGTTCTGGAGAGACATTTCAGGGTTGGACCCAGTGATCTCTGGAGGTCCCTTCCAAGCCTTACAATTCTGTGATTCTGTAATTTCCATGCTGCAGCACAGAGCCCTTCTCAGCTGTGCTCCTCTGCAGTGGGCCTGCTGTGCTCTGCTTGGCTCAGGCTGGGTAACTGTGCTGGGTTCCCCATCTCATTTTATTGGGGATGCATTTCAAGGCAGCAGTTGGGCCCATTCCAGAAGCCCTGCAAGTCACAGATGTGGTATTTTTACATGCCATTTTTACAGTCTCTTTTACAGATTAAAATGTAAAAGAGCTTCCCTCTCTCAAGGATTGCTCCTAAATTGGCTATTATTCACTGTTCTGGTTGTGCTCATCCCATTCACTCTTTTTTTCTTCTCTACTCAGCATTTTTGGAGCCTACAGCATGGACGTAGTGGTCAGCACTTCTTTCAGTGTGGATATTGACTCCATGAACAACCCCAATGACCCCTTTGTCACCAACATAAAGAAATTTCTCAAATTCAGTTTTCTAAACCCCGTGTTCCTATTATTAGGTATGACACACCTCATTTCATACAGCCCTGAGTCGGTCACGTGCGGTGACCACCTGCATTTCCTTTTAGCTCCCTCAGTATCTGAGTCCTCTTTGACATCTGAGAGGTGCACTTTGCAGGATTACATTCACCCTAGCAGGACTGTAGAAATATTTCCCCTGGGAAATCACAGTCAAGATATGTACAGCCCTATGTGGGTCTTTGCTCCACCTTCTTACAAGCAGAGATCCTTTCTGCAGTGGAGAGCTGTTGTTGTGTATCACCAAGAGCTGCACTCAGTGCAGAACTGAGGACATACCATAGTAGAAAGCCAGGAGATTCTCAAGTGCTATTGCATGTCAGCTGAGGCCTGTTAATTTAATTTAATTTTATTTTATTTTTAAGAAAAAAGATCTGAAGGCAATGAAAGGCAGTTTGAGCAGTTTTTTGGGTCAGGACTCAGACTCACCCCACTTCTTTCTATGCTTCATGACAGTTTTATGTGTCTTGGGCCTCCTTGAGCTATAATATGTTGTTCACTTCTCTCCTTTTAGTGTTGTTCCCCTTCATTGTCCCAGTACTGGAAAAGATGAAAGTGACTCTGTTACCCTCAAAAGTCATGGATTTCTTCAGTGGCAACTTCATGAAGATGAAGAAGGAACGGGACAATGGCTACCACGTGGTGAGTCCTGCCCAGAGGGCGTTTTCTGTCCATAGCACAGTCCTTCTGAGTGCAGGAGGGCCCTTGTCATGCCTTCAGCAGCTGTGGGGTATCCATCTACTACTCTCCATGATAGCTCCCTGCTCGTCGAATGTGGGAGGGCCAGAAACACCCCCTGCCTGGGCTTCCAAATGGAAAACCTATGTGTTCATAGGGGGTCTCCGGTCTGAACCCCAACGTGCTCTGAAGCTGGGGGGCTGTGAGTTAAGTGGGCATCTCCGCAAGGAGCTCGTGCTGGACAAGGTTTGCTCCCTGCCCACTCACCTCTGCTCTGACTGCCTCCGTCTCTCCCCAGGACCGGGTTGATTTCCTGCAGCTGATGGTGGACTCTCAGAGCTCACAGAACAGCTCCAAGTCTGCTGAGGAGAATGACTCATACAAAAGTACGTCCTGAGAGCTCTCCTGCCCTCAGCAGAGAGCAGGTGGTTCCTCATGTGGTTAAAGAATGGAAGTAGGAGAGGATTGTAGTCATTTATT
Organism: Cygnus atratus; assembly: GCF_013377495.2. Classification (NCBI taxonomy): domain Eukaryota; kingdom Metazoa; phylum Chordata; class Aves; order Anseriformes; family Anatidae; genus Cygnus; species Cygnus atratus. The sequence continues at coordinate 4,305,269 of NC_066376.1, read as the reverse complement.
CTACGGGAGTTTCAAGGTCTCAGTAGCAGGGCCGTAATGATGCTTATCACATATCAGCCATATTTTATTATATCCCATTTCCTAGGGTAAGTCCTGAGGGCCATTTATCCAACAAAAAGCAAACAGAGTGAATATCTCCTTGCGTCTTTGTTTCTTATTTTGTCTTCTCTGAAGGCCAGTGGTGTTGGCTGTATTTCATAAAGCACACAAAGCACATATGCTGCACATACCTTGCTCATCGACAAGCTCATCTCTGTTGCTCATCCTAGGTTAACTGTTAGATTCAGAAAATAAAGGGTCAGCCAAGGCATAGCCCAGACCATCAGCTTCTATCAAGGCAGAAAGCTTGTTAACTTCTGATATGCACAGACAGGGAATTTGTGTGGCACCCTGCACTGCAGGCTGCATCCTGGCAGCACTGGGACGCTGCTGCAATACCAGAATCCTGTATTGTCTTCATTACCACTGCCAAACTACGGTCAGGGCTACTAATCCCTCAGCAGCATGTGGCTAACCTCAGCGCTTACAGCAGTTGCTGGACATCTCCTCACCTCCAATTTTTCCTGGCACATAACCATTTTTTTCTTTTTTTTTTTTTTTTTTTTCTCAGAGAGCACAGTTCCAGAAGATAACAGATTTTTCTAAATCAGGCTCACGCTCTGCATATCTTCACTGGTGCAATTCTGCTCTTAAAGACAGCAAAGGAACACTGCTGACCTTGACAGTGGTTTTCTGGCTTCACACCAGTGCCAGACCCACCCTGCTCTGTGCCAGAGGCTACCAGTCTAAGTCAGCTGGACATTTCCTTCACCAGGTGTTAAGTAGCTATTGATAGCATTACCTGGACTGACAAGTGGGATCCTGGATTTCTGAGGGTTAATCACACTTGTGCTGTAGATTTCAGCTTCTTACACTTGTTTTTTGTGCCTCTTTTCAGCATTAAGTGATGATGAGATTCTGGCCCAGGCTCTTGTCTTTGTCTTTGCTGGTTACGAAACCACCAGTTCCACCCTCAGCTACATCGCCTATAACCTGGCCACACACCCTGATGTGCAGCAGCAACTCCAGGATGAGATTGATGCAAACCTGCCCAACAAGGTAAAGAGGATGGGGAAACTCTGGGCTCATTCTCACCTATTTTTTGTGGCTGCTGAACCACAAACCAGGCTGGAAGCAACACAGAATGGAACAGATGCTGGAGCTGAGGTTTCCCCTTTTCTGGTTTCTGGTGTTGGGGTAGGGTTTGAGGTCCTGTGTTCATAACCATCCTAAGACCTTTGTTTCCCCTGCCATCCCCAGGCTGCTCCCACATACAACACCATCATGCAGATGGAGTACCTCGACATGGTGGTGAACGAATCCCTCCGGCTCTTCCCCCCTGGGGGGCGGATTGAGCGGGTCTGTAAGAAGACGGTGGAGCTCAACGGGGTGACTATTCCAAAGGACATGGTGGTCATGATCCCAGCGTACGTGATGCACCGCGACCCAGCATACTGGCCTGAGCCGGAGGAGTTCAGGCCTGAGAGGTGAGGGCCTGGTGCGAGAAATAGCTGCACATTCGACCTGGTTCCTGGGAGGGGAAATGGCAGTGAAAGTGGGGAACACATGATTATAACATTTAAATTAGGCATTTATCATTGTCTGACATCTAGTCCCAGCATTACCGTGAGGGGAGTTTTATGATCTACATCCATAAACTGTGCATGGAATTTAATTAACTGCATTGAAAGAAGCGACAGTGAGAGCAGCTCCCAGCAGCTGTAACACTGAGGGGTTTATGGCCAGATATTAAAACGAGAGCCATTGGGTGACTGGCATGGTGCCATGCAAATCAGCAGTGGAAGGGCAAAGACAGGTAGGAAATAAAACTTAATTTTTCAACTCTAGTTATGAAACGCTCCTTGCTTTAGAGGCTCTGCCAACTTCTGGGACATGAGGTAAAGGCCTGTGGCATGCCTGGGAGACACTGGGCTTGCTCACCTTCAGGTGGCCTAGAAGGCACTGAGGGTTGGCCCAGGGAGAGCAGGCCCAGATCTGTGCCCTTGCACCATGGGCTCAAATGCCTCTGGAAGCTAACCCCAGTGTGGAGATGTGGTCCCTTGTGGAACACAGCATGGCAGCGGCATCAGGCAGAAGGCAGAGGGGGATGTGTGCTGCTGAAATCAGCACAGACCCTTGTGGCCCATGTACCTTGTGCTGGCTACAGAGGGAACCACCCCAGTGGGAGCATCTGGCAAGGAGCATGTTGCACCTCAGTTACTCCAGCAGCTTGGTCCTTACACCAGGTGACAAAAGGAGAAGGGTAGATGGACAGGAAATCTTTAGGGATCACTTGCCTCGCTGGAAGTTCATCGTCGGGTTGTGCTGGTGTCTTGGCAGAGAGATACTTCACTGCTGGCTTAATGTGGTTAAGGTTTCTACCCAGACCTCGTGCACTGGGAATGAAAAGCTTCCTGACATGAAAACTAACTGATCGCTGAAAACGCTCAGTGGAAAATTCCTCTGTGAAGCTGATTGTTCTTCCCTGTTTTTCATGACGAGGAGAGGAATGGCTGGTGTCTCAAAAGCAACCCTCCTTTTAGTCACGCAGGGGGAGAACGTCTTTGTGCTCGCTCAGGCCTTTGATCTAAAGGGAAGATGTGAAGCTGTAGACCTGTGTGTTTTAGGGTTTGAAATCTGGGTTCAGTTTTTGAGCTTAGAGGGAGTTCTGAGAAAAGAGTAGTTATGAAATTGTTAGCATATTTCAGGTCTTCCCTGTTCACCTGACACACCCAGAGATGCACAGCCAACTCCAAAGAGCAGGATAAAAGCAGAGGCATAAGGCATCTATTGAGACAAAAATAAGGGACTTAGCTGGTTTCTTCTAATATGCACGGAAACAAAAAGCCTTTGCCTTCCCAGACCCCTCATCTCTTCAGATCTGAAAGTTGACACACCTAGAACAGAAGTTCTTTCTAACCTTACATATTTTTCTGTAATCAGGTTCAGTAAAGAAAGCAGAGAATCCATCGACCCCTACATCTTCCTGCCGTTTGGGGCCGGCCCCAGGAACTGCATCGGAATGAGGTTTGCTCTCCTCGTGGTGAAAATGGCTGTGGTTGTCCTTCTGCAAAACTTCTCGTTCAGACCCTGCAAAGACACTCCGGTGAGGATTTGGGATGATGTGTGTCATTACCTGCTCTCTGGCCCCACTGGGGTGGTCCTGTGTGCTGTCTTTTGCCTGCATCTCAGGACAAATAGGGAACAGTCCCACCTGAACATTAAATCCCTCATCCCTGAGGAGTTCACAGACTGATAGATTCACGACCACTGAACCTTGTCTTCTTGCAGACCTGGGTTTTTACTGCTTCACACAGAGACCAGGGAGGAAGATTTCACTGTGGATTAGAGAGGCATGTGGGAATAACCGTATTTAAATGCTCCCAGTTATTTTAAATGGTTCAACACAAGTTACTGATACATTTTTTAAGCCTCTACAGAAGTAGAATTGATGTTGGTGGAATAAATATAGCAGGCTGAAGTCCCTGAAGTGCTCTGCTTCACCTAGGGTGCAGCTAGCTGCAGGGTGTTCAGCACCCACTGTTCCCTGCCACTCTGCCTTGACCCAGCTCAGGCAGACCCTGCTCCAGAGAGTGAATATCCCCTGCTCCAAGGCTGTGCTTTGCCACACAAGCATGGCCATTCGCTTTGAGACCCCGAAACAGCAGAATTCATTTCTTACAGGCCATCAGGTGACCTCTAAAGCGTAACAATTTTCAGCCAAGTGCAGTCTGAGATAAATTTGAATTGGTGGCTCTCCTCCCTTTGAGGCTATGGAGGTCCTTGGAGGCAGAGGAGAATCAGGGAACAGGCTCCCTTCCTCCTTCCCACCCTTTTTTGGTTTTGCGTGGGCTCCCATGATTGCTGTACATAGTGCTGATGTGCAGGCCCTGCAGGACGGGGCTGTTTGACATAAAGGAAATGCCTGATGTAATTTTCCAGCAACCATCACAGCATATCCTGAAAACAGGGCAACTCCCCATGACTCAGAGGCAGGTAGCATCTGCTGTTACTCTCGGCTGTAGACACTCAGTTTCCAGCCCCAACCCAGCTTTGCTGTCCTGGCTGCTGCAAAAGGCTCTGCCATTAATACATTTTGTTCATGAGACAAGCTTAGGAGATCAGAGTGGAGGGGGCAGCAAGTGCATTCAAAGGACATTTGTTGTATAAAACAAAAATGCTCACAGAGTTATTACTTGGCACTAGCACTCAGCTGGAATCTCTGCAGATTCAGATTGTGACTCAACTAGTAACCCGGAGGTGAAAGACTGTAATAGTCCATTAACAATGCGATGACCTATCAACCCTCCCCCAAGTCTAATGACATTTTTCTAGTCCTCTGCAATCCATAAAATTGATTCTTTTTATAACTGCCTTTAATTAAAGGGAGACAAGTTAAATATGTATTGTATTATTGGTGCCCATAGGTTTATGGGTCTCTTTCAGCCCTTTTTTCCTTCAGAAGATGTCGTGTGTATTGGATCAGAGGGGAAGAGAAAAATTCACCCCAGAACATCCCTTTGGAATACAGACATGGGAGCTGCAACATCCTCTCACTCCTCCACTGATGGCACATTGGGCTCAGAGCCACATTGCTGAAATTCCCTGAAGCAAAGCTTATTGGGGCTTTTAGCTCATCTTGTCAGGCTGGGGTGTACTGCCCTTGTCCTGCTGGGAAGGAGGAGAGCTGGGACATAAGCAGCATTGCAGCGGTGGAGGTGGCTTGGTGAAGCACTTCCACCTGCCCTGCAAGATGACTCCCTCCACCACTAGCTGTAAATGTTCTTTTTATTGAAATTTCCACCCCAAGTGAGCCTGGTGCTTTTCTGCATGGGGACACTTTTTCTTTGGTACTCAGCTCGAGCAGCTCTCTGTTTCTTCATTTCCCAGATAACTTATTGTTCCTCTAACTCCCATTATAGTCTAGCTCCCCTTAGTGCTGACACGTTTCATCATTAAACAAAATGGCACCGTGTGCCCCTCCTCAGCTGCTGCTCCCTGGATGGATTTTGGCTGCTTTTCCCTCTGTGTGCAGCCCATCGAGCAGCGTACTGAGTGCCTCTTACTGTCCATGTGGACGCCAGCATTCGCTGACCAATTCATCAAGGGCTGAGGGCTACTGAGCTCCAGCTCACATCTGTTTTACATGAGCACTAGTGATAGTCTTATAAGCACATCTGTAAAGTCAGGAAATGCACTGAAAAAGGGGTGGCTGAGATGTGTGGGGGCTGTAGGGGTTCTCTCAGTGTCATGACTGTCCTTTTCCCCACCTTACGTGGCTCTTTTGGTTTTCTTTTTTCCTCAAGATCCCCCTGGTTTTGGACACAAAAGGTTTCATGCAACCGAAGAAGCCCATCGTCCTGAAGATGGTCCCCAGAGTCCACGGTGACCTGGAAAAGTGAAGGAACAGATCAGAGACTCTTGTTTGACGGTGCTTTCTCTGCCTAAATCTTAGGCAGAGACCCAGATTGATGTGTGCACTGTAGAAATGTCGGTGGTGCAAATCCTCATTTCACAACATGTTATTAGGGGGTTGGCCCGGCATAATTAAATGAGCGTTAGCCTAATGAAAACTCCTCAGTCCCAGATCCTGCTGTCCCAGATCACAATAGGCATTTTGCAAGACCATTTCCACTCAAGTTATTTGGGTGTGTTTTTTTTTTTTTTCTTCTACCTCTGAAGAGACACTTTTCTCAGCAATTTGATTCCAGACACTGTCAGTCTCTTCTGGCAGTGTAATTTAAATCAGGAGAGGGAGAGCAAATTGCACACAGTTAAGTAATGCTACCATTGCTCCTGTTCCTACTGCCTGCTGGGCAGCTCTGTGTGTCTTCTGGTTTTATACTCCTGGGGATGCAGAGTTGTCCAGGGCTATTTCCTCAGCTGTGTGCTCTGACCCTGACAAGTGTTAAAGTGGTCGTGTCCTTGCAGGAACGAATGCCTGTGGCAAGTTTTCTGATGCTGATTTATTTAGATTTTCTTATGATTTTATGAGTGATTCAGATTGCAGATGAGTTAACTAGAGGAGCCCAGAGACAAGCAGTTCCCCCTACTGACTGGAGATTTGTGGAGTGGGAGAGAAGTGCCCTGCGTGTATTTTCTGATTGTTTGCTTGTTTTACCCCGGGCACGTGGCCATCTCCCACAGAAGCAACTGTCAGTACAGGCACCATCTACACTGCTACTGTGACACCTTTTAGTCTCTGATGTGTATTAGGCCATTGTAAGACCAAATTAACTGAATTAAAAATGACACGGTGCAGCACTGAGAGCCTTCGGATGTCCTGGGGAACCCTGGTCTAGAAGAAAGATGTTGCCTTTGGCTGTTGAGAGCTGGGAAGGCTTGCCCAGACTTTATCTTTTTTTACATTCTGGAGGACCTAATGCTCTGTAATCTCCCACTTCATGTTACTCCTCCACAAACTGCTAAAGAGAAGCTAATCACAATAAAAAGCTTGCTTACCTCTTTTGTACCCAACTGAAGCCAGTCTCTGCTTCTGCTCTTTCCTCCGTACACAAGTTAATCCATGCGTAGGTCTAACAAGCTGTTGGCCAAAAAATAGTGTGGTCTCACCATCTCTCCTAGCAGGGCTTCCTCATTGCTTAGGTGGGATCCTCAATGTACCTCTGCCTCAAAAGCCAGGGCCACAGAATGGATACAGAAGCCCATTTTTGCAGTTCATTCTTCCACTATGATGTGGTAACAACACAAACTAACAAAGGTGCTGGCTTGCTTGTCTCAACCAGGCATTTGTCTTTCTGTGAGAGCAGAGAGGTTTGATTCCAGGGTCTGCTCCATCCTGCAGATCCGATGACTTCATGCAGGGTTCAAAGTGCTGTCCGTGCTCTCTCCTGGACACCTCACGCACCTGCTCTGATGTACCCTTCCCCATCATGGTGTCTTCTGCTTCCAAAGTGTCAAATTTCAGTGCTGGCTGAAATAATTGCAAGTGCACCTACCCCAGTCGCTACCATGTATAATAATGCTTGGATTCCTGGGGGATGAAAACTCATTATATCCTAAATTAATCTTAGGTGTTACCTTATGTGTATCATCAGTAGTAAGAGCTGCTTGTGGAGACGCTGAGTTTAAGATACCCCAGTTCAAAATAAATGGCTGAGTAGAGCCATTGATGGTGTAAGTGTGAAGTGGTCTCCAGCGCAAAAATGGGCTTAGGAACTTCAGTCACTAGACAGGAGTTGCTTTCTTTCTTTTTATATTGCTTTTCTGCTCTGATATATTATTTTTATAGATAGAATATATATATTATAGATTTTTTTATTTCTTTTTTTATTTTATATTTTTATACTTCTAAAGCATTTAGTTGAAAACCTCAAAAGATACATAACAACCTTTCTGCAGTGGATTAAATTCCCCAGTGGAAGACATCCTTGCCTGAAAGGGTAAGGGAAGGACAAGGCTATTTCCCTCGAGAGTCAGCAATGAGCAGGGTGGGAGGGTCAAAAAATTCTGGCTTCCCTGTTTGCCTTCACGACCTGCAGCTGCACAGCTACCTTCTGCTGCCCTTGCACAAAAGCAAGGGTTCATCATTGTTTTCTGCTGTTACCGTCCCTCTCTTTTAAAGCCCTTGCACTGTGTTTGACTGCGGCTGTGATGGAGCATCTCAAGAGATAACAACAAAATATAGAGGCAGTCAAAAACCTGGAGAAAAAACAGCAGAAAAGTGACTCTGCTGCCACAGTGGTTGACAAAAAAGGGGCATGGAAAATCCCCAAGTCTCTGCCTTCAGAGGTGACCGAGCAGATGAGGGTGATGAAGTAACACAGTGTCACAGGTCAAGGAGGCATTAATGACCTCGCTAGACTGAAGGCTGTAGCTTGGCCAGTGGCAGTGAGGGAAGTCACAAGCGATGCACAAAGGGTTTTGCCTCCCTGCTCCATGCCCGCGTTGGAATTAATCACTCACACACAAATGTCAACACTGCGGAAAATATCCTTCAGGATAATCTCTCTCACAAAGCTGCTTAACATTTTAGTAATATACAGTTCACTTCCAGGTGTCAAAGGATTTCAGCCTTTCCCATCTCTGTTCAAAGGCATCTTCATCTGCTGGCACCCTGGCGCTGCTTCTCTGCTCCGATTAAGCGTGCGAGCTGGCAGCTGCAGCTTGCAATGCGGATTTACCTACGGAGAACCCAACAGCAAGCTTGTGGTGCTGCCTGGCTTTATCTTCAGGTGCCTGTGCTGGGTTCTGGCAAACACAAGGTGATGTTGGGGCATGCCAAATCTCACCTCCATTTGGCTGAATTCAGAAGCGCTGGAGAGTACCAAGTGCACACCTTTGCTGTTTCCCACTTGGGCTTGTAGGAAGGATTAGGAGAGGAGGCTGATCTGCCCGTTTGCCTTCACCTTGAATCAGGGAGTGGAGGCAGAGAGCAGTACTGCTCCCAGGCTCTGCTCTGTTAACCAGGAAACTTCATGTCCACCTCACTGTGACCAGAAGGAGAATCGATAGCAGTGCTGCTGCTAATGGGGCTGACCCACAGACAGGGGTTGCTAAACCTGGTACTGGTAGAAGATTAGGGGAAAATGGCATTGTAAAGGTTAACAGGGTGCTGTTTTCAATGATGAGGTTCAGATGTTGGCTGGGTGGGAGCTTACAGTGGGGAATCGCTCTGATCCTGGGAGCCTTCCAGCAGATAGGCACGAGCCTGGCATAGCCCGTGGGATGGGATTGATTTCTGGTGTTCTTCTGGTCGGTGCTGCAGTTCTGGGGTTGGTCTGTGTCTGTCCTCGCTGATCTGACTTCCAGAGGTGCTGAACATGCACAGCTCCTCTGCAGCCAGAGAGAAATAGAGCCGAAGGCTTCAGTAGTGCTGTGCCTCAGTTTACCTGCAAGTAAATTTAAAATATAAAAATAAAAATGTTTATAGCTAACCAATAGTGAGATCTGATGCATGCCTGCCTTTGTGCCATGCTTTGACTCAGATCCAAGAGTGGTCACAGAGTGAGCAAATGGGTTTCAATTGGACGGCACTCAACCACAAGTGCTTCAGGAGCTCATCTAATGTGCTCCAGCTGCTGAATCATGTCCCCTACTGCCCCTGAAACACATATAGGATCTATAAAAGGCCCTCAGTGCCAGCTCCTTTGTAGTGCCGATTCCCCTCCCACAGCACAGTGTTGCTTCCTAATGCAAACCTACCTTCGGCTTAGCAGCAGCTCCTGGAAAGCTCTTGTTGCTGTAAAGAGAGCTCACCACAAAGCTGCAACATTCAAATCTAGCCCCACTCACTTGTGCTTCAATTACTTAGGCCGGTTTTAAGCAAGAGCACCCACTTGCATTTAATATGGTGCTTAGAGTGGTGTCACTGCTGGGTTTAATGCATGCTCCAGCGCTCTGCTGGCTCTCGGTCCTCTCCCCCCGCGGCACAAGCCAGCGAGCGGGGAAGTCTCCGGGCTGTCCCCTGCTAGGGCAGCCCTGCCTGCCACCAGCCCTGCCTGCCACCAGCCGCAAGCCACTCGGAGCTTTCCTGACCCTGACCCCAGCTCGCGATGAGGTTGTCCGCATGATTGCTGCTGTTGCGGTACGAGACCTGCAGTTGAAGAGAGGCAGGCCTCCAGACAGCCTCACTGAACGCTTGATTCGGTTAAAATCAATGGAATAATTAGCCCACAGAGTCTGCCCAAAGGTCAGGAAGCAGTGATTTCTTTTTTTTCTTGCAGCAGCTTTGGTCCTGTGCTCTTGCTTTAGTGCAAGGATTGCAAGCAAAGGCACTTCAGCAGGTAGGTTATAAAAGTGTTATGACTGCTGGTATTAAGCTGACAGGCTAATGTGACAAGTGCTTAACAAGGTCTCCCAAAATAGAGAGGTAAATGCTTTGCAGTGCTGGTTTCTCGGACAACCCCGAAATGAGCTGACAGGCACGGCGCAGGCTGGGCTGGCTGCCTGGGAGGCAGAGTGCAGGAGAGCCTCGGAGAGCGGCGTGGTGGAAGAGGAGGAGGAGAAGGATGCCAGGAGAAAGAGGACGGGACCAGGTAGGGGCACCCTGCTTTCGCACCCTGTTCTATCCCATGGCCCCAAAGCTCGTCCCCCCTCATCCTCTCCCCCTCTGTCACCCAGCTCTGTGCTGCTCCCCGTGTGCTGGCAGCAGGCGTCTGCGGTGACAAGGGACACAAAGACGGTGCCATACAGGAGAATCCATCTTTCCCTCTCTCATCCCACAGGGGCACGTATGCTACCAGCTGGACACGCTGCATCCCGCGGGCTGTGTTTGCAGAAACGCTCTGATCTCTCGTTTTTAAGCCCCACGTTTCAATCCCCCTCGGAGCAAAGGTAAACGGCTGGGATGCTGCTTTGGTGGATTCAAGGTTTCAAGTCAAACAGCAGTCATTTAACCACTCTTTTAAAGTTCATATCATTTGAATGTCATATGTCAAACTAATGCTACTTCCAGTGAAGGCAAATAGGTATTTATTCCCCTCTCAGCTGTCCAGCGGTCTGACATTCATTATTGAAACATTGCAGCTGCCAGGGATTGAAATTACCTGTAGGAGTGCATTGAGCAAAGCCTTCCACCTCTTTAAGGGTTATTCCCTATAATACGTTTTAGTTCAGGCTCATTTTACAGCTGCTCTTGGTCTGCAGTTGCTTTTTCCTATGTCTGGACAAGGTCAGGCATGGGCTTTTTGACCATTTCCTCCAAGACAATGTTGTAACTTCATTTTCCACAGCTTGTCTTTGGCTCGGACTTGCAGTCACTGCGCACCTCGGTGCAGCTCCAGTCCCTGAGGGGCCAGCACTGCAAATTCTCTTCCCGGGGGGTCCCAGGCAGGGATTATTATTTATTTGTTTATTTATTTCATGCATTATTTTGCAGGAAATAGCCAACATTTTGTAGCTTATTGGGCACTAAAATATTCAGTTGGCTGTGTGCGAGTCCAGGGACAGAAGGAAAGACAATGGAGATGACTAGATTAGTCTGCATTTAGACATTGCCCCGAACTTCACAGAGCAATTTACACCTGTACGAGGGTCCGTGGAGTTATATTGAATCAGACCAGGAGCATTTTACAGCCACTTTGCATGAGCATAAATGATAGCATAAGGTGCAAAGGAAACAGCCAGCCGGACAATTACATAGCATCTTCACACGCCTTATTAATTCTCATTACATTACCCTCTGTGCTGAGAATCAGCATCTTCCCTTCCCCACAAAGAGAAGGACGGGTGAGGCTGCAGAGCCAATTTAGCCACCTGCCAAATGTACAGCCTCTGGCTGCTGGTAGCTTCACTCCTTGGGTCTGGAGAGCAGGCTGCCCCCTGCCAGTGTCTGAGAAGCATCTTGCTAAATCAGTGATGGAAATCACAGCCGTCTCCTGCCCTACCGGGCTTCTGAGCAACCTGTGATGTTACAATCACCCACACCTATGTCTTTTATTTTATTTTATTTTATTTTATTTTATTAATTTTTTTTTCTGAGCTTACCTCCATAGGTATCTCAGGAAGGGGGGGGTGGTGATATTCACCTGAAGACCATGCACCCAGTTCCTGCCTGATACTGAAATTCCTTAAAAGAGAGCAGCTCCTTAGCACTCCCAGAGCTCATTTCCCACTCAGAGCCACTTGCTTAAAAGCTGGCAGACCTGAACCTTTCTAGCCAAAGATGACCAGAAGGACCCAGTGAGTGCTGGGCTCCTCAGGCAGCAGACAACTTGAATAGTCAGACCAGCTTTATGCAGCTGGGAGAATGGCTATCTGATGTTCTTTCTGGGAATCTTATTAATGTTATCTTATTATTTCATAATAGATATAACCCATGTGCTAGGGCTGGCAGGCTGTAATTGGGCCTTGCCAGGGAATTACTCATATTTTTCATTCTTGAAGGAATGAACAGCGTATTCGGTTACGCTAACTACCTCATTTGTGTGGATTCCATTCACTTTATGTGTCTCGCTCCTGAAGTATTACGGCTAGGGCAACGATTTGTCACTCGAAGTAAACGTCGGAGAGTCTCGAAGCAGATGCTCTCTTCTCCCAGCGCTGAACAGACGCTGGCACTGTGTTCTCCTCTCCTTTGGATGCTGCAGAGTTGCCCAAAGGGTTTTGTTTGTTTTTTTTTTTCCACAGAACATGCTTTGTTGATGGAGATTCACATCTCTTCTTCCAGCTCAGAGTCTCAGGGTGCTGCAGCAAAATGTGGAGCTCTCTGAAATGGGGGGACATTATTTATTCATTGTTGCTTTCTAAGTCCTCTCTGCCTATTCAGTAACCTTTATCTGGGCCTCAGGCCTTTTGGGCTGACTTGTAAAGCACCAGAAAAGGTAGAGCATCTACCCAAGGTCTCAGCCAAAGAGGTTTGTTTACTCTCCACAGGGTGTAAATGATAGTTTCAGCCATAACGAACCCTCCTCCCAATACTTACAATTACACTCTTTTGTGTGCATATCAAAGCACAAGCAACATATCCTCGTCAATAAAAGTCCTTGCTAATTCCTTTTTATCCTCCCCAGGGGAGTCCTTAGAGCCCCATGGATCCTTGAGCAACCCTTTAATTCCTCCCGCCTCGGCCCTCGCTGCAGCCAGCAGTGAAAATGCTGCTCCTGAACCAGGCTGCGGTGACTGCTGGACGCCACGGAGCATCACCTGCCCACAGGGACGCAGCTTTCTGCAGTGTTATCAGAAATGTTTCCATGCATTTGTTTGCAAAATGTCTTTATCCAGCCAGGAGAAATGTCCCTTGAAGTCAGCTAACCAAATAAATAAATAACAGTCAGAGACAATAGAGTGGAAAAGTTTCTAGAGGGAAATAAGTGATGGATTGGAAGAGATTTGAGGCTGTTATGGTGTACAACTCAGTGCGTGATGTGACAAGAGAGAATCCTCATTGTGCCCCTTCCTGGTCTTCCATTTTAAATGAAGTCCTAAAAATGCTGATTTAAAAGGGTTGGAGAAGCAAAACAAAATAGGCAGATGTACGGGGTGACTTTTTTTTTTTTTTTTTGTAGACTTTGAATTTTTTTCATAATACAGCTGCTGGTAGCTGTGTCAGAATAGAGCTCTTTGACCAGGGTGCAGAAGGGATGCTGGAGCTGCTGGCAGTTTTTTAGCGTGCTCCTGCACAAGTCTGAACAAAGATAGCAGTGATTTCACTTTTCAACCATAGTAATAGCAAGCAACAGGAATTCTGACCTGGAATTTGTCTTTGCATTCCAAGACCATCCTTGAGCAGTCTGTGGAGACCCAGGGAAAACAGCTGATTAATGCCACCATTAATGAAAATAAACGCAGCATAAAATTCCAAGTACCAGGACTGCTTCCCAAAGCATCCAGGGGTGAGGGATAACAGCAAATGCAATAAAGCAGAAATCTACTTTGACTGTCAAGGGATAATGTTTCTTAGCTCAGACCCAGGCCTGTGAGGGGGAACATACCATCCATAGCAAAGCAGTCTGCGACCTTGAAGTGCTCATATGCTTGAAAAGCGATCTCAGAAATGCAGACATGAATGTTATTGGTGGCTGTTTCCCCCCTCCCAGCCCCTGCAAAGGGTCCCGTGTTATCTCCTGCACTGCACAGGACCTGGCTGCTGTTGATGCCCAGGGTGCTATTGCCCGAAATGCAAATCAGAAGTTTTCAGGTAGGTTTTGTGGCAAAATAGCAGTAAATGTTCTGCCCACCATCAACAGGCAGATTTGTCAAGGAGGTGCCTGTAGTGTGAGGGGTAGGGTGTGCAGGTATTTGTGTGCATGAGCCCGTGTCTGGGAGAAGTCGCTGCCTCTTTCTCATGTGTGTATTTATCTCACCGATTTGACCAAAGGAATTACAGGATTGAAAGGAAATTAATAGCTTAGCACCCAGTCAGCTTCTTATTTTGAATCAATCCATTCTTGTCACTTGGACTGAACTAAATAATTAATCATGCTACCTAAAAATAATTACGGCTAATATCACAGAGATTACACTAGCCAGTTCTAACAATAATGTTGTTAAGAACATCTAAATAACCCTATATTTAATTACAGTCTGGCTTGTTTAGTGATGTACAGGTTTGGGGCTTGCTCTCACTGCAAATTTGGGCCAGTTACATTTATTAAATGAGAACTTTTTATAGCTAGTGTTCAAATTATCAAATACTTGCCTAAAGCAATCCCATTGATCAAGTGTATCATTTGTAATACAAATGTTTTTATTAGGAGGCTTTGTTCAAGATAAATGAAGGATCAAATTAACTGGAGATTGGTTTGAGTAGAAAATGCTGCAGCTGGATAATTTCAAGCACTGAGGCTGAACATTTCTTTCGAATGACGAGAAGTCATCAACTAAGTCTTAATATAAAACATGCACGCACAGAGGCATCTTTGTATTGATTCCTCTCATTTCTATGGCACTCTTTATACAAAGCACATCAGGTTTTGTAGGAAAGGTTGCAAACCCATCACATCATTGCAACTAAACCGGTCTGAGATTTTTTTTTTCTGGCCAAAATTGCGTACGCTATCAATATACCAACATGCCCCAGAACCCTCTTCCCACTCCCTCATTTTTCATCCCCGTTCTGCTACCTCTGTTCCCACCCAGGACGATTCCTTGTGCAGCTCTGCTCTTAATTCAAACATCTCCCTTGCATCTGGGCTGGGGCAGTAGCGTGCCTCCTTTTTGGAAGGGAAACCACCAGAAGGGAGCCTGGACACGTGAATATTTACCTCTTTCCAGCATTTGTGGTAGCACGGCTGGGTCTGGATGTGATTGAGGGTTTGCCCATGATCAGCCAGTGGAAAATGAGCATGTGAGTGCAATGCTGTTACATTATATATATACACACATTAATACAGTCTGCGTTAGGAAAGCTATTTGTCTGGGGTTACATTTTTGGCTGTCATGTAGAACTGTAGGTATTAAATAGTTGCTTTCTAAATTAAGCTCTCCCCTCACCACATCCCACTCCCATAGCGATGCGTGGAGCGTTTGCTGATACAGGCAATACAGACATCTGGGGAGCTGCTGTAAAACCTCCCAAGATTTACAGCTCCTCCGCCAGGTTTCTCCATGGGTTGGCTTCAGAGGGAGAGGTCTCACAGGCATTCAGGATCCTTCCAAATCTATCTCCAGAGGCACCCGCACTAATCAGAGGAAATCCCTTGAAGCCCATCAGATAAAATTTACAGACCTGGAAAGGCAGCATGGAGGTCAGTTAATCCCTGGGGGCAGGCTATTTCTGGCGTTTTCAGGGCCACAAGGCCAAGTTTCCAGCACGTGCCGAGCACGGAGAGACGCTTTGTGAAGAACTCCAGGTGCTCCAGCTTGGTTTGGCTTACAGCAGGAAAATCAATGTAAATCTCCTCAAAATGCTGGGTTTCTTCTTAATTTGAGGTGGGGAGGAATACTTAGCTCACATACTTGGATCTAAACATCCCTAATGCCTGTCCCAGCACCCTGTTAATGTACCAGGAGGGTGCTCAAGCAGTGCGATATGCTGCACAGCTTTTAGGGAGAATTATTACTTTATTTATCACTTTAGCAGAGGAAGTAATGACCCCAGGTGGAATTACAGGTGGTAATGAAAAACAGAGACTTGTTTTTCTCAGCTAGCATTTGTGGCTACTCCAAGTACAGGGATATCTATGCAAAAACCAAAAGCGTGTACCATATATACATATGACAGATATTCACAGGATTACATATGTGTATATGATGTGCTCATCATGTTATATCTGGTTTTGGAGCTGCAGAAACTGGACTGGGAGAGCTTGTATTTTGCTTTTATGCTGTGGCCAATAATAGCTTGTTACCCTCATTGAAAGGTTTAAAAGCTGTGACCATTATGTTTGATGAAGGTGGTTCAAACTTTGCTTTGGAAAACTGCAGCATATTGGTTGGAGATGTATTTCCTCCAGAAAAGCTACAGCTATTGTAGTAATAGTTAAAAAAAAAAAAAAAAAGGCAAACCATCAAATTTAGGAGTCATATTTAAAGAGACAGAGAGGGAGATCAAATTAACCCCTTTACTCTGCAGACAAGGCTGAAGCACAAGGGCATCACTGCAGTCTGCCCAGCAAAGT
This sequence comes from Cygnus atratus, assembly GCF_013377495.2. Taxonomy (NCBI): domain Eukaryota; kingdom Metazoa; phylum Chordata; class Aves; order Anseriformes; family Anatidae; genus Cygnus; species Cygnus atratus. The sequence continues at coordinate 4,289,208 of NC_066376.1, read as the reverse complement.
GAGGAACGAAAGCAACGGCGTGTATTGGTAATGGGTAACTTGATATGAGCCGAGCAATTTAATTTCTATAGGGAACACAGTGATTGAAAGCAGCACTAATGCTGATTAATCCCCCTCCCTCTTTTCTGTCTTCTAATTTCTCGCTCCTTGGTGCTCTTCATTCCTTTCAGACAAGTGCCATTGTACATGTACACCAGGACACCTCATGCTACATGCGCTGAATACATCAAAATCTTGGGGGTCACACTGCTGCTTTTCTTAACCTGTATTACACTTTATAAAGCTGTGTTTTTCTCTACTCATTCCAAAACATTTTATATAGTTCATTTAATTACTGTTTTAGTCATTGACCATATGAAAGTCATTTTCTCATCAGATTTTTTTTTCAGCATCCAAAGATGAGACTGCAGAATCGCATCCCTGTTCAGCTCACACGGCTGCTTTCAGAGGACAGCTACTGGTGTGACATACGGCCTCTCCAGCCTCTTTCCTTAATCTGGTCCCAGGCACAGGGACAGATAATTTAGAGGAGAGAAATTCATGCTCATTATACATGTGCTGATTTCAGGAAAGCTGACTTAGATTGATTTCACCAGGAATATTTGTTGTGTTTTGTTTTAGCTTAGTAGATAATCTGTTTTCAGGGAAAACAAACAAACAAACAAACAAACAAACAAAAAACAACAAAACAACAACAACAAAACCAGTGTGATCTAGGTTTAGAAATGACTCAAGTTTGGCCACCCAAATAACATGACAGTTGGGAAATCTCAGCTAAGTTCAATGTCCTGCCTCTGTCTGCAACATCTCCTGGAAAAGCCACGGAAGTGACTCACAGGTTGCTTCATCTGCCAAGAGCTTCCCTGTCTGCTGTCCTTGCAAAAAGAGATTTCCTCATCTCAGGCAGCAGCTGGGTTGTTGTGTGCAGTCAAAACTGCCTCTGAAAGCAGAGGATGTCTGGGAGAAGGGCTGATACAACACAATTTTAGGCAGGAATACATCTGAAAATGAAGTTTGGCAAAGAAAGCTTAAAAGGGAGAAATGTGCAGAAGTTACAGGAGCAAAATCCTGATTTCTCCAGCATTGTTTTCAGAAGGGGAGTGACAACTTTTGGGAAAATGCCAGGATTTTAAATATGCATTTTCTTTTTCTGAATATTGGACATGCCAGCCCAATGGGAACAGTGGATATGTTTAATTGAGTGGTTAGATTTAATTGATTGGTTTAATTGATTGTTTAGGTTTAATTGATTGGTTTTGATAAAGTGTTCCTAGTCACCAGAGACACCAGGCTATACAGACAAGTGAAGAGTAGGCACTACTTGTCTGATCGTCTTTGTCACGCGTGTAGATAAATAATAATAATAGGAGAACAAACAGAAATTCTTCTTAGGATGAAACAATTAAAAAATGTATGATTTGGGGCAAAATAGTTCTGATGTCTGCCTAAAGTTATGGACATGAGGTCTATTTTGTCAAAGAAACCCAGTAAAACCATGGCCAGCTGGTGTCAAGATAATGGCTGGGAAAGGGAGGAGCCAATGCAATGGTCAGCAGACAGCTCCCAGAGCAGAGGGTGCAGAAAGTTTCCCTATGGGCACAGCAAGGTCTTGCTGAAAATCAGTAGGAATTCTTTGGGAAAAAAAACTTCAAATTAAGTGTTGTCTATGTTAGCTCAGCTATTGCCAGGACTCCAGCAGTCAGTTAACAGTGTCACCATCTCCTGCTGCCTGATGTCGCTTGTGAGTGGCACGGAGAGGGCAAAGAGGGAATGACTTGTACCGTCCCTCCCAGCAGAACTAAAGACATCAATTGAAACTGGAAGGTTTTCAGTGCAAGCACAGAGAGGTATTTCCCTTCCTGTGCATATCTATGGACTCCTTGAACCACAAAGCCCAGGAAGCTGAGAGAGTGTTTCTGAGAAGTACCTCTAACTCTCACCCTGCTCCCAGGCTTTTCCATGAGCATCTGCTATCGGCACTGTTGGGAACAAGCTGAGCTGCTCACACTGACGTTTTTATGCTCCTCAGTTACTTTGTTGTCTTTATTTGACCAAGAAATCACAAGCAGAAGAGCAATGTCTTGGAGGACTGAGGATCTGCCGGGTTGCACTGAAGACCAACAGACCTCAGACTTGGTTCCTGCTGTCACGAGGAGCACAATCTCCGTGCTGCTGACGTTGATTTTACATCTGACTTCAGCCGCAACAGGCTCAAGGATTTCATTATTCAGCAGCCTCTCCATCTGCTGTATTGAAAATGTGTGCAAAGATTAAACATGACAAGGAATTTGTTTCCAAGATACTGATATTTTGGGATGGATTAAGAAGTGTAAGTACACCCTTCTTTCCCTGGAGAGCAAGGCAGGCTGTGCATCCCTGCTCTGGTCCCCTCCAGGCTGCCCAGTGTCGTGGGGCTGCACAGAAAATGGTGTCACAGCCGTGTGCCTTTGCAAGTTATTTCTCTTCTTTTCCTACAGAGCCTTTTAATTCAAACTCCGAAAGAAAACAGGTTCATCAAATGTCATCTTGAGAATATCCCACTGCATCCAGGCACCGTGAGTGTGAGAAATGATTTGTTGGGCGCCACTACAGCTAGTTTTCACCTGTTCCTATCCATCTCCTGTCAGCGCTCACACCCCTGTTGACAAAATGAATTTCGCTTTGATTTCATCTTTCCAGATAACACAGATTAACTGGAAGCTGTGTCTTTTTGGTTGTTGTGAAAGCGTACAGAAGGAGCAATCCTACAGAAGAGATGCAGATGTCTGAGCAAAGCTTGCAGTTGTGGTAAGCAGTTCAGACCAACATATTGCTGGAAACAGAGATACCAGAGGTACCAGCCACTTCTGTAAGACTTTGAGCACAATAAATGCAAATGCCCATGTTACTATGCCGTTTTAATACTGTTTTCATGTCTTCCAACCAGCATCTCCTGCAGGGTTACGGTCCCCTTCTTCTTGCATTCAGCCTTCCTCCTCCTCTGCTGCAGCTGTCATCCCGTATGCCACGCGGGAGGAAGAGCAGGGTCAGACAGCCGCCGCCAAACTGCCTCGTGTCGTCTGCCTTGCCTTCCCCTTGCAATTCTGGTGTGACAGATGCAGGAGAGAAGAACAACTCCTGGAGGAGCACACAGGTTTATGTATTAGTGAAGATTTCCTCTGTTGTTTCAAGGGCGTAATACAAGGAAAAGGGAAAGAGAGAATTAGATGAGCCACGGCAATCCTTCCCGCTGGGAGACAGCAGCTCCACACTTACCCTTATTGCCATGAGGAGACAGTGATAGTGCAGTCAGGGACTTGTGTGACAGTTGTAGCGAGAAGACCCAGGGAAATTAAGGTGGATCCTGCAGATAAGCAGCATTTAATAAAACTAAAGTGGATGCTTTTGGAGGCAAGCGATCTGCTCACCTCTGGAGAGCCTGGACAGAGCTGGAGTTTCTTGGAGTGACCTCATGAGCAGAAGAGCAGCCGTGAGTCACCTTCATCATCATAACGCTTCACAGGGCCAACAATTTAAAATGTCAAGAAGCTTTTTCTGGAATAGTTGAGTAAGTTATTTCCTAAAGCATCTCCAGGCAGCCCCAGAGCATCTAATGTGGCCTCATGTGGTAGGGGAGGGCAGTCAGCCCACAGCCCAGGCAGGCAAGGATGGAACTGGGGGCTTCATACCCTGGAACAAAACCATGTGTACTGCAGCATATTCAGTGTGTTTTACAATGTGCACATACACCAGTGAGAAGAGACCATTCGCTCTCACTCCATCCACAGAAAGAAAGTCAGGGAATGGAGGATGTGATGAGATAAATGGTTATTATGAGATATAGGCATTTTTAATTAGCTCCTGCAGACTGTACCACACTCCTAATGAGCTCTTGCCAAGTTTGCTGTGATTCCTCTTTACGTTTTGTAACTCCGTAATAGTAACAATATAATCATTTTCTATAATAACCATGATAAAACCCAGATAATCCTTCTGTAACTCCTGCATAAGCTTCATGTAATTAAATCAGCTGGTGAAACATTCTTGGTCTAAGGGACAGATGAATGCAGCACAGCTCTGTCACCCAACAAAAGAGGCTGATGCAGAGAACTCATTTCCCATATCTTCCTACACCCAAAGCATTATAAATCCAGTTAATGGGGTTAAAATGGTGAACAGGTGTGTTTGGATCTCAGATTTGCCCATCACTGCCAAAGCAGCAGCCAGAATATTGCCAAACCAGTAAATTTAGTCTAGTCTGATTTGTATTACAGGGGTTAGTGATCAGGCAGCTGCTGGAGCACAGAGCAGTTCCCATGTGGGTGGGAGGTGTGAGAAGGGATGAGGGGCAGAGACATCGCAGCACTCCTGCTTTCATCCCTCCCTTAAAAGGAGGAAGAGTGCTTCTCAACAGTGCTGAGAAATGCAATTTAGATAAATAGTAGGTGGCTCCTAAGAAGAGTTTATGCAGCCTGTTATCTTTTGCTGCTCTGCTCTGCTCTGATTAATGTATCCCAGAAGGTGTCATATGTGCCCTTTCCCTTTCCCTTCCTTTCCTTTCCTTTCTTCATTCATCCTTTCAAAGGAAGGATCAAGGAGGGGACGTACTTCTGGAAGACAATGAAATGCATTGTGAAATGGACACAATGCCCCCAGAACAAAAGTCTGTTTCATTAAGAGATGGGAAAATAAAACTTCAACAGTAAACTCTGAGAGCTTTAGGACTCGTTCTGGTTGGTAGAGCATCCAGACTTTACTGTTTGCAGATTGGGCTCTTAACTGAACCAGGTGCTGAACAAGTGTTTTCCACAGGTCCCTGATTTCCAACTTTATTCAGAATAGCACCAGCCCCAGGCCAAATTCAGTCCTGAAATAAATGGACTCTTCTCTCAGGCCGGATACTCTGGCACGGTGCATCTTCTGTAGCAGCCTATGGCATCGGGAAATGTGTGGCAGGCTGATTTCTTCGACTTCACTGCAGGCAATGGAGCTCCACACTGGCCCTTGTATGGGTTACTGCCTTTCTGCTCCACTTATAACTGCAGTTTATGAAAGTCTGCAGTGAAAATGTCACATTCATGTTGAGGGGGGGTGAAAAGACAAAGTGTTGTTTGACCGTCTTGAATTTTCCTCAGTCTCTCGTGTCCCACACTGCTGGAGCAGCTGCCAAAATGCTGCTCTGTTCCAGCCTTTCCTGCCTGCCACCTATTACAGACCCGATCTGATCTTGTACTGATTCCTCTCTGCTAACTGCTGAAGCTGCTCTCTTCTGTAGCTAGATGCAAGCAGCAAGAGGGGACGGATGATCACAGAACTTGAGCATCAAAAGTCCATCCCAGTCACCTGAAAGCTGAAGTGTTACTTTAAAAAATATTTTTTCCTCTTGCTGCTAAGGGGAAAAAGGACAAAATAATTTCCAAATTAACTAGTTGCTTCCTACTCTGACAGCTGGGTTTCTGGGGCTGCTCACAGTCTCAGGGCTCATTCTGAATTACTAGTGCCATACCCAGGCTGTCAGATCCAAACACCTGGTGACTAAAGGTAGAACGGATCACACAGATTCAGTATTTATGCCCTGTAATGGGCCTTTATAAACTTCAGCTTTAAAACCCAGGCACCAAACTTACTGACACTCGAACCCATCTAGACAGGCCCTAAACTGTCAAGGCTTAACAAAGATTTTCTGCAGCTGAGGCTGGAAGAGGGAAATTTTCAGAGCCTGGTGCAAAGCATGAGCCTGACTAGGCCCCAAGGCACTGATTGGTGTTAACAGCCCTGACCAGCCTCACCTGGGTCTTGCACCCACACCCAGGGCCCTGGGGACCATTTAAGCTCAGCTTGGGGGCCTTGTTCTTTTTTGAGTTGTGTTGGAGGAGTGCAGGTCTCTAGCTTAGGCATAGCTATGCTACTTGGCCTTGGACCCTGAAGATCCATCTGAAGAAGGGGGGTTTTCTACCTACTGCTACCACAGTAAGGCTCTCACTTCAGATTTAAATTGGGGGTTTGGTGACACATGTTCTCCTCTTTGCACTGCAAAAGAGTGAGTTTGCTGCAGGGGTTGCAGAGGATGAACAAGATGTGTGCTCAAGGTGGTGTAAACTAAATGGGGACAGCCCTACCTCCGCTGCCCAACAGGCCCTCCTGGCCCTGCAGCTGCCAGTCTGCAGTTTATATGGTGTTTCCTTGGCCTGCTGCATTGCATGAATTCAACCCAGTCTTTGCAGAGAGCTGTGACTGCGTCAGAAACCCAGTTCCTGTAGGATCTGATGTTTTTGGCCATGAACAAGTGCGGGGCCCCAGTGCCTGCAGGCAGGGGCACAGCAAGCAGTGTAATTCCCTGCTTGTACAAGCAGGTTCATCCTTTCCTATTTACTTCTGAACGTTTTTCATTATGATGTTCTTGTGATGCTCTAGGGCTGGAAACACCAGGAATATAAATCAGAGCTTGCCATTGGCAGACATCACATTTATTATACATGCATATACTTTTATTGTTCAGATATTACACATTTACTTCTGAATCTTGTCTATTACCAGATGCTTGTTATTCTAACAATTTTCTTTATTTTTCTTCACACACATGAAATAGTATGCTTAATGATTGGTTTCTGACTGGAGAAATCAGTCTGTTACAAGAAATCTCAGCCTGCATGTCCTCTGTGCTCTGACTTGGCAATTTAGTTGCATCTGGTCCCCTGGGTTTTGTTTTTTTCCCCACTGGTGAAGGTGGTGAGGGAGCCCAGAAAGCCCCTTCTGTGCCTCTTCTTCACTGCTAATGTGAGAACAGAGTCCAGTATCCCCCTTAGACTAAAAGTCTGGGGATGAAAGACAAAAAGAAGGCATCTATAATTCTGGAGGGATTTGAGGATTTCTCTGGAGAGGCTGAGAGCAGTGAGCCCTGCTCTCTTCACCCGCCACCATGAATGCTGCTCAGCTGCTTGAGGAGTGAAGGCATGGAGAGGGGTGGCTCTGGGTACTGCAGGCTGCTGCTAGCAATCAGAAGGGAGGCACGTAGCCAAATGCTGTTTTTTGGATGCCAGCCCCCAGCTGTACACTTCCAATTATCCAAGCACATCCATATGCATGTGCAGACCCCTGCCTCGCTGGTGTGTGGGCAGAGGACCCAGCCCTGCTCCCGCAGATGGGCACAGGCAGCTCGCGCAGCCTGGCTTAATGGGAGCAGAACTTTGTCCTTGAGATCCCCACACGTGTGGCATTCAGCAGCCTTTTGAAGTGCAGTCAAAAGCCTCATCTGAGAGCAAAGATGCTTGTTTCCCATGGAGCTGTTCCTCTGCCTGATGCTTTATTTCAGGACCCTGGGCAATTAGTGCAGTCCCAGGCAGAGGAGTTTGGGCATCCTGCAGGACCACGTGCGGGTTTCCTGGGGGGTGTGAACAAGGATGCTATTGTTTCTCCAGATGGGTTATTAGTGATGGCAAACTTGCCCCTCTGCTGGGGTAAAAGCTCTTACACCCACACAGTGTCAGTGAGTCATGTCCCAGATAACCAAAGTGGGCTGCCTGCAGTCAGAAAGCACGGGGGGGAAAACAGCCCATTATTCTGATCAACAACCACCGCTGGAGAAGAGAAGTGGGGGGAATTTAAAGGAAGCTTTTCTCCCAAGTTTTCAGGAATAGCTCCAGGGTCTGGGCTTTATAAACTTTCCGGGAAGGTCTGTTTGATCAGATAGGAAAAAATATCTAAACTATTTTTCATATACGCTTCATTTTTACTCATCAGAGTGCTACAAGTAGTAATATCAGGAAATAGATTCACAGGCAGAAGTATGATTTTTAAGTTAACGATGTTCATTTAATTTCAACTCTTGTCTCCTCGATGTGCCTCCTCCTAATGCTCTAAATAGCTCTTCTGCCTCTTTGATGTTTACACCCTTCAAATGCATAAAGACAGTTCTCTACAATTCCTCATTTTGCCAAGCAATACATACTTAGTGCTTTTCATCTCTCTCCATAAATCAATCCCCTTCCTCCAACAGGAGTTAGAATAGGATTTTTTTCCTTATTAGATTTGTACTGAGAATTTCTTTTCAGAAACAGATAAATGATACAAGGCTTTTTCATGACAAAGCATCCTATCATACATTATTAGCAAACACTACCACAGTGTAACAGGAATAAAAATAGAAGTGGGCTATAAAAAAGAATGTATAGCGGGATGGCATCTAATCTCACAGCATGGCACTAAAAGTGGAGCAGTTCCTTCACATTTCTTTGCAAATCTTCAAGGAAAGATCCAGGAGTCCTAAGAAATGTTTTGCATCTTTTACTTAAGGATTTAGTTAAATTCTATGCAATCTTTGACATCAAGTTAATGAATTTTCTCCTCATTCAAAAAGCCCACCTATTGTTTGCAGCGCGATTGAAGCTGCAGATCCTTCCCAGCCAGCTCTGCTGCTGCTCCCTGCCTTGCTGTCCTCCCCTGTGTTTTGGCTCAGCGATGCCTGTGCATGTCCTCTTCCACAGAACTTTAACTGAGAAACTGCCTGGATTAAGAACTCTTTCAGTTCCCACTTATCTCAAAAACAAGCATTTTTTTTTATTACCGATTTCCAGCAGAAGCAGTCAGATATGAACTAGCCAGTGCTCTCACCTGGCAGGACAGGTTAACAAGTATGTGATATGCTTTTAGGATTGCTGCTTCTGATGGATCCTTCCTGCACCCTCCGATCGAGGTGGCTATGCTTTAGAGGCTGCACTGATAAAGAGTTCCTGGGAAAAAGTCGCCCTCAGATTTCCCATATTTCTGAAAGCAATTTTGGTTGAAGTCCAGCAAACCCTGCAAAAATGATTTTCAAATGAAATTACGAATGAAAGACAAATACTCAAATAGACAACAATTTCAGCAGCTATTTGTCAGAAGCAGTCCGGGACCTGGGAGCTTTCCCTGCCTGGAGGTTGCTGCCCTGGGATGTAGGCACGTGCAGCTGTGCATGGGTGGCCTGATCTTTCCTGCATTGCTCTTCCAGCTATGAATGTGAGGAAAGGTGAGGCTGATTGATGGGTTTATTTTCCATGCTTGTGGCTTCAAGGGTGAATTTGAGAAGGGGATTGTACCCTGGGGGCCTGAACACCCCAGCAGGGCTCTGCTGGGTCCCCTGCTGGGTCTCCAAGTCTACCTGGGAGCAAATACAGAGACAAGCAGGGGCAAGAAAGGTTAAAATCCAAGAATTTGGGGGGAATTTAAGTAAATCTAGCAAATAATAAGCTGTGCTACTGCAGCATACATCCAGGGAGGGAGCCTGGAGGTAGCTTCTATCATCTCACAAAGGAGCAGGTGCTCCAAAGGAAACCAATATCTGAAACTTTCAGCGAAGTGCCAAAGATCTTCTCTGGAGCTGCTGCCAGCCAGCAGAGAGAAGGCAGGAAAACCAGCACAAAGCCAACGTGGCTTTGTAATGAACCAAAGCAGTGCCAGGAGTTGCTGTGCGCTGGGGTTTTATGACTGTGCATTTTAATGTTTTATTGTTCTTGTCCTTAGCCCTGGGTTAGCTCAGCAGTGGGTCAGGCTGCTTCCCTCTGATGGCTCCTTGTCGGACGCTGTTGGCATCACTGCAGATTTGTCTGATGCAGAAGGTGCCCCTCAGCCAGCACAAACCTGAAAGGTAGACTTTTTAAACTCAGTTTAATATTTCAAAAATGTATAGCGCTCTTTTGGCCTCTTTCAGCTGTCTTCCCTGATATGTGCCTGAATGTCAGCTCCCCTCCCTGGGGAGGCTGAGAACCGTTCAGTTCTGCTATTCCTCCAGAAAACAGATTCCTATAACTGCTCCTGCTGTTGTGCAGAATTTTAGTGCAGCAAGAAAATGATAGGTAGGAAGTGGGGGTTAAAAGTTGTTTTTTTTTTTTGTTGTTGTTGTTTTTAATTCAGGCTGTGGGTTAGTGAGGAGCCCAGGTTGACTGCTTCAGTTTAAAACAAAATATAAGCAGTATTTTTGGTATTTAAATGTTGCTGGTGGGAAGCAGTTGTATACCTTGGTGTATAGGTAAGGACACAGGGAAGCAGAAACTAGGCTATGCCATGGTTCAGGCACTGAGCTCCTCACCCCAACCTTGTGACTGCTGCAGCTCTCCTCCTGCTTGTGACAGGAGCAGCAGATGCTCTCCTAATACCAAGATCCTCAGGCAACTTCCCAGATTTTTGAGTCTCCAGGAAGTTTCTCTCCCAGGACAGATTTTGGCCACAGATGCACCAAGCTGCCTGCGAGCCCCAGGGCAGCCAGGCACAGACAACCTGCTGCTTCCCCAGGCAAACACCCCCCCAGCCCTGCATTGCCTCATGCTCAGCTTTGACCATGCCGGGGGCTGTGCTCGTACCTTCCCCAGGTGGATATCAAACCTGGCTTTGGAGAACCTCTTCAGAGGCCAAATAAATGCCCTCTGCCCTTCTCGCTGGCTGCATGGAGGTTTTTCCTTTGGGCTCCTGCTATTATCTGGAGTGTGCATGTAGGTGTTTCTATATGCTCACACACATACAGACACGTGTGTGTATAAATACGCACATGCTTGCTAAGTCAGTACTAGCACAAGCTGTCTGTGTTTGTGGCACATTCTGTTTCTCAGAGCAACATTTAGACTGAAGTCCCTGAAGAAAAGCCTCTTGCTGAGTGTTTCCAGCATGGCTAACCCTCCTGGGCTTTCATTTCCTGGCTGGCTTTTAATGGAATGTAAAGAACAGAAATAATATCTTCCATTAAAACTTTATTAGGTAGCTCTTCCACTTAAGAGAGCTGTTTCGCTTACTCCCAGCCAAATGAATCCTGGTGATTGAAAGCTAAACATGAGGATTCAAGAGGAGGGAGGAGGGGGAAGCAGAAAGCCACCTGCAATCTTGAAATGATGGAGACCAGCAGTGTGGGGAGCTCGGTGACCTGCCTGGGAAGATGCTTGCAGATCAGTGCGGAGTCCTGGGCCAGAGCTGGATGTGATGGGGGACACAAAAACAAGAGCCAGCCTGGGCAAGGCACTTCATTTCCTGGCGGGGGGGCATCTGCAAATGTACACCCCCCCCACACTTTTATATCCTGCTGATTTCCACTGAAGTCTGTTATAATTACTGGGAGCATCAGACATCTGCTCACTTCCATGGATGTTGCTAAGGCTACTGGTGGCTGACTGATGTGTGGTTACCACCAGAGAGCAGCCTGAGTGGCAGCAGCTGACCTTCTTTGGAGCATCTGTATCGCTGCTCACCTTCCCTCTGGCTTTTGCTGTGACCTTTGGATACAGATCGATCCCAGATTAGTGTCCGTTAACAATAAATACTTTAAAATTAGGATCCAAGCAGACAAGTTCTGAAAAGGTTAGATAAGCTTGGGGCAAGTTAGTGCAAGACCCTGCTCTCCGTGCTGGAGGTTGGTCTGTGTGATCTATTTTCCAAAAGTGTCTTCCAGTCCTATTACCTTTGATTGCAGAGCACAAACAGCTGGACAGCCCTAGGATGGTGGAGTCTGGCACCTGTGTTGTCTAAGCTGGGTTGCACAAAGCCCTGTTACAGTCTAGGGGATGGGCTATAACTTATTTTTCTTGGCACTCCCTGGTGTGTTGATAGAACTAGCGGTCTGCCAAGCAAAGATGGATAAATGCATCCAGCTGGACTGGCTTTAGTTTGTGAGTGGCAGGTGAGGGTTTTTCATTTTTCCCTTGGACAGTTATACTGTCTTTAACACTCCATTTGCAAGCTTCTGACTGCACAAATATATCAGTATACACATACATGCAATATGGAGGCTGTAGGCTGTGTAACAGACTTGAACCTAGCTACTTGCAGAAGCTATGTAGGAAAGCCTACAATATTTCCTGATCAACAGCTATGAACTGGTTAAATGGAAACTTTGATCAATAAAATCAAAGCTATTTTGTGCATCTTTGCAACATCATCTGTTCAGTAACCAAGAACTCTGGGGGTAAAAGTGTGTCACGGGTGATGTAAAGCTGCTTCAGTGCCCCAGCAGTACAGGAGAATTGAAGTAATGAACAGAAATGCTCAGTTAGAGCTTTTTCCATATTTTATGTTAATCATTAGGGTAGAGCTGAAATTAGCTTTAATTGATATTAAGCACTGAAAAAATGAATCCTCCGGAGAATGAGTCTCTTTAACCTTTAATGATGCAGTAAATAAAATATGCTGTCAACATTTGTGCAATAGTAAGGGTTTTCAAAATTCTGTATCTGTATGGTGAGGAATTCAATATGCCTAATTCTCCATTACAACAGATAAAGGTTATGTCAGAGCATAAATCCAGCTACAGGTTTTCCACATTTCCAAGCTATCTGTCATGCCCCGGTAATTCCCTGCACTGGTTTGTTATTTCTAATAGGGAGATGGAGGAAGGAAGGGCTGTGACAAGCATGTTCTGCTTGCCAGCTTCTTTCTTTGTGCACCTTCTTGCGTGTAGGCGTCCAGTGGCAGGGTATCAATAGAGAATCTATGGAATCATAAGCAGAGGGGAAAGAAAAAGGACCAACGCTGCCTATTCCTCCTTTTGGGTGAAATATGTCTGAAAATGTTTCATTTTTCACTTTAAAGGCAAGATGGAGTTGCAAAAGACTTCAATACTTTAGGGACACTTAGATTGGTAATAGGCCATTTTTCTGTCTGTCAGGGCTCAGCCTGATTTTGAAACACCTAATAACTGCTTGGGTGAGGCACATGAAATATTTCTCTGCTGTAAGCATCAGGAAGCTTGTTTTTTCATAAAATCCATTTGATCACTGCAACCAACTGGAAATCTTACATCATTTAGGCAAGTTACTATAACATTAGTGGTTACTCTGTCGTAGCTAACTAAGAGGAAACAAATTTCCCCACTTATATTTTTATCTTTGCTCAGAAATGATGCAAGAACAGTTCTCACGTCATGGGGTATGCATCTGCTTTGGAGAGTTCCCAGCAGATCTTTCAGTAGGCTGGGGAATATATTTCTGCATGCTTCAGGAAGTCTTCCTGAGTGATGAGCTAATGCTCCGTGATTTTTCAGGGTGCCATCCCCTTACTCTTGCACAACGATAAAGATTAGCCCTTTGGCAACAATGAGGCATGCCTGAAAACATAAGAGAATCTTATTGTTTAATATGCTGCTGCATTGCTCTTTCGTTCTTTTTTCATTTTCTTTCTTATTTGGAATCTGGGAGGATTTAGGGATGGGAAGGAAACAGAAGTGTCTCCAAAATAACTTCTATGTTGTATGGTGTTAGAAAGCTCTTCCCTCTGACAGAAAGACACTGATTTCTTGGGACAACACCATGTCCTACGGCTGCCAATGATGTGCTGAGAAGATCAGTGAGATCTGGATAAATACTTATTTCATTTGTCAATGAAAACACTCAAAGTAGAGTGCACTGGGATTTTTAACTCCAACAGTGGGGCCTCTGGTTTTCTTCAGAGGAAACAGCCAAAATGGAGAAAACCAACCTGAATACCACACAGCTACCAGGACAAGTAGACACATGGCCACAAGTGATGACGGGCAGCGAGGCAAGGAGAAGTGCTGGGAATGATGGAGGCAGCCCATATAGGCAAAGTAATTTTATGGAGTTAAGACACAGAGGATCTAATTTTCTTCTCAAAGGCTCATTACCATGATTTTGTTACACATTATTTATGGGCTGTTATGATAGTCCTGGCAGGTCATAATTGGCTGAAGCTGGAGAATTAGTCACATTTTTCACATTTGGAAGAATGATCTGTACAGTTACACTAATGACTTCATTCCCGGAGATGCCATGTGCTGGGCAGGGACTGCCTGCATCAGGGTACGGCTGCGTTAACCCTATCTTGCTCTGAGCACTGCGCATGCGAGCTCTACTTTGTTCACGAGATATCTATAGGCTTTCCTATACTTTGAAGAGGCTGTTTGGTCTGTAAGCGACTTACTGCTTTTGTGATGGTTTCTCCTTTCCTTCCCCTTCCTTGAGTCTGGAACTTAAACTACAACTATTTTTCTATATTTTAAAAATGCATTTTTTAACTAGTCTGTCCGTGCAGGGGCATTGTTCTCTCCCATCAGAGCCGGCTGCTGCAGCATTACGGCAGGTCCAGCTCTTTCACTGGGGGTTGTTAACCACTGTTAAGAGATGAGCAAGTTTAAACCGAGCAGGGGGATTATTGGCAGCACTTCCAACCGTGCCTTTCTGTGTACATAGCAAAACCCAAACAATTTTTCACAGATGATGAATCAGAAGGGAGCACTATAATTGTTTTATCTGCCTTTTGGGACAGCACAAGCTGCTAACTCTTGAATTAAAGCCTGGGGATTGTTACTCTATCTTCCTGAGGAAGGGATAGATTTGGTTAAAGGATTTCCAGTGATAAGGAGCCTACACAAACCTTCTGACCTCTCCCAAACTGTTAATTGCTGTCATAACCAAAGGGATATTTATTCTTGAATAAATTTGTGCTATGTTGGGTTGTAGCATTTGGATTGTCTCGCTGTTTAGTCTGCTAGACTAAAGAGAAAAGCACACTGCCATGAGAGGAAACTATAGACCATGGTAAGTGGATTGGAAAACATGCCTTGGAGCAAAGGATGCCAGAAGACAGCTAAAGGGTAACTTGAACCATTTGCAGATCTTCCATAGACCTTTTCCATTTTATTAACTTCTCCTTGGTTTGTAGGTCTTGGGACCAGCACAAGATAGTGAGGCTAACCAGCATGTGAAATTCAGATCCAGGAGAACCTCCCACAAGTATTTTGATATTTAAGCCCTGTCTATATGGTCAGGGATGGCCTAAATCTGCTCGCACCAGGCTGACCTCCCACGATGGCAATGCAAGGCTCTGGGAGGAGGCAAGGCAGCCGCTACGAGCCATGTCCAGGAGCAATTGTCCTCCTGTCCCTGCTCCTGGAGCACACGCTCTGCAGTCTGTCCTCTGCAGCTCAGGTGTGACTGAGGGCTGGCCAGTGCTGAACCCAAGGCAACCTCTTAATCAGACGAAGAGGTGGGAGCTAGTGTTTGTAAAATACTGTACAAATGGGAGGGCTTGATCGCATTAAATGAAGGATCAGATTCATTAAATTAAGTGGAAAGCAATGTACATGGGTAATTTCAAGGGCTTAGGCTGAATACGTTTTTTTAAATAGGAAGTGATCAGCTGCTATACACAACACAGAACAGCTCTCAAACATTAATGACAGTATTTGTACACTCTTTAGTTTAATTAACACATGGCACAAGAGAGGATTGGTAACTAGGATATAGTCTCACACCAATCGGCTCAATTATAACACAAAATTTCAAGCATCAGTACACCAAGAAGAAAGTTACCCGTCCCTGCCCAGCAAGGTCTAGCAATTTGAATTTCCATCACACCTAGTTTCTCTTGGATGCTACAATAATTCCTTCTCTCCAGATGGAGAAGTCCCCTTAGAAGTGAGTGGATGATCAGCTTCTCATTTGGATTTATTTCTTGATTTCTGCAATCAAAATTAAGGGGGCTGTATATTGTCACTGCCCAGTGATCCATGTTACGTTTTTGACAGCTATGTTATTCGGTAAATATGTAGTAATTGCTTCCAGAATTAACTAGAGTTGCTCTTCTGTGTCTGTGTGAGATTTCCTGTTATGTGCGATCCCTTTGTTAGCGCAGTGCTCATTAGACACCGGAGAGCTGCTGCAGGCGCAGCTGGGTTTTACGCCTCTGCGGGTGCGGCGTTGGTCCGAGGGACTAACTTCAGAATAATCGGCTTCTCTGGTGTTAGGAGTCCCTGTGAGCTCAGCTTGAGAGGGATCTGCAATGGTGAGAGGGAAAAAGCACACTTGAAGATAGACAAATGAAATAAGGAGAGATTAAAGGAAGGAAGCTTGGCTGTGATTTGGGCATAACTTGGTCCATAGGAATGATTTTTTAGGGGCTTGAGATGGTCTCTTAATTTTCCTTCAGAGCACAAATCTGGTCGAACTCCCTCCCAGCCTGGAGCTGCATTTCAGAAAATACACATTGGAAAAAACACCTATTTCTGGGAGTTGCTGAGCTCCAGTGGAAATACAGACCTGCCTCTTCTAGGTTTTTTGCTGTTCTTCCTCATGGAAGATTTTCCCTGCACTTGCTCATTGCAGCCTCTTAAGGGACCAGGCAATCTCAGAGTAGCGAAGGGAGCTCTGGTAACCCAGGCCCTTCTCCCAGGTCCCCTGTCACCCACCTCTGGCCTCCCTTCGTGCTCAGGAGAGGGACCCAGTCCCCAAAAGTGCAAAGTATCTGCTGTCAGCACCCAGGGTAACCAGGCTCCTGGCTCATGTACAAGTTTTCAAACGTAATGCAAGTTCCTCACCGGAGTTTCTTTGCAGGTTTGGAAGGTGAAATGTTGTAACAGGGCAACAATGGCAACTTTCAGGCTCAGGAGAGCAAACCTCATCCCAATGCAGTTCCTGGGACCAGCTCCGAAGGGCAGGTACATGTATGGGTCTATGGCATCTTTGTTTTCCTTACTGAACCTGGATAACGACATGTGTTGGGGGAAAAAAAAATTAAGACAACAAGAAATCCAAAATCTGTCTGTTTGCTTATTCAGAGATCTCTTGCTGAGGCCCTACAGAAACTTGCTCATTTTTATGCAAAGGTGTCTGAGCAATTGAGTGCTGTGTTGGGGCCCTAGTCCAGGGCAGGAGGTGGGATCCCCCTCCAGTGTTTGAGTTTAATTCTGGCCATCCAGACTAGGAGAAACCATGTGGAAATCCAGGCAATGTGCTGTCCCAAAATGACTGATGTTTCCTTTCTGTTGCTTTTTGTGAGAGGGAAACCAGGAGTCACCTTTGGTAGGAGTAGCCTAGGCCTTCAGTCTTGTTTGGGAACGAGAGGTAGAGGCCGTTTATGAAAATAACCAACTAGTGATAAGTAACTTCCCTGAAAACAAGGAGAAGGCAACTCTTGGAAGATCAGCTCTGATATACTTTGAAGCAAAGCTTGGGGGGGGGGCAGAAGGGTTGGCAATTAAGGTGATACAGAAAGATGGACTAGGAGTTACAAAATATTATCTACACGTGCTTCTTCAGCAAACCTAAAAACTGTATATAAGCTGTTGTAAAGTATCAATATTATTCTCCTAATTAGATTATGTTGTTTGAAACCCTGCTTTAGCTGCAAAGCTCATTTTCATCTTAAAATGACATTCCCATGAGCCTGTAATTTCTCTTTGGTATTGTTTGTGGAAAGATAGGAAGAACACCATTAGGAAGCTAATCAGATTAATACTTAATTACTATGTGAAGAAAAAGCAGCAGGATATTTCTTCACTTTCATTACGTATTTTGCAATTTTGTACCTTTCTGGTCTGAACTCTTCTGCGTTTGGCCAGTGCTCGGGGTTGCGGTGCAGGATGTAAGGTGGGATCATAACAACGGTTCCCTTTGGAATGGTCACCCCATTTATTTCCACATCTTTCTTGCAGACTCTCTCAAGCCGTCCCCCGAGGGGATAGAGACGAAGGGTTTCATTCATGGTCATGTCAAGATATTCCAATTGCATCACTGTTTCGTATGTGAGAGGAGCCTTCGGATAACAAGAGAGTGGTGATCAGGTATGTTGGTGTGAGGACGGGATTTTCCTAAAATGACTGCTGAAACCAGACTGCCCCCAACCCCTTCTGCCCCAACTGTGTCTGACTTGCTGGAGAACAAAACACAAGGTAGAAATTGCATAGTTGGTTAAATTTTCTATCCTCGAGTGATGGAGAATGTGAATAAATTCACATCAATTTGCACGTGGGTGCAGGGTATGGCAAATGGGTTTGTGCAGGGATTGGCCTGTAAGGCTGTAGCTGCCAAAAGAAAATCGCTACAGGACTGAGTTGTCAGTGAGTGTCTTGGAGCTCTTGAAAGATCTCGGGATGATGCTTAGGAGCTAAAGAGTCATTGTCTGGACTGAGCTAGGAGGACAGCAGGGTCAGAGGTGTGTTTGCTATCGTTCAGCATCCCCTTACCTTATTGGGTAAAATGGTATCGATTTCATCCACCAATTTCTGCTGCACATCGGGGTGCAAGGCCAGTTCGTAAGCCAGGTAACAAAGCGTGTTGCTGGTGGGCTCATACCCAGCAAAAATAAAGATGAATGCTTGAGACAGGACCTCTATGTCGGTCAGGGCTATGAGGAGAGAGGACATGGGGAGATAAGCAAAACTGGTGTAGACAGCCTCAGCAAGGAACAAAGAGCAAAGGGTGGGACTAGGGTTGGTTTGCTGTGGTGTATTTCTGGTAATGCATAGCTACTCAATCTGTG
Source organism: Cygnus atratus (assembly GCF_013377495.2). NCBI lineage: Eukaryota > Metazoa > Chordata > Aves > Anseriformes > Anatidae > Cygnus > Cygnus atratus. Next base: position 4,270,998 of record NC_066376.1, on the reverse strand, counting down.
TGGAAAGAGTATTTGATTAGAGGATCCAGGAAATTGTCTGGGTGTAAATGATTGATTCCCTGCCAAGGGACCTTGGGGATTCTGGTGCTGGCAGCAGGGAACAAACGTCTGCCTGGAGCTGGTCGGTGGGGAGCTGCTGAGTCTTTCTCTGCAAAATGGCTCCCTATGTTCTCCTTGCTCCCACAGTCCCTGTTCCCCTGATGAGTATTTGGACCTTGTTACCTTTATATGTGTGATTCACTTCACTGTTCCCATTACTGGTTGATTTCTGGGATTCAATCATCATCTGCAGGAAATCCACCCTGCCCTGAGGAGAAAAGCGGGAGAGTTTCTTTAGTGACAGGTTCTGCAGGGAGGGCTCACACAAACTGCTTCCAGAGCCCAAGCACTGCTTCTAAACTGAAAGTGTCACCACGATGCACATTGACTCCCTTGTTGTAAAATGTGACACCTACTTTTTATCTCAGAAACCAACCTGTCCTTTTTGTGAAAGCATTGGGTGGGACAGCAGTGTCTCAAGTGAATTTTAGGAAAGGAATTTAAATTCTAAGAGGGAGAGTTTTGTTGGGAAACACCTTCCGTGTCTGAAAAGTGAGAGGGGAAGGCACAGATCTGAAAGGCAGCACTGCTGTCCGGTGCTCTTGCACAGCTTACTCTGCTTTCCCTCATCCTCTTACTAATCTTCAAGGAAGATGAGTGGCTTCGTTTGCTGACTTATCAGAAATTTTGCAAGCCCAAGCTTAAAGCCATTCTGCCAAGCCTTTATCTGTACTCCACTTCAGATCATGGACGTACAAAGTCCACCATGCTTCCCTGCCAGAACTGGTCAAATCAAACTTTTCCAAAGGCATTAAAATCAAGTTTTTACAGTTTAGTAACTTTGGGGTTTTACTGAGTCATTGGACTTTGGCTTCATCTTTGATATCATCACACTTGAATGATGATATCATTTCACTTGTGTGTATTGAGAAGAGGGAATTTGCTGTCACAACTGCTAGCAAATTCATGCTTGTTTACCTTTTGAGTCTCCTTTTCACGATCCTGCTTAATTTTGGAGATGGATCTCATGAAGAAATCTACAGCATCACTGGGGAAAACGCTTACATTCATCTTGGCCAAAAGAGGACAAAAAAATGGAAATACAACTGAAAAACAAATTGAAAATGAAATTGAATAATGTAAACAAACTCCACCTCATATAAGATAGCTATGGATGTTACTGAGGAAGTAATCATGGTAATCACAAATTATTTCCTTTGTTTTCTTTTCTTTTTTTTGCCTAGGCTTTGGCTTTTTTCCCCTCTTTCTCTTTCCCTTGGGATTGCTTGTCTTCACACAACCCTCTCCCATCTTCCTGTTAACTGGGCATAACCAAACTGGGTATGATCTTAGCTTTAAGAGATGACCGAAGGATATGCCACCTTTTACCACTGTTTTCTAAGGACAGGCTACTTCTGTGCTTTGTGCAGCACTACAACAGAAAGGTAGCTTAGAAGAGAAATATTTCAAATTCTGATTTTTTTTTTTCAGGCTGAGCTATTCAGTGCTGTGCTGTGCTCATACAAACATTTTCAAGTCCCCTTCAGACCACTGCCTTTATCATAGGAAATCTCCATCCTGAGCTTGTTTTACAGGTTCATAAAAATCTATAGCACCAGAATCTCCTCTACACACAGATCACAACCTTCCCTGTGTATTAGCAAGGTGTCTAACCTTGACTTAAGGTTGCAAGTGATTTAAGGTCCATCATCATTACTGCTAGGAAATTGCATCTAATTACAATCCCCACTCAGAACTCTTCCAGAAAATGCATTTCAGATAGCACCACTCTCCTCAAGCCTCACACCTGAACTTGCTTTTCAATTCAAGGATCATTTTCCAGCCTGTGATTGGATATTGGCTGGGATGTTGTTTGTTGCACTGTGGATGCCAAAAGTCAATGAAGCTTTTACTCATCTCCTTCCCAGAGTTCTAGTATGAAGCTAAAAGTGAGGAAAAAACGAGACAAGAGCCATTAGGACTTCCATCCTGGCTAGTGAGGTTATCTAAGCAACAGTTGGTTGGCCAATGTATACGATTCACAAGTGTCTGATATGCTTGCTAAACTCATACATCAATAGTACTCTGACACCTGAATAAAGCTTTCAACAAAAAGTGATTTACATGATACGATGAAGACTGGATCAAAAAAGTCAAACTTGACCAGTTTCTTCATCTCTCTGACAAAGGGGTCTTTGGGGTTGTTCATGGAGTCAATGTTCACACCAAATGAAGTGCTGGTAATTACATCCATGCTGTAGCTTCCAAAGATGCTGAGAAAAGATGGAAAAGGTACTGTGATTAAATACTTGCGTGATGTGAATATATTTTTCCTAATGTCTAAGTCACATTCAAATATAAATTCTTGTAAGACCTCCTGCCTGGTTGTTGAAAAGGAAGTTGGATGTATGGCAACTGGGAGGCACTTAGAGTGAAAGGGATGAGTTTTAGAAAGGTTTGGTGCCTGCGCGTGTTTAGAAATCAGACAGCCTTGCTGGGGATGTTAAACAGCATGTGGCTGCATGAGCATGTTAGTGCAAGGACAGCATGTGGCTCTCGAGCATCTTAGCCCTGTCTTCTCAGGGTGGTTACACACCCTGCTTCAAACATGCCATGAAAACAGCCTTGTTTGACCCCGTGAAGCCCTGTGATGGTACAAACTGTCCTTCAGGCTGCTTCTCCTTATGGGGCTATGGTGTCTGCTGGCGTGCTGCTGCTCCTCCTGCATCTTAGCTGCTGTAGCAGGGGTGAAACAGGTTGTGAAGCATGTTGCTTTTGTTCCAGAGCCCATTTAAAGGACATGGACAAGGACAACAGACCTGGGGTCACGTAACTGCCTCCCTGTCCAGTCCCACCCCAGCAGTGGGGGCAGGTGGTAGAAGAGGGTCCCACGGTGCTGTGTAGGGCTGGGAGGCCCGTGGCCCTACGGGCATCCCCAGCTTGCCGCAGGGTGAGGAGGCAGTTCATAGACCCCAAGCAAATGTGGGGGAAAGTGGGTTTTCCTGTGGAATTTAGTTGTCGTGGCTCTGTGGATATACAAGGCTGGGCTCATGCATTTTTTTTCTCCCATCTAATTCTCTTTAGAAGGCTTCTTTGTGGGTCTCTGCTTCTAGGAAGTTTCTCTAACATCCCAGTTTAAATTTCCCCTTATGAATTTCCAGCCAGGCTCACAGCCAGCCCTGTTCTTTGTTTCAGAGGTCTGGTTTGCCTAGCAAGTGATCTGTGCTGCCAGTAATGAACAAACCACAGCACTTGCTAACAAGGCTTGTTGCTTAGCCTGCTGCTCCTAGCAGCTACTTACTCCTTCACCGGTATAGAATTGTCCTTTTCCACTCTTTTTTGAACATTTTTCACCAGTATTTCCCCGTAGTGCTTCATTATAGGAAACATCTGTAACACAAAACAAAGATGGTCACTAAAGTACAGCACATTTAATTCCTTTAAGACAGGCTTACAAAGACTACAGGGGTTTTCATGAATATTTACAAATAAGATCTTTCCGTTAAGTTTTTTTCTTCGTTTTTACATTAGGCATAAATTAAACAGGACAGCTCAGCTGCCAGGCTCTGACTACAGAAATCAGACCCCTGTGACTATCTCAGCCTGAAAAGTCTACTGACTTTCTGATTTAGCTTGTACTCGATCCTCTGTGTTTTACCTCCTTTAGCTTCCCACTGGTGAAGGTTGGAGAGAGCACTGTACGAATCCGTTTCCACTGCTCGTCTTCAGCTAATGAGACGGCGTTGTTCAGCACCCCCGCTAGATCCATGTGCTGGAGGGAAAAGGCAAGGTGTTAACCTCAGAAGTTTGCAGCTTCCTTGCAAGAATGGGAATGTATACACATCATACATGCAAATACATAATGCTTTTTCCTGCAGTAAGCCATGTGAGAGGCTATTTTCGTATCCAGAACAAGTAACCAAACGCACCCAGTGCCTGGGCACGTGTGCCCACACCTGGCCATGACACCCAGCGCACCCCAGCTGGGAGCAGCAGGGTGGCACAGGTACTAGTGGGACCCCGGCAGGTTCCTGCATGCTCACACAGGCTCAAATTCATCCTGTTTTTGTGTATATAGACAGAGGGATGAGCAGAATTTGAAGTGCAGGCATATAGCCCGGGTGTGCAGTCCCCAGGCTGTTGTAAGGCAGGGGAACAGTGACATACAGTGGCCACTTACAGTAATCCCCATAGTGCAGTCACTCAGACCCTATGGGAAACCCTGCTGCACGCTTGTTTCCTCCTGTACTTTGTTTTCTGGAGTCTCCTGTACATCACAGTGCTGCTGCTCTTACCCTGCGGTTGGTAAAGGTGGAGTAACACTCTTTAACCAGCACGGATTTGATGATTTTGGGGTCCATGACAGCTAACACGGGTTGCCTGCCGTCGTAAATCCTGGCGGGGGGAGAAGGGGAGACAAATGAACAACCCCAGATAGTTGAGCTGCAGGCTGATGCCTGGGAAACAAAACATGTCAAATGCTCCTCCATCACCAGCCTTGCTGTTCTACAAATACTGAAGTACAAGAATTTAGAAATAAGGGATGGAAGAGGACTCCCAGGCCATCTCCCATCTGTTTTTGTAAATGATAAAGGGGGCTAAGCACCTTCCAAATTCTCTGGGAAATGAGCTGGGCTCAGACCCTCAAAGGAGCAGATACTAAATGAAGCAAGTGTCTTCTCTTTCTCCCTAGACTCTGTGTTTTTTTCAGGCACTTAAACACATTACAGGATTAGAAGGAAACTTGTTCGACCCCTTCCAGCCTCATGAATTGGGTGTCTGGAGACTTGGGCTGGCAGCTCTGAAATATCCTCGGAGATAAAACTTGATCCTTGTTTTTGTCAATTTAAGCTGCCAGTTCTGAATGTTTTCCTGGAACAGATATAGATTTAAGCAGGTTTACATGTCTTCCCCTTTCATGCAAAGATATCTTTCCTAGGCTCAAATTTTTAAGTTGCTGTAGGGGCCAATAGATGCATTACAGAGAATTTGTATGTTTGCAGCCCAAGATATAACAGCAGCTACAAAAGCCATAGGAGATGTCCAGAGCAGAGCAATGATAGCTGCCAAAGCTCCCACCACAGAAGGGCAGGATCTGGACCTGCGGCTTTGCTCAGCACTGGGAATTCACTCACCCTCCTCTGCTGTTTGAAACCAGAACTTGACTTCCTAGCTCCATGTTCCCCTGTAAACGGTAGTGTTGCTATTGATTTTGTTAGGAATGGGTGAGGACCTCTTGTTATTGGCTTTGAAACAGCTTTCATAGTATAGATTAAAGCAATTTCTGTACAGTGTGGCAGCAGCACAGCCCTGCAGTTCACAGGCTTTAAGGTGAGCCCCCACTTGCACCCTATTGCATGCTGCACCATCAGGGCTGCAGGGGGAGGGAGATTTCCTACAGATTTTTTTTTCTCCCCTTTGTATTGGTTCTGGTTTTAGCTTCAGAAGAGATCATTGGTTTATACAAGTACTCACCCCCACACTTTCCCATATTTCCGGAAGCATTCATTGTCAAACTCCAAGAAACCCTGTGGAAAGTAATTTAAAAATGAACTCGGGACGCAGCGGAGGGGATGATGTTGGAGAGGTGGTTGGGAGGAATATCTTCAAGCTGATGTTCAGAGCTGCCCCCGCTGTTCCCCTCCCTGAAAGCACTGCAGGACAGTGCTTGTATCACACTTGTGTGAAGGAGGCTGTGGATGAGCTGCTTGCCAGGCCCCCAGCAAAGGGCAGCTGTAAATCAGCCACCTGCAAGTGCTCATTTGGAGACACAGGAGAGGAAAGGCCCTGTGGTCTGTGCTCCTGAGCCATTATCCTGCGCTGGCCTTTGCACAACCTGCGTGTTAGAGCGGAGCTTGGCATTTGGAGATAACCTATCATTGCCATGTATCTGCTCAGCTACAGCTGTATGAGCAAACGCAGATATTTCTGGAGCTAGGAGGGCTTCAATGACTTACTTTACGATATTCCAGGCACGTCCCAAAGAAAGGCAGAGGTCTTGGCCCAGGAATACCCAGTTTCTTGAACAAACCAAACGGCCAGGTTCCGTACCTGTGGGGCAGAAAACACAACTGAGCGCTGTGTCACCGTGGGGCTGCGAGCTTCCCGAAGCCCTGGGACTGCAGCAATGTCCCCTTGACTCTGTGTGAGGGAGGCTGAGCCAGGAGGTGGGAAAAAGTGGCCCAAAAGAAAATTGTCCTGCAAAATAAACGCGGCAAGGCTCACTGCTGCCATGCACATTCAGAGGGAGGGCTTCGGGGTAAAAGCTGTTGCCTTGTAAAAGCATAGGTGCTCTGGTGGAAACAGGACCTTAAAGCCTTAAGCAAAATGCAAAAGAGGAGCTCATTGCCAACTGAAGGAGAGGCAGAAAAGAAAGCTGGAGGAAGGAACACCAAGCTTACATGTTTTCATTGAAAGGAAATCAAAGTCATGCCAGAAGTGATGTCCCAAACAGGGCTTTTGTCAAGCTGCACTTTCATTTATCGTTCTCCCTCCCCTTAGCCTGCGTTAGCTCAGTCATGCATTAGGAAGTCTTGTCTTGATGGTGTTCTCTTCAGATTTTATTGACAGCCTTGCAGATTTCTCTCCTCTGAAGCACCCCTTTTTGGCAGCTGTAAAGTTATTACTTCTACCTCGGGGCCTTCTGTTTCTCAACAAGGGCCTGGGCTGCAGCCCTTTGAAGCTCTTCTTTGTCTGTGTTGAAAGAGCTCTTCAAAATATTTGGTTTTGGTAAGCAGCTGCAGCTTCCCAAGTGAGCGGTTCATTGCGGAAGGGATGTAAAACTGCAAAGGTTTGGCAAAGGGTTGTTATCAGAGACCGTGTTTGGGCCACGAGCTGGTGGCTGCTCAGCCCATGTCTTGGAGAAACCTTGCTTTAAAGCTGGGGAAACAGAGGGGTTTCCCCTGAGATCATGAACGCTTACTGTTCCAAACCTGGAGGGGCCTGAATAGGATCAGGGTCCCCAGCACAGGTTCTGCTGGAGCACAGAAATGGACCTCATCCTGTGGTCCAAAAAAGCGGGCAGAAACCAGGGAACAGGGTGTTTGCGGGTGCAGAAATGTTTCACAGGGCTCAGCTGGTCAATTTTTAACCTTTTCTGTCAAATATTCTTTCAGTGCAAAGTATAAAACATTTGTGGATTCTCACTTGTAAAGTTCACAGGCAGCTGAGGAGCAGGAGTACCAGGAAATACCAAATTCAGCCAGTTGCAAAGCCCAGCAATGCTACAGAAACATAGGTGAGGCTTAATCTGCTTGAAACACGGCCAGGAGAACAAAATCCAATGCTCTTATGGCTAAAACATGACACGGTTTTCAGCAGGCTGAGAAGGGCCATTCAGTGTAAAGCCAGAGAATAATCATTAGATCTTCTTACCATGGAAATGAACCAGAACTGCCTGATGGTTGTTCATGTGTGAACTGGGACCGCACTGCCCCAGACAGGCACAAGGCATTTGAGCAGCCTCCTGGTGCTGATGGCACTGAAATATCTATTTTAGTTCAGATATCAGAGCACAGGCATCTGGGCTTTGTCATTTTTGCCCCAGTGAAATTACAAGTGGCTGCAGAGGGAGTGGGAGACTGGTAGCCAGCAGTCCTACATCACCACAGTTATTGAAATAGGAAGGTCTGGGTCAAAAATAAGGTTTTTCTTTTTGGAAGAGCCTGCCCCAAATGAATTTTTGAGTGATCCAAATCATAGGAAAGGGTTCAAAAAACATGGCCAAAAGTTTCAGAGCTTACTGAACCACTGCGTTTGGCGCATTGCCCAGGGTAGATAAATGGATTGTGCCCATGTGCACCACATTAATCATTAAGGTTTATGGCTACCAACATGCTGTCTCTGCCTAAGGGCTTGTCAACACCACAAAGTTTGTCAGTCCAGCCTTGTAGGCAGGGACTTCCAGTGGAGGTGCTGCACATCCCAGCAGAAGGGTTTTTTGGCTGGCCCTACAATGCTGAAGTGATGAATGGCAGCTAAGCGGACAAAAGCATTTCTCATTGGCATGGCTGCCTCTATAGCAGCAGGGTACAACTCCTGCCTGATGGAATTTGCCTGGAAAGCCAGGGGCCAGAGCTGACCTTGCTCTCTGGGCTTCCTTTCCTCTCCCTGCAAGGGTGGGCTGGGGGCAGTACATGTAGGTGATGTTCCTGTAGAAACACAGGATGTTGAATTTCTGCAGCATGCCATGCCTGTTGCTGGTGCCTGTGCATGGAGCATCTTACCTGGGCACTATGGAAGGGGTCAGGAGCAAGAGCTGATCCTATGGCTGCTCAGAGAGGCACAGCCTTCCTCAGGCTGTTTCTGCAGACAGTAACCTATGCTAACAAATGCAACCTGTGGTAACGAACACTTGACACCATTATAATTTAATTATTGCCTTGGCACTTAGTAAAAACATTGTACCAGTCCATGGGATTATTCCAGACCCTAGTAAGATCCCTCGTCCATACAACATTTAGACTCCTCTGCTATTTCCCAGAGCCTTTCACACCTACGTGTTTGCTCTTCAACAGGCTGGTTGCATGAGAATGAACAACAACAAGAACAGGAAGAGCAAAGAGCCAGTAAAGAATAATTTACTCACGCTATCACGAGGGCTACAAAAATAAGCAAAAGGGCCCAGGTTTCAGAAGAGAGGGAAGGAAGAAGGTTCATCTTGGCTCTTGTCTGGTTGGCTTTGAGTTCTGTCTTGACGCGTGTGACCCTCTGTCCTGGGTCTGCAGGAAAAAGGAGAGTTTCACAATGTGTATTCTTTGGTGTCCAATCATGATTTAGGGGTTGGCCTCCACTCATGAAAGAGGAGGAGTGAAAGGCAAAGGTAGCACAGTATGCTAATCTGAAAAACATAGTTAATGTGATAGATAAACATCTGGCTGAAACAACTAAGGTTCAAATTATTTAAAATATACTTTTTCAGAATTTCAGCTAGCTTCTCTGTTGCAATAGTAAGTAAAAACTTCCTGAGTAATGCTCCTGGGCTCCTATACCAAAATAAATAAAACCAAGTTACAGTGAAAAGGTAAATCATAACGCAGGTGTCAGAGTTGGTTTACAAAAGGCTAAGGGAAAGAAAAGTGAAAAGGTTATTGGAATATTGTATGACAGGATCTTTTCTGGCAGCTGAATTAACTTTGGCAGAACTTAAGATTTTGTTTAAAATATCTTTATTTCTGTATGTGTTGTGAAGAGGAAGCTGCCTGCTTCCTTCTGGGGTGGGTCAGGAACAGCTTCTAACAAATGCAGGAATTGCCCTATTTGCCCCGATAGGCCATGAAGACTTTACAAGTCAACTTTGCTCGCTGGGCATTTTGTAAGAGAAATGTTGTTGTTTCACAACTATGAGCAGATCTTGACTAAAGCACCATTGGTTCCAAAGAGCAGCTCAGGGCTCATGAAAAATCTTTTTGCAGTAGTTGGAAGAAAGGCATGAGGAAAGGGAAGACACTAATTTTATAATGGTTGCCTCGTAAGAAAGGCACAGAAAAATACCAGCATCCTAGAGGTACAGGTGTGGTATGAGAAGGTTATGACAGTGGAGAAAGTTTTGCTATTTGGGTGGTGTTTGATGTATGTGATCATAGCACCATGGCATGAGGTTATGTGCTTTGCAAAGATGTGTACTATGGCATCTTCAGGTCTTCATTCAGGACTTTAAAATGAGCAATTCCCTTCCTGTTGACAGAGCTGTCATCTTCTAAAGGAAGTTGACTGGATGCACAGGTTGGTGTTGTATATATTAGGAGCACCAGATGCTCAGATTGATGCTGGGTTGACGAATGGGTGCATCTCAGTCCAGGTGGTGACATGAGACTTTCCAGGAGTTACCATCTGACTTATCTCAAGACTATTTGTATCTCACTTCACCTTTGCCTGGCCCTTGGTCTGACCTTCAGAGAGGGGTTGTTTTGTAATAAACACTTGATGCCAGCTCCAGCTTGGCGTGAACAGACAAGTTCGTGACACAGTTACGTAAGCCTGTGTTGGGTCCTACCTCTCTTGACTCAGAGATGTTGAAAGCGTGTGTGATTAAATGGGTGCTTTCCCATTCAGACATTTGTCACAGCAGTGATTGTTTTTGTTGTGGCATTTCCTTGATGTCTGAATTTGGTGGGCACCAAATATTCCTAACTCTCTGTGTTAGGAAACCTGTTAATATGGTTTAGCCAAAAAATAAGGTTTATGTAGGGCTCTCCATTCTCACTAAAAATAAGCATCAGTCCTTGCCCTGTGTAGGTTATTTTTAGGGATAACAATAGTCTCTAAATAGTCTCTCTGATTTTGCATTGGGGTCTTATGACCACTGCCAAGTGGACTGTACCTGGTTCCTTCAGGAAAAAAAAAAAAGAAAAAAAAGCCAAAAACTTGATAGGGAAAAAAAAAAAGAAATCCTGTTGCTAGTCCATGGCAGAGGGAAGTCAATGACCTAGCAATGAATGGCTGATTTTTCACGTCATATGTTAAGTCCATCTCAGAGCTTGGCTTATATCCTAACTTGCCCTGTACTGAGCCTGTGACCCTCTGCCTCCAGCCTGCAGTGCCCCCAAAGCTGCTGGGACACAGCGAGCCAGCCGGCCTCGTGGGCAATGCTTGGAGGAGGTCATGTTTTGGAGGTGGATGGGCACCTTCAGAGGGCAGCCCTGGGAAGTCTGCTCCTGCCCTCCATCTCTGGCAGGGAGGAGAAACATCAGCTACTTGGCATCATCTGCAGCCAAGGCTGAAACCCACCTCACAGAAATGGTGGGAAGGAGGAGAACCACGTGAGGCTCCAAAAGGCACGTCGTGCCCTGAGCATTGGCTGCGTGTCTGACAGTGGTTTGAGCCAATGACACACATGGGGTTTTGCCATCACTGCGGTTTCTCCACGTGAAGAATTTTACGGGAACAAGAGAACAGAATGAGCTTATTCCTCCAGAGATGTTTCCTTCTTCCCACAAACTGTCCCTTCACCCTATCCAAGTCCTTTAGGTGTGTCTTCTTCCTTACCACCATGAGCTTTTGGGCGTCCCAGAGGTTTTGAAGTGCACTGCATCCCGTCATGGCCTTGGGTGAATGCAGCACCCCAGGCATCTGCTGCAGCGACATACTGCTGGGGGCTGTGAAAAGGTGCTCCCCCAAATGGAGGTGCAATGGTACCTGTGGGAACAGCCTCCTGGTGACACAGCCAGCCTCCTTCCTGGGTGACATAGTGGCACGGTGTGCAGTGCAGGGTGCCTGTGCAGTGCTCGCCCTTGCCATGTAGGCTCCTGCACCCTGGGAGCAAGAGGTTTAAAAAGGCAAACTTTGCAGCAAATTCCAAAGAGAACTGAGCTGCTTTTCCATTTCTAATGCTGCTAAGTAGCTCAGATTAATGGATTAATGGCTTTCAGGAAAGCAAAATAACACCACATTGTTATTTGCAGTGTAATGAAAGGAGTACTCCTAATCCAGGTTGTGAACAAGGTGTGAAGAGCAGTAGGGATTTCTTGTATAATAATGATAGGGGGCTGGGTTGTAAAATGGAAGAACATGTATTTCTTTCACAGGCTGTGAAACCAAATGATGTAGGGGAAGAAAAACACTGTGGAATAGCAATTATGACTGGGGCACAGGTGTGGAGAAGAAAGAACTGCTGAGAAAGGAAAGAACTGTTGGCCAAAAAAAAAAAGAAAAAGAAGAAAAACCACAGTGGGTAGAATTTTGTGTTGATGATGAAAAGGACTGCACGGGAATAAGGAGGGCCAGGCTGGATGAGCCTGAATCTTTAGGTTTAATTCACTTTTCAGTGCAATCATTGACAGATCATGAAAGTATCTCCTGAGATACCTTAGGGAATTTGTTTTAGATTCCCAGGGCTGAACCAGTTGCAGTAGGGACTCTGCGTTGCTACTTGGGATATAAATATTGCTGGGGAGTCATCTCATTATGGAGTACTTCAGACTCTCTAGATGTAGATCAGAAAACTGCTACTGATCGTGGCAGAGCTCAGATAGTCTCTGTGTGGGAGATGGCAGATCTCTGCACTGAAGAAGCACCAAAACTGGCAAGCAGTGGAACTGGTTCGTCTTTGGTGTTGGCAAGTAATTTAAGATGTTACAGGAGAACAGTTAGGAGCAAAATCTCCTTGGGCTGAGCAAAATGCATTCATTTAGTTTACCGTAAGTGGAAACATAAGCTAAGAGGAAAATTGATGAAATGATCCAGCAGAAGGTCTGGGCCTTTAATGTGGACTATGCCTAGACTCCTCCAGAAGTCAGAGGTGCTAATATTATCAGCTAATAGTGTGAGAGCCTGAACATATGGACTCTACACCCAGCTGGATGAACAGCTGCATTAATAATGGTGCTAGGAACAAGCCACCCCAATAGGAGGGGGAGAACAAAAATGTTGGACGTACACCATTGCATGTTCTGCCCGTAAGATCTGCAGGGTTAGGAAGTCATTTCTGTGTCCAACTCAGAGCAGCCCTGTGCTTGAACGTACTGGCTCATTGGGGTCCAATTAGTGGGATTGAGCCCATCAGTGGCATTCCTTGCCCCCTTGGAGATGTGCTTCATAAAATTCTGTTTGTTTAGTCTGGCTAAATAATAGCTGAGCTGGAAGGTGGTTGGTGGGAGATAAATGCCAGGTAGAAGAGCGATTTCATCACATTATGATGTTGGCATAGAGACAAATGGATATAGTCCGGCCATGAATAAATACTGGGCTGAAAATGAGCACAGTCTAGGCCTGGAAAGCTCAAGAGTCCTCCCATCATGGTTTTGGGGTGAAAAAAAAAAAGCTCAGATAATGTAAAGTGGGAGTAGATAAGACAGCTGCTGGTGGGAGGAGGGAGCAATATATTAAATTTCTTATCAACACTCCTCTGCCAGAGCAGTGTGAGTTCACTTTCTGCATAGGCAGAAGCTGTAGGGAGGCAACCTATTTATTTTCCCTGATACATAGTGGTTTAGTTACCCAAAGGAAAATACTTCATAATGAAGGCTACATCTTGTTGTCAGTGGTTAAAATATTGATACACTACTGCTGGATAAAAAATCAATGTATTCGGAGGGGTCTCTAATGATACTTTATGTAGTTCTGTGTATGGATGACTGATACCCTCCTGTACATAGATTTCCTTGGGATTTAAAAAGCTCACAAGTAAACTCAACAAAAAAGTAATTAATTCCCCTGGATGTTTTGTTCCATATACTGAACTTTGGAACTACATAGAAACTAGGACATTTTTCTGATGTTTCTCAGTTAAAGTAATATCCCTGATACATACCAATCTTCCTCCATAATCTTTACAATATATCATTATGTACCTTTTCATTCTAAGAAATGATGCCTATAAAAGCTATATTGTATCTGAATAGCTAATTAACTCTGAGCACTGCATTTTTTTGACCAATCCAATAAAAATGTATATTTCAGGTTCTCTCAGTTGAACCTTGTAAAATGAGTTTTTTTTAAAAAAAATATTCTACGAGCTGTATGTGCAACGATTTATCTGTGATGTAACGAAAGACAAAGCTGTGTCCCAGAAGCAAGCAACAACAATGTTCCTGGGCAAATACAAAGTAAAAGAGCTGTATTTCCAGCACAGGATGTAAGACCATGTTCTTTCCTGGAAGGCATAGAGAGGGTATCTCAATGGGGCGGTTGCATATGAGCACTGCTTTGTTATGCCATAATTTTGGCAAGGGCATCACAAGAAGTGTCCGTGCAAGTCATTGCACAAGCGTTGGTATGTCAGAGCCCGGTGAAGTCACTGCACATGACTCATTCAAAGTGATGGATTTTTTTAAAGGGTGACAAAACAAATTGTTCATCCAGAGTCTTAGGACTGTGTTATGTAAAGCACTGCATAAGATTGTGCCTAGAGCAGGGATAACATAACGGCTTCCTGCACATCCCCTGCCACTGCTGCAGCCTCCCACGGGGTGACCTGTGCTGGCCGTAACTCAGCAGGCTCAGCTCCACCACCGCTGTGGTTATCCTAGTTAGCAAGGATCATGAGACTGAAGTCTTTGCCATAAAAGAAACAGGAATCGTTCCTTCTCGTGCTTCTAGACCACAGGTCACTTGCCTCTTGACCATCTGACTACCCAGGTTTGCTTCTTTGCTGCTCCTTGATGGACCAGGATAGGTGAGGCAGCCTCTCACGGTAAAGATGTGTAAAAGAGGTGGATGTCAGTGCTGCCGTGCATGGAGGTCATGGAAAGGGCTGTACACAATAACAAAGGTTACTATTTTTTTTAATGCTTTTCTTCTAAATATAAGTGTTTCCACAAGTGCTGCTTTGTCGTCCCCACTCCTTAAGGTCATCCATCTGATATTCCAGCTACCTGTAATGTTAGAAAAGGATCGTCTCGAGGTTATTGACACATCACATGCCAGTGCATCCTGATATATTCTCTTCCTCTTCTGTTGTCTAGATAGCATTTCTTCAGTTTCTAAAATTTCAGCTCTAAGTCACGTCTTCTTTTTTTGTTAAATGTAAATGGGATTGTTTCAAGAAGCCATACTTAGAATTATCTTATGTAAGGCAAATATGGGCATTCGGGTCATCTCAGCTACAAGGGGTGGGGTTTGGATTACTCTGTAATAAGTTTTTAGGACTTGTGTTAAGATAGCTAGGCTGAGATTTAAGTACCCAGCAGCATGGATCCGGGTCAGATTGTCCCTGGAACTGGCTTATCTGAGCTTGAGTGCTCATATGTACGAGTCCCCTGGAATGTCACAGGTTCTGATCACAGGTCTGTGTGTAAAAGCATCTCTCACTGCCTGATTTGCTCCTGCAGTTTATTTTGTTGAATATTTAACCAGTTACAGCTCTGTGTGACAGCATTTCAAAACACTAGGCTTGGAAACATGGAATGGGAGGCATGGAAGAGGACAGGTCCCAGCTGAAACCTTTCCACCAGTGCCAGAAAACTGGAGATGAGGTTCCTCCAAATCAGGGGGCTTTTATTTGAGCCTCCTGTGCTTTTACACCATTAGGTGTCCCTCTAGGTTTTGACTTACCAACACCAGCCCCACCTGTTTGGAAGGAGGCATCCTGGCCATATGCAGAGATGAGAAATGCTGGGTTCCACCAAGGGTGGAGTGTCCAGCCCCACATCTTCTGGGCACTTTGAGGAGTGGAGAGCTTACCTCTGAAATAAGGATGCTTGTGCTGCCCCTGGCTTTGTCGGCTGTTCTTTTAATTTACAGAGAAGTGTATCTTGGAAAGGAGCTGGTGGCAGTGCCTGGGAGGGGAGTTCAGGTGCTAATCTGACAAGACACGTATAAATGTATATTAATATAAATGGCACGGACAAAAATAGCAGCTTTAAAGCACAATTATTCCCTTAGGTTGACACTCCTGCCCGTGTGCCCAGCAGCGTGTCAGATTCTCAAGGAAAAAGCAGCAGTAGGGACAGCAGTTTCAAAACCTGTTTCTGAAGTTTCCTGGCCTCATCCTGCAATGCTACTGCACCCAAGAAACCTTTACACCTGCAATCCAGCCCAGTTACCAGGGCTGAGTACCTAAGTGAGGAATGAGAATGAGATGCTGAGCTTGGCTCTTAGGGCAGATTTGAGCATGGGCCACAAGGTTGGCCAGGGGACCTCGTTCACCCCTGTACTGATTTCTGCATTTCAAGAAGAACTGCAGAAATACTGCAAAGCTCAGCTTCTCTCAGAGCTGCTACTGAACCTCCTGCCATTGTATCCCGTCACCAGGATGCTCCTGGTGCTGCTGTGCAGGCAGTTTTCCTGTGAATGCTGCAGGAAGGGCTCCTTGGAGCCCTGAACACGCTCCTCCCTCCCTTACTCCAGCAGCAATTCCCTCTCTTCCCAATAACCTTCAGCTTCCCTGAGCCTAAATACATGACAAAGACAGACCTTTAAAAATGTTGGACAGAGACCCAAACTGAAGGGCACTGTGATAAATTCCAGCAGCGGTTTGACATGATGGGAAATTCATTCCTCCTACATAAATTATTTTCTGCACTTTTCAGGCTTTAGCCTTTTACCGTGCATTTTCAGCAATAAACAATGAAATATGACATTATTTACTCGTGAAGCACTAATAATGCGTACCAGCCATAAAACCTGACGATGCTCCGGAGAGCACCCCATCACCAGCACAAACACGGGGAAGACAGAGCGTGCCAAGAGCTCACAGAGGTGCTGACCCGCCTGCCTTCCGTGCCTCATGGTGCGAGCAGCGGATTTATTCCCTCCTTGCTTAGCTGCCCAAATGCATGGGGTGGCCTCTGCTTTCAGGTTCATCTCCCCTGATTTTATCAGCGTCCCTGAGCTGCTCTGTCGCTGCCTGACCCGCCTTGTTTAGTGGCACAGCCCCGCAGACCCTAGCTCATTTGGGGCTGTGAGATGGATTGGAAGTTGAGCACCCCTGAGCCACGGGGCTCCTCCACCGGTGGCTTGGCGCGGCTCTGCCATGAGGGCCAAGCGTCGGAAGGGATTTTCGACACGTGCATATGTATAACGGCATAATGAAGTCTGGCTGCTTTAACTTTCCTGCATGATTTATTGCTTCTCTTGAGGTCTTTCACGTTGGGATTTGATGGGGCTTGACTTTCTGTTGCTGAGCTGCAGGGTAGCTTAGCCTGGCTTTGGGTGATCAGACATAGCGCCGCATCCTTGTAGCGTCCCATCCTTGTACCACCCCATCCTTGTGCCCACACCACACCGTGTGTTTCTGGCTCTGGGAGCTGGCTGCTCTGCAGCAGCAGCCTCTGCCTGGAGAAGAAGTTTGCAGAATGCATTTGTGGCATCCCAGTGGTATCAGTTGTTTTGTTGTGCCAAACAAGAAAGGTTTCAGGTTAAATTAAATGTGAAGCCTGGGATGCTCCTGGGTGCTAGCAAACCTCTGAGCCAGAGGGAGTCCCAGGTGTGTGATCATGCAGAAGGGCTAGCTAGCCCAGTAAGGGCTTGGGCTAAGTGTGCTGGGTAGCAGGTCGTACTTCTTTGTCCCTTTGGGCTCTGGCAGTGTGAGGAGCACAGTTGGCTTATCAAACAGTCAAAATACATCAGAGATGCATGCTGGCAGAGCGGCGAGCCTGTCTGTGAGGGAGGAGGAGGAACCTGGCCTCCTCCAAAGAAAACACGGAGCAGCTTTGGCCATATCTATTATCATTATTGGAGCTGTCAGACGAGATTCGATACAGAGCTTTAGATAGATGTATCGAGGCCAGCTTCCACGCTGACTTCCCCCAGCAGCGAGGGAGCCTGGCTCCCATCTCATTTGTGCTCATTTAATCCCATTGATCTCCGCAGAGCCTGGGTGAGGAGTGCAGCAGAGCAGGGGGACAGGACGAGCACGTGGAGACAAACTCTTCCAGAAGGAAAGATTTGTTCCTAAATCGGGTCACTGGGAAGCTGGACCTATTACTTTCTGATTTCTATCCTTCTTCCCCTGCAGTACGTTCTAGCGGCTTGTTTTAACTGTTTCACTCCATCTTCAGGTCATCCTGAGAAAGGGAAATTATTATTTTAGAAGAATTCAAGCAAATATTTCTGTTTTTGACCTGTGCGGCAGTCAGTCTCAGAGGGACAGGACCATGTCAGTTCTCCTATCTGTTAAAAAAATATTGTGTCAGAAGTGGGATCCCTGTGGGGTCTGAAAGATTTACGCTGAGTAATTATAAATTTCTGTAGAAAATGAGAACATGCAGAGGAGGTAGTCAGTTTGTTCTAGGACCTGAAACCACAGCTCGAGTTTGCTGTCCAGATTAATTAGAGAGCTGGAAAGGTTGCATGTGTGATTACCTTTTTTTCTTATCTTCTTCCAAAGTCCATGCAATATCTACAGTGCTTCAGAGTTATATATGCTTTTAAAAAAAAAAATCAATAGTAGCAGAGTTCTTATTATCACCAGCCTACAAATAAAGCTGTATTAGAAGCAGAGGGAGAAATACATTGGTATGGAAACAGGCTTCACCTTTACGTTTATGAGTGGATTTACCTATAAGAAAAGCTATGGAAAAATCTCAAAAATTACTGAAGGAAAATGATAAAAACAAAACAACAACAACCCTGTAACCCAGTGCTGTCACCTCCTCTAGCTGAGGCATAAAAAAGCAGTTGTCTGAGCATTCTTGAGTGAAAGAGGTGTTGGATTTTGGCTTGGCCACCAAACTCCACCTGGGTGCTTCTGTACCATTATCTCCATGGACAAGAGCTGTTTAAGAGTAGGTGCACACTTGGCAGGACCCTGAGAAAGAGGCAAGCCCCTCCTTTGGTCCCCGGAGATGAAATAAAGATAGCTCTAGACATCTCTTCTCCCAGGACACGTGGATATCAAGCAGTTGCTGCTGCTTGAATCACTCTCCTCAAGTGTCAGCGTAAAGGCAGAACGGACACCTCCAGAGGATGCTCTCTCCCATCCATCCCACAGAGAACTCATCGCAGTTCGGCTCCCTTGCTGCCACCACCGGCCAGACCTTTGGGTGGAGGAAGGCGGCATCAGTGCACGGAGGATGCCAGCGTGCCAGCTGGGCACTGTCACGCACTGCCACCTGCAAGCAGCAGACTCAGCAAATTTGACCGTGCCCTTTTCACCCGCTGTGATAAACACCCCATCACGGCAGTTTTACAACACTGCTCGGAACGGGATCTGCCCTTCGTTATCCAAACGAGGTCGAATTGGTGCCAGCATACAGCCATGAGTCATGGCAGGTTTCGATCGGGATTTCTGACTCCTGAACGAGGACTGATGAGGCTCCCAGTAGCTCCCATTAATCTTATTCCCCCTGAGCAGTGCGTGGCTGCTGTTGCAGAGGTTTTGTGTTCTCCTTCACTCGTCCGCATGAGAGGTGACAGTGCCACAGGTCTGACAGAGGGGACAGGGACGGGAAGGAACTCACCTGGGTTTCAGGCCGCTTCTCTCACCCTTTTCAGCTTGGGAGGCTTTCCACTCCATGCTGCGTGGTTCAGGTCTCTCTTCAGCACTTCAGGAAGCTTTCAGACCAATTAAATCCTTAATGATCACCTCTCAGCTCCTGGTGTGGCGGCAGGCTAGCTGCGTGCCTCCGTACACACAGCTTCAAAGTCACCTGGGACAAGGCAAAATTCATCTCCCTGCTCTCCTCCCCATCACACCCTGTCCAAGGGCATGGCCCCGGGAAGCCGAGGGGATGAGTTTTCTATCGAACCTCGCATCCTTCCGATGTCGAAACGCTTTGTGGAGCCGGGGCCTGTAGGGAAGCCAAGCTGCTGTTTATGTGATCGATGAAAAGTTTTACACAGAACCTTGGATGCTCACAAAAGAGGGGAAAGGATGTAGCTGCAACAGCTCTTCACGTGAAAACAAGATGTTTATTGGTATTGAAACACCCTGCTAGGCTGAAATCAGATGCCAAGTGATGTGGGCTCGAGCCAGCATGGGCCTTGCTTGGCGGGGGAGGGGGCAGGCTGGCTTTTTGCATAGGACTCTCTAAAATTTCCCTGTCATTACATGTAATAGTAGAAGGATAAATGCACAGCATGGTGAGACGATTAAGGTTGGAGCCAAGGGGGACAGAGCCAATAACATTTTGTGCATTTTCCTGTCATATGAATTCTTCACACCTTGAACTACTTTTCCTTGATTTTCTTCTTCGTCGTCTTTTCTTTCTTCTTCTTCTTTTTTTATTTTTTTTAATTTTTTTTTATTTTATTGAGGCAACAGCCAATAAAAGAAACTAATGGGTTAGAACCCGCGTAAGCAGTCTCCCACTGTGCTTTATTCCCCACAGGCTCCTTGCATCAAAGGGAAGGCAGCAAAATAGGGCGACCGAGCGCTACGTAGGAGTGGGAACGAGCTCGCTGCTCCCCAGTCCTTACCGTGCACGGGGATGTCACCCTGCCAGCGAGGGCTTCTGGCCTCGTGAGGACACTGGCAGGCACCTGGCTGGGGTGCAGGGGATATCTCAGGGCCTTACACAGGGCATGTAGTGCATGATTTGATTCCACATTCCTCCTTCCCCATCTCTTCACGTGCAAACCTGCTGCTCCATGCTCTCGCTCCCTCCTCTGCCACCTCCTCACTGTGAGCAGCGTCTCCTCGCCGCCTCCTCTCCCTGCATTTCAGTCCCCTTCTCTAGCTGGGGATGCACAGACACACTGGTCCTGGTTGTCTCCTGCTTGACCCTTCATTAGGAAGGATAATTTCAGACAGACCTCGTTCCCACGCGCAGTGCCTTCCTTTCCTCGCCCCAGCGTACCGACCTCACAAATGTTGAATTAGCAAATCCGGGCCTCGTGGACGCAGCAGACATTATTTCCAGCTCATTTCAAGTTTTACTCCTCTGCTGGTTTTTATCACGCTCCATTCAGCACTTGGTGATTTTGCTCCATAACAATGGGATCAGTGTCTCGTAATGAGCGTGAGCCACAGGGTTGCATCCTGGAAAACTGGGACACGCTGTAAAGTGCTGACTGTGCCCCCCTTCCTGCGAGGCATTAACCCTGAGATTTTAAGGCAGCGGAGAGGGGATGAGCCCTGGTTATGAGAGATCTGTGGGAGATTGCTGGAGACCTCCTCTCCCACCCTGAGCAAGCCTCACTCATGGAGCTGCTCTTAATTTCACGTCTTATTTAGCCACCAGCAGTGCTGCTGGTAGCAAGCATGGAAAGGATGAGGGGAAGAGCATTAGGAGACAAGTCTTATTTACAGCTTGGAAAAATCTGCATTTTAGAGTGAGGCACCTTACTTAAAAATCGGGAAAGACAAAGGGGCACCTTGCAAGGGTGTGTGTTGCCTGGGCAACTAGCACAGCATCTGCAGCCCTGCAGCCCCTGCAAACGTCCTCGCCGTGCTGCTTTGCTGCACGCTCACGCCTTGAGCTTTGCTCCCGCTTGTGTCCGCCTCTGCTTCGCTGAGCTGCCGGCTGGGGAAACGGGCAGGGTCTGGCACAAGGAGCCTATGTATGCTGCTGGCAAGAAATGAATCTTCCTCCAGTCTTTCAGCTCGCCTAAGCTGCTGCGTTTTGCAGAGGCTGAGCCCCACACTTACACGCGCTGCAGGCTGCACCCTTGTGCACCTTCAGATGGAGCTGGGTGCAGTCGTGTCTTCTGTTCAGAGCTGAATCCTACATATCTGGCTGTGCCTGGTATCAAAGTTACATTTACGTAGTAAGTAGGCTTGAGGACAGATGCTTGCCTCTTTTTTTCTGCTCCTTTTTAAAAAAAAAAAAAAAAGAAAGAAACAACACTGTAAAAGAAAAACACACTCATCTTGCAGAGATGGGAGCTCTCTTGACAGCAAAACAGCATGATGGATGTGCCAGGGCATCATTTCATCAGAATATCAAGCCATGAGGTTGGCTACTGCCATTCATTCTTGTCATTTGAATCCTCTTGATGTGTAAGATGACATTAAAATCCTGTAAGAGAGAAGTGCTGCAGCTCTCCTTGTCAGAGCAGGCTGTGCTGGCGCGTCCCGCCAGCCTGGGCCAGTGCAGGCAGAAGGCAGCTCTTCCTTGGGCATGAAGGTAAAACAAAAAAAAGCCTGCCGGTACTTAGTGCCAGTCCGGCTCCATCTTCCGAACAAAGGGAAAGACAATTCTCAGCTGCCATGAACATAGGAACAAACTGTCATGGCATTTTATTTTTTTTCAGTTTTCTTCACCCTGTTCATGTAAAAAGTTGGGGTTTTTCCTTTTGCTGGTGGCAAAAGGGATTTGCTTTTCTTGAGCCTGTTGCTGTTCTCTGCCTTTTTCTTTAACATCTTGAGCAGTGGGCCAGCGGCCAGATGTCTAAAGGTGTTTAAGCATCAACAGATGCATCTGGGTACCTGGAGGGATTTTTCAAAAGCATCTTGCTGTAATTGTTTATGATATTCTGCACTCCTGTCATGATCTCTTCGGTAGCATCACTATTCCTGCCAGCATCGCATTTTCTATTGCAGAACTGAGCTGAATTTTGCTTCTTTTCTTCCTCCTAGTCCCAGAATTCCAGGAAGCTGTACAAAGAGAGAACAAAATGGGCAAGAATTGCTGCGGATGGTTGTATCTGTGGAGATTTTGGTGTCCTTATAAATACCAACAGCATGCTGACAAGGTGCGTGCTTTCATCTACAGCAGCAAACTCCAGTACAAGCAGGGCATTTTCATAGATGTGATCTTGGACCGAGAAACATAGAGAAAAATCAGCTGCTCTGTCCCTTTGAAATGCAAACTATTCCCATGTTGCAACATCGTGGCCAAATTTGCTAGCGGATTTTGAGCACCTCGTGCTCTCTTAGAAGCAGCAGTTGCTTTGCAGAGCTTCCTCTTCGCTTTTGTCTGTGATGAGACAACAGAGTTGTGGTAAATTCTGGGGGTGATAGTTGTGCTGTCATTAAATAACTAGGTAAAAACCCGGCAGATTTCAGATAGATCTGCAAAAAGCCACATTCCCTGCCCTGGGACAAGCTGCAGGCGTGGTTGCATCGCGGGGTGGTGATCACAGCGAGTGGGTGTGCAAGCTCCATCCTGCACTGCCATCTATAGCGTGGCGCTGAGCACAGCAAATGGCACAAAGCAGACCAGAATGCCCCCAGATCCTCTGTGCAATTAATTTAAGTGGGGATGTAGGGAGCAGGAGGGCACCTCTGCCACCGTGACCAGTGCCGTGTTGGACAGGACGTGAGCAGCATGCTCGGGGTGTAAGCCCATCTGCCCTCCTCTCTGCCTGCCACTCGTCCTCTCTTTTTGTTTGCAAAACATTTTCATCCCCTCCAAATCGATACAGAAATGTCCAGCTTTCTCCAGAGGGCAGCTCCAGATACACCAAATCAGAGGCGTGAAACCAAAACCCATTTTGACTCTGATGAGCAAAGGGAATTTCTTTTATTTTTGATTTTTAAACCAGATGTTGCTTTCATGCTCTGAAACCTCTGAAACAGCTGAATGGATTTTCTTCAAACTCCTCACACGCACAAAAATTCACCTTTGGGCTGCGAACAAGCTTAAGAAATCGCAGCGCGATGGAGATTCTTTTATTCCTCCCCTTGTCCTTTTTTGATTTGGAAAGTTAAAAGGATCCTAAAATAGAAGCTGAGAATTGGATTAAACGTCCCTTTGTTAACTCTAGCACTGCTTCCAAGTCTGCAATTATCCTTTCTTAAGGTCCCTGGTTCCCATCCCTCTTACACTTCCAGCTGCCACATTTTTTATTAAAATAACTGCCACGACTACGATGAGGACCGGCTCCTCCCTGATGCCAACCAAAGAGGGAGCTTTCTGAGATGGATGAGAGAAAGCCCAGGTCTGGCCTCATTTCTTCTGCCTCCAAAACTGACCCGTGCTGCTGGGGACAGAGAGCAGGGTGGCAGTAGCTGGGGAGCCCTAAACAGCTTCCAACAAAATGGTCTTGTGGGATGCCTGATCCCAACAACAGCCTCACCCTAGCACTCATACTGGTCTCGAGAGATGTGTATGTAGCTGACTGCAGTCCCTTTTGGTACTGTATAGGAATATGTAGGAACTCTCAGAAAACATCTTCATTGGCAAGAGATGGACCAAAACCATCAGGTCCTGCTCTCGTCATTGATTTTCAGCAAACCCCATCCGTGCTGATGAAATGTCTTGCATGAGTAAGTACACCCAGCCTGAATACAGAGCAGATGAACCCTGGTGTTGGTATGGGAGTAAAGCAGGGGAGGCTCTGCAGGTGCCTGAGTGATGGATTTCAGACACCCCAAGAGCTTGGAGACCGAGGGAAAGCTGTTCATAGCATCCAAAAAGGATTTGGTGAGAGCAGCCCGTGACGCTAACAGTCTGGACAGGCTCCACACAGACCAATGTGATGGTCAGCTCGGGCACTGGCTGCTTGAGCAGAAAGCAAGATGCTAAATGAAGCCCTGGGAAGCAAACCTCACACTGAGCCTGGGCTGTGGGTGAGCAAAGCACAGGGAAGGAGACAGGAGGGGTAAAGCAGAGACAGATTTTTATCATTTTAGCTAATGAAACTAGCCGTAAACTTCACCTGTTTATGCCTCCCGTAATTCCTCTTCTTGTTCTTGCAAGCCCAATTCAATTTTCTTTTTATCCTTGCGTATGTATCGGTAAATAGCCAATTACTAGCGTTGGTCCCTGCCAATAAATTGCTTGCTTTTTATTTGTTCCCCTTCCTTCCAGAGCCCGTCAGCATTAAGCACTGCTGCAGTGTGTGGAAGGGGTGGAGGGCACATAAAACAAGTCATCATTGAGCATGGCCTCTCTTCTTGCAAGAGGAGCATTTGGAGGATGCAAACAGCTGGAATATGGGTAATTTCATGACCGTAAAAACTTCATTTTCCTTTTATTGCTATCGAAAAGCTCTGGATAGGTGCATCTCTCATCCGGCTGATTAACCTGAGGTTAGCGCAGATGTGCACCTCTGTGCACCAGCAGCGGCGTACCTCAGCCTCCCTCCAAAAGGCAACCAAAGGCGAAGTGTTGCTGGCATGAAGAGACAAAGAATAGCCTCCCTTTTTCATCTGGCACTCCGGCGCAGCCTCTCTACGCCCACTTCGGCTGCTTTCAGCTCCCACCGTGCCTCCCGGTTGCCTAGCAATCCTAACAATATTTTATGAGGCTTTATTCCAGGGGCACAGCGTATTAATGCCGAATTTTAGCGAGGCGCTCCAGGAGAAGCAAAGAGGAGGCCTGAGATAACATCACATCGATTTATTACCGGCAGGCTAGGGGGAGAAAAAGAAAATGCCAAGTGGCGATGACGGGGATTTAGTGGTGAGGGCTGAAGAGCTGCTGGGAGCAGCATTTTGGGGGTGATGCGTTGTACCGGTGCTGCCTGAGCAAGAAACCTGTGGTGAAATTATCCCTTCTGGGTAGCTGGGTAGCTGGGTATCTGGATTGCTCCTCTGCAAATTTGGGGATGCTGGGCCAGGGTTTTCTAGCGGTAGCTCTGGGGAGGACGATGCCCGCAGGCATGTGAAAGGAGGCTGGAGGGGATGAGACGCACCGGATGCTGGTCAGGGGCCACCAAATCTCCTTCCACCCTGGGCACAATGAGAACGAAAGCACCAAAATGCATAAATCTGTTTCAAAGCACATTCCCTTGGTTTCTCCCTTCCTATCCCCAATCAAACATATAACCTGGGGTTATATTCTATACCATTAATTAATCCCTTGGGGTTAGGTTCATGTTTTCCAAAGGCTACAGAGTTCCTATTTTTATGTTTTATTTTGGCTAGCACAAACTTTGTCCAAGACCCAAACTTGCTATAATGGTTACTCTTAATGTTTGGTGTTGTTTTTGTTTTAAGCCTGCCTTTAAAAAAGAAAAACAGCACCCTTAATTTTAGCAAAGATTACTCCATAATAGTAATCTCTTGCTAACATAAACTGAATTAGGTTCAGCCATTAAACTCTTACATAATTATTATTTTGTTGATGAAGAATGACCTTCGGTTACGTTCTGCAACTGTTTCATTTCTGCAAAACATGTATTTATAAAAAAAAATCAATAGAAATGTTTTCATGCCTTCTTATTTCTTTCACCCTATTTTTGGAGGTTTTTTTTTTTTTTTTTCAAATTCCAGGGTACACTTTTTTTTTTTCCAAGCAAATAAACATGTCCCCTCCTGCTTGTAAAGCAAGCACATTAGCATGAGGGTACTGGTAAGTGAAAATTACTCTAAACAAAAGTGAAACCTATTTCATTGATTTTTTTCAGTGGCCAAGCTGAAGGACAAGTAAATTGGATTTTTAAAATCCTTTCACTTTTAATACTGTATGGTATTATTAGTAATGTGAGTAAGTAAAACTGTTTATAGCAGATGTTTTTCTGAAGTTGACAGTGTGCCCTTAGAGTGACACGCAGTGATTGTAAATATAGCGTTTTCCAGCACTTAAAGCAAACGCCCTTATCACGCTAACACATCTAGCTGGTGCAACCAGCTGCAAGGGGCAGAGCAGAATGGGAAATAGGAGGGAGTTTCACACTTCATCCAGGATTTTACTGGGAAGCAGGGTTAGTGCTGGAAATATAATTGAAGGTTAGGTTTGCTCAGTGCTTTGGAGGGCCCTGCAAGGGAGCAGGATGTTTACAGGGGACTCTCCCCAGTGTCTGCTCCAGCAATCCCAAAGGATGCTTGGAGCCCACGGAAAGTGGATATATTTTACAGGTGCTTTTGCTGGCCCCTGCTTAATAACCCAGAGAGAGCCAGACCTGCAAACAGGTCCCAGTGACTTCAAATCTCCTCTGCAGGATGCAGTGCAGTGGCTGGAGACCAGGGCAGTTCCCATGCAGGCCCCTGGTCACCTCAGCAGGTTGGTGTCAGGACACTGCACCCTTCACCTCTGCCTTCGGTTCCCTGGACGTTATTGGAGAGGAAGCAAAGCCACATGAAGAATGATCACCACGTCCTTCCTCTAGGTCCAACCCAGCTGTTTTGGTTTTGTTTTAAGGATGCTTGAAGCCAGCGGCCTGGGTGAGAAAGGCTGAATCCGGACCATCTCCTTTTTTCTTGGCATGGCTTTGCCCAGTGTTGGTTTTAGTTTATTTTTATTTTTCCTTTTGAAGGGAATCTTTTGGTGTCCAGCTCTTCACCAGCAGGCTGATGGCTGATTAAATTAAATTAAAAAGAGGGAGCTGATTAAAAAGGAGGTTTTCCATTGTTGGAAGGGGGATCTGCTAAAGAAGCACTTGAATGCAACCGGTCCCAATGCCTGGGATAACACGAGGTGGAGGCTGCTGCCGGGTCGTTCACAGCACAGAGATCATGAACGTCTTCTGTGCTCATGCCGTGGGTCATGGATCTAATTCCAGATCACCTAGGCTTTCCATGTGGGCTCCGTGCCTGTAAAAATGCAGGAAGGAAGCTGGGATCAGGTGTGGCTGCTGTGGTTTGGGCAGCGCGTGGCACCCGCTTTACGGAGCTGTGAATCACGAGGGATGTTGGGACAGCAAACATGCAGGCCCTGGCTTTTCTGTTTAAATGTTTTGTAATAATACAGGGTAAATTCTGTAGCTTTACTGGCTTCTCCAGCTTCTTGGGCAGGTTGTAAAGCAAGATACTTCAGATCAGCTGCTTCCAGCCCTCCAGACACTGCACAGAGCTTGTTTTCAGCAGCAGACAGGCAGTATATGCTATAGTTGCTCATAAAAGTCCAAAAACATATTCCTTTCAGGCTGAAATGTTTCATGTTTGATATCAGATTTTATATTTATTGGTTCAGTTGTTTTTAGCTGTTGAGAAGTTTGTGTTTTATTTTTCTTTCTCTGTTCGCATTGATGAAAAGCGAGAAAATGAGATCACTCAAAAACGGACCAAAGCAAATAATTCAGAGCTGGCTTGTGTCATATATTTCACCGAGGCCTGAGTTTCAAGCCAAACTGAAAGAAAGTTAGCAGAGTGGGTTTAAAGCTCAAAACACACATGACAGTGTAAAGTTTATGAATTATTTTAACTGCAACCTGTGAAATGGGATTGCTTTTGTAAAATTATCTCGACAACAAATGGTCTCGTTCAAGGCTTTCCAAAATGGGTGATCGTACATCAGGCAGTCCCTGGCATGGATTCTAGAACAGCGACAGCATATCTGCATTGGGAATGAGCAGATCATATAATATTTTAGGCAACGGCAGAGTCTGGGCATCAGATGTTCCTGGGTCTTTATTGTGTTTTGGAGAACTTGCTGTGAAAATACATTTCTGATAAGTGTGATTTGAAAAAAAGTCCCTCTCTGAAACCTAAATAAGCTGTGAGAGAAACATTTTCAGCATCATGGAGCTTACAGTAAACAGGATCGCAGCTGATTTAGAAAAGAAAAAAAATTGATTACGATAGAAAGAACAGCCTCCCTGGGTGGTGCTGCTCCAGGAGGGAGCTGCAGGATGCAGCATCTCATCGAGCCCCATCTCGCAGGTGCTGAGCTGCTGCTCAGCCCCCAGCCCCTCGCAGGGGGCAGCCCTGGCCGGGGGGGTCTGTGCTGTTCGAGGGGCAGGTCCCACGGTCTGCCCACCTTTTTCTGTCTCTGATGCTGCTCCCTTCAGCATAGCAGCCTGCTGGCATCAGGAGAAATGGTGTTTGGCACCCCTTGTGAGCTTTTGGGACCGTGAGTGTTCCCAGCACATCGCTGAATCACCAGTGTTGTTTTCTTCAGCCTTCTGCTGATTAAAAGCTGTGCAGGAAAAGAAAGAGCCCCTGTATCAGTGTATCACCTCCTCCACAGGCGGGCCCTTTCTTATCAGCCCATCTGGATCAAACCCCAGCTCATATCCGCTGTGAAAGATTTGTAAAGCTGTTCTGGTTGAGGAGGGGTATCTGAGGCTGTCCCTGAGGCAATCAGGGCTCTGCTGCTGTCCCCAGACCCTCAGCAGCAGGTTGTATCCTCGCTGCTGCAGACTTCACAGGTCAGGCATCCGCATCGTGGCTGAAGTTTTTGTAGATGTATGAGGGCTGTCCCAGGTCAGGGCCGAGGGACATCACTGGGGAGGCACACGGATCAGGGTTAAAAGCACAGACCATTCAACAGGATTGAGAAAACAGGTACAAATCCCGTGAGAGGCTGGGGCAGGCACCGTGCCTGTGTGTGGGACAGATACCCTCGTGTGTTTCAAAACAAAACTGGCAGCCCAAATTTGATTTGACTTCTTGCAACAGCTTGGTTAAGAAGAAAATCCTAACAAAGGAGCATGAGAGCAAACCCCCTTTCACTCCCATGTCACAGTGTTGTGATTTCAGAGACAGAAAAGGGAATTAAAACCCATCCAAGTGGAGAAAGAAGTGAGGCTGCTCCCACACACAGGTGTGTAAGGGAAAGCAGCTCCCCACTTACAGGGCATGGTGCTCATCACTCGCATCTGCTTCTAATCAGCTTGGACAGAAGCCATAAAAGTGTTTAAAACCCTTCTTGATGGCTGAGAGAAGGGAAAGGGAAAAAGGTTGTGGGGAGCTGTGCAGGAGCAGTCGAATTGGAGGGAACGCTGCCCTTTTCTTTATTTCATCTAGGTATGTGTGATGGTCCCGAAGCATCTGCTTGCTTGCTAACGATGCGCGCTTTACATCGCCCTTAACCCAATCAGGTGGAGAAATGCTGGACTAGGCTTGCGCGGAGACAGCAGAGCCTCTTTTACTTGGAGTAATTGCTTTCCTTCGCTCCTCTCCTCCTCCTTCCCTGGGTCAGAGCTGCGTGCATTAGGCTGGCTTTCATTGTTAGCATCAATGTGTTGTCTAGCTGCTGGGTAAATACATCAAGCGGCTCATGCCCAGCATGCAGTTCACATCTTTCCTCTCTGCCGAGGCTGCTTTTCAATTACGCTTTGGTCTGGGGGTAGAACAGATTTCCTGCGGTGTTGAAGCTGGGCAGGTTCTTTGCTGAATTGGGGCTTGATAAATATGTATCCTGTCTCGTGCATCAGGGTGGCGAGAAACAGCCACACGAACTGCTTGAGAAACGCAGCATTTAACTTACAGAAATTAAGTGTTTTTAAGCAGATGCCACCCAGAAGATAGATCTAGAAACATACGCTTTTATCACTGTTTTTATGAGATTTCTGTTTGCCCAGTGCAGTGGTATCTGGGTGACCAGAACAACCCATTACATTCATTTGCCCACGACTGATAGCACAGAACAGATTCCTGCTGTATGTCGCTGCACGAAGACAGTCAGCAATGACACGCTGCCAAGCAAATGTTTGACAAAGGGAAATTGGGTTCTGCGCCTTCCTCTGCATGATGCTGGGTCTATCCTCACTGCTTGCTGTTCTTGTCCCTTTCCCAGCTGCTTTGAGCATTTAATTTCCCCTCCCGGTTCAGGCTGGCCTATTGCACAGGGGTGGTAGCACAGGGCAATGCCTCAAAACGGCGCAGGGTGTCACTGCAAAGGGTTTCACCTGCAGCAGGTTATTTCTGCCTGTGCACAGGCTGTGTAGGCAGGATGTAGGCATCCCACATCTGGCCAGTCTGGAGCACAGAGAAATAGCTGGAGATGGCACCTTCTAGCCCAGCACCGGTTCCTAGGCACATCACAGGGGTGGCACAGGGACCATGCTGTCGTCCCCCCCACCCTGTCCCATCCCCAGGGGCCGTGGCTGTTCCCCCCATTTTGTGGTATCCTTCTGGTGGCTCCCGGCCACCTGAATAATTTGGTATGCAACTTGTAGAGTCAGGAAGTTTGGCCACACCTGCAGACACATCTGTCCAAAACCTGCCGAGGAAAATGAACCGCTTTAAAGTCAATCCAGCCATACGGAATAAGGTTAATTCAAACAATTCTGAGTGCATTTACATCAGGTATTTACACTGGGATAGCCAGCTTGACTTTAAGCAGGATTAGGCAATTGGAGGAGCGCAAAGCGTTTGCTTGTCTGAAGGGCCCTCGGTTTGATGCTGTTGTGGGGTGGATTAGAGCTGAGCAGAGCCTCAGAGGCTGCCGAGCACAGCGTGCTGCTGCTCGCCGCGCAATGAGCTCAGTGAATGGATGCCGCAGGCAAACGGGCTGGTGAGACACAATGCGAAGCATAACCCGCCAGGCAGCCAGGAGGAATCCCGTTTCTTTATGCCACCTGATCGCATTTTGCGTGAAGCTGGGATTTATCTCAGCGGCGCTTCCAGCGTAAGCAGCAAATTCCACTCGGAAGAAATTTTCAGGCAGAAAGAAAAAGATTTGTCGGAAGAAACACAGATGCACGCTGGCTGATTCATGCAGCAAGAGTGTCTCGGTGGTGGGGGGTGACTGTGACACGTGTGAACGAGCTCGTCGGCATTCCCAGCTCCGCTCTCCTGGTGCACAGATGCTGTGTGCGAGTTATTCTCCGACTGGAGCTGCAGGAATCTGTAGTCTATACCCAGTGTGGGACAGGTAATGGGATGCAGCCCTTTCAGCGACACGTCTCTTGGCTGTACATCAGTTGTCCACGTGGGTCCCCTGGGTTGCTGGTACCTTCTGTGTGTGCAACCACAGCCCATTTTCCTATGCAGCTTTGGAATTTTTACTGACACTGTCTGGTAACTGTCTCACCCTAGTTCTGATTTTTTCGGCGCCCTGCCAGATGAATGGCACAGTGCTGGGTTCTAGAAGAGCCTTAGACATGAACTAAAATCCACAGCCCTCCAGTGCTGCTTTCTCTTTCTTTGGGCAGCTCAACGGTTGCTCCAATATAGCGCCTGGTTTCACTTTGCCTGTTTGCACATGCACGCCTACCAGCTTGGGGCCATTTTTAAGCACACTTAGCAGTACTCTCACCCCGGTGCGAACAGACAAAAGGCATGAGCCAGCTCTGATGTCAGGCAGCGTGTGACACTGGCTCTCACCTACCAGATGGCTACGTTACTTGGTGGCCACGAGCATTTGCTGATGCTGAGCAATCTGGGGCAGGACAGGAGTTTGCATGCCTGAGAGAAGCAGCTGCCTGCTGGAGCCCAGGTTACGCAGCGCATGCCACTGCTGTGAGCCATGCCCCCATTTATTTGTTCCTCGATGTCTGAGAGTGCTATTTTAGCAGTAATTTAATTCCAGGCCTCCAGGGAGGCCACTTCTGTCCTGTCCCCTCCGGGGATGCCTTTCCTTCATATCCTGCCCTGAAGACTGTGACCCTGTGCTGTGCCAGGCTCAGCTGAGTCCCACTGAGAGCAAACACTGCTGCATAGGAAGCGATATTGGTGTTTTGTTAGGTGGCACTGGTCTTTCTTCCTTTCCACTGGTATTGAACTGTAGTGGCAAAGAGCACTCTAACTGAAGACGACGTCTCGGGTGAGATGTCTAACTCAGGTCCCGACTGCTCAGCAGTCATTAAACATCTCAGGGAAGATGTTCCAGGAGAGGGGATGTTAACCTTGTGGTCCTGGACCAATTCCAGCTCGTTTAATTACAGTCTTCATATCTGAAATTTGCTCTGCACTTTTGACCGGTTATGGGATTATTTTTTTCCCATCTCCTCTAAACTGTTGAGCAGCCTTGCTAAGAGCTGCCACACTCCCCACGTGAGCTGAAGTAATAAGCAATTATGGCTGTTCCCTCTCTCAAGATTTTCAAATTTATTGTATTTTCTGGTGACTTAACAATTTGGGATTCTGCATTGTGTCACCGGCTTGCCTATGCAGAAAAGTTTTACCTTTTCAATCTGGATATCCTAACCAGTAGAGTATACATGATCCACAGATGTGGTGTTGTTGCAAAGAACATGACCTTTATTAAGTAGGTAATATAAATAACTTCTGGAAAAATAAAAAATAAAAGGTAATTTTAAGTAAGAAATAGTGTAATGCAAGCTAAACAACCCTCATACACACACACTCCCTTATACTAAAGAACTGTGTGTGTACAAAGCCTAGTTTTTAAACTCCCACCTCAGTGTACCAGGGATGTTTTCCCCTTGGCAGACAGTCCAGGGGATTACGATTGTGTTGGAATTAAATCCCCGTGTAGTTGTATAATGGTTATGGGTGATGCCGGGCGGTCTCACCAGGTGTAAGCCAGCCTGAAGCGTGGCAGCCCTGCTTCTCTGGGGGCCCAGGGCCACACCAGGCAGGGAAGGCCGGGGGGGACCTCACTAGGAAACAGGGCTCCAAAATGGACTTGGGCAGCCCCTCCGGGTACTGTTTCAACGCACGGAGCCCACTGTTGTGGGTTTTTCCCTGTCACCCTCTCCAGGAGGAAGAAACAGGGGGACGAGAGGGGACGGGAGTTAACCTGAGGGGGGATCTGAGCCACCTGAGGGGGGGACTGAGCCCCCTTGGGGGGTGTCTGAGCCACCTGAAGGGGGATCTGAGCCACCTGAGGGGGGGGACTGAGCCCCCTTGGGGGGTGTCTGAGCCACCTGAAGGGGGATCTGAGCCACCTGAGGGGGGGGACTGAGCCCCCTTGGGGGGTGTCTGAGCCACCTGAGGGGGGGACTGAGCCCCTTTAGGGCTGCCTGGGGCACCTTGGAGGGGGACTGAGCCCCCTTGGAGGGTGTCTAAGCCACCTGAGGGGGGGGGTCTGCGGCCCCGCACCCTCCGCCCCCCGGGCCCTAAAGCGGACCCCGGGCCACCTGCCCCGAATAACGGCGCTTCGGGGCCCTCTCCTCGGGAAGCACCAACCGAGGCCCGGCGGCGATCGCGCCGGGGCCCTGCAGGCGGCGCTGCGAGCCCCCTCCCGGCCTCCAGAAAGCGCTGCGGTGCCGGGGCCCGGCCCGGCCGGCCGGCGGAGCTGGCGGGGAGGCTGGGGAAGGCAGGCAGGCAGGCAGCGGGGCACGGCTCGGCTCGGCTCCCGCTCCGCCCCGCTTCCCCTCCTCCCGTCCGCCCCGCCGGCTCCGCCCCGGAGGCCGGCACGCTGGCTCGCTCCGTGCCTGGGAACATGGCCGAAGTCGGGGAGGACAGCAGCGGGGCGCGGGCTCTGCTGGCGCTGCGCTCGGCGCCCTGCAGCCCCGCCGCGGCGCCCCCTCCCGGGCCGCCGCCGCCCCCGGCCGGGCCGCCCGCTGCTGCTGCTGCTGCCTCCGCCGCCTCCTCCTCCTCCTCCTCCTCCTCCTCCTCCTCCTCCACCTCCTCCTCCTCCTCCGGGCCGGTGCTGGCTCGGCTGCAGGGCCGCGAGTTCGAGTTCCTCATGCGGCAGCCGGCCGTCACCATAGGCCGCAACTCGTCGCAGGGCTCGGTGGACGTCAACATGGGGCACTCCAGCTTCATCTCCCGGCGGCACCTGCAGCTCAGCTTCCAGGAGCCGCACTTCTACCTGCGCTGCCTCGGCAAGAACGGCGTCTTCGTGGACGGAGCCTTCCAGCGCCGCGGCGGCCCGGCCCTGCTGCTCCCGCCGCAGTGAGTGGGGCTGGGCCGGGGGCGGCGCCCCCCCGCGGCCCCCTCCGGGAAGCCCGAGGGGCCGGGGAGAAAGGGGAAGAGGGAGAGGGGTCGGCCTCTGTGGGGTGAGCCCCCTTGGGAGGGTCCTGAGGGGGTCCCCGCCCACGTGGAGGAGGGGAGGGAGGGTGGGGAGGGGTCTCTGCCCCTCTGGGGGTCTGCTGGGGAAGGGGAGTTGCGGTGGTGTTGAGAGGGGTGGCCTGTGTCTAAGGTGGGGGTCTCCCTGCCCGCTGAGGGGCTGCTGCTGACGGAGGTGGTCTTGAGGCCGTCCGCAGCTTGCAGGGGGTGTGAGGGGGTGGTGAGAGACCCCTCGTGTCAATAAGGCTTCGGTGGGTGAGGGACATGCTAAGGGTGGCTGTCCCCACCCGATGGGGGGCATGAGGAGGTGGTGAGGGATGTCCACGCACCGAAGAGCCAGGTGACAGGGCAGCAGGTCCTGCTCCAGCTCTGCAAGGGTTGTCCTCGCCTTCCTGGGCATCTGCAAGTGTAAAGGGGGACGTTCATCAGGGCCACATCGCTCGGAGGGAACCACGTCTGGGGATGAAGCATGACCCCGTTGTCGCAGGGTGCCTCTCCGCCGGCTGTCCCCATGGTGGTTCTGCCTTCCACCAGGCTCACATTCAACCGGTGGCACTTACGGGCCTCTCAGAAGATAAACGAGAGAAGGCTCTCACCAGCGGGCTAAAACTTGCTACGCCCAGGGTTTGTCTTCCCTGGAAAAGTTCTAGTGGAAAAAGTTGGAAAACCACTTCGCCTGAGTGCTTATTTTAGGGTTGGCAAGTCATGTGTTGTTCTCCGTGTGTCTATGGGGCAACAGAGAAACAGGGAGTGTCCCGTCCCGCAGGGATGGTGGCCAAGGGTGGTGCTGCCCACCGGGACCCCTGGAGAGCAGCTACCTCGGGTACCTTTGCTTCGGTTACAGAGAAGGCTGCAGGAGTGGCTTTGGTGTTAGCAGCGAGGTTGTTGTTGTCTGCGTTACGTTTTAGATAAGCTTTCTTGTTTGGGGAAAGCGCAGAAAGAAGGATGAGGTCGACGCCGATCTATTTCTTCCTCCGAAAATCCTGTTTACGGTTGCTGAGCACTGTCCAACTACTGCAGCGCTTCACCCCGGAGGTGGCAGCGTGGCGGCGGTGGGTGATGTAATTCCTGCGTGCATCTCTTCAGGTCCCGCTGGGCAGGCTGTGTCTGCTGTGATCCCCGAGTGAACCCCCCTTAAAGGCGGGGAGCGATATTTCTGTGCCTTTTGTTGCTTGTATAAAACATCTGTTTTCAGCTGGCAGCGTTTGGCTTTGGTACTGCTCACCTCCAGCGCAAGGGTCCTGGAGTTATCCCTCTCTCGCCAGCCTGTTGCTTAGGGGAGGGTTTTTTAATTACTCATTTCCTCTGCAGGCTGCTTCATTTTGTACTTAGTAATTTAGTTATAACTCCCTAGCTGCTCGGTCTCTGAGGCGTTTTGGTTTGTAACGTGTTTCATTTTCTAAAAGAGATGTCCTTTAGTGTCTGTTTAATTAATCTTGCTTTGTAAAACAAGACCACCCAAAGCCCAGGGCAGTTCTGTTGTTTTGTTCCCTCTGGTCCTGGGTTTATTTGTGCAAGCTCTCTTATCCCTGTCGTTCTGTTTCTTCGTTTGGTTAATCATAAGCATTGTGCTCGAAAACTCTCTCAGGCAGCAAACGGGTTGCTTATTCCCCCCACTTCCATTTGCTCACGACTTCTGGTGTGGGAATGGCAATTTTCCTTCTTCATCACTTCAAAGGGAGGAGTTCAACGTGCAGTTAGGAACACTGCTCAGTAAGCCATCCTCTTTGCTTGGTCACTGTTTGAGCTACATAAATAAACTCCATGCTCCTCCCTTTCTGAGTTCTGGAGTAGGAAAATGTTTTGCATCAATCTAAAGGAATTTGCCCCCTTGCTTCTAGCAGGTAAACAACTCCTTTTCTTTTCCTGGCCGGGCAAGGGTTTGTAATCAAGACCAGGGTAAAAAAAAAAAAAAATCCTATCAAATCTTGTAATACACAGCTTCTATTGAGGCTTAAACCTATTCTCCTGTCCACTATTATCCCCATGTTTGAAAAATCGGACAACGCCCTCCCAGTCACACCCTCGCTCCCCCCACAAACACACACCCACCACACAAGCAAAACAAAGCACTGGTCGCTGCCATTTCTTTTCTACAGAGAAGCCTGTATGCCTGTTGCTAGCCTACTAATATTGTCAAGGATAGGAGGAATAAAAATAAAGATAGGTCTCAGTACACTGACTTTACAATTCAAACTACACTTTTTTTCCTGAGTATCGTTTTCTGGTAACATTACAGTCCTGTTTGGTACAGCCACATATCTCCGTCTGCCCGTAGAATGTACAGTTTATATTAAATCTTAGAAATTAATGGCTGCGCCACGCAGGGATTTAGATGGGAGCCCCTTGTGATGTGGGGAATGCTTGAAGAACTAAAACTTTGAAGGAATGCTTGTTTGAATAGTTGTCCCCTTTTTTTTCACCTTCTAGTAAAGGATAGCAAAAAATATACCAAGTCCAATTTCTTTTCTGTGAGTACAGTCATTGCTTTGATATTACAAGCAAAGGAGATGATCGTGGATCACGAGATCACGAATGGAAGCAGAGGATTCCACGGAAAAAACGTCTTTCAGATGTAATTCATACTGTAAAAAATAAATCCTGGACTCGCAAATTCTGTTTCTGAGGTTTCTTCCCATTTTACTCACTCTGTATAAACATTTCTGTGTTGTCAGCCCTCTCCTGAGTCTAGAAGTAATTATTCCTAAAATTTACAGAAGATTTTGCAGGGAGGAGTGGGGAAGGGAAGAAAGAGGAAGAGTTCTGAGATGTTTCTTTCTGAAGACTCTCTGTACCTCCTAAAACAATAGACCCGTTCAAAATCAAGGGCCTTGGAAAGGTTTCGTATCGCTTCCTCCATCCCCTCGGTGTGTACGTGTAATAATCTGTGAGCAGAATTTCACTGCCGGGCAGGAGTGTCGTGTTGCACAGCTGTGTTGTTATGGAAGATTATATTTCACAGATGTGATGACATAACTGTGAAGTGTAATTAAACAGTAACGACCAACAAGAAGGGCATTTCCTAGAGGTTAACGACAGTTAGAAACAAAGTGGGTAGAAGAGTGGAGGGCCCGCAGTCCAGCCAAAGCCCCCTTAATCTGTTTAATTAACACGAGTGTCGCACTACTGCAGGCATTACAAATAAATCAAGATGAAATCATGGAAGTACTTACACTGAGAATAAGTGCTTTAAGTAAAATTAAGGATCGCTAGAAACTCCTTTTAGCTATACTAGTGGAGGCTGGAAATCTCTAGAGAAATGTTGGTGGTTTTTATATTTAAAAAAAAAAATCAAGACTATTGCTTAGCTATAAGCTAATATAATAGCTAATACTATAATATAATAGCTAATATAATAGCTAATACTAAGCTAATATAATAGCTCATACTATAATTAATGGTAAGCGCTAGATTTTTAAACTA
Organism: Cygnus atratus; assembly: GCF_013377495.2. Taxonomy (NCBI): domain Eukaryota; kingdom Metazoa; phylum Chordata; class Aves; order Anseriformes; family Anatidae; genus Cygnus; species Cygnus atratus. Next base: position 4,233,746 of record NC_066376.1, on the reverse strand, counting down.
CTGATACAAGCAAAAACTTGAGATACAGCTGGAATCACTGGCTGGAGTAATTTTTCCTGCTGAGGACAATAATATTGTCAAAAAATAGGAGGGGAAAAAATAAAGATAGATCTTAGTGCACAGACTTTACAATTCAAACTGTAGTTTTTCTCTGAACATTATTTAATGGTAACACTACAGTCCTGTTTGGTACAGCTTCAAATTTACCGTGTAATCGGGTGTTTGCAGGATCAGGTCAACATTGGATTATTAAATTTTTCTTTGTAATCTTCAGAAATGACTCAATTTTTAAAAGAAGTGACAGTAACAAGTTAGAGACTTCCAATAACTAAAATAAGCGTTTCTCCACCCCTAGAAGCGAAGGAACTGAAACAGAAGTTGAAAGTTTAAGCTTGCTAACCTGAATTTTAAGCAGCTATGGGTCAGGTTTTCAAATGCTCTGAAGTACAAAAGTCCTATTGACTAAAAACTGCAAATGTTGATCGAGCGTAGCCCGATAATAGCACTTGAGCTTTCTGAACTGGGAGCTCAATAGATTGGAAAATGGTGCTTGTCTGCAAGCGTTTCATGGGATATTTGCTTATTGCTTTTGTGCCCGTTCTGTAGCTTTGCAGTAGAGCTGTTAATGGAGCTGAAAGTTGGTGTTTTTCAGTGTAAGCTGATATTTTCAGCGTGAGATTTAGAAGCGTAAAAAAGTTTTAAAACCTGAAGTTCTTTTAGCATTTAGGAAAGGGTGAATGGAGTATTTTTTTATTTTATTTTTTAGTTGGAGAGTAAAATACGAGGGGAGTAAATATGTGGATGTATAAAATTAAACCGTGGAGTTAAAAATAAAATCTATTATGTGTACGAGCCCCATTATAAAGTGAAAACTTACTCTGCGTGCGAAGAGCATGCTGCTCTATTTATAATGGCATTTTGCTAGGCACTTAATAAACTTGACAAAAATAAATAGTGCAATGCTCTGAGCAGATATCGAGGTGCTGAGCCCACCAAATGCTGTGGGCAGTGGCGGTGTCGCTGTGGTTGGGGTCCGGGAACCCAAAAATGAGAGCTGGATCCAGCAGTCTTCCCATTCCCCTTCCTTAGGGAGACGGGGCAGGCTGTTAGCCAGGAACCCGAGGCTCTGGTTCAAATAAAAATTGACCCGATCTAGAAAAATGGAGATGTGCACGGCGTGTCAGTGTTTTGATGACCTCACTAACCACTCGGCCTCTATTCTTGTGGTTAGGACGATGCCATCACGGTGGGTGCGAGTGTGGGTATCCTTACAGCTCGGAGGGAACTGCGAGCCCTGCGTACGCGTGCTAAGGAAGTGCTTTGACCACATAACCACGACTGCAGAGCTGCTCGTTTCTGAAATGCTGCGTGTCTGTTGACTCTGTTAGCTCCTCGTGCAGTTTTGCTTCTTAAAGATTGCGTAATCTGCATTTACAACGATTTCTTTCCTTTGTTTGAAAAGCTTTGCTGCAGCTAGTGGATGGTGGTTTTGCTCTTGCTAGAAATTCTTAAAAGGTTTGCTGTCTTAGTTCTTTATCTGACATTTCTCATGCTCTGATTTCAAAGACCGAACAGGTTTTTTTTGTTGCGCAGCAAGGCTGTGATAAAGGGCTGCTTTATTTTAATTACGGAATTTATGTCGAGTAATAATTCCTAGCTACGCACCTCAATTTGTCATGGGTTATATTAAATGTTTAAGGAAAGTTTCTCATTAAGTGAGGCTGGTGCTCGATTTGTTGATTCAAAAATAGCTGTGCTGGAAGTCAGGCTGCGAATGTAAACTAATGCCATGCAAAACTCGGTGTCTGCTCTCTTAGGGATTCCTTTAAACCAAGCTCGGTTCAGTTTAGCTGATGTGTTGATGATGAAAAGATTAATCTAACCAGAACACGCCGCGCTTGTCTTGTGCATTCTTGTGCAGATCTCAGCTGTAAAGGCTGAGGCCATAATGTGGATTCGAGTTGTGCTGGTGTAACTTCTGTGTTCGCAAACTCTCAAGCATGACATCTGTGCTCAGCTGACTGGGGGATGCTTCCAGTTGCTGTCTGTGTACAGAAGTCTAGGGGATGAATGAGTGTAAGAGGTTTTGCTCTTACAAACACTGGAATAAAAATCATGAGATCTTTAGTAATTCACATCTTAGTTATTTTGGTGCCAGTTGCGCGAGCATCCCCACTGCAGAGTTCCTGTTTTGACTTCAGGCAACAGATCAGAAGAACCTTTTTTTCTTTTTTTACATCTTTTTTAATTTCAGAAAATGGGACGCAGCCTTCCACCGACGAACTGAAAGTATAGATGAGGACCAGCCTGACGTGGTTGTTTGCTTTGTAAGCAAGCTCCCAGTAACTGCGCTCCGATAGCCATTTGGCGTCCGAGCTGTTGTGTGCGACGCCAAATTCTCTTGCACGGTGTTGCAGCTTCCTGGAGGAGTAGATGTGGCAACAGGATGTTGGTAAAGAACAGGAAACTACTTGAATTTACTACTCATGACATACAAATAAACTCTTCTTCCTGGCCCACGTGTAGTACTTGGTGTCTGCTGTCGACCCGAGTTTCTGCAGCTCCTGGAGGCTGGAGCTGGGCGGGTTGCAGTGTGCTTAGGGGCAGCCGTGCTCTGGCGCTGGGGGAACAAGGAGGACGCAGGCTGCTTGGTGCTGGTAAGGGGTTTGGTGCCTGTCTGCGATCTGACAGTTACCTCCAGCTGGCTTTGCTCCGTGCATCAACCCCTGAAGGGTTTCCCAAGGCTGCAGAATTACGGCTGCGATATCTGCTTCTGGATTCCTGCTTAAAGGGGGAGCAACACGAAACAAACAAAAAAGAAAGCTGAATATGCTTCCCAGAGTGGGTTAGGTGGTTAAGGTCTTTGTCATCTGACAATTTTACGCAGCTGGGACAGGCAATAAATGCTGTAAGAGCTGGTTCAGTGCTTTCTGGCCGGTAGCTTTTACACGTCGGTTTAAAACATTTATAACAGAAGCGGCTGGTGGGCCCCGATGTAGCAGACTGAGAAATACAGGGAGCTGGAGGTGTGAGGAATTACAGGTTCATTTTGTGGCTGTGATCCGAAGGAATCGGTAAGGTGAAGAGGTTCAAGGAGTTCTTTTGTCTCCTGAATGACAAGACACCTTAACGTACTTCCAGGTTATTTGATTAATTGACTAATTGTGGCTACAAATGATTTTATGGTCTTGATGCATTTGTTCACTTCAGTGACTTGTTCCATATTAATCACTGAATAGCTTTTTTCGAGTATTTATAAGTTTCCCCCTTTCAGCTGACTTCAGGCTGCCTGTAATTAGACATAGCGCTGATCTCTTGCTTAGGTAAATGAGTGAAAATTTCTTTGCAGCAGTGTATTCTCTGTTTTCATAATACAGATGCAGTTTTACTAACATCTGTTCACTCTTGTCCATAAATGTTTTTTGCAAGTGATTTATGTCTAGTTCCTTCAGAACAGCTCAATAAAATGCATGTGTGCATTACTTTTGCATGGCACTTAATTTTTATGAAATACATATTTTATTGGACATTTAAGGGTCTTAATGGCCTAATTAATACTCTGTATCCACTTCTGTCTTGTGTGTTTTGCTCTTCATTAGACTGCTGCGCCTTTTTTCTCATCCTTGTACATTTCTTATCATAAAAATTTCAAGCAGTCTTTGGAGAGCACTCTGTCAGAAGCCTGTTCTTTGAATATTCAGCAACTCTCAGCAAGATTTGATTGATAGTCCCTTCCCTCCCTTGCCCACTCTATTTTTAGTTATTCAAAAAGGAGTTTAATTTCTCGGGTTGTCATTTGTTGTGTATGCGTGCGCGCTCCAATTTGTTTCGGTGTTTTTCTCCCGCCTTTCAACGCAGCAGATAGGTGATTTTCCTGTTGTTTGATGACACCTTGACAGTTACCGAGAAATAATGCAGAAGTGAATTGGGATTTCCACCTTAGCTGAGGGAGCAAAGCTGAACAGTCTTCGGTTCTGTTAATACATGCTGCGTGATTCGTAGAGGAGGATAAGTGGAAGGAAACTTAAAGCATGTTATTATCACTTATCCTGCATTAAGAGCTGTCTCGCAGAAGAGCCTGCATCTCTCCACGTGCACCTACGATGCACTCCATCTTCTGGGGCAGATCGGGGAGACAAAAAACCTGTGGCCTAAGCAGAGTGGAAGAGGCATCCCTTTCCTTCTCTGAAACGCAATGTTACAGCTATGCCCCTTTTTTCTGCTTCATGGCACTTTAAAGAGAGCCTTGGGAAGGCTTCCCACACAAACTGTTTTAATCTTCTGTCTCCCTTAAGGCCACGGACGGAAGCCACCAGCGTTTTGACTAAGCAAGACCGGACTCCCTGCAGAGCCAGTTTGTGCACTTGCTAAAGGATTTGTTCTTGAGCAACTGAAGGCCTTTCCTCTCTCCAGGGCACAAGAACTCCGAACTCTTTAAACACTCAAAATCCTGGTGGTGTGGGAGGAGAAAAGAACCAGACACAGAAAGCAAATGCTGTTTCCACCTGATGGGTAGACCAGAAATGGTTTTGCTTTTCGTACTCAATTTGAGCGCAGTCCAAACCAGCGAGGGCAAGCTCTCGGTGTCGGAGATGTGCCAACTGCTATTTACTTATTGATCTTTTTTTTTTTTTTTTTTTAATTGTTTCACGGCTTGCGTAAGGTGGTGTATCTTGGCTTGGCTGCCAGCCCATCATGTGTAAAGGGGTGTTGACTGTCAACAAGCCTGGCAATTGGGTGGCTTTGCCTCCTTCTGTCTTGGCCGTTTGGCTGTATAATCATTATCTCTGTTCTTCTACCACGTCTCCCTTAGACACTGGCTAATGAGACAAGCCGTAATGAAACTGTTTTGTGCCCTGGTAAGACCTGTGAAGGAAGTCAAGGGCTGGCACATGCTTTGCTGCTGCTGCCTTTCTTTATGGAGTATTAAGGCAAGTGCTGATGTGTTCTTCAGGCACAGGAGGTCTTAGGAGAATATTCCTGGTGTGCACTGGTTCAATAAATGTGTTGCTAGCTCGGTTATTTTTTTGTGTGTGTGTTTTGTGTAAACAAGACATATACCAACTGGCTGTTAGGAATCGGTGCAGTCACGTAGTTCAGACTTACACGTGGTCTGTTTACAACCAAGTGGCCCAGATCAGCGCTCTGCTGCAAACTGAGCCTCAAATGAACTCGGGAGACAATTTTTTTTGATGAACGGCGATACTAAATCTGAGGTCTCTGGGTGACACATGGTTGCATCCTCTTTTCCACGTGATTCGGTTTCTTCTCGCTTTCATCTTGCTTTGCGCTTCACCAGAAAGCATTGCAAGTGTGAGAATTGACAAAATAATCTATAGCAGAAACGGCATAGAGTCCTCTTCCTCAAAAAGCTGGTATTACAAACCGTGAAGTTTGTGTGAAGCTTCCAGGTAAGGTACGTGCACCAAAGTAAAATGTTTCCCTAGTTATATGTACTATAGGGAAGCAGGGGGATGGAGGGGTATAGTAGAGTATGCCGGTAATAGGACAAGTTAACTCTTTAAAACGTCCTGCTTTAAGGTAATGAAACCATTGTGGTGACAGCTTACATATGTCCTGTGATTTTGCACGAGTCTTTCACTGTAGTAAACTCTTTTCAAGGAAGAAAATCCTCAGTACGGTCAGATTTGCTGTCAGGATTTAAGGTGCTTGAACAGCCTTGGGATTATTTTTTGCTGTTTGCCATCTTAGCCGAGTCCTGCTAGGTGGTCTTTCCCAAGCCAGTCCAGTATACCTTTGCCTTAAAACAAACCACAGTAGGATAAATTTCTTTTCTGTTTCTTTAGTAGGAAGGCTTTGTCTTACCAAGCTGTGCCTGGGATCCTCTTCTAACCTTCATTTCCAATGTCAGTATTTCAGAGGCTGCAGGCGGGTGTCACTTTGTAGACATATGTGTGAGGGATACTCTGCGATGCCCCAAATGCTTATTTGGCTCCGAGTCCAAAAGATGCCAGCTTTTAAAACATCTAAATTACCCTCGGAGCAGCCTTTAACACTAATCCTGGCTTCCTCTACTGGGCATTGAATGGGTTGTGAAATGTCTTCGGAGGGAGCGGAACGGACTTGAGTGAACGTTTTGCGAAGTCTGAGTCCATATGGATCGTTTTTTGTAATGTACATAAATAGTACATTAGCTCCTTCCAAATCACTTTCTAAATGAACTGAACCAGCCTCAAAGGAAAATACATCATAGTCATGCTCTGTGTGTGAGAGCCCTCTTAGAGAGCCTGACTGCATTCAAAGGTTAGCAACATCCCACACACAAGTTTTTTCTGGCATATGTATGTGGGAATTAAGATCTTTTCCTGAGCTTTACTGAGGTTACTTTGTTTTGCACAGCCTTCGTTAATGTGTTTATAGGTAGGTCTTAGCTTTGGAAATAAGTCTCCTAGGTGGCTGCTGAGACCTTTCAAGGAGACCAGCTGGCTCCTTGAAAGCAAGCCCTGCGATGATGAATGGCCCATTAGAAGAAAGTTGATGGCATTGCAAATGAGATTTACATGAGAATCAAACTGCTCTAGTGTGTCCGGCAGAGATGCTGAAACAAGCGCCCCTCGCCGGAACGGTTATTGAGAGATTTTTTATGAACTGATCTTTTAAAATGGGGAGTTTCTCCTCCTTCTCCAGGATATAAAAATACTCAAAAACCTGTAGTAATAAAGGAAGGGTCTTCCCAGGAAGCTGGGAAGGGGCATGAAAAGGGGGATAGGACACGAGCTGCATGCTGTGCTTGGCCAAATTTCTGTGGTGGAAGGGGCAGGAGCTGCGGCAAGCTGGAAATTCCCCGGCAGTTGAGCAAAGTTTGAAAAATCTTGGTGTTGAGTTAGGTATGGAAATGAATAACCAGCACGACTTGTCGAGGCCAGCGCTGGCACTGCCACTCGTTCCATGCTGTCACTACATATTTGATTCTCGGTGCACTGCTTAATTTCTTATTGAAAACAGAACTCTTTGTAGAAGCTGTTACGGGGAAGTTCCCCAAAGCGTGGGTGCAGGTGGGGCTTTTTTTGGCACTGAGGTAGGTGTTAATTGTGGTTTATGATTGAGGGAGAAATGTACTTAGCCGAACGTTTCTGCCAAGATGAGCAAAGAAGGAAAATAGTTAATATTGACCTTTTTAATTTTAACCGAGATCGCTGTGAGCGGCAGAGGCTTGGAAAGCTGCTCAGAACGGCTCTCAAGTTTCGCAGAAGCAGGGAAGAAATGAGAGGTACTGGTCGTGGCCGGGCTGTGCTGAGTCACCCCTTGTGGTCTGCGCTGCGGTGCAATTGAAGCCAGGCTCCTGCTCTTATCTCGAGGGCTGTCTTGGAGGGGGGAAAAAACTCAGCCCGTGATGAATGAATGGGGAACAGGCGGTCCTTTCTGTGCAGAAACTCCCTGCAGGCAGGCGTGTGTGTGTGTTGGGGAACTGGTGCTTGCCATTGCTGCAACACCTCCGAAAACAAACCAGCTGGCAGTCCGGGTGCTCGCTGCCCGGTGCTGCCCCAATTTCATGCACGGGGGTGCCGAAGCAGCCGGGTGCAGCTTGTTGGTGCTCCTCAGCCTGGGAGCTGTGGTTTGCCCGTACACCCCCAGGTCCGGGGCGGTCGTAGGACCTGCAAATTCCTGCGGGAATGGCTCTGAGACCTCAGTGAATGCTGAGCCAAACTCGCTCAGAATCCAAGGCTTGTTGCAGCGTCTGCCATTAAGTCTGAAGGCGCAGGGTTTGCCACTGGCTCGTGGAGGACAAGGGTGGTGGTAGCAGAACACAGACAGAGCCATTCGTGTGCTCAAATTTACTTCGTAGGGCGACAATGGGGAAGGGTGGAATAACCTCGTTTACCATCGTGGTGTGTATTGTTTTTTCTATTTTGTTTTTGTTGCATAAAGCCTTGGCTGCTGTCAGGCACACAGTTGAAGAATATTTATTTTTGCAATGTGTGTTGTGTTTTTTTTACTTCTGTTCCATTTTTCTGCCAATTTGATCTGTACTTTAGTTTTGTTTAGTGGTTATCTGATAGGGTTGGGATTTTATTTTTGATTTGGCCTTTTTTTTTTTCCCCGTTTGAAAAATCACATTAGGCTCTAAAATGGATCAGCTCTAAAACTGAACGCTAGGACAAGATATTTATTGCTGATGCTGTCGGAGAGAAACCTCTATAAAGTGAATTTCTGTGTACTGAAAAGATGCCCCAAACTTCACTAAGAGCCATGCCAATGAAAAGACCTCCGAGGCTTTGCGGAAATCCTGTCTTAAGGCAGATGTCCACTCTTCAAAGTCAAAGCAGGAGCGACAAGCGTGCTGTTGATTCTTCTGAGCTGGACCCTGGCTTAGCAGGATGGGAGCAACCGCTTCCACATGGCCATCAGAAGAGGCCAATATTGACCGGAAGGTATTCAGAAATATTTGAATAGAGCTGTCCAGCCCCTCAGAGTGGTGTGGTTAAAATCCCAGGAGAGGTCCTGCAAATCCCGAGCACGCCTTGCTCCCTAAACCAAGGTGCAATTTCTGCCCCGCGCTGCTGTCGCCGGCGCTAGCACGTGCGGTAAGCAGGAGGAGAGGAGTTAATTTTAGCTTGATTGGCAACACAGAAGGGAACCGAGATGACTGTGCTGGAGATGGCAGTGGGATGAGATCAACGAGGGGAGTTTATTTTCATACATCTAAGTGGGTGTTCTAAGCAAGTTAATGATTTTTTTTAAGGGAACCAAGACTGTTAACGCATTTAATCCTTGAAATGCTCCTGTGGTAGCAGTCCTGCACGCTTAGCGTTGTTGCACAAGGCTGGCTGAGATAACACCAGGTGCGTGTCCCATTCCTCTGCAGTTCCCAGTCCCTGCGCCCTGCTGCCTGGCTCCTCAGCAGCGTCTCGGGATTGGGCTCCCCGCTTTGCTCCTGCTCACCTTTGTTTATGTTCTGGAGCCCGTTCAGAGCTGTTTATGATTAAACATTGCTCAAACAGCCAGGTTAAGATTTATTGACATAAAGGAGGCTGGGAGGAGGGAGCGGCTGGCTGGACATCTGCGTCTATTTCCAGCCGCGGGTGATGTTATTGGAATTGCACACGTGTCTGAGGCCGTGGCGTATCAGACAGGCTTCTGTTCAAAGGCACGGTGGCGAGGGACTGATCCCTGCCGGCACAGCACGGCGTGCTGAGAGCTCAACTAAGGCCGTGTGCGCTGCTGACGCTCCTTCCTCTTGAGCTCGGGGCGCGGAAATCACCCCGCTGCTCTCGAGCAGGGGGCCACGAGCTTTCTCGAGGTGACGAGAGAGATCCGGCTTTAAAACATGCCAATGGGGCGACGGCCAAGCTGGGCACGAACCCTTTAAGAGGCAGTGCTGGTGTACGGGTGGCAAGGAGGTTGAAAACGGAAGGCTGGTAGGCGAGCGCTCTTTTTAGGAAAATAAATTCAAAGGAAAATAGAGAAGCATCAGAGCTAGAAAGAGGTAGGTTCGTAAGAAGCCATTCATCGTTTCTGAGCTAAACCAGCATTTCCTAGCCTCTTTGTTACGTGCAAGCAGTGGGGTTAAATGGCTGTTTAGCTTTTGAGGAACGCTATATGTAGCACATCAGAGTTTCTTTGTTTTAAAAATCACAGATATTGATAACTTTCAGGCTTTAAACTTTTTTTTTTTTTTTTAAATACTGGTAATACGATAAGAAATTTAATTTACTGATCAGCCCAGCGTGGAAAGGGACTTTTGCAGTTATGAGACTGGATGATGAAAGAGAGAGGTGCCCCCCCAATATTGTACATAATTTACATTTTCTCTGAAGATCAGATATTTAGTGTTTGGTAAAGAAATTGCTGAGATACAATCTAGACCTCTGCAGGCTAAAATACCTGATTACAGCAGCAGTGGGCACACAGAGGCTCGTGCGTGTTGCACGGAGTTTCTTAACTGTCGTTATTTTCATGTATACAACCACACACACAACAAAACAGCATAATGGGTGTGCTGTGTGTTGCAGATCGTATCAGCCATCTGCAGCGCTGATAGAAACTTTCTGGGGCCGGCAGCCAGCCTTGTTTAAACAGAGGCATCGCCTGCACCTCGTGCCAGCCCACTTCTTCGGTGGCAAGCTTTCGCACCAGGTTCTGAGGTTTCATCAGGCCGTTCTTTCTGACACTTAAAACAGCTCCTTATTGCCAGGCTTCAAAATAAACAGCAGCTTTACGGTTAATTTTAGACCTGAAGGACAGTTACCTAGATGCTTTCCGCAGGTAACTGTTTGCACACGAATGCAAGGGTTGTTTTCTCCGCTGCCTTTGTACCGAGAGGCCCGGTAGAGGAGAGAGGCTCTAATTGACACGCGGGGCGGTGGTGGGTTGAGACGTGGCTTCCCATCTGACACGCACAGGAAAAAAGTGCACTGTATCTTAGCAGTTTGCTCAGAAACACCAAGTTGTTTACAGTAAGGAGTACCGAGGGGAACAGAGCAGCCTCTGTAGCTGCTAGAAGTGGGGCCAGAGCTCACCGTCAGAGACCTTACAAATAATACAGATAAAACCCTCCAATCGCTGTGACTGTTGATGCTGCAGATTAATTGAAATTGATGTAAAATCACAGCCAGGCTGGACCTTTAGATGCTGCAGGCTGGCCGTGCTCCACGCCATCCTCCCTGCATGCCACCGAGCTGCAGCTTGCTGGTTTCTAAAGGAATGGGAGTGCTTGGGAGGGGAAGAGGAATTCGTCTTCCGATAGCGAGTCCCGTGCCCGGCGCTCCTCGTTTGGAGTGAATGGCATATTTTGAAGCTGACTCCAATGTTTTGAAATGCGAAACTGACTGAGGTACAATTATAGCATCACCTCTTTGTTTCTCCGTTCCTCGTGGGTAGGCATCAAGTAACTTCCATCTTTTATTGACGTGCGTATTTAACAAGGTTGTCTTGGTGGTGGGCTTTAACAGAGTCACTGACCCAAGCACCAAAAATAATCTGATTAATGGTATTTGTTCAAAAAGCCTGCTAAGGAGGATATTCTTTTGACTATAGCAAGGCTTTATTCTTGATTTCTGATATCATCCTGCATATTTATTATCAGTCTGGAAATATTTGTCAGACCCACGTCTGGATTAATTTTAAAGTAAGTGTTCATAGATTTTTTTTTTAATTATTATAATTTTTTATATGTATAGATGAATTCAGATCCAGTCAGGTGTGGATTGATCCAGTCAGATGCTCCACTGAGTTCAGAAACAAGTGGTAATGATGGTTTTTCCAAGGACATCTTTCAGCTTTTTTGCAGGCGTGAAGAGACACAACGAGCTGGCTTAGAGTGGCTTCTGCTGGAGAAGTTTCAGGAAGGTTATTTTTCAAAAACTGCAGATTCTTGTCCCTTTGCGCTCTGATAACTTTCTGGAGGAGATTGGAGGAGCTTCTGGTAGGTTTTTTTTTCGGTACTGGATTGAGCAGCTTTACTGTAAGACCTGTCCCACGATGCTGGGGATGTAGGATCTGGACAAGACCCATCCATAACGTGGGCAAGGTGGCGACTCCAGGGGGAACCTCCTACCACTCCTGCTGGCTCTCCATCACCTGATTGAAACACCCTTTTCAGCAGTTTCCGTGATATTCTTCCCTGCTCTTCTACGAGATTCTGTTTTCATACTCACTGAATTTATTCCCTGACCTTGCTGTGGTATTTCATTACACAGAGAGGAAAAAAAAGCAACTGCAATATCTTGTGTTTTGTGTTGTGTTTTTTTTCCCTTTCCTGTACTGTGCTTTATTCTTGAAAGGGGAGAATGTTGAAGTAAAGCTGTGCCTGACATCTCAAATAATTTTCAAAGAATAAAATCAGAACATCATTAAAGAGATGTAAGGGATGTACAAATAAAAATACAGCCCTTGGTTCTTCGCTGTTAATTCTCCAGTGTGGAAGAACCTAGCACGTTCTCACTTGAAAAATTAACTGCCATTGTTCCTGGCGGTGTTGTTGCTCGTTTTATCAGTTTGCTCTCTGACAGCAATTAAAAGGTTTGCTAGAGAGCCTATCAGAAATTGTAGGGAAGCTGTGTAGAACAAAACGATTGTTTTTTAAGTTGCCCAGCATGGTGTTTCAGTGCAAACCCTCCTGAAGGTTTTGCTTTCAACATCTAGTTGTCAGAGCCGCAAAAAAAAAAAAAAAAAAAAGCCTATTTTCTGCGTGCTTTTAAGGAAGATACATGGGAACCAGAACAGCATTTTGATGTTCATGGGGTTGGGCTTCTGGTATCTCTTTTCCTTTTTAGCCTTCCTGATCCGCCTGGGGGTGTTTACCCTCTCCCCCTCCGCCACCTGCCTGGCTCCGTTTCCCTGGGATGGGCAGCAGGCACCTGGGATGTCTGCAGCGGCCGGAGAGGGCTGAAGGTAGAAGAAAAATCTGTTCATGTCCGTCTGCGTGCGTGGTGCTGGCCAGGAGGGGAATCCCAGAGTTTGCCCAAACTTTCCTGCGAACGTGGCTTTCTTCAGAGGGGCTTGCTGAAGGTTTCAAAATGTGCTTGCGTGGGGAAGCGTTTCTCGGTGCGTTTGTGAGCCCTGAAATGGCATAAAGGGAAGCCCTGTGCAACTGAGCTCAATAGAAATAGTCATTATAGCTAATTTACTTTGTGCTTTTAAGAGGCATAGCTATTCATAAGTTGTGGTTTTGCCTGATGCTGCTGGTAGTATTTGTTTTAAATAGATACGCTTGCCCGCACACGCTCTTTGCCCATTTGAAATCTTGTCTGGCTGTGTTGGAAACCTCATTTTAGACACGGTAATATGCAGTGTTAGGCAAATCTCAGTGTAACCTGTGGTGCCTTCTCATTAAGGAAAAAATCCCTTACCCTGTGTACGGTGCCAAGCAAGCGGTAGCGTGAAGCCCAAGGAAAAGGTCGTGTCTGTGACAAAGTGGCAGTTTTATTTTATTTTTTCTGATGCGCTGTCCTTGTTCAGCCATTTAATGTGCTTGCTTCCCTCAAGGACAATGGGTGAATAAACTCTGGAAGCATGAGGGTGCCGAAAAGCACGTGTCGTGCAGTGTGCGAAGCCCCTTCGAGGTGACAAAACCCGCTCCTGGAGCCCTGACCTGCTGCTGCCATGTGAGAATTGTCATGGGTGTGGGACATGGGAAGCGCTTGTCGGGATGCAGAAAACGCTTTCCGGCTCTGTTCATGCCACTGGTGTCTTGCCTCAGCTGGTTGACTTTGGGTTTGGGATAATTAAGCTGAATTTAAAATAAAACTGACTTTTCAGTTTCAGGAACTTTTGAAAATTTCCAGCCGTAAAGCATTGGCGTGGTAGCTGATGGGACGTACCTGACACAGAGCAGAGCTTCTCTCAAAATGAATGAGCTGCATTTCGTCCTCTGAGAGGAGAAGGCGCTGTTTGGATCATGTGATGCTCAAATCTGAGTCTGTGGTTACGTACTCTGTTTTTTAATTATCTGCCAGAAATCTGCAGCACTGCTGCTGGTACCTCCTTCCTCCCCTCAGTTCTCGTCCCCTCCGCCTCCTTCGTGTCGGTGCTGCCACGTGGAGGGCAAGGCCAGGGGGCTGCTCTGCCTGGCAGTTCCCTCCAGCAAAAAAGAGAATTAGTATCACCTCCACAGGTATTTGGATGGTGCTGCTGGCACGGGGGTGACGTTAGGAGGAACTGGCCAAGGGGAAGGAATGGCAGAGGGGGGAAGGGAAAAGCCTCTTGCAGCAGAGGAACAGAGTTAGGCGTCGTTAAAGTTGATCTGCATGAGATTGAGCGGCTTAATTGGTGTCATTTTGGGAGGTTGTTTTCAGGGAAGAAGGAACCAGTGAGCCGTCCACATGAGCCACAATTTGACCCAGCTGGCCTCATCCCGGTGAGCCCAGGGTGGCCAGAGGAGCATTTCCAGCCACCTCAGCTGCCTTGTGGGGAAGGACAGAAAATCCTTCCAGTAATGCAGAGCTATAGGCTAGTTGCTGCTAACGCCACTGGACTGGGTATGAGGAATGCTCACAGCTTCCCAGTGAGTTTGCCTTTACTAAAAGCAGTTTGGTGCTAGCTCTGGTGCAGACATGACAGCTAGGAGGCAGTTAATGCCAGGACCGGGACAGTGAGGTTTGAGTTAGACATCTGCTGTCACAGGGCAATGGAAGTGGTTGCTGGCATTTTTCTGGGAAAAGCTCCCAACAGAAGAAAACTGACGTTCTTGAAATAGAATTAAGATCGCTCCCTCTTGAATTCAGCTCCTTATTTCACGCCTGACCTCACTCTTGGGCTCGCAATTACAGATCCGTCCCAGCTGGCACACCTCCTTTGTGTATCTGTGATGTTAAGCAGGACAGTATGGACAACATACAGTGACTGTGTTACAAAGCATCCAAGGCAAGCGATTTGTAAACTTGTGGTAACTTTAAAGTTAGAAACCAGTCTTCCTGGATCTAAACTCCTATCGTGCCTTACAGAATAACCATGACCAAACGTTTCAATGGGTTGCTCAGTCTTTGTGGTGGTTACAGAGATCGCTGTACTCCTTTATCTGCAGATAAGCTCCATGCTTTCTGATCCCGGTTTTCCAGCAGTTATGTTAAAAACACTCACGGTGACTTCTATAGCTTTTCTTCTAACTAAACAGCAGTGGATAACAGCAGAGGTGTTTTTGCAGGGAGCGCTGCAGTTTATTTCCTTGTCCTGGTGCTGTCTGGCCTCGTGCTCATCTTGCCTCGTCCTTGGCTTGAGTTGGTTCATTCTGGGAAGAACAAATGTACCGAAGCGTCCCCGTGGCCTTTATCAGGGAGCAGTGGATTTGGGGCTTCACCAGGCCCCTCGGTTCTCTCTTTGTAAAAGCAACAGGTTATTTTACTGACAGTCACGTTACAGATACTTCTCTGGACTCTGTGGGTTAGCCTTCAGTAGGATTTCTGTGTTAAATCTGGTCAGACCAGTAGTGCAGTTGAAAGGGAAATAGCAAACACTGAAAACCTCATTGGTTTAAGACTGTGGTAACCTCCAAAATGGACGAGGCAGTCTTAAAAACCTGGCAGTTATGCTGCCCGTGTCCCCTAGCCTAAAGAGAAGTGAAGAAAACAGACAGAACGACTTTTAGATTGCCATGGTGATAGGTGCATGCCTGTTTTGTAATGTGTATTTAGACTTAGGAGAATAAAACCTATTTGTCTTCCCTCCTCCAGAACTCCTTCTGTAGTCTTGGTGCAATTAACTTTTTCATTTGGGATCCAGATAGCACCAGCCAAGTAGACAATAAAGCAGGTTTCTTACTGGTGTTGGCTCCAAAATGTTATTTTAAAAAAATAAATCCCTGCCGTGGGGAGGGGAGCAGGAAATGTTGGCTGATGATATTATTAGTTTATTATAAAGGAGGGGTGAGTAGTACATAATCTCCTGTGACAGCTAAGACAGCTGTACAGAGCTTGTTGTATGGTTTCATGACATCCCTTCAAAATAATATTCACTATAATTCACTTGCGATTGAAAGGTGGTTTTGTTACTCATGCTTTTGCTTACCTTGCTGCTTCAGACAGCTGCAGTTCCAGCAAAATAATCATTGTGAGCACAATGCTGCTGATGATTATTGCCATCGGGGAACAAGGGGCTACCTTCCCTTTGGAGAAGACGGAGAAAATTGATTTGGCTGTTTCCCTTACTGAAAGGGGTTGGGTGGACGAGGAACCCTTCTAAACATTATGCAGTTGAATTTTTTGTGTTTAGTGTTTTTTTGTTGTTTTGAAACACGGTCATATGCCTGTGGTCAGGCTCCCCATGGTCAGATCGAAGCATCACAAAGCAACAAATCTTGTGCAATGGTCGCAGCAATGATTTGCACCTTGTTTTGGAAGAAATGTGAATCTGAGGTAGTTGCTCTTGTGTCAGGTAGTTTGCTCATCTGTCCACGGGCAGACCTTCAGGGCTTAGATACGTGTTTAGGTTAAGCGAAGCAAACTCTTATCTCCTTCTAACCAAATTTAGTTTGATCTTGGGTAAACTTTCCCAGTGAGTCTTTCATGTTGGCCAAGGCACCCCCTTTCAGACTGCTTCAAAGTATCGCAGGAACAGGGAGTGGATTTATGACTTAATGGGAATGTGATTTTCATAGATGCTAGCACGTTGTTCTTCCCTTAGCTGATTACAGAATACCAGGAAAATTAGCTGCAGGAGGTGATCGGGGCACTTCTCTGTGAAGGCAGCTGCGTGCACTACCTGCACGCTGCAATTTTGGTGTGTACCCTACATCTTGCATTAAAGGGTGAGAAGGATCTGTCTTGCCCTCTGGTGAAATCGAGTCGGGTACCTTGAAATAACAGGAAATGGTAATGGCTTAACAAAGGTGACTGAAGGCAAATTCTCACTTGAGCTGAGAAACCCAGCGTGCTTTTGGAGCTTTGTGCATGGGAATAATATGATGTTCTTCTGGGTGAGTGGCACGGAACTGGTGAGGAGTTGGTATCAGAGAAGTTAGAGGGGACCGAATAAAGGCTGGTGTGTGCGGTTTGGTTGGGGATTTTAATACCTCTTAGGAAGGCTTTTGTGGGGCTCCTCAGTCAAATTTTAGCTAGTAGCGGTTCTGTTTCACCATGGCACTTGGTGCTGTAGTGAGAGCTCTGCCTGTCAGCGTTTGCTGGATCTGAGCAGGGCACTGATTGGGGAGGTGACCGCCACCTCGTAGGGTATGGTGTGGCTGCTGTCCACTTGCGTGGTGTGGCAGA
This sequence comes from Cygnus atratus, assembly GCF_013377495.2. NCBI lineage: Eukaryota > Metazoa > Chordata > Aves > Anseriformes > Anatidae > Cygnus > Cygnus atratus. Next base: position 4,217,082 of record NC_066376.1, on the reverse strand, counting down.
GGGAAGGGTGTCAGGGTCAGGGGGTGCTAACGGTAGCCGTGAGCTTAAAAAGAAAAGGTGGTAGTTGCAGCAGAGGGAGACCATCATGCTTAACTAATTTTTCTGAATGGAACCACAGCCCCGTGTTTCAGTTCTGATTCAGATGGCGAAAAGCGTTACTCTCAATGAAGCACCTCATGAAACGTTTCTTGCTCAGCCTGCGCCATGGCACTGCTCCTAGCAGGGGTGCTTGGGGCGTGATCGCAGGAGCAGCGGCTTCCAGAAACTGCAGCATGATGGAGGAGGCAGACGTGGTGCTAGCTCGCTGGTGGCAACTCAAGTGACAGCTCTTCTGGTTACTCCCCTTTGCATAATAAACCAGAATGATGTTTAATATATATATAAGTACACATGTACGTGTATAAGCTTCTTTATTTTACTTGGCCTTTTCATGATCTTTGTCTTCTCCGTTTTGACACCGTGCTTTTCTGCAGCATAAATGCACAGCCCTGAATCCAGCTCCATTTCCTGTCTCCTTTCTAAGTCTCTTCAAGCAGCCTTTTCTTGCCCTTGTGAAACAGATTTTAGCAGGAGCCATTTGGTGTGGAGCAGCACGCAGGGTGCTCTAACAAAGAAATCAGTGAATAGCCTCCATTTCTACCGAGTCTGGCACTACCTTTTGGCAAACGCACCTCGATTCCCTTTGCATCTGTGAGTAAAAAGCACTTGGAGGAAGGGGGGGAACATTTCTGGTTTTTATGGTGTCGTGCAGGGTATGGAGTTGTCACGTTGCCTTTTTTTTCCCTAACCATTTTCCCCGAAGCCTGCATTAGGGGTGAATGTTTATGTAAAGTCTAGTGTTCCCTAGCGTTTTATTTTCAGGCCTTACGTAGATGAAATGCTTGTGGTCACTGTCACTGGTTCACCACATGAAGGAAGCCTAATAGCATGGGTGCTGTGTTGTCAGCGTGAGGAGCTTGTCCAGGAAACTTTTGAAATTCTGTCGTACTTAAAGCAAACAAACATTTCTAGCAACATTTTCTTTTTTATTACGTTGCTGTAGCAATGTGTGGCATGTGCACTCCTCCTCCTGCCCTTGGTCTCCAATGTATATATAGCGTGCGTTCAGTGAGCTCAGGCATGCAGCAGGGAGCCAGCAATCCATTTGCTTTGACTTTCTCCTGCCTGCAATCTCACAAGGCAAGAATTGTTTCCATGCAATTTCTGGAGCTTGGTGCATGCGTGTGTTCTTGGTTTTAAGAGAGATATTCTCCCTGCCTTGCAAGGATCCTGGAGAAATGGGAATCCTTTTCCCACAAGGAATTCAGATGTACTCATACACAGTTACATCATGTTTTATACAATAGGTGAGGTTTATATGGCCTGGGACTGCAGGTTGGACCTGTCTGGAGCAGGTTATCGAGGACAGCTCTGCACTTCTGCAGTCAAAGCCGGCTGCCTCCTGCCTGCAGGTGACCGAGAGCTTTTTGTGGACCGTTAATTCATTGCTCTGCAATCAGCTGGGAATTTCCAAGGTGATTAAAAGTGTTGCATCTTAGACACCTTTGGAAATAGCAGTTGTCTTCATTATGCTTTGTATGTTGAGTCTAACCGGTGCTTTCAGATTGATCTTTTTCTCATGATGGAAATGTTAAGCCGTGGTAGTAATTGCTGTGCATCTTTGATAGGAATCATGCGACATGGATCAAGTAGTCTAATTCAGCTTAAATAACTTCAAATATATACAGTAATCTTAGTGAATGCGTGCTCGGTTCTACTTGGGCTGCCTGTCTTGTCCTGCTTATCTTCTGGAGAACTGTAGTTCTCATAGGCTTAAATCCTGCACTAATGTGCCCCGGTTTCTAAATAGGACTACCTGATACAGTTTGCATTTATCCTCCTTGGTAGGAAAGAGGTTAATTAAGGGAACAATTAGAAAAGCTAATTAAAACTGCATCCAGCTTTAGAGTAATGAAAAGCAGCTCTCTGTGACATGGTTCAGAAGTGAGGCTGTCCCGAGTTCCCGTTGACACGGCTCCCCGGTGTCGGTGCGTGTAGGCTGACCTGGGGCAGTGTCTCGGGCTGCACCGAGGCTGTCCCTGCTGGTATTTCTGCGGTTGTTGTAACAGGGACTCGAACAATAACGCTAATCCCAGGCACCTTCTTTCCCCTGAGGGAGGGGAGGAGTTGTGCAGGAATCTGTGCTCTGCGTTTCACATCGCATTTCCATTTCTTGCGTCCCAGGTTTTTACAGCACTGAAAGCATGCAGGCACTTCGGACCAGCTGCCCCCACACTGGCTGTGCTGGCAGCAGGAGCTAGCACAGCCCAGGCTGCAGAAGCCGCCTGAAACCATGCCCACCCTCACATATATCCACTCTCTGCTTTTTGTGGGACTGGTTCTTACAAAAGGGCCACGTACGTGCTGGCTAGCAAGATGTTAAAGCTAGCTGCGCAGCCTGGGTTCTGCTCCAGTGGGCCGGGAGGGCTGTCTTTCTAAAAACGAAATCCCAGCAGCCAACAAATTGTTTGCCTGCGGAGCCAGCCCAGCCCAGCCTCCTGGTTTCTCTCCCTCGTTCCAGTGCGGGTAAATCACGTGGCTGAACCCGATAGCTCCGGGGAGGGCTCCCAAGGAGACGCTGTGCGAGACGGGCCTCTTCGGCACACGTCTGCTGGGTCGGCTTAGACTTCATAGTTAGCTTGATTTAGGATTTCGGAAAACCAAAAGTTAGCTTTGTGAAGATTGCCCGTGCTCCTGGGCTGGTGGCACTGGCCTGGGTGCAGTTATCTAACGTTACAGCATCAGGAAGTAAAATAGAGTTGAGGAGCTGGATGCATGACCTGGAGGCAGTGACGGGAGGAGATGCTGGCCTCGTGTTACTCGGCTCCTCTGAAGAGCAAAACGTGGTGGCGGTGGGACAGGGCTCCTTGCTGCTGTGCACCGCGGTGCGGCGCTGGCCTCGGCCGTGCTGCGGAGCTGCCGCAGGGCAGCCGGCCCTGTTGGGATTGCACTGAGTGCTGTTAAACGAGGGCTGGACTGTCCCGGGCTCGGTTAGAAGGGCTAGGTAAACATGGCCAGGCTGCATGGCCAGCAAGTGGTGTTCTTATTTAATGCATTAATGAGCACGGGACCTCTGAAGGGAATGAAATGCAGGGCAAGCTCCTGCTGTACGTAGCAGCGCCACTGCGATTCCATGCTGCCGGATGCTGAGCCAGCTCCCTCGAGATGAGATGGGAGATGAGGAGGAGCTTCCCGTGCCAGAATGATAATTTTGCTCTTTTCACAGCAGGTTTCTGAACGTTACCTTACAGCAGAACTAGATTGTGAGGCACCAAGAGCAGGAAAGTATGTTTTTAGAGCAGCAATAAAATGTTTCCCTGTATTTCTCTCGATAGCAGAGGTGAGATGAGGCAGTCACAAACACTGACTTACTTGCCTGCCACCTGGCTCTGTTACCTGCAGGATTCAATAATGCCCTGGTTAAAGGGATTGTGTTCAGCCGTGCTCGTGGTGCTAGAACAACACCGCCCACGTCCCTTCATTTCCTTCTATAGGCGAGGTGCTGGAAGCCAGCACAATCGCTGCGCTCTGCTGGCCTTTCCCACGGTGAAACCTGGTTTTTATTTCCTGCTTCTTTAACCTTAGTATCAGTGAAATGATCCCTGGAAAGCTTGTATTGATTGCACATTATTGTCTAATTAAAGTGCAATAAGTAGAACTGCAGAACACTCGCTTTTACAGCCCCGTGCCTACTGTAGACACTATAAATTAGAAAGCTTTCTGTTCAAATACGGAAAATGTCAGTGCTTATTTCCTTTTGAATTTCACAGCATCTCTTGAAGGCTACACATGTAGATGTGTGATTGTTTTCTTTTTCTAAGTAACAATTGGAAAGAAATGTTTTTATAAAAGAAATGAAACCCTGTAGACTTGTAGGGGCCCTGTTCTGACCCTCTTAGCTATAATCTACGCTGTCTAAAAGAGGCACTTGTAAATAAATGTGTTTTTTTTTAATAGGAAACCTGCTAGATGATCTTTTAGCATCATGTGCAGAGATATAAATGGGTATTAGTTTTACAGCGTGTAGAGGCCGGTCTCTGAATGGTGCTGTCTGGTCTTACCTGGAGGCTGTTTGGGCTGTCTGGTCTTCATGGCTTTTTTGTGCAGTGTTACTCGTGGTCTGATACTTTCTAGTAACTCGTACCTTCCTGAGTTATGTGCAAGGAGCTAATAAAAGATAAATTCTAGACCTTGATAAAGCAGGAACCCAACAGTTTGTCTTTGTAGTTCTACGTCATGCTTAGTCATTGATGGAATACATGGCCTTGGGGAAATCATTTAGCCTACCCAAGCCTTCAGCTTGCATCTGAAATCCCTGTGATGTATATGCAGTGATTTGTGAATGATGAACAATTCCTGCCCAGGACTCTGGGCAGAAGGACGCTATAGCGCGTGGTGGATTTTTGTGCTATGAATGTGTTAATGATTCAGTAGTGGCGTATAAAAACGTTTAAACTATTTAGCATCATGTGTGACAGTGACTTTCCCTTTCTTTCCCGTACAGGTGTACTTTTCGATTCCCTAGCACGGTTATAAAGATCCAGTTCACATCTTTATACCATAAAGAGGAAGTAAAAGAAGAAGCCTCATCGCCTCCCCTTCGGCCACTTTACCCTCAAATATCGCCTCTGAAGATCCACATCCCGGAGCCGGATCTCCGGAGCGTGGTCAGTCCCCTCCCGTCCCCCACAGGCACTATCAGGTAAGATGTTACCCATCCCCAGTCATCCTCCTGAAGTTCTTCTCATCTTTCTGTGCGCGTTCTGGAAACTCCATCTCTGTTCTGACACTGGCCTTTATCAGCCTTGTGTTCTTTATCTGCTATACTTGATGCGTGAAATGTCCTATTAAAAATAACTTATTAAATATCTGATGTTCAGAATGATGGAAGACGGTTAAAATTTTGTTGCCTAAATGCAGGGCTCAGGGGTTTTGTTTAAGAGCTCAAAGGGCAGGGGCTGGCCTCAAGTGTAGTTTCACAGCGTGGAGCTGTTTATCTTTGGCAGAGGAATTAGAGAGATCTATCAAGAACCACCTATATACGCGGAGAAAAGAAAGCAGGCAAATATTGTTAGGACTGCCTATTTTATTTTTATCTCAATAACATTCTGTTGTTGCTGGGTGGTGCCGGTGTTATCTGGAGCTAGGGACGAGGGTGGCCATTGGCATGTGGTTTCCTGGGAATAGAAGGAAACGGGGAGGATGCTGACCGTGTACCGAGGGGCTGTAGCGATTTGAATGGACGTCTGTGCGAGTATCCTGTTTTGTAAGCTATCCGATTCAAGAATGTGCAGTAGACATAAGCTGAACATCAAGTTACTGTCTTGACTGCTTTCCCTCCTTCTTTCTCAGCAAAGGGTTGATGTTACAGCTTTGTAGTGATCTCTTTTAACATTAAAGTTGACATAGATTTGTAAAACGTTGTAATAAACATATTCTGTCAGTTAGTGCTAATTCGGTGAGTAGTATTCAAATCGACATGGCTGAGAATGACTTCAGGGTCACAATGAAGCCCGTTTGGTTTTGCATAGGGCTGGAGGCCCTTGCTTGTTTGGGTTTTTCCCCCCTCTTGCAGAGCTGCACAGATGTGCAGTGCAGATATGCTAGAAAGAGGGGGCTGGAGGTAGCTGTGGTTTCAGCCCTCTGTTCAGGCACTGCTTTTAGTTTATATTTAACCTTCTCTTTTTAGATGAAGCTTGTTGCTGGGAGGGGAGGGGGATGGTTTCTTTGCCAACATATGGTATTTAGTTTCCATTCAGTCATCCTGCGCAGAGCAGCGCAGTGTGGTTTATGTTACTAACGGAGGCTGTATCTTTTGACTCTGGCATATGCCTGCAACTGATATTTGACTCCCCAAGAATGTTTCTTTTGCATAAGGAGAAAGTGGAAATAGTGGTGTTGAATTGTGCTCGGCCCCTAACGGGGTGTTTACTAAAGATGATTAATGAGTGCATCCGTTTGTCTCGAGCAGAAGCGAACCCAGCAGAGTCTTCAGAAAACCTCAAAAGACATCTGAGGTTTCACTTGCCAAATCCCTTTCGTTTCTGAGTTCCTCTTCCAGAGGAGGGGCTGACACGTTTGTAAACATCCCTGCTCAGCCCCTTCAACCTCCCTCTCTGCCTCTGCGGGGTCTTGCAGCTCTCGCATCCTGCGGGGCCGTGACACGGTCTGGGTGTTTTCCTTCTGAGAAGGGGATTGTTGCTCTTCGGGAGCGTGTCGATGTGCACTCTGGCTCTCTGTCTCGGTGTCTTTCTATCAGCACACGAGGCTGGCACGGTGTCCTCAGCCACTTCCCCAGGGCAGAGCTGCAGGGGGCTGGGGCTGGGACCCTCACCCCGTTCCCCGGCTGTCTCAGGAGGCATTTTCGCAGGCTCTGCTCTCGTCGTCCTCCTCCTCCTCCCTCTCCCCCTTTCCAGTATTTACTTTCCTAATTTGGTTCGTTTGCCTCGCTCCTCCCTGATTGGCCCATGGAAAATTAGTGCACTTTGGAAATCCTTGGCCGGGTGAAATTTCCTTTTTGGAAAGCGGCTCCCGGCCTCCTCTTCCTGCCTCCACCCCGCAGCAGGCCGCAGGCCGGGGCCTTACCTGCGCTCCCTGCACCCGGACACCCCTTGGTCCCAGAACCAGCCCTGCCCTCCTGCCCCCAGCCCTGCTCTGCCTCCCCGTTCACATTGCAGCTTGCTTCCCTGCAGGTTCCCCCCCCCCCCGCAAGCTGCTGGGTTTCTTTCCAGCCTATTTATTTTCCCTCCACGAAGTGCACCGCCTAGAGAAGGAATGAGCTTTAGTTAAACAAAAGCAAACCTGCCACCCTCAGCAGCTTTGCAAAGCAAGATCCCTGCTTACTCCCAGGGAGCAGTGTTTCCACTGTTTTCTTAGTTAGGTGTTTTATCTCCAGGAGGGGCTGTTTTGCAGATGTTTTCAATGCTGTTGTACAGCTTTAAGGGAAAATGTTGGCCAGCAGCATGCTTTGTGAGGCTTACACACAGGCAATAACTTATTTCTTCCTGCTTTGAGTTCAAAAATCCTTTAAAAAAAAATCAGACTTCCACATTCTGAAACGAAAAGGCCACTGTGGTTGCAAGAAACTAGTAAAAGCTGCCTGTCCATATTGCACGTCATAAGAAAGGGCAGAGTAGCACCTGGATTCAAGCACAAATCTCTTTTCAGTAGACTCAAGGCACGGAAAAGCTGTCTGAAAGCCACATGTAGTTTGGCTAAATTCAGCTCTGCCCATTGGGAGACATCTGATGTTCACAATCGATTTCAGGAGTTACGGGACTGGCTTTCAGTATGTGGCTTTAAGGTTCTGCAGTTGCATCTGGAGCATCCTCGTTTGGTGACACTCTTACTGATGACTTAAGTTCCTCACCTGTGTTACAAACCCCCTTAACTTTGCCAGGTTTTGCTGTAAATCCATAATACCTACATGGATGTGTCTCCATGTGTGTTGTAATCCAGTCTTCAGAGTGGCTTGTGCTTGGATTACGAACAGATCCACAGAGACAAGGTATGATGCTGGAGCTTTTTCCTGGTCTTGAAGTAATGCTGAGTTTAAGTTCAGATTTACAGTGTTTAGTTGCCTTTTTTTTTTAATCTTCCAGTTGGTGTTAGTGACCCTGTAGTGGCAGCTTAACTCTGAAGCTGAGCTTACACTCTGAAGCAGCAGCATCTCTCTGAAGTACTGCCCTTCAGGGTTATTGGTTTGGTTTTTGGGGGTATTTCTGAAAACTAATTTCTCTGTATGTGCTTCCCTATTCTAAATAGTAGTAATGTTCACACTAAAAATAAATAAACGCTACAATAAAGAAATTCAGAATGCTGCAGTGTGGAGGTCAGTATCAGTATTCGCGTTTTCCAGCAGTTACTTCTGGCTTATCTCTGCCCCAGAATGACTGTGGGCTTGAGCACTGTCTTGGACTTTTTCGCTGAAAGGGGATGGGAATGTAGCTCACAGATGCGGTCTTTATCAGTAAATAAAAATAAAAAATCTTTGACATGTAGGAGGAAGAGCCCTTAGAGCCCTGTGAGAACTTCTTGGGAAGCATCTGGTGAGGTTCAGTGCTAATAGTTAAACTGGTCCACATTTGTGTGGGGGCCTAAACTTACATTTTAGAGAATTTTTAGCACTCAATGTGCCTGCCCATGTTCAGTCATTGCTAGAATAGTCAATACCTAGTTTGCAGTGAAATTAATGAGATGAATAAATGAAAGATCAGCTGACATCCTTCTTCACTCTTGTTTTATAGTTTTGATTAGCAAAACAGAAGACGTGAGCTGAACTGTTATAGTTCCAGAAGCTATAAATTTTTCAACCTTATTTGCTTCCCTGCCCCCCTACACACACACTCCCTTTATTTTCACAAGGCAAAATGAGCTCAGTAACATGCTGCATGCCCTGATTGTGGGTTATTCAGAGGCCTGCATTTCAGGAACTGCAGTTATGTTGGTTAAGTCACCAATGGGTTTTGTGGCCTTTAACAGGTCATTTAAATTCATTGGCTGTTTTTTATGCATGTAGAGCATAATAACTACTTTCCAAGACTGTGTAGTAGATAAATTATGGATTGGGCTTTTATTCTGTAAAGAATCATGGAAGTGTAAGTTGGCAGGGGGTGGTGTGTATGTATATATTCTTACGAGCCATGGTATATTAGATGTGTAAGTGCTGGATATGCTTTGCTTCAGATTTGGCTTGCTAACGAGGGAGTGCTTTTTTCTAGGATCTAGGACAGCCATACAACACCGTTTCAGAACTCTTGGGTCTTAATATGAACTTGCATGTTTCTAAAGGTATGCAGTGGGAGGTTGAGTGAACCCTGACTTCAGTGGTTGCATGCACTCAGTGGGACAGGATGCATAAATATTGCATGTTCCAATTCATTCAGGCTTTCCTTCTTCCTATAGCATGATTAGCCACTTAACTGAAAAGCCAGTGAAGAGCTCGAAGGCAGGATTTTTGCAGGCTCTTTTGCATTGTCTCGGTTATCCATTACTTCCTGCATTCGGGCAGAATATATAGCCCTGGTAACTCCCACAATTGGACAGAATGGTGATTGTTCTTAATCGCCCTTGTCTCCAAACCCCAAGCCAAGCAGTGTGATGCATATACATCACATAAGAAATGCAGCGATCTACACCAGGCTCGGGGGTTCCTACGCTTGTTTATGTCAGATAATGGGCCATGTGCTAGTGGAGATGCGCCAAGCCATGTGCTGGAGGAAAGGTTGCAGATGTCACCAGCTACACGAGCACTTCCTCTTCCCTTCACTTCCCCTGATCAGCGCTGGTGTAAAACGCTCACTGAATCCACAGTCAGAGTGAGCTCACTTCCTTTCTAAGAGGGGAACCGCTGGAGCGGAGACAAGTAAAAACAATTTGAACTTTTGTGGATAGCTAACTTTCTCTCGCTGTGGCTTGTTCAACAGCTTTGTGTTTTTTTTCAGCATTAAGCAGGCAGAGTAGCTCTCATATTTCCCTTTTCACATCAAAATCCAGCGTGGTTTGGCAATCTCACCACTTGTGATTGTTTCTGAAACCTGTCTGAAACGTGCAACGTGCAAGGGCTTGCCTTTCTTTGAGTTATGTTTTTGGGGCTAGGCTGGGGAAGGAGACAGTGGCGGAGGATTCGCACCCATTACTTCTGATTGGTGTATCGTGGAAATGCTTGTTTCGCAAGCTGAAGTGCTGTACTTTGACCTGGTTCTTGCTTATTATTGCACACGGAGAGAGAAAAAAAAGTCCCTATATCTTTTGGTATCCCATGTGTAGGCACTTGAAACGGAGTATAGGAGTAGTCTGAGATTTGTGGCATTTCTCTAGCATAGTCCTTGTGTGCAGGGAAACACACCTCCAATTAGAAAAGATCCTGTTAAGAAATGAGGATTCTCCCTTTGTACTGAGTTGGGGCTTAAAAAAAAAAAAAAAAAAAAAAAAAAAAAGCCTGCTCAGACAGGAATCTTTGTATTGGCAGTGTTGCCAAGGTGGTTTCTTATCACTGCTCTGTCTTTGTACCTGCCTCAGAAATGTGCGTTTAGGCATTTTTCAAAGGCACTGCTCATGTGAGTACCATATCCCAAACCACAAGAGGTTTTTTTTTAATGCTCTTTAGCGATGCGGGTTCCAAGTCAGGTGGACAATTTTATGTGGAGTCCCGGGTAATCTTTCCTCTTTGCCATTAGGGAGGGAAAGTGCTTTATCCATACACCTGGCTTAAATTAAGCTTCCATAGCTTGAGCCCTACAGATATCTTTCTTGCAGAAAAGAATGGAATTAAGTAACAGCAGTTTTCCTGCATTCCCCTACTGCCTGTCCTTCTGGGGAAATTGGCACTGGAATTTGGGAGTGTTTCTGTTCCCAGCTTGCTCACAGACTTATAATATAACCATAAATAAATCATTTAAGCACTTGTTGCTCCCCCGCCCTAAGTCTGTAAAATGTGGTTAGATTGAGAGAGTCTGGAGATCTTTACATAAGAACCACTGCGTGTGTTCAGGCAACGGATCCATCTAGCCTGGTATTCTGCCTCAGACAAGTATCTTTAGGGTAATTTAAGAACACAGAAAATATTACACAGTAATGCTAACTGGTGTTCAGTCTGCCTCCACCATTTTCATGGTTCAAGGACTGCCTTGGAGCAGTGACTTCTTGACTTTGTGTCTCATAAAGCCCCTGATGATTCCCTGTCTTCCTCCTTTTCCCACAAACTTTTATAATGGTCTTTTGTGTTCACATAAACTTAACGTCAGCCCTGTCTTACAGCATGTTGTTCCACGGTTTGACTACAAACATAGAAGGACTTCCTCTTCGTTTGGACCCGCTGTTAGTTTCATTTCATGTTCACCAGCACTTCACTTAGAAGAAGCTGGGAGTTGTACGCCTTCTGTTGGCTCTGTTTTTGTAAACTGTCTTCTTGCACCTCAGCTTTCTGTCTTCAACTATTTGTCTTCTGTATGGAATCCATTCCCTGTCTCTGATCATCCCAGTTACCCCAGTCAGTACCTTCTCTGATCCTGCTGTGGTGTGATGTTTTTGTTTTGTTTTGTTTTTTAATGAGATGAGACAGAACAACATCCAGCATCCTGTGTGTGGATGCACCATGCGCACAGTGGTACATCCTATTTTTGCACTCTGATTCTTTAGTTAAAACAAACTGATTTGGAGCATTCCAGCAGAAATGCAGTAAGTTGCACATCTTCACCAATAGTTGGTATTTAAAGTCTTTTTAGTTGTTAAAGAGTGCTGTGAACTTACAAGGCTGGATTCTTGTTGGCAGGAGTCAAAAGTGAATCATGATGCTACAAGATCTGTTACGTTCTTAATAGCCAGAAGTAAGCCCTGTGTTTATGCCATTCTGCCTGTTACACGGGCGAGTGTGTTGCAGATAGTGCTTTCAGCCCTCATCTTCTTGGCCTTACAACCAAAGAAGGGTTAAGTATTAAATGGAAAACACGCTGCAAAGGGCTGTTGTGATTCAGCACGTGGTCACAGTCTGGTTCTAAAGCTGGGTCTCGGCGTGATGTTTGAGGAACTGTGTCTCAGTGGCTGCCTGCAGTAAGTGTTTCAAGTCGAGATGCTGAATCCTCAGTGGATATTGAAAATCTCTGGAACATGAGGCGTTAACCGTGGTGTCAAGGGGTTAAGGCTGTGGGCAACTGCAGCTGGTTTGGTTACGTGCTGTGTGTCGTTCAATGGCATAAAATGCATGCTTCCTCTCCACAGAGTGCCCTCTTCCAAACAGACAAGTTTAATGCAAATTAGCTTAGATTGCTTGTAAGCTAAGGAGTGTTCTCATGGACGGTAAGCATGGATCACAGCAGTTCGTTCAGGTGGCTGAGGGCTGGGTGAAATTGCATACCTAGCCGTAGCTTTGCTCAGTAAATGTTTATAGCCTTAAAATGGATCACATTATCTCTTCAAGCATTGAGGGGATGTCAATATCCAGCAAGTTGTAGTCACTATCCCCACATTTGATTGTGTATTATAGCACAAACAGGTGTTTGGAGGAAAAAGTCTTTGTTTCTTAATATTTCTTAATAAGGGGGGGAGTGCATGCACCGTCCCTGGCCAGCCCCTGCTCTGGGTGGTGAGGAGAATTCCAGGAACTCCAGGAAACTGATGTCACTGCATTGTGTTTGCTTGTTTTCTTTAAACTCCACTAATGTTTAATTTTAACTTAACCCTCGGGAGGGTATTTTTAGTAAAACCGTTTCTTCACTCCTTCTGTCCTGCGTTTGGGGGGGAACAGATTGTGTCACCTTGTTTTTTCCCCTAGTCAGCTCTCTCTCCCTTCCTCTTAAGAGCTCTCCGATGATTGACGGAGAGCTTGAACACTCAGCAGCGTGTTACCCTGTCTTTTTGCTTGGAGTGGCTAAAAGATCGTGTTGTTTGTTCTGTACCCGTGTCTCTTGACCTGATGATTGATCCAGGCTGAAAGGAGGCAGGTCCACCTGAATGGAAGTGCAGCATTCTGGTGAAAGTCCAGTACTTCTCCCAAATCTTCAGATACGGCTCTGGCTGTCCCAAGGGACAGCTGCTTCCTTAGGGGACTATCAGGCTCTTCAGCCAGCTATCTGCTGGGAGAGATGGGCTTTTCAAAGAGTTAACAGCTCTTTAGGTTGGAGGGGCTTTGTCAGCACTCTTAATAGAATCACAGCCCTGCAAGGGGAGGGGTTTTGGTTGTTTGTTTATGTATTTATTTATTCAAAGCAAGAAGTTATACTTAAAGCTCATGATCAGCTCCAACAGTTCAAATGTGAACAGTAAAAATGGGGCTACTTCATCTTCCTTCTTGAAGAATTAAATCAATTCCTGTGTCTGAACTGCATGGGACGATTTTTGAAGCCATAATAGTTTAAAATAAAAGAGTGGAGGTGAGGAGGATAGAAATATAGCTCTGAAGTGTGTTTTTTTTTTTTTTTACTGGAAAACTGCTGTTTTCAATATCCGTGACCTAAGTTTTGGGTGCTGTTTATATAGATTGTTTTTCATGTATTTCTGTAAATGAAGAATCAGCAAACTGTTTCATGCTATTCCATTCCTAGTCTGTGTGTTACAATAATTGCTTACGTGCCAAATTCTAAGATGAAAAGAATTGCCATGTTTTTGATTTGTCATTGTTTCATGTATGAAAATTAATTTGTAATTATCTACACGTTAGAAGAAGTGTGTATAGGGAAAAGCTGTTGAAAAATGACAGCAAAATAATCAAATTCACACCAGCTCTGCATGTGAATACTAAGACATCAAGAGTGTCTTCTGTGGTGTGGTGTTACCGCTTCCAAAGTGGGCTCAAAGCGTGGAATAACAAACTTGGATTAATTTTTCTGCACAAACAGGTCTTTTTGAAAGACTAGGTAAGAAACGCCTTTTTCTCTTGCAAAGACGGATTTATGTATGGGCTCACTGACACTATTTACCTTACACCTCCTGAAAGCTTCACCTCCTGCCATGCTTCTGAACAGCAGCACCCACTAACACAAAGGACCATCAGCGGGTGCTGGAAACGTTACCAAGCCCTGTGCAGTGGTTTGTATGGCTCACCCCATATGCCAGACGGGTGAGCTCGGGTTTCCTATTGCAGGGGTTTGTTGTGGCTGGATTATTTTTGTTGCCTTATTTGTCACCCAGCCTCCCCCTTCGATCCTGTAATTCCCTTTTAAAAGAAGACAGTCTTGGTTGGTGTGGGCTCAGCACCGCAGCCATTTGCAGAGGTGTCACAGTGGCAGGAGATGCTGCACTTCTCAGTTTACGGGGTGGACTGCTAGGAAACGGTCATTCTTTACCCTGTCACATTGCTTGTGCACAGGAGGTGTTACCCACTGAGCAAACAAGGGTTGTCTCACCGTTTCCTCTCTGTCTGCATGTCTGTGTGTGGGGAAGGCTGTTTGGCCAGCCACCTTAGTGAGGAAGGGACCATGTTTTGTGTTTCCCGTGCAGCACTTAGCACAGTGTGGGTATCACTGCCTTTATTTGTGTCAGCGTTAGCACTGCTGTTGGGCATTTTTCTGGTAAGAGGATTGTTTATGCCAGTTCTACTGAATGCCGGTTCCAGCTGTGGGCTTCATTTTGCATCTTGTCATACAATTTGAACCGCTTGTTTTGCTACGTTAATCTTCTGTGTGTTGTTTTGCTTTCTTGCTCGTTGTTTCTCAGCTCTTATGCAGAAGACGTATGTAATCCCGGGATTTGGCTATATGTCGTGCCACTCTGGCTTTGCACCCCTCCCTGCAGAATGGAGGAGAGATGGAAGAGGGGAACTTCAGGTCTTAAATTTCCCAGCCTCATCCTTCTCCTCCTGTCCTTTGTACCCTGCCAATCAAGGATGTGTGATCCCTAGACAAGTCTTTCTGATTAGTTCTCATCTTGTAGCACTCACTTCTGTGTGCCTAAGTGGTGCTGCAAATTACAACGACCTTTTATTTGTTTGTAGGTTTTCATCAGCTTTAGCGTGGTTTTCCTGTGCCGTAGTTGTTCCTGTAATGCCATCTCGTGGTCGTCCCAGGACTCAAATGTCTCTTCCCCATGCTAGCCAAAGCTGATGAAATGAGCTGCCTTCTGTAGCAGTGATTGCAGCTCCCTTTTGTTAGCTGCATTTGTGTGCTTGGTGAAACAAGACGATACCTGTCTCTAGCTATGTAGTTAGTTATTCATCCCAATTTCAGTGTGTATTTGTCTAAGTCCCATGTATAGAGAAGCTGCTCAATGCTTTGAGACTGTTTTCTTGTGGTCATGGGAAGGGGGAGGTGGTGTCAGGATTTGTATGCTCTGATTGTTTCTGATTATTTGTATTTATTTCCCATCTTTCCATGCTTTGGATAAGCCACAAAGGCAAAAATAAATTCAGGGCATATACACTTCTCAGCAACTTGGGAGCTTTCCTGTACCTTAGGAAGTAAGAACCATGTGTCTTGTTAATAAATAAGGTAATATTTTTTTTTTCCTTTTTGCCTTTCCAGTGTTCCCAACTCTTGCCCAGCCAGTCCACGTGGTGCTGGATCCTCAGGATATCGTTTTGTTCACAACATTACCTCGGATCTGCAGCTGGCAGCAGAGTATGCTGCAAAAGCAGCATCAGAACAGCAGGCAGATGCATCTGGCGGGGACAGCCCAAAGGTTCAGAGAAACATTACTTACCCAACAGTGCTCATTGGGAGGCTTATTAAGACCTGGCAGTTTATTGCCAGTGCTGAATGCAGTTAAATGAGTCTAAGAATACCCTGGCCATAAGGGCGCTGTGTGCAATATCCTCCAGGGTTTTAAGACCATGCCTTCAAACCAGCGTCTTGTTTGTGGTAGATGATGAATCTGCTTGCTTAGCTGCCCAAAATGTATTCAAGTCATTCACTAACAGGGTTAAGCGAGAATAATTTGTCTTGCTTGTTTGATAAATCAAGAACCCATAAAGAAACAGAGCATTAGAATTTAGTCTTGTTTTCTCCTTTTAATTAATGGTATTTTGCAAAACGCAGTTGAGGAAAAGGGAAACAGGAAGAAACTAGATCCTTGTCATGAGAAATCTGTAGTCAGACTTTAAAACAAACACAAACACCTGTCAAGCAAGCGTTAAATGAGGAGAGTTGCAATGAAATTTAGATTAAAAAATAACTGAGTTACTATGATAAAACTTAATTTTGGTGAGCTGATCTTCAGATGAAAGTTAAAGGTCTAGATTCAAAACCACCTGATTTGAGATTGGGTGGAGAAGCACAACACTAGACGACTTCTTTTTGTGGGTTGAATTCTCCCTTGAGACAAGAAGCGCTGTTCTTGATGGAATAGTATGAAGGGCTGGGAATATGAGATCTGTAAAACAAATTGAAGTTCCTAGAATGAAACGAGTCTTGCTGGAGACTGAAGGGACAGGATCAAGTTTCATGTTGGGCTTGTGGCTGGAAGAGAGCTGGTAGCATGCTTGCATGAAACTTTCTAACAAGTTTTAGTTGTAATTGGGCAGAATTCAAGGTTTTAGTTTCATGAACCCTGAAAGCACTGAATGTGCTCTATACCCTGTAACTCTTTGCTTCCAATTGCTTGTCCTTGTTCTATCCCTTGTGCTGATATAAGCACATGTGGCAAATTCAGTGGAGAATGGAAGCAGATTAAAGTTAGCATTTTTGTCTGTGTTTGATGGTGGGGATGTTAGGGGGGAGAAGATAATTTAATCTGTTTTAAATTCTGTTTGTGCACAAATGCTTGTGCTAAACTGGGAGGTGGCAGTGCAAAGCAGGAGTGAAAGGGAAGAGGAGGGCTTTTTTAACTTGAGTTGTTGGTGAACTTTAGCGTAGGAAGTAACTAAACTTTTGTGTTGTTTTGTTTTTTTTTTTTCCTTAGGATGAGTCCAAGCCACCCTACTCTTATGCTCAGCTAATTGTGCAGGCTATCTCTTCAGCACAGGACAGGCAATTAACACTAAGTGGGATCTATGCCCACATTACCAAGCATTATCCATATTATAGAACTGCTGACAAAGGCTGGCAGGTAAGTTTTTGATATGACAAGCTTTTAAACTACTTTGACAGGTCTTATCTACTTTATAATACATTTATTAAAAATTTGGAGCACTGAGAATAGAGCTGCTTTGACTATTCCCAGAATTAATTTGTTTAAGCTAACTAGTTTGTTTGTGGGTGATTAGTTTTTTGAAATACTTTATAGGGCAATGTAGTGTTGGGCAGTTTTCTGAAACTCTTCTAATTCCATAGTCATCTGTCTTTCATATTTGTTTATTTTTTATTTTTCCACATCCTTCCTATGGATAACTCCCCTTCCCAGATACTTGCCTGAATTTTGCATAATCCTGCACATTGTCTTTCTTTGGAGTAGTCTGTCCAAGCAGATGTCGAACCTAAAACTGAAATTGTATTTTGAAATCCTAATATTGCCTTTAATCATCACAGGTGTATTCTTTTCCCAGTTTATCTACTGCATTGTCTAAGTCAGTTTCCAAGTTTTGAATCTCAGAATGGGAACTTGAGGAAACTTGAATCTGTGCCTTCCATGTGGTATTAAAGGAAATCTGACCAGCTTCACTGGAGGGTTTGGATGTAGCTAACACATGCTAAATCAGACTAAAGTGATCACTTGAGGGCTGTTTTCAAAGTCTCAGAAATTTCAGCTCCACCTGCTTTCAGACTTTTTCTTGGCATCACACCTCTGAAATGGGTGTTGTCATTTGAATATAATACACCAATGCAGCTGAAGAGTTCCTTGCAACTGCTGATTTCATTGTGTACAACTGGTAGGAGCAGTATGGCTTGGTGCACTTTGAGTACAATTGGAATAAATACATTCTGCCTCCCTGGCTTTTCCCTGCAGTTCTAATTAACTGTGGAATTCATTTCCTGCCTTAACCTGCTCAGCAGAGTTGTGCTTTGTGAACCAGTTGCTGCATCCTGCTTCAAAGATAGCTGCGTTTCAGTGGAGGGTGAAGTTGCCTTTTTTATTTTCCCTAACACAGTATATAGGCTTTACTTCTGAAGAGCTTGTTTAAGGCTGCTACAAAAGCTCTTCTTTTGTTTTGAAAGTGGAAGAGGAATGAGTTGGTGCATACCTGGGCTTGCTGAGCCTTTCCCCTGGCCCAGCAGACAGTGCTGCGCCCAGTCAGAGGTGGGCTTTTTCAGTGGAGAAGCTAATTAGTCTTGTCAACATCTGGAGAGCCTTACGGTGCTAGACTAGTGCCACATAAATAATGGATTCTTCTCGGAGCTAGATGTTTGAGGGCATGTTGGCTGGCTTGCATTATGATTACCACGAGATGCAGTGTCCTTTAGGGCATGTTTGGGCACCCCAGTGATCGTTTGCAGGTAAGCAGTTAGCACAGGCTCAGACAGCTTTTTCCGCTTGCCTAGAACAAAGCCTGTCTTGAGAGAGTTCTGATGTGGTTTGCATTGCTTTTCCCCTGCCTCAGAAAAAGCTCTGCTTTCATTCTTTTCCATAGAAAAGCTACCGTATTCCAGGACTCCAGGTGTATTTAAGTGATTGTACAGTACCAAGCAAACACATCTTTCTGCATGGTTAGTAGAAGCTCTGTCTCACTAATTTCACCAGATTTTCTCATGCACTTCTCCTGTGACTTTGGAGCTCTGTGAGCTGAGTGACTTGTTTCTGTCTTCAACACCGATTCTGGCAGTATGGATTTTATTTTTCCAAGCTGTGCAGCGAAACCCGTCCGTCTTTGTTACAAGTTTCCTCATGGCAAAATAATCATCTTGTTCCTCTGCTTCCTGCAGAATTCCATTCGGCACAACCTCTCCTTGAACCGTTACTTTATTAAAGTCCCACGCTCCCAGGAGGAGCCTGGAAAGGGCTCCTTTTGGCGAATTGACCCTGCCTCTGAAGCCAAGCTAGTAGAGCAAGCATTTAGAAAACGAAGGCAAAGAGGAGTGTCCTGCTTCCGAACACCTTTTGGGCCTCTCTCCTCCAGGTAACTTCACCTTTCTCTAATCTTTGTGCCAAACTCCTTACAAAGAAAACAAACAAAAACTTCATCTGAAGTACAGTGAGCATGCTTCTGTTTATAGTTTTTGAGTGGTTATATAGGTTAGGTAGTCCCAAGGCATAATCGGAAAATTGTTCTGACTTCTTAAGTGTTTACAAAAAAAAAAAAAAAAAAAGCCAGAGCCAAACTAAAAATGCATCAAATACCATATCTGTTTTGGCATCATTTCAAAGAAATTCAAAACGTTTATCAGTGAAGTAAATGTTTTCAGATGCCAGCCTTTCATTTCAGGAAAGCTGTGTTTATATGTGGATTAGATCACAGTGGGAATACTTTTTGTGTTATTTAAAGCACCCTCCTATAGGGAACATCACATTGATCATCAGCACGAGCAGCGAAACAGTGAGGGGTGGCGTTCTGTATTAACTGCTGCAGTCAGCAGTGCATCTGCAAAGAGGAGCTGCATGCAGTGACAGCCTTCTGAGCCCTGTAGCTGTGGGACCAGGACTTGCCATATAACCCTAGCTGGAGCGGTTTCATGTAGCATTCCTCCCACACCTCACTTCCTTTCTGTCTTTTAAAATGGGGGAAAAGCAGTAGGAGAGATTTTTTTTTGGCTGATCAGCTTCTCTATGTTTGTCATTAAAGAACTGTTGGATTCCTTATGCATTCAGTGGCCATGTGGGACCAGAGGTGGTAACCAAGTGGTTGGGTGAGGGAGGCAACAGGGAGAAGGGGTAGCAACTGCTTTGCAAGCATATGTGAGGGCAGACACTTGCATCTACACTGTGTCTTTCTTCCTCAAACACTGACAAACATCCTTTGAGAATGCCCTGAAATTATAAAAACTGATCTGAGCATGAGGCACTTTTAGCATCTCCATCAGCCGTGTGAGTCTTAAAATGAAATGCTAACCATGCTCTGAAGGGTCCAGTTTCCTTCAGCAGGGAATAATGTGACCGTATGTGGTGCTAGAGGGTTTTGGGGATCACCGTGTACTCTTCCCAGCAAGACTACAGTGGGTAACGTGGAAGAATGGCTCTGCTCCTCCCTAGAGGATCCTCTGCTGAAGATAATGCTCGGTCTCTGCTGCTGTCTTGTGGTTGAAATACATCTACACCTGCCCATTCTATGTTCTGGTGTTTCAGGAGCGCTCCTGCCTCCCCTACTCACCCTGGCCTGCTGTCCCCTCACTCTAGTGGCCTACAGACTCCGGAGTGCCTGTCACGGGAGGGCTCGCCCATTCCACATGATCACGACTTTGGGTCAAAGTTAGCTTCAGTTCCAGAGTATCGGTATTCACAGAGTGCACCTGGTGAGTAGCTCTTGTTTCACAGCAAGTGACTGTGCCATTGCACTGAGCGCAGTGCTGGGGACACTGCAGGGATGCTCCTACCAGTCTGCTACAGGAGGATCTAGGTCTCTTTTTTGGCTTAGTTGTTAGGGACTGATGATGCATGTGCAACTTCAGATCATTTTTCTAACTAGTCTTTGTATTAAAGGGCAGGAGATAAAGGAATGTGTGGACACACACGAGCTAACCTTAAACTAGGTGTCTCTAAGGAACTGACAGTGGAGTAGCCTTGATAGTGTGTAGCTCGCTCATTAATTTGCCAGGCTTTTTGATAAGATCGTTTTGTCTATGCAGAGCTCCATGGTTCTTTGGTCCTGGTAATTTGTTAAACCTTGGTAAGTACCTGCTTGTCAGTTGTGCTGTAACTGGCCCGATGTATAGGGTGTTCCTCATGAAGTGGGAAGGCAAAGCTCGTAATGTAAAGCCTCATGTTTTGGGGCATATCGTGGTGTTTGTTCACAAAAATGTGCTGGGATGGCAAGTACTTTTTTTATGTTAGTACATAGAAGATTGAAGGTGGCATTTTTGAAGCCTTACTTTGTTTTTTAACCTACCCCCACACCTTGCTGATGTTGAAGGACTGAGTACTGAAGATTTAGCAGTGCATAACCAAAATGAGTGGAGGCCTTTTTTGCCTCTCCTATTAATGTGTGCTTCTCTTTTCTGTTTAGGATCTCCAGTCAGTGCCCAGCCGGTGATTATGGCTGTTCCTCCCCGGCCATCTACTCTGGTGGCAAAACCAGTTGCGTACATGCCCGCATCAATAGTGACTTCTCAGCAGCCTTCGTGTCATGCAATTCATGTAGTTCAGCAAGCTCCCACTGTTACAATGGTCCGAGTTGTGACCTCCTCTGCAAACTCTGCAAATGGATACATCCTCACAAATCAGGGCACAGCAGGAGGAGCTCATGAAGCTGCAGGAGCGGTGTTGGACTTAGCTGGTGACCACCGAGGTAGCTTTTCACCTCCCTTGCTGCTTCACTGATAAGTCTTGAGCTCGCTTGGAGTGGGGGGGAGTCAAACAGCTGTTTCACTCATTGGGTGCTTAGCCTTGATAAAAGATGCTTCCCTTGATAAAACTTAAAAACAAATAAGAGTTCATCCAGTTGTGTGGCACCAGCAGCAAAACTGGTTACTTTGAGTGATGATATATGGGCAGTGGTGCAAAGGTTCTTCCTCTAAGGGAAAGAAGAAATGATAAAGACCTTCCCCTACGGCAGTATCAGGACCATTGGCATTTTTAGTTCATCGCTGGTTGTCCTGCTTGAATTTCATTCGCATTCTCTAGAAATTCCTGTCTGGATCCCATTCATGTTGTTGAAGCACTAACAGTTGCAGCTGCCTGTCACCTGCTCCTTTCTCTCACTCACCAGTTCTTGCTGTCTGTCATTTGTTCTTTCCCTACTTGTCCATTTTATTTCCGCTTTTATTTCCCTCTGTTTTTCCTTCCTACTCTCCAAGCTTTCCCTGCTTCTTTTCCTCTTGCCTCCAATCATCCTGCCTGCAAGTCTCAGCTCAATGCTTGTGTTCCATCCAACTCCACTCCCATTCTCTTCTGATGTTAACATGGAAGAAGTCTCCTCTTCCTACAGGATTAATGAGTTTGTGCTTCCTGCCTGCCTTTTCTGCCTTGAGACCACAGAGCCCCTGGAAGATGAGAGTGGCTCTCTGCTCACGCATGCCCAGCGGGAGACTGTCCTGCAGCTGTTCCGTACCTGCTGAATTGAACCTTTTTGCTTGTCCTGGGAAGTGAGATAGGCAGCAGAATGCTCTAAGTTATTTCTCTGCAGGATTTCAGCCCTATTTATTTATTCATTATTTTTTAGTTAGTTTGTCCTTTATTATTTATTCCCTTCTGGTTTCTTCCCATACCTCCATAGCTGGCAAAAGCTTGTGACTGTGCAGAGACCTTGTAAATCAACCTACGTGCAGGCCTGACAGCAAGCTGTTGCAGAGAATGCCTGGGGCTTTGTTTGAGATCTTAAATGGCTTCTGCTGCTGTGTGGTGTCAGAGTCAGGCCAATTGGCTTGCAATTGTGAATGTCTCATAGCTTACTTTTGTAGTGGCTGCTGTCCATATCACAGCTGTAATGTACAAATAAGGGAGCTGGTGTCCGTTTAGGATGAAGGGTCAAATTTATGGTCTTTGTTTTCAGCTGGGTGGCTTATGTTGTAATAAAAAATGTTCTTAATATGCATAGAGTGTATGTACAGAATTCAGAAATTCATCCCTAGGCTTCTGATATGCTTCAGAATAAGCATTTCAGAGGGACTGATATTCTCTAATGTCCCTGGTTGCAGTGTTCTTCCTCTAATGAGCAGGGTGAGTGAATTGTTACCTTCTCAGAGCTGACTACACTGTATGAATCAGCCCACAGAAAGTGTGTGTTTAGAGCCTGATCCTGCCTAAAGTGTTCTGGGCAGTTTTCACAGGGCTCTAGGAATCCTCTGAGTTCCTTGGAGCCCAAATATGTTACTTTTGTGACTAAGCTGTCTTAGCCTGAGAAGCAATGCTTTCCACTCCCACTCTGTAAACCTTGTAAGACACATCAAAGGCAAGTGACTTTGTGGTGCTGAGGTATTCACACATCTGTAAGCCTGGGGTAGGTATTACTGCTAAAACATTAATGAGAAGAAAGCCTGCTCCCAAACCAGCAGGGTGGTAATGGTGGTTGTCTGTTCTTCTCTCCAAGCAGGCATGGATGAAAAGCCAACAATCGCGTTTGCCACGATACCCACAGCCAGCCGTGTTATTCAGACAGTTGCCAGTCAAATGGCACAGGGTGTTCCAGGACAGACAGTCACGATCCTTCAGCAGGCAGCTCCAGTGGCCATCGGACAGCATCAACTCCCCGTGCGGGCAGTCACCCAGAATGGGAAACATGCTGTCCCCACCAACAGCATCACGGGCAGTGCTTACGGTAGGCTTTGTTTTGATTGCTCTCTGAGCTTTGCAGTTCAGTTGTAAAGTTGTGAGGTCTTTCTCTTCTTAGCTGTGCAAGTTATTCTGCGTGTTCAATTCCAGTGGTTATAAATTGTGCAATTTCTGTGGCTGTAAATGTCGGTGGTAGATACCCCTCTGCCTACCAGTTTGCTCAGTTCTCCTTGATGGGAAAGTTTTGCTATCTACCATTGTTGCTGAAAAGTCTGGTCTCTCTCCTTGTCCTTGGCTCTGCATGTATTACTGCTTATACCTTTGGGGGTGACTTGTTGAAAGCATTCTTGATTCTTGCGTTGAGTCTGCTTTATCATTTGTTTTCCTCTGACAAACAGCATTTGCTTTCAGCATGCTAAATAATGAAATTCCAGTGGTGCTCTTTAGTTCTTGTGAAATATGACTCCATAGAGTATTAAGAAAATAACATACTTTCCCATCTTAAGGTCTTAGAGCCTGAGAGAAATAAGATCTATTTCATCAGGTGAATGAATGTAGGATTGTTTATATACAGGATGTGTTGTAGTCATTTGTCAACCCTGATTTTTAAAATCTCATACTAGCTATGTCTTGGCAGCCTCTTCTTATGCTTCCTCAGCACCTCAGGTTTGTGCAGTTAAGGATGATGACTGGGGGTGGTAATATCCCAGCTTCTTACTGCCCTTCTCAATGAGATGCTAAGTACCTCTGCTGTCCCAGGCTGGTGCTTACAGGGTGCTTGAAGTGAAGGACATTGAGGTTTTGATGGCATTCTTAAAGCAAAGTAGGAGCCTTTCTACAGAATTTTCTGATATTTGTATTTGCATTATCACCTGGCTTACACTTTAAATTGCAAGAATCTTACTGGAGCAATGAAAAATTGATAGTGATAAGGTTTTTATGCATCAAAGATATTTAATAAATCAAATAGGTGCAGTTGCTATTACCCTACAGTAGTGTTTGTCTAATATAGAATCTGTTTTTTTACATTTATGTTAAGACACTCTAATCTTACCAAGTTTTTTGTAGCTCTCTCTTAACATTGAAAGTATTCCAGGTGCATCCAAGTTGGGTGGTTTTCTTTTTGTCTTTTCTTTGTGATAGGTAGTGAATTTTCTAGTTGACAAAATGGAGCCTGAGTCTCTTGACTCTTCTGTATGAAGTTAACTTCTATTCAACTGCAAGGCTTAGGTTCTTTATCGGTCATTAAATAGTAATTGGTGACTGCCCTCATCCTTACTCTGTTTCTTTCCTTCATCCCCTTGATACTGTATAGCCTCCTTCCCATGCCTTGGTAGAAGCTGCTGGGCTTTGAGGGCCTTTGTTCTGTTTCCACTGTTTGTTTATCTTAGGACTTCTTTTTTGATGCAGTTAGCAGCGAGCACACCATTAATGTTTTGTCATTCCATCCTCTGCAAATCAGTCTGGAGGGCAGAGGATGTGCTGTCTCCTGAGTCCCCTTTGGCTGCTTCTCCTATTGATGCAGAGTCCAAAAACTGCATGTGTTTTGTTTTTCAAGCGGTGTTGTGTGCCAAAGCCAGTGTGTAAGCACATTCTTTGTCTGGAACTAGGAATTGTAGACATTTTTACTCAGGGTTGCTACTTAAACCTTCTTTATTTTCTCACCACTTCTGTTAATGGGAGGGTGAGAGGTTTTTGTCAGTACTAAAATACAAGATTGGGAGCCAGAAATTCTTAAATTTGGATTCCAGTTCTGATGGAAACCTGTTTGATTGTCTGCCCCTTTTACAAGTGAGATGTCAATACAGTCAATATTTGGATTGTAATCTAGTGTCCCAACAGACTGGCTGTTCCTACTGTGCAAGCTCTTCCCCAGGTTGCCTTTTTCTTTTTTGGCAGTTTTGGGGCGGGGGGGGGGGGCTAAAGAGGGCCCTCTAAAACAAAGGTGCAGCACAAAGCTGTAGCTTGCAAAAAGCTAATTGTAGGTGGTGAGAGGACTACCTCTCCAAGAGGCATGGTGTAGTTTTAGCAGAGGATTGGTTCTCCTTATCTGGAGATGAATGCTCAGCTGGCAGTGCCTTGTTTGACAGTGGGTAGAAAGAATGGAGTTCTCCTTTGAAAGAGAACAATTTGCCAGTTTGGTAAATTTGGACAAAGCTAAGATTGCTGTGGGCCTTACAAAATGGATTTGAACACTACAGTTGAGTCCGTGCCCAGGTGTTGCATTTGACTGTGGTGTTTTCTTGTTTTCTGGAATGGCGAACACGTGTGTTACGTGTCACATTAATTCTCTTTTCTTTCTTTTGTCCTTCTTGCCAGCTCTTACAAATCCATTGCAGCTTCTTGCAGCCCAGGCCAGCTCGTCCACTCCTGTTGTAGTCAGCCGGGTATGTGAGACAGGGACCGAAGAGACAGCAGCAGCCTCCCGCAGTCAAGACAGCAGTGAACCTGAAGTCAAAAGACCCCGGATAGAAGAGTCCAGCGGAGCAGTCCCAGCCCAAACTGGAGTCATCACATCTACAGTGCCACAAGGACAGGCAACCAGTGAATGAAGAACCGGTGGGAGGAGCTGGAGTGGTGCGGGGTGGGCATGGGATGGCAGCAGCCCCTAAAGCAGCTTTCAAAGAAAACAAACCACAACTGTAACAGCTCTAAACATAGCAAATAAAGAGCTCTTTTTAAAGTCAGATTTTTATAAATGGGAGGCCAACAGTTGTTAGAATCACAAGGTGCCAAAAAGAAAAGAATGGAAAACCCCTCCCAAGAACCCATACCTGGAACTCTGTTCTGTCTTTACATATGGGATACTTTTCCTTTTTTCTTCTTTTTTTTAAAAGATTCAAAAAAATACAGACAACTGATTGTATGACTGCTGGGATTTTTTTAAACTGTCTTTTCCCCTTTTGGCTCCAAGGGGATGGTATTTGCAGTTCAGCATCTAGAGGAATGTAACACAAATACAGTCTGCTCCCTGGAAAGAAAACTCCTCATTTTCTATGCCTTAATACTGCGCTTCTCAGAGCTTTGAAACATAGGACCATTTTAAAAAGGCCAGCTAAGGCAATCAAATACTGAAAGATGGGTGCAGTATCTCACAATAACAGCATTAAAGAAACATGGTACCAAGCTTAAAGAAAAAGGCAAATGATCCTTTTTTTCTAAAACAGAAAAATTCTGAGTATGAATGAATGTTTATTTATGTGGGGATTCAGGAGGAAGAGTTAAAGGGCTCAACCACCTGGATTTCCAGATGCAATTTCTCTCCATTCCCTCTGAGGGAGAATAAGATGACAGAGGAACTGTGTTAATTTGGTTCCTGTAAAGATATTAAAGGGTTTTGTACCTTCAGTGATTTCTTACAATGATTCATCACTTGTTCTGGACAACAGCTGAAGTATCTCGATGACTGAGGATTGCGTGGGGAAGGGTGTCTCCCAAAGGTTGCGTGTATTTTTTTTTTTCTGTAATCACATACTGTGCTGGAGCACCAGGGTTTGTTCCGAATAGCACTGCAGATCAGAGGCATTCCCACCGTCTCAGTAAACCTGAGAAAATGTCGGTTGGTTAACTGCATTAACGTGGTCTGCTTTCACCCTCTGTTGGTAGTGTGGTCCTCAACTAGGTGGATGATGTCCAGGAGGTCAGAGGTGGGTTAGAAGTCTGTCCCTGACCCTCTCCCGTGGCTAGAAGAGGCTAAATGCAAGGCTCCCGTGTTACTCTGAGAGGGAGGTTAAGGGCTATCATGAGAGGCAGCGGAGTTCATACGGTATTTAGTACAAATTCTGTGAGTGTGTGGAGACGAAGGCAAAAAGACCTTTTATTTTCCGTGTGGCAAAAGTCATTGGAGGTCTTAAACAGGTTTTCCAAAAGGAATTCAGAGGTTTCCTTTCATTCCTCAGCTCCCTCTCCTGTCTCTCCTACCCTGAGGACTGTTTGGGTTGGCCAGTAGAAGGAGGCTTTTACTTAAACTGTGTTCAAGCTCTTCATGTAGTACAAGAACATCTTATGAGTAAAGCAGACTCGGGTCACTTTCACCACGTGGAGGAGTGGGTGCGTGTAACACCTTGGGACTGGCAAAGAAATCAACTTCTGCGTAGCTCCAGCTAATCCCTGTGGGTTTACACCTGCGTGCGATTCCCTTGGCTGGCTTGTCTTCGGCGACAGAACAGAGATCTTAGAAAATGTTCCAGCTTTGTTAATGGCAAAAGTGACTTAACAGGGATGGGGTATGTATGTCTTCGGTAGGTTATCGCTCTACCTGTGCTGATACATTGTCGGGTTCCTGTCTTGTAGGATCGGACAATACTGTCACAGAGCAGAGAGACAAGCCCTCTGTATAAACATTTTTCAAGATTTCCCCAATGTGCAGTAAATTATACTTCCAGTATGTCCATGGGGGCTAGGGGGTAAAGCACAACAAGTTAATGTCTTCTAAAATTTGGGGAGGGGGAGAAAATCCACGAGGTAACAGCTGGCATCACTTTGAGGTTTCCTTTCTATTTGCCAAATCTTACTCAATAGTTAAGTCCTAGCACTCGAATAAAACCCAAGTGTGTTTTATTCTCAAGCCAATTGTTTTGTGGGAAATATTTCCGAAAGAAGGAAAGAATTTCTTGGTCTTGTGATTTGCGGTTACAGTCTATGGTTACAGGCACACAAAGCATTCAGGACAGTTCATTCATCTACAGCTAGGCCTTCATAATTTAGGCGTGTGCCTTTAGTGACAAGTTATTAGATTGGATTTTAGTACTTTGAAATCATTTCTGTGAAGGAGGATTGTTACAGACCACAAAGTAATTGAAGCAGGCCGGTTTCCAGCTGTCACATTTCCCGCTAGGAAGACGAGGTGCGGCACAGTGGAAAAAGCACGTGGGTGAGTCCTGTGTTTTCTGTAGCTTTCTCAAAGCCAGAATTCAATAAAACAGACTTCAAGGAAGAACGCACAAGTGAGAGTGCAGCATAGCTTATCTGTGATTAATCATTACTTTTGGATGAATGCTGTTTTAGATCCAGGCACGCCTCTGAAACCGCCCCGAGGCTAGGGAGCTTTCCTGCAGCAGTCTTTGGTTTTCCAGGACGTTAGGTGAGTCAGCACAGGATGAGCAACCAGCAGAATGCTGTTCAGGGTGTGAAGCTGCCAGAGTTTTGGGGGGATATCTTTACTGCTTCTCTTCTTTTGGAAAGTCTAAGTAATTAGGACCTAAACTAGTCTAGCACCAGAGAAATGCGTCAGCTGAATCATGGTGTTTTCATAAACCAGCTGCTACTTTATAGATACCTCTCAAGTCCATCCTCAGGTTGACTGTATAGGTTTGCCTCCTCAGTATTTCAGAACGGAATAATACTTCCTCAGTCTTCCTTCTGTGGCTTAGTGCCTAGTGGTTGAAATGCAGGTTTGTGATAAGCAAATAGCTCTGATCTGCTCGCCCATTCTTCTTGAGGTGCCTGGAACCCATCAGTTCATCCTATCAGGATTTTTGCTTTATCAGTCTGGTGCATTCCACCGCTACTGTAGAAAGCAGCCCTGCCACTTGATTATTTTTTCTTTTTTTTTGTAGGCTTGCCTATACGTTGTCTTATATCATTGCCTGATACTAGGTAGAATATCAGTTCTTACAAAATCCTGCTGAGAGCTGTGGGAAAAATGTTGTTCTCATCTGCAGCAGACGAGGGATGGCACATCATATTTCAGGCTTCCAGATGAATTGTTTCAGCACACTGCTCAGTCTGGAAAGCAGCGTGCTTAGAAAAACAGACCAGAGAAGAAGAGCCTCAGAAAGTGGCAAATCATAAAAATGAGTTTGAATCTTTTGGCTTGTTTTTGAATCACAGAATAGTTTAGGATTTCTGGAGATCATTTTGAGTAGATAACTTTTCGGCTTCTTTTAAAATGCCTTTGCAGTCCTTTAAAATACAGGATAATATATGTATACACCAATTAAACACATGTTGATATTTTTTAAAACTTTTTGAGCTCATAGTTGAAAATAAAAAAAATGTTAGCTGGAACAGACAGACATCGAAATTCACTGCATCAGCTAATCTTAGCAGTTTGTGGATGGAAGTATGAGGTGACAGAAGTTCCCAGAAGTTTGTTGCCATTCCAGAAGCAGCTGCCATTTAAATAATCCCCCCTTGCCCTGAGGATTGCATTCAGTATCATGACCAAAAGACTAGATTAGTCCTCCTTAACAGGGTGGGGGCATGGGGGTGGAATTGCTGTCAGTGTCTAGGATTCAAGCAGGAGGTTTTGGGCTACTCCCTTCACTTCTTCAGGCCATCTCTCTTCAGCTGGCGGTTGTTCCTGCTTCGCTTTTACTTGACTTGGTTCTTCTCTGATTAAATCCAGTGCAATTTGAAGGTCGTCTTGAAAAACAAGTGACTTTTTCTGCACTGCTGTGTTTGCATGCAGCTCCATTCCAGTGTGCTGTCGCCTGATTTTCTTCTTCATCAGCGCTCTGTTCACAGAACTGTGATGCTGTGGGGATGGGTTTTCCTTGCAAGAAAGACAGTGTTGTTTCCCCAGGGAAACCATTAGAATCTTCTTAAGAAAAGCTGAATTGAAAATTTTTCATCTTCTGTTTCTAACTGATTATTGGTACCATCAAGTGCTGTGCTGAGGTGAAAATCCTAAACAGAATCTCTGGTTTGAAACTTGTGTTTCCATTTTGCTTCTTTTTAGTGGCACTGTTCTTCCTCATATATCCTGATTCCCCAGGCTTTCAACTCTGAGCACTGCAGAGGAATGAAAATTAATGTGATGGTAGAGTTCGGCTTTCAGCTACAGAGTAAATGCTACCTTAATGGTTATATGCAGTAGAGGGATTGGATTAAATCAATCCTCCAACTTTTTTGTCTAAAGCGTTGCATCTCATGTCCTCAATTAATTGACTGAGGGAGGTTTGATGGGGAGAGGAGTAGGAGGTTTCAGTGCATCTTCTGATATCTGTGTAACAAAGGTCAAGGCATGTTGAATATTTAACCTGCCGTAACTTGGACATGGGAAGACTTTAAAATTGGGTTCATAAAATGTGAATTCTCTGTTCATGGACTTTTTTTTTTTTGTCCTAGGCAATGACAGAGAATTTTACTTTGATTGCAGTCAGTTTATAGCAACTTTTATTGCCTCAGTTAGCAAAAGCTGAACGCAGTTGTTCTTGGTTTTATTCGACTGAATTCCTTAGTTCTTATTTTGTCTTGTCTTTGTCTCTTGTGATACAGGAAGTTTTCTACAGTGATAACACAGTGCTGGACCCAGAAATGAGTTTTTACAGTGATAACACAACACAGTGCTGAACACAGAAATGAAGTTCATGATTAGCTCATATATTCTTTTCTACTCCTCCTTCTTCCCATGTCCCTGCTTCCCCCATACAATTAATGCTGTCACCTGTAGCATACACAGTCATTTTTATCCACTAGCAGGAGCAGCACCTTGCATTAAATTCTGCCCAAGGGCTTGTGGATGAAAATACCTGTGGGGATGCGTAGGGCTTGAATTGAGTAAGGTCACCCTAACTTAATTTTCATGTTGTATTTTAGAAATGTTACTGTCGGAAACAGCCAAGGAGAGGAGTGTTGGGCACTCTCCACTGTTCAGGAGAGTGTTTTTGGAACTGTGTTAAAGCTTTGTAAGTGAGGAGAAATAGTTAAATAGCACCTGATGCCTTTACAGTGTTTCTGCAGTCAATGCCATGGTCTGGCTCCAGGTTTTTTGGGGGGAGTAAATTTGGTTTTGCACGTGTCTCAGGCATCTGTCTTGTGTACTTAGAACTGTCAGTCAGAGTTGACTTCTACATTTCCCCCCCCCCTTTTTTTAGTAGGGAAATGCCAGCAGTAAAATAAAACTGGAAGCACTAAAAGCTAGGGAACTATGTGTAAGCAAGTGAGGTTGGCTGACCTGAGCTTTCATACTGCGATGTATGAATGATGTTCGTTGCATCCCTGCGTGTTCACTGCCTCTGTATCACTGCACACCTCTGAGAAGAGCTTAGCTCTGCCTTCTTGGCATCTTCCAAATAGGTAATTGACACCAGTAAGGTTTCCTTCTTTCTTGCTTTCTCCTCTTAAGGCTGAACCAATCTGGTTGTCTCAGTCTCTTCTTGTGCATCGGATGCTCAAGCCTCCAAGGCATCAGGTGGAATTGCACCAGGAAATCCCTGTCTGTCGTGTACTGGCAAGACCAAAGCTGGACGCAGGTCTCCAGGTGCAGTCTCACGTGCTGAACGGAGTGGAAGAAAAATCTCTTTCCAGGGCCTGCTGGCTGCACTTGTGCAAGTACAGCCCAATGCCTGCATGGCCTCCTTTGCTGTAAAACACACTGCTAGCTCATACAAGAAACAAGAGTGAACAAGAAACACTCTGGATTGCATTTTTACACATTTAACCATCTTGTCCAAGCAACAGTGCCAAGAGTTCTTGTAGCTTTTTGAACAGGAGGCGGTGCTGAGGGATCCTGATCACTTTTCAGAATACCTGTGCTTCACCCTTACAAGTGATAGTTTTATTCCAATGTGAATCTTACCTTGAGCTTCTACACTGATGCAAAATTTCACAGGTTTGCTAGTCCTGCTGCTAGTAAGTTGTACTTGGGCATTAAGAAGGAATTTCTAAAGGAACATGACTTGGTTCCATAACTTTGTCCTTGCCTCACACTGAGCTTTTGAGGTTGCAAATGCCATCCTGCAGCAAATGATCTGTCTTCCCTTGTCAGTCAGTCTCTTGGGCAAGCTCCAGCTTCTGCTCCCTATCACAGTTTTCCCCCTGTACTTGTAGTTGTTTCTATCAACTCTGGAGTCCTTTAAAGTTAATGCAATTGCTTGAAGGTCTGCATCTGGCGAGAATCTGTGCGTTAGGTTGCAGTTACACAACAGATTGTTCAGTCATGTAACTTCTTGTTTCCTTCTGGGTAAAAATTATGCCAAAGCTGCTATTACTGTAGCATACACTACTGGCATAAAGTGTAGCTTACCGTGGAGCCAGCTGTGCTGCGGAAAACAGTCATACTACAATGTCATTGGGGTTTCTGGAACTGATGAGGCTGGGAAGTGATGCTTTCTTGCAGTTTGGCCGGGACCTGATCAAAATGTAGCTGTGGCTTTGTGCTGGAGCATCCCGTCGCTGCGGCTGCCTAGCAGCTGTTGGGCTGTGATTAGTTAGCTCAGCAAACGCTCTCTCTGCTGGGTGGGTTATTTGCAGGACAGTGCATGTGTTTGTGCACACACGTGGATATATGCATATATAGTAATATGATATAGTGGAAAATAGCTAGCTGTGATGGTGGACTTTGTTAGATTGTTTTTCACGGGGCAGTAATAGAGCAGTGAGCATTTCGCTTTGGACTGAGCAAGACATTTGGAAAAAATACTAGGTTTTCTTGGAGCACTATTGGTTAGATTCCAAATTTTTAATCAACTTGATATTTAACCATTTGATACCTTTTAAGTTCACGAACACTGAATTAAATCCTCCAGAATGCATGGCTGGTCCTCTCCTTATGTGTCACTTTAAGCTGCAGAGGGTAGTTGTGCCACGTCTACCCCTTCACTCTCAAGGTAGAAAAACCATTGGCAAATCATGGGTGGCAGCTAAGGTAGAAACCCTTTAAATATTTTTTTCAGAGAATATTAAATTAGATCTGTGTAAACATAAAATTTATATTTATTAGTGTGTGTGAGTGTGTAAATATAGATATATAAATGGTCCATGACTATTTCTTTCTCTTAAATGGTACTTTACACAGACTTTTTATACAATATGTTGATAAATTCCCGCACCAGGCACTGATTCTGAAAGAATGATGTTCCTATTTTTATAACAGATGTGGGCAGCCTGTAGAAGCAGCTTTACTTCAGCGGTTGCTTTCATTCCTCTCACAGAGCAGAAGAGGTGATTTGGTACTTGCATCTTCCTCGTGCAGGAGCCCTGCTTCTGGCTTCGTCGTGCTTTCAGCAACCCCGGTCTGTGCTGCTTTTCTGGCAAGAAAATCCCCAAAACGGCACTAATGAAAGCTGGAAGCCTTTCTAGTCTCATATTATCTCTAGATGCAGTATCAGGGAGCTCTTTACAGATTCTGCTCTGTAAGTAATGGGACCTTATTGCAACAGAGGAAATTGATTGAGGGTCCGTGAGGATGCTGTGAGGTTGAGGAATTCCTCCCTGTCCGTCCGTCTGTCAGGTGGATAAGCTAGCACTGGCGCACTGAGAAAGAGTTTCTTTTCCTCCATGGTGAGATTATTCTCCTTTTGCAATACTTTTCTCTCTTTATGGTGCATGAGGTGTGTGTATACCCTTAAAAGCAAATGTGTAAGGTTTTTCTGATGTTCACATTCACAGAGTAATTTTTGCCTTACCGGTCAAATTTCAGTCCTGGTTTAACTCCATGCGTTTTGACCTACTTGGGCCTTTTGAGAGCTATTCTTAAATACAGATCATACTTGGTTTCCTGACCCTTAAGGCTCTTACAGAAGTAGCAGTTCCTTTGTAAGGACCTGAGTGAATGCTTTGCCTCGGTTTCTCCTTACTTTCTGGTGGTTGGGCTTTGATATTTAAGGGAGAATAGGATATTAAGGTGATAGAGTAACCAGAATAAGGGCATCGAAAGGAAATGGCTTTCCTCCTCAGCAGAAAAACAAATGCCCTTGCAACAAATAGATTTCCCCTAGTATTGGATTCTTTGTCTGCCACTGGATTAAGCAACGCACCCAGTACCCCAGACCTTGGCACCCTTGCCATGATCGAGACCCTTCAGTCTCACTTCTACCCCACTCGGTTTCATTTAAAGCAGTCCAAAAGAGAGCCTTCCCTAAAGCTAAGGGCAATGTTGAGGAGAAACGTCTGTTAGCTGAAGAAAAATTAGATTTAAATGGAGCAGAAAAAGTGACATTTCCTTCTGTTTCACTGCCTTGCTGCTAAAAGTCTGGTGCAGAAGATCCTGATGTTCTGCTGATCTATGTGCTGCTCCTCGAATGTGGACAGGCTGCTAAGTAGGCAGGTTGGTTCTGTAGCAAATGGCTTGCTGTAAGCCTAAACTCACTTTATTCCTCCCCTCCCTGGTGGTCTTAAAGTGAGGGGAACCAGAGTATTGTTGTTTGTAAGATCTTTTTAATGGATTTAAAAAAAAAAAAAGTATTCAAATGTACCAATATGGAATGGTTTTAAAATACAAAAATCTTAGAAGACAGTAGGTTGTCTTGGTTTCTGGACGTGCTGTTTGTACCACGATGAGACTGGCCTTGTCCAGCCTGCCAACCTCTGTGTAGCTGAGAAGTGCGTTCAAGAGTCTGTAGCTATCCAAAGAACTGTTATCCAAAGGACTATTAACAGCTGTTTTAAGATGAATCAAAAGATATGTGAGCAACGGATGGTAAAGCTGGAAGTCCTGGTCAGATTCTGCAATGTTTGCTTTAAAGAAAAAAAAAAGGCAAAACAACCAAGAATTGGAGTCTTCACCTGTTCTGTGCGAATGCATTCCCACCGAGTCCTCCAGGGAAGGCTGCAGTGAGACGAGGACCTGGAATACCTCAATGGTTTGACGGACGTGTGACTGGTTTTGCTACGGAGATGGAGAGGCAAACCTTACCTCTCTCTCCTAGATTT
The DNA here is from genome assembly GCF_013377495.2 of Cygnus atratus. NCBI lineage: Eukaryota > Metazoa > Chordata > Aves > Anseriformes > Anatidae > Cygnus > Cygnus atratus. Next base: position 4,182,780 of record NC_066376.1, on the reverse strand, counting down.
GGCACTTAATTTAAGGAATCGTGTGATGGGGCGGGCCAAAGCCATGCTTGCATTTTAGTTCATGGTTTTGCCTGTACAAGACACCTCCAACAGTTGTTTTTTTTTTGCCTTTTTTTTTTTTTTTTACAGCCGATATCAAAAGTATTTTTTGTGACTTGTTTTCATTATCAGTGCTTTTCGCAAAGCAGGTGCGTATCCCAAAGGGGAAAGCTCCAGCTGGGGCAGTGGATGTGAAGTTCATCTTTACCAGCCACGTTGCAGCACTGCTCCTGCGAGATGCTGAGCTGCGCGGGCAGACTGTGGCTCACGTGAGGGGGTCGGCTGCATCCATCCCGGTGGTGCTGAGACGGCGAATACAAGCATCCAAGGAGCAGGACCTGCATTTTCGCATCAAATGGGATACAGTGGTTATGTTTTTGTTTGTTTTTTTTTTTAATATGGAGCCATACTTTTTTTTAAAGTAATTGGAGATCTGAATGTGATTTCTAATGTATCAAGAACGTTAATATTTTAAAGCTATAACAAAGTTTTAAATTTCTACTATTTTTTTTCATTTATTTTAACTGTTCTGTTCTGTTACCTTAATTTTGATGTATGTGGTTGGGGAGTGTTGCTTCTCCTCTTAGCATTTGTTTCTATAACCAGAAATAAAATTATATATGAAAGAGAAGATACCCTGAAATAGCTTGCTGCTTTTGAGTGACAGACTTGCATGCTTCCAGCGTAGTACTGTAGGGGGGTTAAGATTCCTGCAGCAGTCGGTGGTCAAGCCTGTCACCTTCTCACAATGAACCTCGTGCAGTTGATCCTTGTGGACACAGCACTGTCTTAACGAATTGTGGTTGGCTTCAAATGAGATGCAAACCTTCATAATAATGCAAAGCCAATGATTTTGGCAGCTCGCTGTTCCGCTCTAACTGAGCAAGCAGGTATTTTTTCCTATAGCAGATTTTATTAGGAGAGAGTATTTCTGCATGTTTTCCCCTTCATTACCTTCATTGAATCGTGTAGGAGGGAAGTGTGTGTTCAGATAAGTAGCTGCATTTCAGAGTTTACAGATATCTGTACAAGTGTTCAAGATGCATAATCCTCCCCTTGGGGGGTTATAAACCATTCCTCAAGCTCTAGGTTTAATTTCTTCAGGAACCGAAACATAGTGATATTTTGAAAGGTAAACTACTTTGGTGTATTTGCCAGGAATTGATAATAATTGTTTTGTTCAAGTATGTGAAGACAAAATATTTCTGTACCCACTCTACCCAGGTTAAATAGTTACCTTTGTCTTCCCTTGTCTTCTTAAAGGAGGTGGAATTTAAGTTCTTGGTTTATTTGACTAATGAAAGTCATTCTGAGTTCCAACATTGAATAGGATTTTTTTAAGACCACAGTTGACATAAAGTAGCTGCGTATGACTTAACATTTCCAATGCTTAAAACAGAAATCTTTGCTGTGTAGCAAAGATATTCACCCAGAGCCTTTTTTTGGCATCTTAACATTGTCCTTTCATCTCTGGCTCCCTGTGCACATCAGGCGTGTTTCGTAATGCAGCCAGAGGAGAAGGCGTTGGGGAAAATCTGAATCTTCTGCTTGCTCCCCTCTGTGCATCAGCCTGCTGCCTCTAATAGCTTTGACTGTTAACAGCTGGGATGATGGATGCTGCTGCTGCTGCTTCTGAGGGCAAATGGGAGCTGATGCTTTGGTGGCTAATTGCCAAGGCACACTGTTAATGAACTTTTATGCTGGGGGAACCGTAGGGCAGAGAAGTACCGAAGGGCAAAGCGCCAAGCTGCCTGGCGCAGCGTCCTCTCCTCCCCACAGGCTGATGCAGAGCGCTGCAGTAAGAGCTTCAGGCTTATTAGCAGTCAGGAGGAAAGACGTGTCTAATGGGGAAATGTTAATGCCTTTTAACCTTTTGGAAGCTGTGAAGACCACCTGCTGAGCAGCTATTTTTATCATCTCTTGCCCTTTTTGGAAAGCATCGTTTTGGAACGGGTCACAGAAAAGGCTGATGGCATCTTCTGCTGTCACGCTTTTTGCCATGTCTCTGCCGTGCTTTCTTGTAAGTTTGAATCCTGAGAGCTCCTCTCCTTAATGTTGTGCAGGATGGCATCGGAGCCAAGCTTTGCTTCAAGCTCCTGAGCGTGGTGCCTGACGTTCAGGCTGGCTGGAGGCCCGTCGGCCCTTCTTCTGTAGGACTCCTGGCCATGGCGAGGGCTGTGCTCCCCGCCACGTGAAGAGCCCAGAGCTGCCCCTCTCCCACGTGGGGAGTAATGCCAATATAATCTCAAAGTAAATGTACGCAGTGCATTTTGCCATCACCCCTTCTGCTGGCGTGCAGAGTATTTGTCCCAATGCCCCCCCTCCCGGAACCTTCCCTCCGGGCGGAACCTTGGCGTAGCAGCACCGCGTCCCCCCGGAGCCGTCCGCAGCGGACCGCCCGCCTCTGGGGGGCCGCTTTGGCCGCGGACCGAGGCGTCCGCCATGTTCTCGGCGGCGGCCGAGAGCTTCCTGAGGCAGGCCCGGTACCGGGGGCACGGGGCTGGGGGGAGGGCACGGGCCGGGCCGGTCCCCGGGACTTGCGAGGGCCGGAGCTCGGCCCTAACCCCTGTCCGCTCTCCCCCCGCAGGGAGGCCCAGCCGGAGGAGCTGCAGAGGTTCGCCGCCCGCGTCGCCGCCCAGCTGCAGGGCCCCGAGCCGGGCCCCGAGGCCGCCGCCTGCCTGCAGAGGCTGCACCTCGTCGTCGCCGCCAGCAAGTACCCCCGCAGGTCGGTGCGGGCCCGGCGGCTCTCTGGAGGCCCAACGTTACCGTTTGGGACAGAGCGGGGGGCTGGTGCTTCGAAAACCACCCGCCCTGTTTTTAAAACACTGGGTTTGGTGTAAAAATAAAGCCTGCTTGCTTGCCTTTTCCCATTCCAAACTAGAAAGCAGCAACCTTCTTTTTCGGTGTGTGAAGCGAGCGTTTGTATCCCTGTGCTCTTTCAAGCTGTGTGAAGGGACAAAATAAGATAATAATTAACACATTAACCAGGATTTCAGTCAAGGGAGATCATCCCAAGGCTATGAATACTGAGGAAATAAACGCGTGAATCTGTTGTTGCCTTGCATTGATGCTTTACTGTGATGTTGCAGGCTAGATGGTGAGATTGTGGGACTGTTGCAGAAGGTGCTGTGTTCCTCCAAGTGTCCTGAGCAGATTCAGTTGTTATGTGCTGCCATCCTGAGAGAGATGTCGCCTTGCAATGATCTGAGCCTCTCTTGTGATAACATCCAAGATACAAAGCTCCTGAGTCTGGTATCCTCCGTCCTTTTGGCTCAGGTAAATGACATGCAAGTCAGAAGTGTTCCCTCGTTTATATGGATTTGTGTTCTGATTCTTCCTTGTTTGCTGAGCTTAAGTAGAATGAAAACTCGTTGAAAATATCCAGGAGAAGACAGAATTATTTCTGTGCTCATTTGAGGAACTTAATTGTTCTGCTTTGTGTAGGAAAAAAGGGGTGCTTTTTTTTTTTCTTCTAGTATTTGATAACAAAGGCTTCATAAAATTACACTGTATAAGGAAGGGGTGCGGCCTTATATATATTATATATATTTTAGCCACTTTGGAATCACTTCTTTAACACATGACCGGACGTGGTGCAATGAGCAGCAGCCCTCAGGAATGCACCCCTACTTCAGCAGAGCCTTTAAAAATGTCTTCTATATTTGTTGCTGCTTTGGGTGGAAATCATCTTCCTTCTCTCTGCCTGCCTGCCCACCCACCTTGGTTCTGCAGAGCTGACGTTCTTTTATAAAGCTTTTTGCTTACCATAATTCACAGCCTCTGGTGTTGCAGTAGGAGCTGGAAACCTGCCGCAGATTTTAGTTCAGTCAGATTTTCCTCTCGAGTAGCAAGAGATGTGTCAGCAACACAAATAAGCAGCGCTATCATTTGCAGTAGGCAGCAGCAATATATCTGTAGGGTGGGGAGAGGTTGCCTCTTCCTTTTTCCTTCACTGAACAGATCCCCAGACCTTAAAATTCCTTGTCTGTATGTTCCTTTCATAAATTTATCCACACCTATTTGCTCGAGAAGCACAGAAAGTAGCCCCAGTCGTAGATGAGGTTCTGACATGAAGTTTCTCGCTGGAAGCTTGCCTGTAATTTCCTGATTGCTTCTAGTGATCAGGTACAAATCTGACTATTAGATGGGGAGGGTCAGAGTTTGGTGTTTGTTCGCTGCCTGCAGCAACCAGCTGTCTAAGACCCTGAGCAGCAGCGAAGGTTTACTTTTTGTTGGCATGATGACATTCGCAGGGAAGGAAAATCTCTGGGAAGGCTGAGTCCACCTGTCATTGCTAACAAAGTCGTCTTGGACAGAAGGGTTTTGATGGCGTCTCAGAACCACAGCTGTAACAGCTTTATTTTCCTCATTGTGAGGATACAGCCTGAGCAGAGAGTCCTCTAATGTGTTGCAGCAGTCCGTTTTCTGTTCATAAATTTCTGATTTAACAATTGAGCTAGCAAACAGACCACATGGGGAGCAGTTAATGCTCTCTGCTCTCAAAACGATGGCTCAGAGCAGCGTTTAAGGTGAAGACATCCACTGCAGTTTTTAATTTCCACTCGAGGTGATGATTGTCCACAGACGTGTTGCTCCATCAAAGTACTCTCCTGCCCTGGGATCTGTGGATTCACATTGCAGAAGAACTCTCTAATATATGGTAAAATAGCCTGTGAGTTCCTTCTGTCTTTGACACTGGTATTGGTACTTGATCGAAGAGTTTTGTGTGGTGTTCGTCTCTAGCACTGTTAGGAGGTTACCTGCCTAACTTTACCTCTCCTTTACTTTTAAGGGAGACAAGAAGGCTGAAGTGGCTGCTGTGGGGCAGCGTATCGTAAAAGTCCTTGAAGGAAGGCTGCCTGAGGGTCAGAGTTCTCGGTACCTTCTTCCTGTCTTGTCCAATGTCATCAGTCTTTCACCAGAAGCTCTAACTGAAGGTAAATACATAGGCGACCTGGGACTACCGTCTGGCAGTGATCTGTCAAGTGATCAGAAGGGTCTCTGAGGGCTTTGGATGTGAGTAGGACTTGGAAACGGCCGTTAAAAGTGACACCTCTGCCACGGGGCAAGTGAACTTCTTGGGTGGGGTACATTCCACCCCTTAAAAACTGGGCTGGGCCTTCAACTGCTTGGATTCCTTCCAGGGGCCAGAATCTCTGCTCTGTTCAGATTTGTGTCAAATTAAGCTGTGCCCTAGCCAAGGTCTTCAGATACTGCAGGTGTGTGAAATTGTAGCTGTCCTGAAGAGCTGGCTGAGCAGGCAGGATTACCTGCCTTAGCTTCTGTGTGTCCTGTGTGAGGAATTTCTGCCTTTGTCTGCAGAGGTGAAGGCAGCCACTGTCTGAATGGGTCTGACAGTGTTTATGCACCTTTGTCCTGATAACAGCTGTGAGTGGAGACAAAGGAAAAACCATCTCTGGAGTGATTTGGTACCAGAAGTCCTTGGTTCTAGCACTCACTCCCTGACTTTTTCTCTGAGGAAACAGACAAAACAAGAACGTGGCTAGGAGGGAGAGAAGGACACCAGGACTCTAACGCGGTGTGAGGAGGGTAGGGCACCCACCTTGGGGTGGGTTTCTTTGCTGACTGCTCGATCAGAGACAGGTCTAAGCTGGAGGAAAAGCGCAGCAACTGAAGGGCAGCGGGGGAGTGGGGGAGTGTTGCAGAGGCTGCTTCTCTGCTTGGTCTAGCAATGACCTTGTGACTTTCTTTGTACAGAGCAGACCAATGTAGTCAGCAAAAAGATGGCCGATTGGCTGAGGTACGCAAGTATTCAGCAAGGAGTCGCTCAGCCTTCTGGAGGCTTCTTCTCCAATCCCAGAACCAGGCAGGTGAGTGCTGAATTGCTGTTGTTATCTCACAGGGGCATTTGCTAGTCAGCAGCCTGCTGTTACAAGTTCCCCGAATCAACTTCTTTTGATAAAGAAGGGCTCAGAGGAGTTTTCTTTGCCTTCTCGTAGTCTCTCCCTGTGGGTCTAACCTGCTGCATCTTTTCTCGCAGCCTGGCCCTGTCACAGAGGTGGATGGTGCCATCGCCACAGACTTCTTCACGGTGCTCTCGCTGGGTCAGTACTACACGGAGGACCAGTGGCTCAACATGCAGGCCTTCTCCATGCTGCGGAAATGGCTGCTGTGCTACGGGGGCAAGGGGTCGAACGCACCTAATTCAGGTACGAGCTGAAGGACTGCAGGCCAGCGTGGGTTGCACCCCCAAGAGGCGTGTGTGTGTTCTGAGGCGGTGAGCTGGCTGCACCAGAATCCCAGCAAGCGGCAGGAATGCGGGCGAGTGTTCAGATCTCTTGGTCTTAAAAGCGGGGGAAACTTTGTGAAGGAACGTCACAAACTCCCCTGATTGATCCTTACTGACCCTTTCGCAAGGGATTACTAACCCAGTGGGTTCCCCAGTTTCAGGCAAAATGCCGTGGGTCACTGAGAAAAAAGGCCCAGGGGGTGGAAGACAACATCTCGTGATGTTCCTGTGAGAATGCCTTCGTCCCTCGCCTCCCTTACTTCTCAGTGCACCTGGGGACAGACAGCTCCCTCTCTGTTGCTCAGCAGCTAGTGAACTACAGTGCCCGTGATGTGACCTGATGTGGTAACGTTTATTCTGTAGGTAACAGGTCAGAAATGGATGAGTCTGTTATGTCCATGGTCTCAACTACATCCACATCTAGTCACCTGCTTCCCCCAAAGAAGCGCCTGCGGGAGAAGGCCTTCGAGTACTGTCAGCGGCTTATTGAGCAGAGCAACAGGCGTGAGTTTTGCCTTGGAGCTTTCTTGGTGGTGTTGTTGAAAATGCTTCTGCTTTGCTGCTTCTGTGGGCTGGGATCTCACTCCCTGGAGTCCACAGTCAGGCTGGAGACACGGGACTGGCTGCAGCTGCTGGTGCAGGTCATTGACCGTCCCCGGGCTGGGATGTTGGAAGGATTTGGAGGCAATGCCCTCGTTCTGCCTCCTACCCTTAATTTGCGGGGGGGCTGTAGAGCCTGGTTCTTATTAGCCTTGAGCTGGGATCAGTATGTGTTCCCACCTGTCTTGAAATGTGGATTAGTGCTCGAACTGACAGCCTCATATTGCTGCTTGGACCCAGAGTTTAACTTTGACTTCCGTCTCTGGCAGAGGCCCTGAAGAAGGCTGATGGAGACCTGCAGAAAGCTGTAAGTACGCAGAGCTGGGGCTGAAGCTCTGGGAAGCTGTGCCATGGCTTTCGCCACTCTGATCTGGCTCTCTGCTCTCCTGCAGTGTCTCATTGAGGCGGTGACAATCATGGACATCATCTGCAAACAGGACTCCTCCTACGTGTACCGCGCGGCTGCCTTCCTGAAGGTCCTGCACAGCAGGATCAGCGGCGATGCCACTTATGCCAGGGCGCTGCTGCCCATTGCCCAGTTCTTCCTGAATCACGGTAAGCCATCAGCCCTTGCCCTCTCTTCCAAGATGTAGCATTCTAACAGCACAGCCTTTTGTCCTGGCAGTTTGCTGGCTGCCAGAGGTCATAATTGAGCCGTGGCTGTACTGTAGGATGGTGATCTCACTCGTGGAGACCCAGGAGCTGGGCTGTCCTCTGTGTGTGTGTGGCTCTTTTTCTTTATTTTGTTGTTGTTGTTGCTTTTTAACAAAAACATGCTCCAGACTTAGCTTTTCCATATCCACTAGAGCCCCTGTTGGCAGGGCTGCTGGGTGAGCTGTGCTCAGGAATGTGCTGTATCCTCCCAGGCGAGATGGCAGCTGTGGACTCGGATGCGATCTACAAACACTTATTCACTGATATCCCGGCTCAGCTCTTCCACAACGCATCACTGGCCTTTGAATTTGTCCTGTTCTGCAAAGAAAACAGCCAGCTCTTCGCTGAGACCTCCAGCATATTCAGGCAGAGCTTCCCAAACCTCTTTAAGGTACAGTTTGCAGGAACAGCACAGGAGACAGCCTGCTGCGCTTCCCTTCTGTGCCCCTAGAACTTTCTGTTTGCCCTTCAGCACACCCCAGAGCCTGCCGTGTGCCTCTGTGACAGTGCTGGGGAGGGCGTGGGCAAGAGGGATGGGTGAGAATGGTTGTTAAAAAGCAAGTGTGAGTCTGAGGTGGAAAGAGGGTTGTGATATTGATTAGCACTGCCGGGAGAGGAGAGTCTGGTTTAGTATTATTAGCAGGGAGCACAGTTGGTACACAGCAGTTCGGTTTTGGAAGACTTCAAAAACTTGCAGATAGACAGCCACTGAATCAGCTGCTCGGTGCATGTGTTGAGCCACCAGCAACATCCGCAGCTCTTCACTGAACCCCTAGTCTTCTCTGTTTCTGCTCTTCAGAAGTGACTTTCCCTTTCCCATCCCTTATAGTCACAGTATGAGAACTGTCTGGGCTGCGTAGTGGAGTACTGGGGACATTACAGCACTTTTTGCTTGTTTCTTGCAGTTCCTGGCGTGGAACAGCCCACCTCTTATCTCAGAGTTTGTGGACCTTCTCCCATTTCTGCTGGACGCAGGTACAGCCGTTGAGATCTTCCATTTGCTGCTTGACCTGCCCTGTCTGACAGCAGCTCTGGATGTCCAGATGAGGTAACGCTACCTTCTCTTCCGCTCGCTTGCTAATCAGAGCCTTGACATTGACCACACTCTTCTCTGAGCCTCAGCTGCCCTCTGGCTGCTGCTGTCAGAGAGCGAGAGGCATTTACTGCGGTCAGGTTAACACAAAGCTGCACAGGCATCAGCCCAGTTTTCCCAGTAATGTGGTGTGCATGGGGAGGGAGGTTAACCAGCTCTTACACTTTAATGCTGGACTGCCTCTGGTTGTTAGGGAGTTGTTGGCAGTCCCCTCTCCGTATCCAGCTCCAAACTGTTGCCTTGTGCTGCTTGGAGTGTCTGCCATGCGCCACTGCCTTGACACAGAGGTGTGGACTAGCTAGTCTTCCCTCCTTGCTCTTACCCCTTTTTACTGGCTCTGTTTTCCTGGAGGCAGACAGAAGTTCATTCTAAAGTCATTAGGGAGTGGAGGGGTCTGTATCTCTGCTCTTCATTTGCTTCCCTGTCATTAGCAGCTCCTTCTGGAGTGCTTAGAAAAGGGAGTCATCCTAGAAGCAAGAAGTTGGTGGGCTTTGGTACCTGAGGGTGCAGAGTGTCATTTTCCCATTTCCCGGGAGTGATACAGAAGCAGTTCTGGAACTATTGCCTGAGTCCAGGGCTCTGAGCTCAGTGCGGGGACTTTTTCTCATCACTTCAGACATTCTGGTTCTCTGGCTTCCAGGGTGCCTGGATTAGACCAACCTGCTGTCCCTCTTTCAGTGTTAAGGCCTGGATCATTCTCACAATTCATCACGTTCTGCGTTTGCCTCCTGCTAGGTCGACCTCTGCCTCCGAGAAGGCTTCCTGCGACCCGGCTGTGAAGCCAGCCACCTGCCTGGAGGCCTTTCGCCATCCCCTCTACAAGAGCACCTTCCAGTACCTTCTCCGCATCGAGTCTGCTCCTGAAGACCCTCCAGAGAGGTAGGAGGCTGCTGTGGGGGACTGCCACAAGGGTTTGGGTCAGCTATCCAGGTCTAGGAGGCAGCTCTGGGACTGCTGGGAAAGGCTTTACGGAGGTGTAGGGAAGGGAGGCCTGGAGAATACTTGGGAACAGGCCTTTTTTGTTGCCCACAGGCTGATTCCACTTCGGCAGCTGCTGGGATCTCTGGCCAGCAGCCCAAGGGTTGTGCAGTGTGCAGATACCGTCCCTGTCTTACTGGAGCTCTTTTTCAGTGTGGTGGCAGAGGTAGGCCCTTTTGGGGAAATCCCAGGTGTGCTGTGGGGACTTCTTGTTACATGAAGAACAGTCACAGACACAAAAGTATTAAGACACTGCAACTTCAAGAGAGAGGTGTATGAGGGGGTGATGGGATGGTCTAATTCTGGCTTAGGCCCACACCGAGCTGCTCACTTCATCCAGAAAGCAGAAAAGCTCCACGGTGCAGTGTTCCCACTGTTCTCAGCCAGGTGTAAAGGAGGTGCACGTGCAGAGTGAGTGCCTAGCTGCCTTTGTGCACTGCTCCCTTCGTGCTAAATCAGGCTGTTTCTATGCTAACTTAGTCTTCTCTGGCTGGTTAGTTTGTTTTTCGGCTGCTGGGAGTCACTGGTGTTGCTGAAGCGAGGGCTGTTTCTCAGTTTGCAGATGGTCCGCTGATAAACCAGCTGGTGGTGCTGCTGCTGCAGAGGAGCGACCAGCTCTACGAGATCCCAGCATTTAAAGATGACGTGCACAGGTGAGACAAACCAGGAGGCCCGAACAAGTTCTCAGCCCTCCCACTGGCTGCGGCCTGGCTTCCAAGGACAGCGCAGGAGTTGTTTCAGTCGCTGCTGCGACTCATCTTGGGAGGGTGCAAAGTGGGACCCCCTCAGCCCTGCTGGAGACCGTGAGCCCTGCTGGATCTCATGGTCTGAGATCTCTCCGTCTCTTCTCTTCCAGGGTGCTGAGCTCGCAGCTGGTGATGCTGTGCAGACTACACCCTGCACTCATTGTGGAACTGTCCAAGGAGCTTCTGGAGTTCTCGGGAACTGTCAGCAACATCCAGAACAAGGAGGCTGTCTTCACCCACATGGTAAGTGGGGCCTGCCTGCTTCTGCCACAGGGCGCTCCAGCTGCGGTACGGTCTGTTGGTTGCCTTCCCTTTCCTCCTACTCTGTCCTAGCATTAGATACTTTGATTTGCCGTTCCCTAAAAAATGATAAGATCCCCTTTCTTTCTGCTTGCCCTGAGCACATTCACCTTTGTTTCAGGTCTGGGCTATCGGAGAGTACATGTCTGTGTCCTACGACAAGCGCTGCACTGTGGAGCAGATCAACAGGTTCTTTGAGACTCTTGAGGCCGTGCTGTTCGAAGTCACCCAGGTCCGACCGCTGGCCAGCATCCCCAGCTACGCGCCCCGCGCCATCACTGTCCTTATGACTGCCTTGACCAAGCTGGCAGCTCGCAGCCAGGACTTGATCCCCAGGTAAGGACAGAGGGCAAAGGGCTGAAACATGCGGATCTGATGAGTCCGAGCGTAGATGTTTGCCAGTGTTATACGACGGAACCTGAAACTGAAGGAGGACTGAGGAAAAAAGTTGTAGAGGAGCAAAGTTTGGGGAAGTGGGATTCATCTGGTGACTTAACGCTCTGTGCATCAGCAGGAGGGGTGGTTGGCTTCTGGTGTTTGCCTTCAACAGTCTTTTGGGGTACGCAGGCTAAAGCAGTGACCTTGCTGGGTGCGAAGATCCTGCCAGCTGAAGTTCGTGTCCTTCTCTTCTGCAGAGTGTCCTTGTTCCTGTCCAAGATGAGGACGTTTCTGCAGAGCCCTGCTGTCACCTCTGTGTACTGTGAGGAGGACCGTGAGGAGATCCTTACCCGGGCAACTGAACTCATGAACCTGCTGAAAATGCCAAGCGTGGCTCAGTTCGTGTTCACGCCATCTGTGGATGCGGCCCGCAGCCGGTTTCAGAAGGAGGTGAATGACACCCTCCCTTCTGCCCTGAGAATAGTGACCCGACTCCTAGAGCCAGCTCCTGGCTTTGTGCCGGGGTGAGGGCTTGGGGTTTCTGGGAAGCTCCAACCTCGACTGTGACTAATCTGAGACAGCCAACGCTCAAGGCTGAGGCCCTGCTCTGAACTGGGAATGAGGAACAAGGATTGTGAGTGAAACAGAAACCGGGAATAAGTAGAGCTGAGGCCGTTCTTTTGGTCTGAGCCTGTTTGTTCATCTCTCTTCCAGCACTTCTTGTTTTTCTACCTCGTATGTTTGTCCTACCTCTCCTTGGCCAGTATGGATTGAAAATACCAGTGGATTTGTGTGAATGGGGCAAGTGAGTGAGTGCCTGCATTAATTCCCTGCTAGCACATCACATCCCTTTGGGGACGTGTTTCCTGTGTGAGGTGGGGGAAGCAGAAGTGACTCCATTAAATCTGTTGTGAGCCCTCACTGGTCTTCTTGTCTTACCGTCACAGTGAACATGTACAGATCCGAGGGACCAGACAAGGAGCTTAGAGAGATTTATTGATCCCGTTTATTGCTGACACCAAGAGCATTTTGTAGTGTACATCAGCCCCATGTCGAACAGGTGCCATGCTGTGTTCTGTATCTGCACAAGGAGTTTATACACGGTACAGCTGTACAGTATTAACAAACGGGGAAGTAGATGTGTCCCATTGCTCCTCCCAGGAGAAGCAAGCTCTCATGCACAACAGTAAATAGCAGGGTTTATTTACGGTCTGTGTCAGTACCTGACTGCACTGTGAGCAACATCCAGCTCTGGGGCTGTTTCCAGCCTCCAGGTGTGCCCGGGGAGTCAGGCTCCATGGGGAGCTGAGGATTTCGCTCTGGTACTTCCAGAACTGGTCAGGGTGCAGCCCTGATGCTGTCTAGTGCAAATCAGGCGCCCCCTGCGCCCTCGCTCCTGGGCAGAGGGTGGTAAGGAGTGCCTGCAGCTTCCCCTGGGGCTCTAGGCAGCGCATTTCCTGCTCCACGGGCCTCAGGAGGGCTCCTGCCGAGCTCTGCAGAGGGTATCCAGGCCAGCCTACTTGATTCAAAGGCGAGTGAATTACCAGGAGCCCTGAGCCTTTGCTCGCCCGCCTGGTGCAGCTGAGTCAGTGGCCAAGTGGTGCGGTGTTCCCGGTGCCTGCTGGAGCCAGGCCGGGTGGCACGAGCACAGCCTAGCAGGGAAGCAAGGCACGAGTATCTCTGCGAAGGTGCTTCGTCCATCTCGCCCTAGAAAAGGCAGGCCAGGCTCTGTTCGACTCCGGCATGTGGAGGTTTTTTCCCTGCATGGATTATTTTGACATCTCTCTCCTGCAAAGTGCGAGGCTAAGCACAGAAACCGAACTCTAGCAGTGAAATATCTGAGGTTTAATTAAGGGCATCCGCTCTAAGCATCCCCTTTTTAGCATCACAATCCTCGGAGAGCCATTGTGAGATGCCACGTTAACATCTGACTTGCTGCCAGAGCCTAGACCACGCAGGTTTAAGTGCAGGGTGTGATGTAGGGCTTCATGGCAGGCTGTTTTAATAGGGTTCAGCTAAACTAGGTCTCGCTATCTGTCTATGTGTGGAAATCAGGTCGGGTTTATCCCGCTAATGTCGCTAAAAGCACGCACAGGACTTGGCGGGCAGGAGGCTGCGTGTGCAGGGGACCGGGCAGCCGCACGGTGGAGCTGCCAGCTCGGCTCTGCTGAGGCCGCGTTTGCAGAACTGCTGCTGGGACTTGGAGGGGATCCCGACCTCCCGAGGGGATCCTGACCTCCCGAGGGGAGCCCGACCTCCCAAAGGGAGCCCGTCGGCCTGGCCGCAGCACGCACTTCTGAGATGCTCTGAGCTGGGTAGGAAACGGTGGCAGAGCCGGGCAGTAAATCTGCTGCGTGGGGCAGGATGAGAGCACCCTGTTCTCAACGGGCCTGCCCCCGGGACTCGGGGAACTGCTGGTGGTGTCAGCCCTTTGCTGAAACTGCATCCCATCCCTCTGCAGGGCTGGGGGCAGCGTGACTGTAGCCCAGCAGCAAAAGGCACCTGGCTTCGGGCACGGCCCCGGGGACTCCCAGCAAGGCATCCTGCTTGGGATCCCGCTCCTGCTTGTTGTGCTGCGTTTACCACCCCAGAGCTGGGTGCCTGCCCTGGCTCTGCCCATTTTCCAGCCTGACCTGCTGCTGTCGCAGTGAAACCCAGGCCTGGCTACGTAACCTTTAAATCCCAGAGCTGTTTCAAGCCTGCCCTTCCACTGTGAAAGAGTAACAGGAGAACTGAAATGCGTTCCTGAATGTTTGTGCCAGAGTGAGGAGAACCATGCAGGGCTGTCAGCCTGGAGGAACAGAGGAGCCTGCTTCCAGCCTCCGTGGGGCGAGCACCCCTTCCTGCTCTCTTCCAGGGGGATGGAGGAGCAGGAAAGCTCCTGAGAAGGATGACACAGGCTGTAAGGTGAGATTTGGACGATGGATCAGGAATGGTGCTCCCAGCTGGTGCAGTGGGGAGAAGCGTGCAGCACCTTCGTGTGTCCTTCCATCCACTGCAGCGCAGGGCAAGGTGTTGAAAAGCAAATCGAGGACAGTTGTGGAGTCCTAGTCCTCCCTCGTGCACTCCGGGCTCCACAAGGTCAGCCTTAGCTCGCGGGTGCAGCTCCAGTTGCTGCAGAGAGCCCCTTGTACCACCAGAACTAAGAGGAAGAGGAGCTGGAGATGATTTTCTTTGCTATTTCCATGTCTGACTTGGCGACCAGAAACCGCAGCTTCTTCCCTCCGGAGCGGATGAGGTCCACTGCACTGCAGAGAGCGGCAAGGAGGAGAGGTGAACGCTGGTTCCCTGGGGGCCCAGCCACAGGCCGACAGCCCCCAGAGCCTGCGGGTTCACGGGCTGTGTGCTGAACCAGCAGGGCTCCATCCCCTTCGTCCACCTCGATGACAGCAGCAGCCACACCGGGCGGCTCTTCTCCCCGTGCCAAACACCCCCAGCTTCTGCTCTGTGCCTGCTCGGTGTTACAAGCAGGGCCTGTTTCCCTCCTGCAGTTCGCTTTACGGAGAGCCTGGCCTTCACGCAAGCACTGCCAGGACAAGGAAAAATGATCCCAGAGCAGCTCTGCCCCGAGGCACTAACAGCAAGGTGGGTGCGAGCTGCCTACCCTGCAGCCTGGGAAAGGATGCCCAGGGTGGGCTGCAGCTGGAGCAGCTGAGGATTGCCGAGACCCACCTCTGGGGTCGGCTTTATTTCCAGAACATGCCCCAGGCATTTTCTGCCTGCTCCCTCTCCCAAACTTCCCCCTATTTCGCCACGTCCTGCGCAGGTAACCTCACCTCTGGTAGTCCGCCCCGATGAGGCTGGTGCCGTTGACAGCCAGGATGCGGTCCCCGATGGAGAGCCTGCCGTCGGCAGCCGCGGGGCTGTCCTCGATCAGGGTGCGGATGTAGATGCCGGGAGAGGTGAGAGGCGTGTGCTGTTGGGGGGGAAAGGCAGCGAGCGTCTGGCTGGGCGATCTTTTCTGGCTCAATTAGCGTGAAGCATCGTTAACCTGGAGCTGGGCTGGGAGCCGTTCTCTCCCGGCTATCCCAGGGCTCGGTGACGCCCTGTTTCCTACTGACTAACAAACACACGGCCGTGAAAGGCCACCTTAGTAAGATGCTCCGCTGCGCTAAGCCAGATTGTGTGCCAGAGGGGGGGGGAGCAGCAAGCACAGTGGCTGACGGAGCGCTGCTTGGCACCCCGTGAGCCCCTGGACCCCGCCGGCATAGGCAGGGCGGGTCCCCCCCGTGCTTGCTTCGCCACGCACCGAAGGGCATAGGAAAAACCTCGCCTGAGTCATTTTCCTTCCACAGCAGCACTGAGCTGTTCACTCTCGCCAGCTGCAGAACAGCCGTGACGGACCTGGCACGCAGCAACGCAGCAGCGGGGATCCACTGGAGGTTGCTCCGTGCCTCATTTTCCCCGATAAAAGCTCCTTGGCTCCGTGCAAAGCCGTCACCTTCCTCGAGGTGTGAACCATTCCCTCCCACGTGTCCCAGGGCGGCTCTCTGCAGAGCTGTGGCACCGTCCTGCGGCCGGCAGGAACTCACCAAGCCGTCGATCAGCCCCATCCCCAGCCCCAGGGGCCCTCTCTCCAGCTCCACCACGAAGACGTAGCAGAAGTCATCGGTGGCAGAGCTGCGGCTGGAGGATTCCGGCGTGGGGTAGTCGTAGGGGGTCGGCGAGCAGCCTGGCAGCGGGGACACCGGGTTATTATCACTCTGCCATCCCCCAGACTCAGCCTTACAACTTCCCCCCCCCCCCCCCCAAAACCCCATCAAAGCCGACCTGGGGTAGCCCCAGGGCTGGCTCCCTGCTGGGGCAGGTGCAGGCCGAGATGCTCAATGTGCTCCCCTGCCCTGACCAAGCACCAAAAATCCCCCTAAAAACCGTGTGTGTGCAGGAAAAGGGCAGCAAAGGTGGCCTCATGGGCTCTGTCCCCCTTCCTGCACCCCCCCAAGGGCAGCACCAGCCTTTGGTACCTTCAGGGGTGCTGCCTTTGGTGCCGTTCATCCCGTTCCTCCGCGGGTCCTGCAGAGTCTTGCCAGTGCCCTGTGGGGACTCCGGGCTGGCGGAGTCGAAGTTCAGAGGGGTGGTGGGGGGCGTCAGCAGGCAGGAGGGGGCCGGGGGGGGCGGGCCCCTGCCCAGCTGCAGCTGCTGGAGCTTCTCCTGGAGCTGCGGCTCGCCGGCGGGGTGCTGCCGGGGGCAGCCGTTGGCAGCTAGGGCGGGCAGGGGGCTCCCATCCGGCTCGGTGCAGCCCCCTGGGGAGCAGCAGCCCCCCGGGGTGACCGTGCTGCTCCCCGGGGCTGCCACCAGGCTCGTGTTCTCCTCCAGGACTTCTGGTGTTGCGCGTGGCTCTTTCTTTAAAAGGAGAAAAAAAATACCCAAAACACACTCTATGGGATCATGGGCGGGTGGGTGCTGTACCCCCGCCATCCCCTGGGCTTTGTGCGCATCGCGGCTGTCGGCCCCGTCCGAAACCTCAGCGATTTGGCTGCTGCTGGTGCCTGCCCTGGCTTCTCACAACTCTCACCCTGCAGCTTTGTGGCCACAACTTACCCTTAGCGGGTTTTTTTTTTGTGAAAGGCTGCGTGCCTACGTGGGGACAGACGGGGTCACGTCTGGGGAGAAGGGGAGCGCTGCCTGCAAATACCCCCGTCCTCCACTCTCCCTGCTAATGAGACCACTGGAAGGAGCCTGTCCTCTGCTGTCCTGTCCTCTGCTGTCCCCTCCCCGCACCCCGCAGGGGGGGATTAGCAGCACTAATCCTCCCAGCAGCTCTGCACGCTGAGCTCCCACCACCAGGGCATCGCCTCCCTCCCCAGCAGCTCTGGGATGCAGGCTGAGAGTTCAGGTCCGGGCTCAGAGGGGGCTCAGCACCCCTCCACCCACCCCCCCCCTGAAAACAGCCCCTCCATGGGGTGTGGGGGCCAAGGCTACCTTTGGGGGTGCTGCGCCTGGCCCTTCCCCGCCCTGGGGGCTCTTGCTCTGCAGGCTCCAGAGGAAGTGGCGGATGTAGAGGAGGTGCCGGTAGATGTTATCGTCCAGCGTCTCCACCTCCAGGTCCACCTTGAAGCCCCCGCTGGGCAGGACGATGGGCGGGTGGTTGTCGAAGGACTCCAGCATCCCCTCTGAAAGGCAGCAGGAGGGAGGCGAGCATCGGCAGGCTGCTCCTGCTCGCCCCGTTGGGTCTCCCCAGCCAGGATTGGGGCCGTGGGGCAGCAGCAGCGTCCCTCGTTTGGGAGCGCAGAAGTGGCCCCACACCCCTCTAAGTGCACTCAGCATCCTTTGTCATACCCCAGCGTCACGGGACCGAGGTTATTCCTGATCACTGCTGCTACCTGCAGGAGCCCCAGGGAGGGGAAGGGCACCTCCTGCTCGGTTTGTTAGTAAAAACCTCGCAGGGATCCTGCGGGCACCAGGACCCCGGTGACCGCAGCAGCACCGAGCACAAAACCAGGGGCTCACCGTGCTGGAAGGCGGTCGTGCTGTCCTCCTCGCCGGGCTGCCACGCCGCGACGAAGCCCACGTCCATCACCGCCTGGCACTGGCTCAGCACCCAGTGGAGCTGCGCGGGGCTCAGCGCCGGGAACTCGGCTCGCAGGGCCGGCCAGCTCATCTGGGCGAGGAGACAGCACACGGGGCAAGTGGCATCGCATCGCCCCGTGCCCAACCCATCGCGGTCAGAGCCCCCCTCACCCACCTGCAGCAGCTGGGAGCCGGGCATGGCCAGCAGGTTGGCCACGCTGGCCAGCTTGGCGAAGAACTGCTGGGCCAGCTGCTCGAAGCCGGCGCCGCGCAGCCACTCGAGGAGCAGCCGCACGCTGGCTCGCAGCTTCACCCCCTGCGACCAGTGGAAGCAGCCAAGAGAGGAGCCTGCGAGGCAGAGCAGTGCCCCGTCAGCGTGGTTTTGGGGGAACAGACCCCCCCCCTCCTTCAGCCGGAGCCCCCAGCCCCTTGCCGAGGGGCAAAACTCGATTAATGCGCCCAATTAACGCCCCCAGGTTGACGTCCCCCGTGTCCCATGGCTATGACTCACGGTGGCACTAATAGGGTTGGGGCAAGGAGCCAGCTCTGCCATCCGGCAGCGCTGCTGCGATAATTAGGGCTAACGAGCACCGTCTTGCTCCTCAATTACAAAGCAGGCTGCGGTGGTTCTTTAGTAAGCAGCCCTCCGTGGAGCAAACTGCTTCCAGCCACCTCTGTCCGGACTCAAAAGGGACGAGACTAGGGTTAAACCCCTCCTGGGAATGGGGAGCTGGGGGGGGCAGCTGTGTGTGTGCAAGGGGGACAGGGAGCTTTGCCTGGGGACAGCTCAGCGTGAGCCTGGTAGTGGATGGGCACCGCAAAAGCCAACCCCATGTGAGAAATGACTTAAGGGGGATGCTGAGGATGGAGAGCCTGAGGAAGCAAAGGCGCAGGTGCTCAGCTGCTGGATTTGTGCTTGGTGTCCCCATAACCACGCTGGAACCTGCCCATCTCCAGCCCCCTCTCTCCTGGACCTCCCCCAGGAGGAACTGGGATGGACTGGGGTGAAGGCTGGGTGAGGGAGGACTGGGAGGAGGAGGAGGAGGAGGACTGACCCTTGTCCAGGAGCTGGTTGAAGAGCAGCGTGTTGGAGAAGAAGAAGAGGTAGGCGAACATCTGGGAGGTGATCTCGGGGTGCACTTCGTACTGGCGGAGCAGGTCCAGCACAGCCTGGTAGGTCAGCACCACCCTGCGCAGCTCCTCGGGCAGCGGCGGGGACGCCCGCCAGCCCTCCCGGCCCTCGTTCTGGAAGGGGTTGCACTCCAGCAGGGCCGGCAGCGACACGTACAGACACTGCACGGGAGGCAGAAGGAGCTGAGAGCTGACAGCAGGACCACGCTCCTTTGTTTCCTTGTTTGTTTTAGCAGGAGCCCGGCCGGGCGAGCAGCATCCAACACCCGTCTGTGCTGGGGCTGAGAGCGAGGCGAGGACGGAGCAGCGCAGGAGCATCCCCTGGGTCCCCGCGGGCCGTGTCCCGCACACAGCCGCCTTTCTCCTGCCTCACACTGCCCGCTCTGTTCCCTGCTCCCCTGCGGTGCCGCCCGGTCCAACGGTGACAGCCCAGGGGCCCCTTTCCCTCCTGCCCTGAATCGCACCATTATGCCGGGGCTGGCCGCCGCGCCGGGCAGCGGCCGGAGCCAAGCGAGCTCTCCCCAAACACCTCCTCCCCAGCAGGGAAACAAGCCGCGGTAATTCCACACTTTTCCTGGGCTGCAACCAAAAATCGGGGCACTGCAGCCCGAAGGAAAGCACCTCGGTGCTACACGAGCCTAAAGGCTCCTGCGAGCACTGCTGCGGATGCTCACGATGGCCGCGGGGAGCTGCTGCCCTCCTGGGGGGTGCCTACCTTGGAGATGTAGTAGACGCACTGCTGGAAGGTGTACATGATCACCTCCTCCAGCACCGTCATCGCCTCCTCGCTGGCTGTGATGGTCGAGGAGAACAGAGACTCCTTGGAGCCTGGGGGACGGAGGGGAAAATGTGGGAGCAAAGGGGAAAATTTGGAAACAAAGCTGGCTGGGCTGTCTATGGAGCTGGTCCCCGGCACGAGATCACCGCCGCCAGCTCCAAGCGGGTGCAGAAACACCCAGCTCCCCTTGCAGGGGCATCCCAACCCCAGGGCTGCCTGATGCTTGCACACCTGAAATTGTTCTGGCAGCTATTTTGAGGGTGGAAATCAAGATGCTGCCCTCTTCCTGGCTCGCTTTGGGGCTGTTTCTTTCCATCGGCTCAGCCCTTCCCTGATCAGCAGAACCCGGAGAACCAAGCAGCTGAGCAGGGCAGCCCCCCCATTCACAGCTCCCCGAATTCCCCCAGCGTGGGGGTTATTCATGCTCCTGGGCACGGTGCAAGGATGCAGATCACCCTCGTGTGCTTGCGGGTGAGGCTTGCAGGAGGCTAAAGGAGCCTCATGGAGCACCAAGAGCTGCTTACAGCCAGGGGTCAGAGGGATAAAGTCGCTCCCAGCCGGCGGAAGCGGCTATGTGGGGTGAGCAGCAGCCCCGAGCCCCCCACCTTTGACGTCCAGCTCCTCCTCCATGCTCTGGATGTAGGTGGGCGACTTCTGCTGGACGAAGTAGAGGACCTCGATGGCGTTGGACATCCAGAAGAGGATGTGCTGCAGGTCCGGCAGCAGGTCTGCGATGCCCAAGCGGGACAGGGCGGCGGGGTCCTGGCTGGGGGGAGACAACGGGCGTTACAGCTGCTGCCCCCCAGCTCGTGGCTGGGGGCTTCTTGGGGTGAAAGCAGCCAAAAAAGCAGCCCTCGGGATGAGCCTGGAGACCTCGCTGAGCCCAGCACCCTGCTTAGGAAAACCCTTTGCACACACCAATCTGGTGGCTCTGTGGGATGGCAAAGGTGTTTTTTGGGGCACCCCTGGTGTTTTTGGGGCACCCCCCCCAACATTGGCCCAGCTCAACTGCAGGAAGCGCCCGTGGCTGAGGAAGGTTCTCTTTCCCCGAGAAATATGCGCTGCGCCTGCCAGCTCTGGACGGTTAAACCCGGCCTGCCCATGCTGGGCCGTTCAAAAATAAAACAAATAAAAAGCATCTGGGAAGTTTCTCAACGGCTGAACCACTTTTTCCTGCTATAGTAAAGGCCATCCCAGCTGTGTCCCCAGGGAATTTGGGTCCCGTTTGGGTGAGGTCCTGAGCGGGAGAAGTCCCAGGGCTGCTGTGGGTCCTGTCCCCCCCCCCCCCCCCCCAAGCTTTCCCAGCCCCACATTCCCAAGCAGGGGCTTTGCAGGCACCGTGGCAAAAGGACCAGAGAGCCAAATATGTGGGATCTAGCAAGAAAACGCAGTGTGCAGCAGTGCTGGCAGGCTGGGCGGGCACCGGGGTGGTTACACCCGGCTGCGGAGGGAGAACTGGGCTGAATTCCCCCTGTTTTGGGGCAGAGCCAGGAGGGGAGGTGGGTGGCACTTACTGCTGGGACTGCTTCTCAGCCAGCTCCCGCGTCCGCTCCTGGGCAGGGAGAGAAGGAGAAAGCACGAGTGATGACCTGGGGATGGGGTCGGCGGGGGGAGCATCCCCCTGACCGCGTCAGGGGCATCGGCCGCACGTGGGGACCAGGGTGGGGAAGCCCAGGGGGGGTTCCCCACTGCCCCCACCCCTCCACCCCCCTGGCGACTGACCCACACCGTCCTCTGGATCATTTTGGCCGCTTTGAGCAGCAGCTGCCCGAAGTCTCCGGGCTCGAAGCTGGAGGCCGAGTGCTGGATGCAGAGGCAGATCAGGAAGGCGGGGGTCAGCTTGTGGTCGTCCCCCCCCGGCTCAATCAGGGTCACGATGCGCCGCAGCAGCACGTCCTCGGCCGCCGGCTCGAACTCCAGCAGCAGCTTTCTGCGGGGAGCCCTGGGGCCGCCGGTGGGCGAAGGGCCCCGTTTTTTGGAAGGAGCCCCCGAAAAACCCCGTTCCTTCAGCAGGCTGCCGCACGCCCCGCAGATGGGGGGGCCCTCGGGGTGCAGCGCCCGCAGCCGCAGCAGGGTCTGCGCCGGCAGAGGCTGAGCCTTCATGGGGTCCTTGTAGAGGAGCAGGTAGTAGAGGCCGAGGGACAGCAGGTCCCCGTGCCGCAGCACGGCCGTCCGGGCCACCTGGCAGAAGTTGATGGAGACGCCGGCGCCGGCGCTGGGCTCCAGCACCAGCTGCTCCTCGGAGCGGTGCCGGGATGCTCGGAGCTTCCTGATGGTGCAGTGCAGGGGCAGGATGTCCGGGGCCGACAGGCTGATGCTGGGCTTGCTCGCCTGCGTCCTCTGGCCCACCGTGTGCTGCTCGCGGTTCAGCAGGTACACCAGGCTGTCCTGCCGAGCGGGGACACGCGGCGTGAGCGGGGGGGCTGTGCACGGTGTGCTGCAACCCCCCGGCTGCCCGCACCTCGCGGCAGCAGAACCACTTTTCTCTTTATTTTCCTTGCCCCATGAGAAGCGTGGGTGGTGCAGCCAGGACGTGCACGCACCCCTTAACTCCTGCACCCCGACGTGCATTTCTTTGGCAGCACCAAAGACAAACGAGCGCTCAGCACTGAGCCCAGCGAGCGGGGCTGCTTTGGGCACGCTGCTACGTGGGTGCAGGAGCTTGGCGCATGCGATAAATGGGGCAGCTCTGGGGCTGTTCAGGGCAGGAGGAGCCCTCCATCCACATCCCACCTGCGTGCCCCTGGGGCAGCTGCGCCCTCCCAGCCCCTGCCCTGCCCGCGGCAGCGCACAGAACCACCGCGTGCCTCAGTTTCCCCGGGTGTTTAATGGGCTTGCAGCAGACAGAAGAGAGCTGCAGCGCCGAGGCAGAGCTGGAAATCTCAGACTAGCCAGATATTCAGCCCGGACAAAGTAGCCATTAACCAAAAGAGTTGCCCCAGTCCTTTCCAGTTCTCCCAGCGCCTCCCGGGCTGGGGAGCAGAGGCACCCAGACGTGCTGTCTCATCGCTGCCTCTCATTACGTTTGCCAGTAACGAGGCAGCCAGACGGGGCCGGGGCAGCTCCCAGCCCTCGTCCTGCAGAACTGGGTCTGCCTCACGCCGGGGCAGGGATGCAGCTTCAGGGCTTTCCCCATGCCTCCACAGCCAGATCCCCCCAAAAAATCTCAACCCATCTGCGTGCTTTGAGGTGTGCAGGACAGATCGCACACCCCAGACTTACACAGCTCATTTCCTTACGGCTGCCCTTTCCACCCACCCCATAACCCACCCCCCCCCCCAGCAGCTCCAGCCGTGCAAGCAGCTCCCCATCCCCGCAGATTTAGGAGCGTGGATGGGCGCCATAAAAGCAAAGGGGGGGCGGGGGGGGGGGAAGAAAAAAATGCCGGGGCGGTGAGCGGGAAGGCTTGCGCGGTGCTTACATGCTGCTGGCTGTAGCCCTGCAGGAGCAGGAGGTGCGGGGACTGGTAGAGGGAGTACCGCATGCTGCTCCCGCTCCGCTCCTCCGCCGCGGGCCCCCGCGGGCTGGCCGGACCCCGCAGGCTGTCGGGCAAGGTGGAGCAGTGCCTGCGGAGCTGCTCCTCGTCCCGCGACGCCGGGCGGCCCAGGCTGCTCTCGCTGAGGCTGCGTCGCAGGGCCGGGGGGGTGCTGAGCCGCTTAGCCCCCGCCAGCACCCGCATGGCCCCCCTGGCCCGGTGCCGCTGCAGTTTCCGCGCTTGGGCGTTGATGCCTGCGGGAGGAGAAGCCCTAACGCTGTCCCAGCAGCATCCCGGGTGCCGCAGCACGGTGCCGGAGGGATGCGGTGGAACTGCTGGGAGCCCTGGGGAGCGCAGCTGGAGGGCGACCCCCCCCCCCCGCCCCCCCCCTCCCCAGGGCTGGCGTCCCCCTGCCCACCCTGTGTCCAACCCCAACTGCAGGGCGCCAGTGTGGGGAGTTTTGTGCCCCCCCGCCCCCCCCCTTCCCTCCCCATCACCAAAAAGAGGGACCCCAGCCCATCCCAAAACCCCTGCTGACCTTGGGGCAGCCAGGGAGGGGTTCAGCATCCCTCATGCTGCCAGGGTTGGAGGGGGGGGGGGGGGGGGAAGACTGTGCTAAAAGGGAATCTCTAAAATCTCAATCTTCTTTTTTTAAAAAAAAAAAAAAAGAGGGGAAAAAAAATAGAGCCTGGATGCTGCCTTCTGGCTTGTAGCAGTCACTGGGCAGCAGAGAGTGGGGGCTGCAGGGAGCCCCCCCAGGCAGGCAGGGAGCTGCAGCGGAGCCTGCCCGCTCGCCTGCCGCAGGAGCGAGCTGTAATTAACTTCTCCCAGGCATCAATTCGGGCAGCGCTGTCTGCAGGACGAATGAATAAGCCAGGCCTGGCCCAGCCACCGAAGCAGCGGCGTCCCCAGCGTGGGGGCTCCCTTGGGACCCCCACCCCCACCCCCCAGGCTGCCAGCTGGGCTCCAGCAGCAATAAGAAGAAGTTGTGGGGTCGGCGGCCGGCTCGTACCTCTGGTGGGCAGCCTCCCGGGAGCAGGGCGCTGGCATTCGGGGCTGGCCGAGGAGGAGGATGAAGAGGGAAAAGCCTGAAGGCTCTGCCTGCGGGAGCTGTGCTGCGGCAGCGTCGGTGCAGCACCGAGCCAGAGCCCTGCCTGCAGCTCCGCTGCTCCGGCCATGCACAGAGAGGCGGCTTTTGGGGACGGACGGTGGGATTTGGGGACAGACAGAGGGATTTGGGGACGGCCGAGTGGATAGCCGGGCTCCTGGGGCTGCTTAAAGGGACGCTGACAAGGTTCGGCCCCCAAAAAAACCATCATCTGCCTTATTTGGTGAGGAACGGGCTGCCGGTACCGAAATACATTTTTTTGTTTGTTTGTTTTAAGTCGAGCGCTCCTTTGCTGGGAAAATGATGGGGATGGGGAAAGGGGGGTGGGAGAGGGAGAAAATAGCCCCTGCTGCTTACATGCCTTGGGATTCGGGCAGGGTCCCATCCTGCGTTATGGGTCCCATCACCCCTTATGGGTCCCATCCTGCGTTATGGGTCCCATCACCCATTACGGGGCCGCAGCAGCGCCTCTGCCCCACCTGCACCCCCCAGATGTGAAATTTGGGGGTGCAACAAGCGTGCCCGGGTTCCAGCAGAGCCAAGGCGCTGAGGACACCCGTTGTCATCCCCAGGGGTCTGCAGGAGGCCATGGCTCACCCCACAGCCTCTGCCCGAGCCCAAGAGGGGCCGGATCCTGCCGGGCAGCACCAACTCCGGCTCCTTGCACCAGGAGGCACCGGGAGCTGCGGGGCCTGGGGTCCCCCCGCCCACAGGGGCACGCCATCGCCGCTCCCTTATCTGGGGGGAAGGAAGCTTCTGTATTTACTTTGTGTAGGAAAACCACGGAGGAAAAAGCTGCTTTTGCAGTGCCGGCAGAGCCCCCGGCACCGGCTCCCCGCTAACCCCGGAGCTGCACTGGAAAGATAAACACGTCTCTTTTCCTGAGCGTAACAAACTCCGTCTACAAACCAGGTTATTTGGTTTTATTTTCGGTCCTCTAGTGCTGTTTTCTCCTCGCCAGCATTTGCAGGTGATCCCGCCCAAAAAGTCGTGGAAGCGTCGCCAAGCTGCTGCCTCCAAACCCCTCCTGCATCCTGGGGGAAAACCTGCGGGTTTTGGTGCTCGAGAGCCTGGCTGGGACCTGCCTCTTTTTCAGCCTGGGAAAGAGGGGTCCCTGTTCCTGGCTACGTAAATCAGTCAATAAATAAATAACTTTGCGGGACCCAGGCATGATTTGTTCCCGGGGAAGCCCCCACGAGCTCGGGACACGGAGCAAAACGGGGGCAGTTTTGGTGAAGCTGAGCGCTGCACCCCGGTTTGTGGGTGCTCCCCCAAGCACCCCACGTACTCCCTATTTGCTGCCTCGTTGCTCCCCAAAAGTTGAGGGGCCGGGGATCTCGGGAGGGGGAGGCCGTCAGCCTCGTTTAGCACAGAGGTGCTCCACCTGCACTGCTAATTAGTGGCGTGAGGAGCGAGCACCTTCCTCCCCACCGGGAAGCAGCTAATAAACCAATTAGGATAATGGATAACTGAGCAGATAAAACTCTTAAGCCAGGTGCTGACAGGTCACAGATGGGTGCAGGGCCTTTCCCCAGGCCCCTGGCTCAGCAGCAGGGCAGGCCGCAATGCGCCATCCCTCCGTGACATCAACAGTGTCCTGCGTGGGGAAGGGCTCTCTGGGTATTTCCCTGGGGGTCTCGCTTTGCAGCACCCCTGTGCTTTTCTCCTAGGCCACCCCAAGCCCAAACCCCCCCCCCTTATTTTTGCACAGAAGCTGCGTTTTCCACCCCAGCGCCCTGCTGCCCTAGGCAGGCAGCTGGCGCTCAGCTTGTGGCAAGGGGACCTTGAGGCTGGTGGGGGTGACCCTGGTGGGTGGCACTCATGGTCCCCAATCACAGCAGGACTTTTATTTCTTTTTGAGGCACTGCTGGAAGCAGATGGTTTGTTCCCCCTTACCCCAGCAGCCCATGGATGGGGTGGAGAAGTGTCCCTGTGTAATGTCCCTTGGGGCAGTGCCACCAGCGTGGGATGGGAGTGGCGGCAGAGCCCCAGTGATGCTGAAAGAAATGGCTGCAGCAGTGGGATTTTAACAGGTAAGTCCGTACAGCAACTGCCTGCATAACTGTGGGCGTTAGGTGGTTGGTTTGTTTTTTGGTAGGGTTTTTTTTTTTTTTTTCAGCTGTGGAAAATGCCTCGGGGTTTGAAACCCACCACCCTGCCGAGACAAAAGATGTATTTCTGTACACCAGAAATATAACCTCGTATTCCCAGATGCAGGGCATGTAATGAGGTTGGGCACCACTCCTCCATGCATGGGGAGCCTGGGCAGCACAGAGCCTCTTCCGTGGCCGAGCAGGGGCCACAACCCCCCTATGGTGCCCAGCTCGAGGTGTGAGCGCTGCTGTCCCATGTCCCAGCTGGGGAACTGGACACCAAGGCTTGGTGGCACCTCGGGCTCAGTCAGGGACCCTCTGAAGAGCTGCAGCACAGCTCTCCCACCACTTGCAGCTACATCTGACTGTAGCTCTTGCACTTAGATCTTGCCCTCTTTTTCTATTTAAAAAACTTCTTTCTTTTTTTTTTTTTTTGTCACCGCTTTTCTGAAGCACTTAACATCTCCAACCCCAGCTGGAGAAGAGAAGCGCATCCACCTCTGCAGCTTGATCCTTAGGCCCCCAAGGTGAGTGGCAGCTGCCCCTTTCTCTCTGTGCGTCATGCAAGCCAGGAGCAGTTCTCCAGCATCCCTTCCCTGCCCCAGGTGGACGCAGTGAGTGATGGAGGGGTGAGGAGGGGGGCTCTGGCCAGCGGGCACGTGCATTACAATGAAGGCTGGGGGCTGCTATTCCTTCCTCCCCATCATATGTACCTTCTCAATGGGGCATGAGGGAACCTGGACTGAAAAGCAAGTGAGTTACAGCAACGGGGCCCCAGCAGGGTCTGCATTCAGCCTGCCCAGGCTCGTGGTTCGGCTGTCCTGCTTGCTTTTAAAAGGGGGAGTTAAAATGTATTGGGACTTGCTTGAGGACTGCCAAAAAATGTGAAAGACGATCCTTAAAGCTGCCCCTGTCCGTGCAGGGGAAGCTGGTTCCTGCTGCATGGGGGAACTGGGTTTCTTTAAATCCGAGGGGAGCCCAGGAGCCGAGCTCTCTCCCTAAATTTGCTGCTGGCGGTTTCCTTCACGCTGTGTGCGTGGGCTCCTTACAGCAGATGGAAAAGGAGCCCTGGGGGGGGTGGGACAAACCAGGCTCTTCTCCCATCTGCAGGTGGGGAGAGGTTCGGTTCCCCCTTCCCAAGCACCAGGGGTAATCCTGCAGCATCGCTCGATTCCTACAGGCGTGAGGAACTGCTCGTGTCCATCCCTGTGGCATCCTGCCCGGCAAAGCCACCTGGCCAGCATCTCCTGAGCCTGACCAGAGCCCGTTGCCTCCAGGTCAGGCCCATGGAGGGCCCCATGCAATTAAAAACCTGATGTAAACCTTCCCATCCTCATCCTCGTGGGCTTGTAGCTGAGGGCAGGGGGAGGAAAACTTGGTTCCTTTGTGCTCAGGCCACAGACAAACCTGTCAGTTTCTTGTGATAACTATCATGGTGAGGGGTGGCAGGGGAGATGAGGCATCTCTGGGGGGGGCTCTTCTGTCCTATATCACTCTCTCTTCATTATCTTCTCATTTAGCTTAATTCCTCCTACACCAGCAGGGGTGAATACTTCAGGTCGCAGGTCCCGAATTTCCCCGCAGACTGCCAAGTACCAATGCTACCGAGAGCACTGCAGCCAAAACACATCTCCTGCCCCACCCAGTGCCAGCACCACCCCCTGCACCTCAAAACCCCCTGGGAAGCCCCCGGTGCGCCCGCTGACCTGCCGTGGTGGTGTCCACATCCCTGGCCGCCATCTCCTCCACCTCCGCCCGCCTGCGCAGCTCCAGCCGCCGCGAGAAGCCCTCCCTGGGCTTCCAGAGGTCCTGGATGAGCAGCGGCTTCTCGTGGTCCCCGAGGACCCTGAGCCCCTCGGTGTGCCACCGCTTCTCGGGGCCCTCGAACCTGCCGATGACATCGCACAGCGCGTAGTGCCCGGCGCCCAGCTGGCTCAGCCCGTAGCGCTCCAGGGCCTCCTTCACCAGCTCCCGTGCGCCCGAGCTGCCCGTGGCCAACACGCTCTTGTAGTTGGTGCCCGCGCAGATGTTGCCCCCGAAAATCTTCAGGACGCCCGGGGCGGAGAGCTGGGTGGAGAGCTCGGCCGGGTCGTCCCCGCTGCCTGCGGGGGAAGCCGAGGTGGGGCTCCGGTCCTTGTAGCTCAGCGTGCGCTGCAGGACCTGGGACAGGAGGCGGCTCTGGCGCTTCAGCCGGTTCTTGGACGGCGGAGCCATGGTGGAGGAGGATCCGTAAAACATGGTGCGGGAGGCCGTCATGGGACGCGGCTGGGTGGGGATGGGAAAAAGGGGAAAAAGAAATCAGGGGTCTGGAAAAAGGGAGAAATTAGGTATCTGGAGGGCTGATGTGTGGCAGGTAGGAGTGAGCAGCCACCTCCTGTGCTGGAGCCCCCTTCGAGGTGGAAAAGGCCAGCAGGGAGCGAGGTCGATTTCCCCTATGCAGCCCAGAACACCAGCAACCAAGCTCAGCCAGGCTCCTCAGCATCCCCACGGTTACCGCAGGATGGCTTTGCCCCTGAAAAGTTAATTTCCATCATGCATATTAAAAAGTCCCTCTTGCTAAGCCAGGACGTGCTTATCTGCAGCGGGACTCAGCAGAGCCCAGCGGTTTTGTTGCAGCCAGGGCTCGGCAGAGCCCAGCCTGGTTAGGAGCCAACGCTTCAGGAGTCACTTTCTCTAACGAGTTTATGGAGCAATCCCATTTTTTTTCTTTTTTAGAGGTGAAACAGAAAGCTCAAGTGCAAATTGAATTAGTCTGAGGTCACTGCTAAATGCTTTCGCTTGCCGAGAGGCACCTGTGTGAAAATGGGCTTTAATTAGCCTTTCTAAAAACATCCGTACTCCAGCAAATCTTTTTGCCGCTGCTGGTTTGCAGAGGACGTTAAAGCACACGGCGACATTGCCAACCGCGGTGCCTGAAATGTGAATTTGTCGTCTGCTTCCACTGGAGGGGAAAGAAAAAAAAGCCCATGCACACCATAAAAACCCTCCACCTGAAAACAACAGCCGGTTCCCTGGAGCAAGCCCGCGGTGGAGCAGCCAGCTGGATTTTTTCTTGCTTGATGTCCCCGCCAACATCTGGGGCCAGCTCTGAAATCGCATCCTGGATGCAAAACCACCCGGTGCTTGCACGGCGCTGATAATGCAACATGCTGCATCCCAAACTGCTGCTGGGAGCGTTCCAGGAGGAATTTATGCCTCTCTGCCTCGGACAGGACAGGAATTTCCCTCACCTCCAGCCTGATAACGGGCTGCCCCGCTGGGAGGTGTTTGTGCCTGAGATGTGCACAGCTGCTGTCGGCTCCCATGCACGGGCAGGGATTTGATTCGGACCTCCAAAATGTGCCACTGATGCTGTGTTCAGCATGATTTGGCCACTCGTGGCCACGGAGGTGTGGGGTGCAGCTCTGCATCTGCAGCACAATCTTGCCCGAGCAGGATCTGGCCACGCACGAGCCCCAGCGCTGTCAGGCAGAGT
This sequence comes from Cygnus atratus, assembly GCF_013377495.2. NCBI lineage: Eukaryota > Metazoa > Chordata > Aves > Anseriformes > Anatidae > Cygnus > Cygnus atratus. The sequence continues at coordinate 4,153,172 of NC_066376.1, read as the reverse complement.
GCTGCTGGCCCTGGACAGCCTCCAAGCCGCCATCTAATTCGGGAAGAGAAAGCATCCCTGCTGCTAATGAAAGAGGTCACCTTCTCACCCAGAAGCAGCCTTGCTGCTGTGCACGGATGATTTCTGCAGGGTGTAAACCTTTTGTGTTCCAGGGTCAGGGGTGCTTTGAATGCCATGGATGGGGAAACTGAGGCACTGGCAAGCGCCACAACCCCAGGATGAGCCGCTGTCACCCCTCTCCCACCCAGGGATATCCCAGTGCTGTGAGGACTGTGAAAACGCTCGGGTTTGTGCTTTTTACAGCCCTGTGTCTCTGAACGAGAGGTGCTGGAGCTCCAGAGAGGGGGAGGAGATGGTGGCCGTGTCCCTGGTACTCTGCTGCTGCCTGGGTCATGGAAGCTGGGGTGAGAACTCTACCTAGCAGGTAGGGCTGCGACATGATATTTATGCTTGCACCCTGCCCTCAGGGCTGAGTATTGGCCCCAACAGCCTCACTGGGACTTGCTGGGTTTGGGAAGGCTGCTCCTGCCCTCCCAGTGAGGAAACTGAGGCAGGGATGGGATTGAAGCTGCAGCTCCCCTTAACCCAGGAGCTGCTCCTGCCCAGGCTGTCCCTACACATGTGCCCATATGACACCTCCTGGGGTGGCCCTGACCTGGGGAGCAGGGCAGCGTGCCCTCACACACCCCAACCATTGCACTTGGGAGCCGCTTCCCCAGGCTGTTAGCACAGCTCGGGCAGAGGAAATGTACCCCGGCATCCCAACAAGGCCCTGCCATGAAAGATGCTAAAGCAAGAACTTTGTCATCAAACCACTGCTTTTCCCTGTGTATCCCAAGGGTCCTGTTTCATCCACGCCTCCTTTCCAGAGCCCCCACCCCAAGCAAAGCCCCCCCCCCCCCCCCCCCTTACCTTGCCATCCTTCTCACACCCTGCCTGTCCTTCCATCTGTCCCCCTCCTCAGCGTGGTCTTTCCCCCGGCGGGCATCGTCCTGTGGGCGTCCTGCGAGAGGAAGAGGAGGAGCGGTCCCGGGAGGAAAGGGAGAGAGAAAAAGAGGGAAAAGAGACATCATCGGAAAGAGGAGACGGGACCAGCACCAAGCCCACGACCCCCAGCTCCCCCTCCCATGCCCAGGTGGGGACAACAGGCTGGGGACCCCCGCAGTTCACGGGAGGACATCGCATCCTGCACCAGCTCCTTCCCCCAGCTGCTGGGATGGATGCTCACCAGGATTTATTCTTCCTGGATGCTTTGCTGAGCACCAAGCACCGTCCCCTCACCCTCCTTATCATGAATCTGCAGGAAGGGGACCAGGGGTAACAAAAACTGGACGGCAGAAGCAGCACCTGCCAAGGGCCTGTGCCGATTTCACAGGCGTTTCTTGGAAAGAGGCAGCAGGGCACGAGACAGGCTCTTCTCTGTGTGATTAAAGACCAAAGCACTGCCTAATTAACTCACCTAACGAAGGCCTGGGAGCGGGCTCAGCCCAGCCCCTGCAGCCAGCCCCACGTTGGGGCTATGGAAGGAACTTTCTGCCAGGCAGAGAGGTGCTGAGCCCCCCGCCGCCGCCTCTCGCGGCTGCTTCTGTGATTAATCGCTCCCGCTGCTTAAATATTTATGCCTGACGTCCAGTTCGGCTGCCAGACATTGATTCTCGTCGTGCTTTGCGCTGCTCAATTAACAAGCTTTCGGCTATCGTGTGTTTTCTCCTCCGTGAGAGCGTTTAGATGCTTTGATCGAGCCCCCTGCCCCCTTGATTTTATTGATAAGTGGACCGAAGGGGTGCTGTTCTCATCTCCTGCTGCAAGGCGCGCTCTGCAGCCCCTCCATCCCTCCCTGAGAGGTCTGGCATCTCCCCACTGAGAAGTAGGAGATGGTTTTGGCTGCCACAAGCCCAAATGCAGATCTGGTAGTGCCAGGACAGAACATACTTGTACCGTAAATGGCTGGTTTTGGTGTTTGTTGTTTGTTTATTTTCAGAGTAAAATTTCTATTAATCTGATTTTTTTTCATTTTTCCAGTACAGAAATCCAGATAGAGGCACACCCCCCCTAGCAGCTCCTGCTGGATGGGGGGGAGACAGGGAGCCCCTGCTCAGCCTCTCCCAGTATTGAAATGGTGAGTGCTCAATTCATTGCCCAGATTAGGGACAGAAAAACATGCAAAACTCCAGTTATTGGTTTTGGGCACAAAAAAGATTTCCATTTTCTGCCTGCCTTTAATTAGGGATGCTTTTCGTTTGCCCGTTTGCCCAGTTCGCAGCCCCTATTTGTCCAAACCATTAACACTGCGCTGCTCTGTGCGAGCCGCAGGCTTTTCCAGAAATCAGTTCCATCTCCTTCCCGATTAGCGATAAAGGCACTGAAACACCGAGGGCGTGCTACCAGCTAGCAGTGCCCAGCAGTGATAATCTCCCCTGATAACTGCCTTTGAAATGGATCAGGTTTATTTAATACGGGCTTTTTTGATGCTGTGTAATGCCAGCTCTAAATACTGGACTGATTTTTTTTTTTAGTACTGCAGAGTGCAGATTTCTGCAAGAATATCACATCACATAACTCAAACGCTTCACGAAAGTGTGGTACATCCAGAGAGTCACTTCTCTTGTCAGAGAATGAAATCGTTTCTACTCGCCAGGAGTTATTTTCCATGCGGCCACGTTGGGTGGCAGGAATTTCTTCCTGGTGCTCAAGTCTTTAATCAATCAAAGCCCAAGCTAGGTTTCTTCTCCTCCTCCTCCTCCTCGGGGGGATGATATCAAGCCAATCAACCTGTAGCTACCAGGTCATCTTACTGCCTCCTGGGAAGAGCAGCAGCACCATTAAAGCACTTTTTAATCTCCTGGAATTTCCCCAGGGCTCGTCCCGAGGCAGAGGCAGCTCCGCAAGGCTGTGCCTGCATGTGCACAGCGTGGATGGGCAGCGAGATTTCAGCTGTGACCATCCCAGAGCAGCAACCAGAAAAGCTATTTGCTCAGATCCCTATTTGAAAATTTTCCTTTTTTTTTTTTTTTTTTTTAACGGAAGCCGCTCGGATTCGCAGCCTTGGTATAATGGAAACGACCGCAGCTCGGATGCTGCCAGCGGAGGGAGAGGCCGCCCCGGCACTGCAATGTGGAACAAATTATAACTCGGAGAGCAAAGGAAATGAGAACACCCTGGCCTCAGCTGCGTTGGCGTGCGCTGCTCGGCTGCAAAACCTGCCCTCTGCAGATCCCTTCCCTACAGCCCCATCCCTCTGTAGCCCTCCCCGAAGCAACCTGTGCACCCGCTCCCCCAAAAAACTGGACCACATCTCTGCTCCGCTGCCCGGCCCTTTGTTGTGTGAGCTTTATCTGCCTAATGTGGGGACAGGCCGGGGGCTGATCGTGTCAGTGCCAGCCTCGCTGCTGTCTTTAGCCGGATCAGAGCGGGTAAACTCCTTATTGTGTTATTATTAGCAGCAGCAGCACCACGGTTGTGCCCTGGACCCCCGGCCCAGAGGCTGCTCCAACAGGATATCAAGGCAGACCTGGCTCTGCAAAGATTAACCAACAGTTTTTTTCCCCAAAGGCAGCAACGGTTTCACAAACAGATCATAATGAGTTGAGACCTAACTCTGCTAGGACAACAGGAGGCCTTTTAGCAGGGTTTATTTCTTTCTTGCCTTTTTTTTTTTTCCTAATCATTATTTTGCAGGTCTTTTGAGCTGCCAGCGTGCACCAGCTCTCCAGTCGAGCGCAAGTACAGATGCCAGCCCTCTGCCTGTGCAGCTCTATTCACACGCACGCACAAGAAACATTTTACAAAATACATTTGCTTTCTGCTGCCTCCTGAGCAGCCGAGCCTCGGTAGGCTGCCTAATTATGAGATCTTAGCAATAATTTATTTTTTTTTTCCCAGTGATAATTAACTGATCCTGGAGAGAGCCGAAAATAAGCACTTCCCAAGCAAGTAGCAAACTCCCCGGAGTTTTCCTCCGCTAAAGTTACAACTGAGCAAGAAACTGTTCCAGCCTCGCGGGGACGTGGCTGACCCCAAAACCTCTCTGCCAAGGATGCCACGGCAGCACTGAGCAGCCAAAGGCGGGTGAAATGGCACCCGTAGGTGCATGCATGGGGGCAACAGAGGTGGGACACCAAGCAGCGAGCCCCCGAGGCGCATGCAATGGGGGAAGGACCCAAAGGGCACGGCGAGGGGAGGCAGATCCCATGGGGGTGCAATGGGGCAGGGTTCCCGTGGGGCAGGTGTGGGGATGAGGGTGCCAAGGGGGGGTGTTAGGACAAGGGCCAGGCACGGCGTCTCCTGGCAGTGCCTTCCCCGAGGCCGGAGAGGTGCGCAGGGCAGCTCTGGTCTCCAGTGGCAACCAGACAAGCCTCAACTCTCGCTGTGTTCCTCCTGCCTCCACTTCCACAGGCGACAAACCCAAACAGCCCCCTCCGAGCAGGCAGGGAGGGGCTGGGGAGGTTTGGGGGGGCCCCACCAGGCGCATCCCACGGTGTGAAGCGAGGGGCTCTGCGCCTGTGCGCAGCGAGCGTGCCAGGAGGTGCTACCCCCAAACTAAAGATTACTAAATAAAGGGGGGGGGGGGGGGGGAGGAATAAAAATGGGGGGAGGAAAAGAGAGTTAAAAAATAAAAGGGATAACAAATTTAAAAAGGGAAATTTAAAAAAAAAAAAAAAGAAAGAAAGGAAAAAGGGGGAAATAAATGAAAAACGGGGAAAAGAATAAAAATTAGAATAAAAAAATGAAAAGGGGGGTAAATAAAAAATGAAAAAAGGAAAATAAATGAAAAAGGGAAATAAAAAAAATTAAAAAGGGCAGAAATGAAAATGAAAAAAGAGGGAAATAAATGAAAAATGGGAAAAGGGGGATTTTTTAATTTAATATTTTTTATTTTTTTTTAGAGGGGGAAATAACAACCCAAACCCGAGGGACACCGCCTGTCCCCCCCGCGCCCCCCCGGCAGGTACTCACCCGGAGCTCGGCGCGGCCCCGGCGGCTGCAGCGCCCGGAGCCGCCGGGGCTGTGCGGGGCTGTGCGGCCGCTGGGGCGGAGCGGAGGGTGCGGAGCGGAGCGGAGGGTGCGGAGCGGCCCCGCTGCGCCACCCCGCGGCCTCCGCGCAGCGCCGAGCGCCCCGCAGCATCCCCCGGTGCGGCGGGGGGGTAGCGGCGTTTGGGGGGGCCCGAAGTGGTTCGTTGTGGGGGGGGGGGAGGGGGTGCTCGTTATGGGAGGGGGGCTCGGGAGAAGAGAAGAGAAGAGAAGAGAAGAGAAGAGAAGAGAAGAGAAGAGAAGAGAAGAGAAGAGAAGAGAAGAGAAGAGAAGAGAAGAGAAGAGAAGAGAAGAGAAGAGAAGAGAGAAAAACGCAGCAAAAGAAAATAAAGTAATAAAAAATAAAATTGAATAAATAAATAAATTAAAAGTAAAATAATGTTATATAAAACAAAGCAAAGTAAACCAAAACAAAATAAATAATAGAACAAAATAAAATAATAGAACAAAATAAAGTAAAAAAAAAGGTAAAACAAAATAAAACAAAGTACAATAAACAAAATAAAACAAAGTAAAATAAAACAAAGTAAAATAAAACAAAGTAAAATAAAATAAAACAAAGTAAACTAAAATAAAGTAAAACAAAGTAAAATAAAATAGCCAAAAAGCAAAGCTCCCAGCTCAAAACCGACTCACCGAGCCCCGGGGAAGGGCGGGCAGCAGCTGGCAGGCAGGATTTGTAGCTGCACCTCCCTGCCCATGCATCGGGGCTCAGAAATGGCCACGCCGCCGGTGCGTGGGGTTGGCAGCGCGCTCAAAATCCCAGCGAGCAAGAAAGACAGGCCCGTGGGCACCGGTGTCTGTGGGGTGCTGGCTTTGTGGGGTGCCTTTGGCTGAACAGGTTGGGGCGGGGAGCAGGGAGGGATGGTGCTGAGTGATTTATTTAAAAATTAAGTTTAATTAAATTTATTTAATTTATTTTAAAAATAAATTTTAAGCTGATGGTGCGAGGGTCATGCTTTGGGTGGGAATTCCTACCAGAGAGCAGCCAGGAGGGGTCCAGCCGCCCCCTGCCCTGCGAGGCGAGGTGGAGGTCCTGGGCCAGCTGGGGGGAGAAGCTCGCGGCTGCCCCCTCCCTGGGTGTCAGGACAAGCTGCCAAGCCTCACGGCCTGCCCAGGGACCGAAATCCCCCGAGGTGCGAGCGAGAGGGCAGCCTGGGGACGTGCAGGGCCAGGGGAGGCTGCCAGGCTCCCCGGATGGGGCCAAATTCCCCCTCCAGGTAAAAGAGGAGCAGGAGGGGATGGGGAGGGGCTTTCCCTCTGCCTCCTCTGCCACCACAGCATGAAATTCCCCCTCCTGGGACCCCGGGGCAAGTCAGACAGAAAATGGGTTTATTTCCTTGCACTTTGGGGAAACTCATTCTGATTTAGCAGGCAGGCAATAGTGAGGTATCTTGGGTTTTTATTTCAGTCCTACTCCACAGGAAAACGACATTCACTAGCGTTAGCTTCCTTCGGTTTGTTTTTAATTTGTTCCAGTACCGTGTTAAATAGAAAATACCGACTGAATGAGGACGGACGGTGAAAAAGTATGAGATGCTAAAAAGGTCGCACCTCCACAGATGTCCCGAATGTTACGAGATGTTGAAAATTAGGATAAAATAGGTGACAGTGCTCGTGAAGCCCCGCTCATCCTCCCCGTGCCTACTGAGCCCGCACAGGAGCCCCCTGAGGTTGGTCGCTGTCTTGGCCCCCATTTTACAGATGGGGAAACTGAGGCATGGAGAAGGGTAGTGACTTGCCAGAGGGCAAAAATGGCAGCTTATGCTCTGAGACCACGTTTCCCTCTATTCTGACCCCAAATCACCCCACAAACTGCCCTTTGCTCAATGCACAGCTGTCTGGGGGACGCAGCAGCAGAGACCCCCACCAGTTCCATCACCTCCTGCCGCCAAAACCACCAGTCACCCCAAGAGCCATCCCATCCCGAAGGCTGCTTTGGGGCACCACAGAGAGCCCCAAGCCAGGGACGTGGGGCACAGCCCCTTGTAGGAACACTTCTCCCTATGGGTTTTCTTGCCTACCTGGTGACCACAGCCACCACGCCAGGAGGGGAAGCGTACCGAGATGCCTTCTCTTTGGTAATTTGCTGCAAAACAGCATGGCTGTGCAGAGCCGGTCCTGGGGCCGGGTCCAGGAGCTCGGCTTGGGACGAGGCTGCTGGAGGGACAGGAGATGCAGAAGGGCAGCTGCAAAGCTCCTCTGCTGGCAGCACCGCCTGAGGCTGCTGCAGCTGCCATCAATCATGGGGTGAGCAGAGCCGGTGGGACATCGATGCTCTGGGCGCTCCCGAGGAAGGTGCAGGTGGGGCTGAGGGCAGCACCAAGGTTGTGGGGCTGCATGGGACCCCGGCACACAGCAGACCCTAATATTTCTTCTGGTGTAAGTAAAACAAGGCTGAGCCTGGGCAGTTTGGACTGCAGAGTCGACGCTCAGCCCAGACAGAAGCAGTGACAAATTGCCCGAGGAGCCTGAAGAATTGCTGGAGGCTTGGCAGTATGCAGCACTTCGTTTTCCATCGAGTCTAGCTTGGCTTTTCACATCGCTGGGTGGTGGATTTCAGTCCTCAGTGGCCAATGGAGGAAAAGGAGGTGGTGTTCCCCTCCAGGTGATGTTCCCTTCCACGTGATGTTCCTATCCAGGAGGACCTGGCTGTCAGGTCCGTGTGTGCACAACCCATCCCATGTGCCAGGAAGCACCAGGCACTGCCCTCCCCACTGCCACGGGGGAACAAGTAGTCCTGTGTCCTCGTTGTCCTGCCTTGGAGAGCACCGTGGAGCCATGTTTGGGTGTTTAAAAACTGAGCATCGCTAGGATCTCCCCATCACAGCTCACCTCTGAGCATCACCCAGGTGCATCCCTTCCCTGCAGTGTTCCTGGGAATGCCAGAAACCCTCCCAAAGTGGATTTAAATCTGATGATGAGCAAGAGGCTGCCACAAGCCTGGAAACCATAAAACAGGACCAGAGGTGGCAGGCAGCCAGGCCTGTGGTCCTAATTCAAGGAGTTTCCCTTCCTTCCTCAAGAAGAAAGAAAATACCCTTACAGAGACAAACTGAATGCATCCTGACAGACCTTGGGAGCCTCCTCTCCGACGGGCAGAGGCCCACATGTGGCAGAGGCTGAGCGGGGCCATGCCTTGGGGTGCCACCAGTACTGAGACCAGTGAGGAAAACCAAGAGCCCCAGGGAGAAAATGTCAGGGGGTGGGGGGCTCCGAGGGCCCGCCTAGGAGCAGTGCACCAGGTTGTGCGCTTAACACTGGCTCGGAGAAAGGGTTCTGCAGTGCCCTGGGAGGCTGGGGGGCCCTAGAAGAGGTTCAAGTTTTAATCACGTGTAAGGCTTTGATGACTCTGGACCTTCCCGTTGAGAAGGCCACAGGGACCTGGAGCATCGCTGGGTGCTGCCGGCTCTGCCCCGCCACTGTGGGTTATGGGGATGGCAGCGGGTGACCCACACCAAGGGCTCCAGTAGCCAAACCCAGGTTGTCACCGGCCAAGTGCAGGGTGTGGGGTCAGGGCCCCTGCTCCCATAGGATGCTCGGGGTCAGCGGGGTGCGCAAAGCCTCCCCTAAAACCCCGCAAGTAGGTTGTTCCCCTGTTGCCCCCTCGGTTGGTCACTGTGTTACAAAAACTTTGCCTAAAAACAAAAAATAAACCGTTCACAAGGTTAAAAAAAAAGAAGAAAAATCTGTTTAAAATCAACCTTCAGGCTCTTCTGTCTGTGTGGGAAGGCTCTTCTGTCTGTACCCACAAGGACAGCAGGTGGCTTCGGGGCAAGCCCACAGCCTGGGCTCCCCTCCCTGTCCCCCTTTCGTCCCCATGTCCCCTCTGAGGTGAGCAGTGTCCTTAAGGCACCTATCGGGGCCTTTTGGCCTCCAGCGCGCTGGGCCGGTAGAGGTACCTCCAGATGGCGTAGTAATGGATGCCGGCTCCAATGGCCACGAAGAGGTGCCAGATGGCGTGGGCAAAGGGGATGCGGCCGTCGCTTTTGAAGAAAACCATGCCCAGGCAGTAGGAAAGCCCGCCGGCCACCAGCTCCGGGAGGCCATCCCTGTTGGGCTGCGAAAAATAAAAGCATGGAGGCAGTGCGGTCACAACCCGAAACTTCCCCCTGGCTGCGAGGAGCCCGGCTCTGCCTTCTCCTCATCCTCCCATCCCGCAAGGAAGCCCTGGACTTTGCTGCAATGCTCTCAACATGACACAGCCCCCATAGGACGTCCTCTGGAGGTGCCCACTGCATGCATCTGGGTGTGCTGGGCACCCAAATCACACGTCTGGAGATCCCCTCGCCCACCACAGGGCTGCCTCCGGGCCGCACCACGCCAACCCCCTGGGGACAACCCAGCCCCACTGGGCCCGCGAGCTCCCCAGTGGCGGCTTACCATGGAGAGGATGACCACGGCGGGGAAGAAGCCCATGATAACGTAGCACACCAGCTCCACCAGCTTGTACCTGCGACCGACGGAGGAGGCAGGGCTGAATTTTATGCTTATCGTACCCAGACGCTGCTATAGGGAAAGGGGTGGCGGTGCCACCACGGCGGGTCCCATGTCGCCGTGGGAGCCCACAGCGGGTGGCCCTGCACAGAACTGGCTCTGGAGCTGAACAGCTTGAAGGCAGGGCTCCAGGAAGGCTTTGGGGGCCGTTTCCTTTCTATTTGGTGCCACCCCGTGGAAGAACCCACTCATGGCACAACGTCCTTGCTCCCACGTCCCTGCCAGCAGGGCTGTGGCCTCCCAAAAATAAGATGTGGGTGGGAAAGGACACGGTTCAAGGGAGCCCTCCACTGCCTGCTGGCCTGGGGGGCTGCCCAGGACCCCCAAATCTGTCTGTCCGTCTGTGTCCATCCTTCCTGCTCTTCCGTCAGGGCACTAAGGGGGGGAAGGAAGAGCAGGGCTGGGCTCTGCGGGGCCAGTGCAGGTACTGACCGCTCATGGAAGAAGAAGACGTAGACGGTGCCGACCGATGCCATGATCCAGATGATCCAGCGCATGTGGGAGGCCCAGGGCCCCAGCTCCCGCAGGTTCAGCCTGCAAGACCCAGGGCTGCGGTGAGCTCGGCGGCACCCCGAGGTGGGCTGCGGGACGGGGGCGCGGGGAACTGCGGCCCTCACCCCATATGTGTCCCAGAACAGCCCTCCTGACCCATAACATCAACAGACAGGGGTTGGAATACGGAGAATAGGAAGGAAAGTGGGAAGCCTTTATTGCTGGGATGCTTTTCTCCCCTCTGGCAGAGCCAAGCCAGGGCACTCACCAGGGAGCGTACGAGGCGGCGATGAAGAAGTAGATCACCATCCTGTCGAACATGTGCAAGCAGTGCTCCACGGTCCTGTGGGACAGACAGACAGACAGGTCAGAGCCTGCGGCACCGCGCATGCAAGGTGTGCTGTAAAACCAGATACTTTAAAAAAATAATAAAAAATAAATGATGCGCTTGAAAATAAATGACATAAATAATAAAATATATTATATTAATAATAAAATAAATGATATAAAATAAAATAAAACGATATAAATAATAAAATAAATTATGTAAAATGAAATAAATTATATAAATAATAAAATAAATTATATAAAATAAAATAAATGATATAAATCATAAAATAAATGATGCATTGAAATGCTGTTTTCTATTGACATAGCTCAGAAAAGCCTTTGACCAAGGCGCTGCCAGGGCTCTGGAACTGTTGTCCCCCCCCCCAGAGCCATGAGCAGGCAGGGCTGGTACCTGAGGTGCCTCTTCTTCCAGGAGATGGTGTGAAAGATGGTGGAGACGATGAAGAGGCTGGACAAGCCAAAGCCATAGATCCAGGCCGAGATGGTCTCCCACTGGTCGTCGGAGAGGATGTAGAGGATGGAGCTGCCGAGGATGCTGGGCAGGATCCAGAACTGGAAGGGAGAAGCAAGCCGGTTGCTCACAGTCTGCATTTCCACCAAGCAGATACAGTGCGGTCCCTGCTTTTCCTTTCAGGTGTCTTTATTTTAGCTTCTGGCCGAAGCCACCACCCGTAAGGGGCAGGCTGGGTTTCTCCCCATGTGGGGCAGCTCCAAAAGAGCTTCTCCAAGTGGAGGAAGGCACAAGGAGAATGTGTGCCTGCTCCACTAGGGCCATCCCACAGGGCCATCACACACCAGCCTCCCATGGCAGCTGGAGGAGTAAGAAGAGCATCCCTGGAGCACCAGGTGCTCATCCCACCCCCTGGACCCTCAGGAGGTGTTTTTAGGTGGCCCTTGGGGTGTCCCAGGTGGTCCCCCAGGGCTGAGCACTGTCCTTCACATGGGGACAGGGACAGGGACAGGGACAGGGACAGGGACAGGGACTAACCGCATGGGTAGCACAGTTGGCTGCGTGCTCGTACTCCGTCGGCTGGTACCTGCAGTTGGAGGGGACACGGTGATTCATGAACCTGCAGCGAGGAGCGGGGAGAGAAACACAGTCAGGGGACGGCACACGGGGGAAAGGTTTTTGGAAGGCTCTGAGCAAAGTGACCCCATGGCAGCAGTGGGCAGGAGGCAGGAGAAAGCTGCAAGGGTGGATGGATGAGGTGTGGAGCATCGCCCAGGGCAGGGTGTGGGTGACAACCAGCTCCTGTAACACTGGCACCTCTCCCCATCTCCATTTCACAAGTGGAAAAACAAGCAGCGTGCAGCAACCCGATCTGGTTACCCTGCTGGAAACAGCCCGGAGCTGCTGGGCAGAGCACGGCACAGCCCCACAGCGGAGAACAGGGCACATGGGGCTGGGGGGGGACCTGCTGTGGGGCTGTGACCACCCAGCGATGCCACCCCACGTCACAGCAGCCTGAGTCCCACCAGGGCATCCCCAGCAATGCTTTGGCTGCTGGGTCCCACCTGCACCCCCCCAAAGCCCCCCGCACGTGACCCAGCACTGATTGCTGCCGGGGGAAGCCCTGCCGTGCTCCCTCAGAAACTTTTATCTTTTTTTTTTCCTGTTTCTCTCAGATTCAGAGAAATCAGATTGCTCTCGGCGCGTGGAGGAACGTATCGATTGCTGCCGTCGGATCAATGGACACACGCAGAGCAATAAAAGCAGTGCCAGCGGGAGGCTCAGGACAGCCGGGTTCGGGGGCTGCCCTGCAGGAGCTGGTCCAATTGCTTCCTGACCCCATTTGCTCCCAGTTCCAGCACCATCTGCAGCGCATTTCTGCACCCAGCCGGCAGCTCGGGGGGAGACAGGACCTTGCTGCGGGGTTGGGGTGACCCTGGGGTGGTGGGAAGGTGCTGGAAGCCCCCGAAAACCCATCCCTGAGCCACCACCCATGGGCATCTCCTCCGAGCATTTCACTGGTGTCCATGCAAAGAAATCCAGCTTGTGTTAAAGGACTCGGACAGCGAGGCTTGAGCGTGCACGTGGGTTTGGCTGCAGCACGCCCGGGTGTGCGAGGTGGTGCCCAGCAGGCGGCGGTGACAGCCCGCGAGGGGACCCTGTCCCCAGCCCTGCGCTCACAGCAGGACCCAGGAACAACGCACGCAGGAGTCTGGCCATGTGTCGTGTGTCCCCCCCCCCCCCCCCCCCCCCCGAATACCTCCAGTTAAGATGGACAAACAGGGGCTCAGCTACCCGTGTGCTGAAAATAGAGGGGACGGCGCTCGCAAGGCACGAACAGGATTAGACCCTGGGCTAAACCGAGGGCGTCTGTGGCTGGGAAGCAGCCGAGCATCCCCGGGGCTGCCACCTCCACCCTGGGGCTGCCACCTCCACCCTGGGGCTGCCACCTCCATCCTGGGACTGCTACCTCTGTCCTGGGGCTGTCAGCTCTGTCCTGGGGCTGCCACCTCCACCCTGGGGCTGCCACCTCCATCCCAGGGGACACAAGGGACCCCTCCCAATCCAGCCACCCCCTGGCTGGAGTCCCCGTGCCCCAGCCACGTTCCCCCTGCAGGAGGCCACTGCTGTCCCCACGTTGCCTGGAGACTGTCCCCAGCTCCCCTTCACTCTCTGCTTCTCTTTCTTTTCCCTTTTAATAAGAAGAAGGGGGGGGGGGGGGGGGGGAGGAGGACAAAGGCCCAGACATCCCGCGTGACGTCGCAGTTGCTGGGGAAACACGCGCAAGGCCTTTTCCTTGAATGTATTTGTTTTAACAAAGCCCTGTGCCATCTGCCCCTCCATCCCAGACCCACGGTGGTTGCTGTTAGGGGCAGTAATGGGGAGCTGGGGGGGGGGGGGAGCTGGTTCCCATAGCCCCCCCCCAGGACCCTTGGGCAGGGTAGGGGCTGAATTCCCTCCCTCGCACGCACCGCACGGGGCACCCCGCTGCCCCCATGGGCAGCCTGCTTTTCCTGGAAGGTGAAATGGCCTCAAAGAGCTTGGGGTTTTGGGGTCTCTGAGGAGATTGCCCCTGTTTTCCTGTCCTGCTTCCTAATGAGCATCATCCTGCAAAGGACTGGAAATGGATGCGGGCTCTGCATCCCACCACCCGCATGGGGATGCAGTGAGGCCGGGTTTGCTCCAGGGTGCAGGAAGCCACAGGCAGGAGGTTGCATATGGACTGTCACAGTTTCTGTGCATTTCAGCAAGCTCTTTATGGCTGCAAAGTCCAAATGGCACAGAAAAGTTTAAAACCTGCACAGCAGGAGCCTGCCCACTTCCCAGGGACGTGCATGAGAAGCAGCCCCAGGGGCTCAGCACGGCTCCAAGGCTCCCAGAACTTTTTTCTCCCAGTGCTGGGGGCGACGAGTACGGGTTGTTCATCGCTGCCCCGGGGTTTTTGCCTGCCCTCCTTGTGCCTGCTTTCCCCTGGCCCCTTGCCCGAGGAAAGACACTGAAAAGGGCCAATGCACCCGGCTCCAGCCGGAGGAACAAAGAGCCCCTTGTCCCAGGCAGCCAGGGCAAAGTGCAGAGCCGGCTTCCCAGGCTTGTCCTTTTCTCCTTCTCTTTCTCCCACTCTGTTTTTCTGTGGGTTTGGGTTGGTTTTGGTTTTTTAAAGACTTCTCTCCAAGAACAAAGTTCTGACCTCAAAAAATCACGCAGATCCGCCCGGCTCTTGCTTTGCCAGGCTTGGGGGAGAAGAAGGTAAAAATGGGATTAAATTAAATTATTCCTCAGGACGGCTCGTGTGGGAGCACTGGAGTGCATGAGCTCTCCCGGGGGCACCTGGGGACCCTGACACACTGAGAGGCAGAGCTGGGGGACACCATGCAGAAAAGATGACCCACAGGGGAGGAACGGAGCTGCTATACGTCCAGCTATACGTGTGCCACATCCTGTGCATCGAGGCCATGGCTGTGACAAGGGCCCCATGAAGCAGGTGATGCTGGCCAGGAGCTCACAGGTGATGGGAATCTCCCCAAGCAGCTCATGGCAATAGGTTTCACCTGTGGATGGCCTAGAAAAGGGCCAGGTTGGCTCAGGTTTTGGTTTAATGTCCTCAGAGGTGGGGGCTGGCTTGTTGTGCATCTGCACCCTCTTGCCCAAGGAGCTGGGGTGTCTCCAGGCTGAGTGAACCAGAAGGCTTTCTTCCCCTTCTTGTGGCTGTCACGGCTGCTTTTGAAATAGCAGAGGGGCTGCTGAGGGATTGTATCCTGATGGTGGCATCCTGCCAGGAAGGATGGAGGAAGCAAAAGGAGATGCTGGTGGTGGGGGTAAGTCCTGCTTTGGTCCTTCTGGTTGTCCCTTGGTAGAGTGAGGCTCAGGACCACATGTGTTGCGATGCCTGCGGTGACAGTGATGGAACAGATGTGGTCCTGCAGGGCACAGCAGCCCCTGGACCCTCTCATTTCTTGGTCTGGATTTGCCCTAATGAGCCTGGAGGCAGCACGCCTGGTGCAAAAGCCGGGGCTTGATCCTCAGGGTTGTGCCCATGCGTGAGCTCCTGTGGCATCCCCGTAAGCTGGGGCTTGGTGTGTGCTCTGCTTCTGCCCTGTAATCTGGTAATGCTCCAGCTGTGGTCCCTGTAAGAGGCTTCATCCCTCAAGCTCCTCTGCAGCTCATAATTAGCTCCTGAAGGTGCAGAGCAGGGCCCTGCACACTACTGATGCTTTCCATGGGGAAGCGCAGAGGCTGACGCTGCCCGGCCGTCTGCGGAGCCACCCACATGGGTGCTGTGTGGTGCCCTGATACCAAGCTGGAGCCTCTGTTCCTGAGCCTGTTTCTTGATGCCTGCCTGCTCCCACATGAACATATGGTGCTCCTGGTTTGGGAAGCTGAGCTGTGCGTGCTGTGAGCTCTCAGGCTGGCTCCCAGGCTGATGGAGAGGGGTCAGGCAGGACGAGCCTGTCCGTGGGCTTCTGCTTTGACCCCAGCCTGTCCCGTGTGAGCAGGGGCAGGAGGGCTGATGGCACAAGCTGGCACAGCATTTTCTTGTGTGCATTTTATTTTCTGCTTCCTGGCAGCATGCGAAAAGCTGACAATTTGCACAGGGAGCATTGAGCATCCCAGCTAGAGCAGCATTTGGGTAGGCCACCAGCAGATGACCAGGTTCCTGCAGCAACCAGCCCCCGGCGCAAGCCCTGTTTCCCCAAAGCAAGGTGGATTAGGCTGCAGGTCAAATGCTCGCTTACCACCTCTGACTGTCCCATCTCAATTTTTCTCATTTCCAGTGCTCTGACACATGGGAGTGTGCTGGGCTGGCACTAAGCAGTCCTCATGCTGCAGGCTGAGAGATGCTGAGCGAGCCCCCTGCTGCCTTAGAGATGCCCCCTGATGGCCCCAACTGTCCACCTTCCCATCCTCTATATATAGATATTTATTTTTCTCTCTGGCAGACTTTCTGCTCTCTAGATAGACAGCCTCTAACTCTTCCAAGGCAATTCACAACCCTGCAACTCCAGCAGAGCCGCTTGTTTATTCGCGACAGATGGGATCGGGGAGTGTTTCCCAAATTACTTCCCGAGCTGGGACTTCTTGTTTCATTTGGTGCTCGGGAGACCTCAGACAACAGCTGATTAGTCACAAAATGACGTCCCAGGTGCTCGGTGAATGTTAGGAGGGCTGCTTCCAGAGCTGAAACCTATTATTCCCTGTTTGCTTGTTTGGGAAGCCGTTGTGCATGATCCTCGCCTGCAATACCTCAAGCACAGAGGACAGGGGGACAGATCCTGAGTAGGCTCAGCTTGGCTGAGCCCCACAGCAGCCAGGAGCGAGCATGGTGGCCCTGTGGTGCAGAGGCATGGGGCAGGCTCCAGCCTTCATCCCTGGCTCTCTGGAGACCCAGCCTCTACCATGCCATGGGATTAGTGTGCGGGTTGCTGTTCCTCAGGTCTGTAAGGTGTCCCCGTAGCATCCCCAGGGAAATGTGGCCTTGGTCTCACCGGGGACTCCAGGGTGCTACTGAGCAGATATCTGTAAATAATTCAGTAAATGTCTCTGGGGGATCATGCATTTCAGCAGCCAGGGAGGCAGGTACTGTGGTTTCAGTCAGGATTATTTGCATCAAAGAGCAGGGCCCTGATGTACGGGTACCAGCTGGTGCTGCTGAGCGCGGAGGGAAGCACTGCCCCATTACTGAGCTCCCTCTGCATAAATATCAAATCCTCCCCTCACCAGCAGCAAGCCTGGACTCCAAACTTCAGCAGGAGAGCAGCCTTGGACCCAAACTTCCCTAAAGCTCAACTAATTGGTGTCTGAAGCAAGCAGCAGGACTGTGATGCTCGTAGTACTTGGTCTCACCATCAGAAAGTGCTGTGTATCACATCAAGTCCCCCTGACCATGGACTATGACAGCTATATGGAAATAATATGAGCACTATGGAAATAAATGCTGAGGTTTGATTTCCCCTGGAAAGCTCCAAGGGGAGGTCTGGCAGAGCCCCACATCCCGTGCACATCGCTCCGCCGCGTGGGGCAGCGGCTTGTGTTTTCCACGTGCCTCGCTGACTGCTATCTCCTGAAACAGGCCGGGGCGAGCCGTGCCAAGGAATCACACCAGGCTGACACCCAACACCCGCTGAAGGATGGAAAACCTGTCCTTCCCAGGGGCACGAGGCTCGGGGGCTCAGCTCAGCCGCTGCTGCCCGTCTCTGTGCAGCGATTCCTGCCTAGGCCCTGACCCTCCCAGGGGAGAGGAATGAGGGGCTTGGGGGATGGTCCCCACCTCCTGCCAGCTGTGCAGGTGATGCTCAGAGCACTTGTTGCCTTCCAAACACCTGGATGCAATAAGAGCTGCCCTTAGCACACTGAGAACTGCCAGTAAGGAATCCTACCGGTGCTGTCTTAAGAGGGTATCTGAGTCAAACTGCCTCCGAAGGGTGGCTAATAGCCGATTTCTGGTGAGATGGGGTGATCCTGTTTTTCATTAGGTATTTCTAGGGGCCTCCCCATCTCCTGGGTCAGCACCTCGGTAGCTGAGGGTGGCGTTGGAGGTGCTGCTGGGCACGGTGCAGACCCCGAGCAGCTCAGAGCTGCCACATGGATGCTGGAAGCGTTTCCCCTCTCCCTGCTCGATCCCACGTGGGCTGTGGGGGAAGCAGAGCTCTTGGAAAGCATCTCTGTGCGTGTGGGAGCAGGCGAGGGCTGTTTGTGCTTTCTTTGCGAAGGAAAATGGGATCAAACCCTCCCAGTGCAGTAGCTCTGCCCAGGCTGTCAGTGTTTTCTTTGCATGTTTGAGGACGGAGCACCCCGATGTCCCCTCTCCTTCCTACTCCTGCTGGTTTTCCCCTCCCTTTCTTCTCCCGAGGTGCTGGAGGATGGGGTCAGTGATCATCATCTGGCTCGGTACACAAGGAAGCTCTTCCCAGCTGCCTCCCATCAGACCCAGTGGACTTTTTGGGCAAATACAGAGCTCAGATCTCCATCCCCTCGTGCTGGTGAGGAGGTGGCAGTGTCCTCACTGCAGGCACCAGGCAGGTGAGGATGAGCCTGGAGCCACCTGCAGGGGCTCCTGCTGCTTCTGGGCTCTGAATCCATGTGGAATTTCCTTGGCTTGCAGGGCAAGACAAGCAAATGCAAGAAGACTTGGAGCCTTCTACGTGGGCAAATCAAATCCTGAACTGCTGTCAGTTAATTACAATGATTCAGTGCCCTGTGCAGCCTGCAGCTCCCCACAGAGCCCTTGCCCCAGCTGCTCCAGAGCTGCAGGAGCTGGTCAGATGCAGCAGCTCCCTCCGTAATTGCGTTTCCTTTCAATTATGGCTCTCGCTGGCCCGAGCCTGGGAAGCATTTCGTGTGTCTGTGGGCAGACTGGCTCAGCTACGCTTCCTGCCTGCATGGCTGGCAGGCAGGCACCTGGCCACGACTGAATCCAGGGTGAAAAGCGAGCCAAGCAGCGCCGGCGGTGATGTGCAGGAGGTATCGGTTACTGGCCCGGGGTGACCCGGCCGGGGAGTTTCAGGGATGATGTGACTGGCACCCATCTGTTGCTCTGCGGGGAAACCAGCACTGTTAGCTGGGAGAAAGGAGGAGAAATATGGGGGAATAACCGTCAGGTGGCTGGTAAAACAGGAGGAATTGCAGCTGCGTGCACGCTGTAACTGCGTGCTGGTGCCGTGGCTGAAGTCACATCAGGCAGGGGATGGAGATCTGGAAACACCCCAGTGCCCTCCAGCCCTGAATTTTCTCCCCGTGGTTCTCCAATCACTCCTGCATTGATCCCACTGCCTTTCATCTCCTCGTTCAAAGCCCGGTGCCTTTGCTGCAGCTCTCACACAACAGGTCTTTCATCGTGATGCCGTATTTTATTTATCCCCGTTGGCAGGTGTATTGATGGCCAAGTTCCTCCTTTCTTGGTCCTCTCTCAAAATTAGATAAAAAGACATTAAAAATGAATCTGTTCCAGGCTTTTCCATCACAAGGAAAACTTTTGGGTGTATATTTTTTTTTTCAAAGGGCTGAGGAGATAAGAGTTTCTCATCCTCTGAAAAGATAAGCAAGATGCTTTGATGCCTTGAAGGGCACATACCTCCTTCGTGTCTTGTGCTTCTGTGAGCCTGTGGCTCCTGCTCACACCAGTCCCCATCCCAGAGCCTGGTCCCCAGTATGTGTAGGGGAGCTGAGAGTGCATCCCTGGCACAAAGGAAGGAGGATATTTGGGGTATTTCTTGGGACGTGGCACAGCAGAGCATCTGTGCAGTGAGGAGGGTGGGTGCGAGGAGCCTGGAGGGACGGGGATTAGCCACCGGTTATTTTTAAGCACCAGGCTAAGAGGATCTCTGCGGTGATGTAGGAATCTCCAGGCAAATATCACGCGCTGGTGACCACATCAGCAAGTCTTGGGGTGAAAGTCAAGGAATGCCCCATCCCCATCCGCACCTGGTCCTGTGCGTGGGCTCCTGCGATGCCCTCTCTAACACCTGATGCCTCTCTTTAGTAAGTTGTCTCCGTAAAGGACCACGGTGAGGCTTGAGGATGCTGGTTTGGGAGAAAATCAAGGCTCTAGGCTGGCAGATGGCTTGTGCTGGGGGGCAGCTCCTGCTCTGCTTGCCAGCCCCCAAAGCCCAGCCTCCACAGAGCAAACGTGCGGTTTGCCTCCTGCTGTGGGGGCACCGAGCTTGGCTCGGCTCCGTCCCCACCAGCCCTGTCCTTTGCGTGCCAGCTGGGGCGGGGGGGGGGGGGGGGAAGCTTGAATTCTGTTTTTTTTCCCCAAGGATTTTTGGGCCAGGTGCGTTGTGCAGACCTGTTGGCTGCCTCTGCATCTCCCCCAGCTGAAGGTAACCCGGAGGCAGCCACAGCATCAGACTGGTCCTTGAGCAGGGGCACGCGGTGCTCAGGCAGCTTTTGGAGGTGCAAGCACAGATTTTTCCCTGTGGGACGGCTGG
This sequence comes from Cygnus atratus, assembly GCF_013377495.2. NCBI lineage: Eukaryota > Metazoa > Chordata > Aves > Anseriformes > Anatidae > Cygnus > Cygnus atratus. Next base: position 4,133,426 of record NC_066376.1, on the reverse strand, counting down.
AAAAAGAGGAGCTGGTGGCTTGGGGAGGACGGGAGGTCTCCAGCACAGGGAAACATGCCTCAGGGTGCTTCTGTGTGGAGTGACCAGCACCACTCCTCTCCAGATCTCTTTTATCTGCCTCTAACAGCACCACTGGGAGGTTGGTAGGGGTGAAATCAGAGCTGAGTGCCCCCAGGGACCGCCCCACCCCAGTGGTTTCTCTGAAGTGACAAAAATGTCCCCGCTGTGGTCACAGGGGTTGGGGACAAAGCCTGTCCTTGGTGCCAGACCCCTGGAAGCCCCCCCCCAGCACCCTGGCCAGGCATCGAGTAGCCTTTGGGTCCCCCCCAAGCAGATAACGCCTCAAGGTTTCCTAACAGCCCTGGGGAAGGATCCATCATGGTGCACCCCATGCCAGCCCCCTGGGAGCCTGAAATCCCCGGGTATAGGCTGGGGGGGCCAGCTGGGCGCAGTGGGACCCCGGGGTGACGTTGGGACCCCCATGGGGAGCTGGCGCCCAGCGGTGGGGTCTGTCCCTGCTGAGAGCTGGGCTCCCGGTGCCCCAGCAGGGGGAGGACAGATGTGAAGCTAAAGCCAGCGTGGACCAGGGGAAGTCCAGGACTGATCCTTAAACCCAGCACCACCCCGAGCACCAACTTGGTCAGGATCCCTTTGTCCTGGCTGGTGGATTTTGGGGTTAACACAGCCAAACAGCACCCCAATGACCCGCAAACCCCAACCCTGCTCAGCCCCTCCAGGGAGCGAGGGGTCCCGGGGATGCTCTGAATCCCTGAGGGAGGCAAAAAGGCAGGTATCCTCATCCCGAAAGACACAGTGTGCCCGCAGGTGAAGGGAGCAGCCCGCGCCTGCCCCGGGCTTTGAGGCACTCAGCATCTTTTGGAGGTCCCTTAGGGCTCGGTTTGGGATTTGGCCGGAGCCCTGCAGCGGGGCAGGGGCTGGGTGCCGTCCCGGGGAGCTGCCAGCGCAGAGCGGAGGGAAGGAAAACACCGCGCCGAGGGCTTTACCTGGCGTAACGCGTCTTCTGGAAGTCCAGGACTCGGGACACGAACATCTCGGCGCTGCCATGGGCGTCCCGGGCCGGCGGAGGGATGCAGCCACGGGCGGCTCAACGCGGAGCGAGGCTCCCGAGGGTCCCCGAGCCCCCCGAGGGCAGCGATGCCCTGGGGACCCACGGCAACTTCATGGGCTCCCGTCAGGGCTGGGGTGTTCGTTGGCGGGGCTGAAATGCTGAGGAGGAGAAGCGGAGGCCAGCCTCGCCCCCCCCCTGTTGCACAAGAGAAGAATACAAGGGGAAAAAAACAAAGGCGACCTAAGGGAGGCAGCCGGCGAGGGAGCCAGCCCTGCTCGCAGCCAGCAAATGGGCAAAGATGAGGAGGAGAAGAAGGGGGGGGGACACAAATCCTGTCCCGCTCCGCCTGGCCGCAGCAACCTGCACGCTCTCCCTTATCCACCCAGACAGCTCTAAGCACGGCTAAAAATACCCCCTCCTGCCACCCCCGGCGGATCAAATAGCAGCAGTTTGGGATTGAAAACGTAATTAAAGCACGGCGGGGGGATGGAGGGAGCGGCAAGCAGCCAACTGTGGGTCCCAGGTCCGAGGCATCCCCGCCAGCCCCGGGGCAGGGCCAGCCCACCCCGACATCCCCGGGGAGTTGCTGGGTTTGGCTTTGCTTTTATTTATTAGATCTGAAGGATTTTGTTCATTATTTTCCAGGGCCTCAGGCAGGGCTGGGTGGTTTTGTCCCAGCCTGGGGAATTCATGCTTGTCTCCATCCAAAGCCTTCGTCCCCTTCCCGTCCTCTCCATCATCCCACGGCCCCCAGAGGACTGCATGGCCGTGCTGGGGGGAGGTGAGATGCTGACTTATTTCTGAGGTTGGGATGCTCAGAGCGGGGATGTAAAGGGGTTTTGGAGATTTGTCTGCAGCCGCCATTGTGCCCACCTCGTACCAGGGACCGTGGGTGCCTTCAGGACAGCAGGTAAGGGACAAGAAATGTGACAGGAGGCCAGCAGCACCTGGGAAAGGAGCTCATCTCCCCAGCATGACCCGTCCTTGCTGAGGTTGTAATAATGTTTGTGGAAGGAAGGTGGAAGAGGCACGGACATCTCCACCTGAAGGGTCAGGCTCATATGGCCACTTCCATGGGAAATCAATCGCACACCTCTCCCCAAAACTGAAACAATTAAAAATTTCCTAGAGCACACCACTTCCCATCAGTTCCAAATCATGTTTTTAAGATATTTTTTGTGTACAGATGAACCCTAAATCCCTAGAGAGAGAGGCACACGTGTGCCCCTTAATTCAAGGCATGAATAAATCCCCTGCAACCCCTTCCAAATGCAGCCCCGTCCCCACACAGGGGGGATGCTCTGCGTGCCTCCGTGTGGTGCAATAGGATCTGGGATCCGGCGGATCCAGCCTCCCTGCACAGTTCTCATTATGGATCCAAGCCACCCCGGGGGGCCAGGCTGGGGACAGCGGGATCTGGGACAGCCAAACCCCGCTGAGGGTGGCAGGTCCAAGGCACGATGCGGAGTGAGATCATTCCCAAACCTCTCCCACGCTCTGCCACCGAGCTGGGAAGGTTGTTTTTTTTTTCAAATTCCTTCCTTCAAGATGACGAGGCTTTGGCAAAGGTTATTTAATGATGCCTGTTCCCTGCTTTACCTTTCTCCGGGCCTGGATGGGGGAGGAAGGGAAAGCAGCAAGGAACCACGTTGAACAAAATAACCCCAGCCCCTGAACCCCCAGCCGGGGGTGCTGACGGAGGGCACCTGAAGCGAACCGTCAGTCCCAAAATAGATCCGTCTCAGAGGGCAAAAGGCAAATTGAATGAAAAATAAGTTACTATTTTTGAAGCCTGGCTCCAGTTGTTATGGCAACGAAAGCCTCATGAATCCTGCTGCGGAAGGGCTCCAGCACCAGCGCTGCCTCCAGAGCGGACGGCTGGGAGCTGCTGGGTGCTGGGACCAGTACCGGACCCGTACTGGTCCCGTACTAGCCCCACACCAGCCTGGATGCATCCCCTCCCCACCTGGAGGCTTCCTCGAGCATTGTCTGGCCACCATGCCTGCTTGTCCTTCCTCCCCCATCCCTGGCTCTCTCCCCACTTCCTCGCAAAGATCTGATAATTGCTGATTATGGTACTGCCAGTTTCCTAATGATGGGGTGCTCTGAATGGCATTTTGGTAATGTCACCAAATGGGGGTTCTTGTGTAATCAGAGGAACAGGTCATGAAGCCTCCCCCAAAACATGCAAGGTCCCAAATTGTGCAGGCGTCCCACAGCTGGAGACACCTCTGGGCCAGGTCCCAGCAGGATCCTGGCCATTAATGGGTGCAAATAACCGTGATTTTGGGCATCATGGTGGTGGCACTGGGCTGCCTCGGCAGTGCTCATTGCAACCGTGGCTCCCCACAAGGTTTTCCCCGGGATTCAGCTGATGGAGCCAGCAAGTAAGAAAGGAGCTGGAGACGAAATCTGTCATCTTATAGCAGGAGAAACCTCCCTGTAGGAGAAGCGGCTTTGTATGGCAGCAGGAGCTGAGGGCCACAGGCAGCAGCTGGGGGTGAGGGTGGGCGATGGTGGGGAGCCCAGGGAGTCCCTTATGTCTTGGGGGACCACCGGCAGCTTGTGTGGGATGGCTCGTGTGTGGCACATGTGTGAGAGGGGATGCTGGAGCCCCCCCAGTTTTGCCAGACCAAGCACCACAGACACCAGCACCCTGCACTCGTTTCCCGGATTAGTTCCCTACAGGAACAAGCCTTTGATTTTGATCCAAGTTTCCAGATTTTCCAGGTTCCCTTGTCCTTGACGGTTGTATTTTATCTCCTGAGGAGCCTCTCCCCGCACCCCAGGGCCCCTGGCTGTCCCCTCCTGCCAGCCGGGCCCCTCAGGGCAGTGCCATTCCGATGCCAGCAGCCCCGAACCCAGCCCGCTGTCCCCTGCTGTCACATCCGCTGAGCCTGGAGGACCTCCGGTGGTACGAGGAGGAACTGCACAGGCACCGGGGGGGCGGCTCCGTGCAGGGCTGGCCGCTCCCACCGCCCGTACGGCGACAACGAGCGGCCGCTGCCTGGGGACAGCGGGAACAACGGGGACGCCGAGCCTCCTCGCTGTCACCCATCCAGCCGCCGACCCCGCTGGGCCCTGCTTAGCTTTACAAAAAAGCTCCTCCACCCCTCCCATCCTCACAGCGGGAACGCTGCGCTCCTCATGTGTCTCCCATCCAGCTGCTGACCCTAGCGGGCCCTGCTTAGCTTCACAAAGCCTCTTCCCCCATCCTCTCAGTGCGGAGGCGGCTCCACTGCGCGCCTCCCCCGTCCGTCTCCCATCCACCCACCGACCCTGCTGGGCCCTGCTTAGCTTCGCAGCAACCCCCCCAACCAAGTTCGGCGCCACCACCCCGCCGCCTGCGCCGCTCCTCCCCCCCGGGGGGGCGGGCGCATGCGCAGAGGCGGGACGGTGGCCGGCGGGGCGGGAGGGCGCATGCGCGGGGCCGCTGCGCCGCCCGCAGCGTAAACAAGGCGCTGGCGGCCATGGGGAGGCCGCGGGTGCGCGGCGGGGGCCGGGGCCGACGGGGCTGAGGCGAGGAGAGGCCGAGCCAGGTCCGGACCGGTCCTCGGTGCAGGGGGGGGCTCCTCCCGGCCCGGCCCGGCCCACAGCCCACCGTCCTCCCTCTCGCCCCCGCCGGCCGGGGGCGGCGAGGCCCGTCCCGTCATGAACTTGGCCGGTCAGAGCGGCGAGGCCGGCAGCGGGCACCTGCTGTTCGCCAACTTCAACCAGGACAACACGTACGGGGCGGCGGGATGCGGGGGGGGGGTGGGGGAGGTCCTGAGGAGGGGAGGCCCGGGGGGCGGAGCAGGCCCTGGGGGGGGGGCTTTAGGGTGGAGGGGGCCCTGAGGAGGGGGGTCCTTGGGGTGGGGGAGGCCCTGAGGGAGGGGGAAAGGCCGTGGAGGGGAAGGTCCTGACAGGGATTTTTTAGGGGGTGAGCGAGGTCTGAGGGGGCAGGTTTTTAGGGGGAGAGATAGGCCCTGGGAAGGGGGTCTTTAGGGTGGGGGGAGACTCTGAGGAGGGGGAAAGGCCCTGGAGGGGGAGGTCCTGACAGGAATTCTTTAGGGGGTGAAGGAGGTCTGAGGGGGCAGGTCTTTAGCGGGTGGGGCAGGCCCTGGGAAGGCGGTCTTTAGGGTGGGGGAGGCCTGAGCTGGGGGTCTTTAGGGTGCTGGATCTTTAGGGCAGGGAAGGCCCTGATGAGGGGGGTCTCTAGGACAGGAGAGGCGCTGAGGAGCTGGACATTTCTCACACACACCGCCACCCCCTGCTGCTTCCACCCCATCCCACTGCAAACGCTCCCATCGCAACTTCTCCCCGAGCTGCCCCGCTGTGGGGCCGGGGCTTGCTTAGTCACTGCAGGAGGGGGTAGGAAGGATCTCACATGTCCCCACCTCTTTGCCCCCAGGGTTGTGTGTGGAGCTGCAGGGTGTGAGGCTACGCTCGCAGGGACACGCAGCCGAGAGCAAAGGCACTGCTTGAGCTGGGCTTGCCGCACAGCGCCTTCTCTCCCTCCCTGGTTGTTGCCCAGGGGAGCTCAGCCTTGCTCTCTGCCACCTCGGGAGTGATAGGGAGGGTGCTGTCTGCTGCTTACTGATGATGCCCAGCCTGTAGGAGAGACCCAAGTCTCCTAGGAGGTACCAGACATAGTCCCGAAGCTCGCTGGTGCTGTCTTTTCATACAGCCCTTTTCTTTTCACCTGCTTTCTCTGGTGAAGCAGCATGCCTTAGGTGTAAAGGTATTTTTATAACTCCATTCTTCTTTTGGGCTTTGATTTTGGAAGAGGCCTTCCTCATATGGTCGTTGAGCTTGCACTTAGCTTCTGTAGTTGGTTTCAATCTACAAAGGGTCAGATTTATGATGCTACACATCCTGCTGTTATTTGACAGTTGCAGTACGTTTGGATCAGAGCATAATAATTTGTACGTGGGGTATTGAAGAGCAATGTTTTTCAGTTCAAGAAGTGCTGGTGGTTGGAAGTGGCGCACTGAAGAAGGATTTGGCTGTTTTAAATGTCAGTGAGATGAAACCGGTGGGAAGGAACCAAAAGAACCTCTGAAAGGAGGAGTTTTATTTTAGGAAGTGAGTAAGAGGAAATGATCTCAAGTTGGCATCACTGGATGTAATCCACATGTGTCGTGGTGACTTTTAAACAACTTGTTTGTTAGTCGTACAAGCGATATCTTGCCCTTGTAAAAGCTTTGACTCTCCTCATCGTGGATCGTAGCGTGTGGGAATGTTGAAGGCAAGAAGATTGGAGAAGGGTCCCGTCAAAGAAGGAAATGCCCTGCTTTTGTGGGTTATTTTGGAGATTCTGGGGTGGAGATGAGCAAATGGAGCTGGATAGACCCGAGGCAGGAGACTTTAACGTATAAGTGACAGGGTGGAGGGAGAGAGTCTTCTGTGCATTTGTAAGTAACTCGTTACCAGTTTAGTGTGTTGATTCAAAGACTTCTGCAAGTCTTTCTTGCATGTTTTTCATCAAGTACCATGCACAGCTCGCTGCCATTCTGCATGTGAAGCACGCCCGTGCTGTGCTCGGACACCATCCATTTTTTACCTATTACCAGATAAAACCAAGTCATCGCAACTGGCAAATCTGTCACCTGTTCCTGTTGTGATTTATAAAGGTCATTATAGAAGTTCTTGAGGTTCCCTGTGCTGTCCAGCTTGGTGTTCTGAAAGCTTTACCACTTCTTCCTTAAAGCAACTGCCTGGTTTTGGTTGCACCTTACCTTTGGCGAGAGCTGTATGTATTTACAGATCGCTGAGTTGTGACAGAAAATATATCTATCTTCTGAACAAAACAGTTCCAGGCTTGCCTTGAGACCAGAACTGAGATTGAAGTAAAACGAAAGCAAATGTAATATAAACTATCTAGGCCTTCCTTAACTTGTACACCTTGAAACATTTCTTTGTGTGATTTATTTTTAGTTTTGAGTTAGGGAGATGGGGAAGGACAAGGGAGTCATGATTTCCTTCTTTTCTAATCCTCAGCTGTGTAACTTCGTTACTTTCCCCTGTTCATTTTCATAAATATCTGAAAGTATTAGTGCCTGTGCTATAGCCAATCTGGTTTTGGTATTCGGCATTCAAGTGTCCATTGTGTAGGTAGAATACACTCTGCGTGTGTCTGTATGTATGTGTGTGTGTATATATAATATACGTAGAACACCCTGAGATGACCTGCGGAGAATTTTGGTGGTGATACAATTATCTTACACGATCCCAATCTGCCCTGTATGTCTCTGTAATTGAAAGTCTTGAAATGTGAAGTCTTTCTTGTCATCTTAGCATCTTTGGGGGTTTCAGATATCCATTTTAGAGACCGTATAACTAGAAAAAGGCTCCTGTTCATATTTTTGTCTCGAAATCATGAGGAACAATTTAAAAGGCCACTTTGTTTCAAAGGAGGCAGATGGATGATGTGGAATAGGCATCCTTTCTTTCTGATAGCGTCTCAGAAGAAATCTAGTCAAGAAAAAAGGAAGTGTAAAACTGTAAGCCTTACACATCCTTGGGAGCAGTTTCTTACCAAAACACTTGTTTGATTTGCTGTACGACCCAAATAACCAAGCTGTGTTGCAGTTCTTAAACTGAGTAGAATTTAGTGGTTGTCCAAGTGTCTTAAACGCAAGTTTTTGATTTATTTATATTTTTTCCACCTATGATATCTCTTAACTTCTTGTTTGAATAGAGAAACAAGAGGTCAGCTGTCTGGGTTTATTGTCATGCTATTATGAGTATCTAGAAGATCACTCTTTACTGGGTGAGAAGAGCTGAAGAGAACTAACTGGGGATTAACTACGCTTCCCCATGCCGGGCCTCAGAAAGCTGACTTTAAACTTGTGTTCCAAGTAAAAGAAGTCCTTTTTGAGCCGGGCAAGGTGAGCAAACGCACGCTGTTTCAGCCAGCGTGTGCAGGGCAAGCTTTGTTTACATCTCACCCGCCAGCAGGGCTCACATCACGTTTTAAGGTGTGTTTCAGTAATTAGAAAACTTGCTGACGGACAAAACTGGACAAAAATGACACTGGTGCAGTGTTATCGCATTCAAGCTTTTACCTTCAGCAAGGTGCCAGCTCCACGCCTGCTCAGATCCGCCCGGCTTACCTAGACAGCAGAGCCAGTTGCTGTGCATCAGAAAAAGATGGTAGTTCTTGCCGGTAAGAATAGGTGTCAGCCTAACCTTTTTTTTGGCTTTAAGGGGGGTTTAATAATTAATTACTGCCTCCTGTAGGAAGGAGGCGAGCTTAGGGATGGGTTTTACTCCGGAAATTGGCTTGCTGGTACTTAAAAGAATATTGCCAACATAAAATTTGCTGTAACTTTTCCCAGTTGTCGGAATTCCTGGTGACTGAAATGTTTTCTTTATCTTGCTTTTAGCTTTCTTTTTTCCTACTTAAGTTTTTTTTTTCATGTTCATTCATAGGTGCTCTATGTAGTGACATTGTCTCGCGGCGTAGTATCTGTTACTACAAGGGTTGTCCTGCCTCTTTACTCCGCGTTGCCTTCAGCTTTATTTACTTGAGGGTTTTGAGTTATTGGCTGGGACTGGAACTCTGCCTGAAAACACTCCACCTCTAAAGCAGCAGAAGCGGACGGTTTGTGGGTTCTCTTTGATATAACATGTTTTCATTCAGTAAAAACGTGGAGAAGGTCGCTTTCAGCCGGTGTTAGCGTGCTCGTTTTGGACCTTAACGCTTCTCCCTGTGAATCAATCATTGCACAACTTGGCACGACGGGCACTCTGACGGAGAGGCAGAAGCTGCAGCTCGCAGATAAAAATGAAGCGACTGGTTTGAAGTCAGGAATCCTAACGGAACCGGGCGGTAGGAGGTTGTCGGTGACCTTGGTGCTAGGTATGTTTCAGCAGTTGCAAATCTTTAATGATAGATATTCGGTAAGAGTGCCGCTTCAATTTGAGTGCTCTTCATGTTACTTCTGGGAGAACTATTATGTTACACATCTCCTTTATGCACTTTAAAGCTTGCGTGAGTCTGTGAGGTGAGCTTAAGTTTTCATAAATATATCCGTGTCCAGTTTTATGGGAAATAGCAAGCTTTTTAACCGAAACGTAACTTGAAGATTTCAAAGTTTACTGTCATCTTTAAAATAGGTAAAACTGTATTTGTGTTGTTACACGTATATTCCCAGAGAAATGCTTTTGGAAAAAAAACCACACAAATATTAACTTAAATGGTTTTCAGGTTCTATTTACAAAAAAAAAAAGTGAAATAATGCAAATCAACAAACTTCAGAGAGGCTTTAATCACCTTTTTAAAAGAAAGTAACCAAGAGACAGCAGTCAGAAACAAAATAGTCACTATAGTTTTGAAAACAGACTACTCACAAAAGGACAAAACAAATCCTTGTGTTTGGGTTTCTAATGAAAACATCGATAATCCTCATTTCCAAGGTCGTCATTAATCTCTGCTTCCATTTATTTATGGAGTTACATGGGACAGGTATCAGTCCATATGGCTGTTCCTGCTGATTAAATCCTACCCTTTTTTTTTGCGTGACTAAATCTATTTGATTTCATATTGTAAGCAAACATTTGTAGTTCTAAAGTTGTATGATATGCTTCTTGTTGCAGAATTTTTATTATAAGTCCCGTACCATGCGAAGTTTGTGTTAAAAATGTCTTCATTTTTATCTTTGTTGTTGAACCACAAGTGGTTAGAGGACCAAGGGTTGGACGCTCAGCATTCACTTCTCTGCTTTTGTTTCTCCTGGGTTCAGGTGTCATTCATTTGTGGTCCTTGAGGACAGCAGAGAGCTTTATTCTAAGGAGGCTTTAAAGCTAAACAGAGAAGGAAAGAGAGAGAGAGAAAGATCGCATAGCTCTTGTGTTCAGGAAAGATAGCTGAGAGAAGCAGTCGCTTGTCACGTTGCTTGCTGTTGTTGCAGTGGAAATATCAGCTGAGGTGGGCTTGCCTGATGGCGCTGGGTGAGAGGGACTGTTGTGCAGTGTGCGTGTGGACAAAAGTGTTCTGAAAGTAGTGATGTTTGCTTGGAGTATGAATTTTCTGTGGTCCCAGCCTATTGCTGCATGTTAAGTAATGGGCTAGTGAGGTCTCCTTGAGCTGTAGCAGCAAATTTGTGTTGTTTTTTTTTTTATAATATAAGAGCAATGGGAAAATCTGTAGGCTTTCAGTGTTACTGATAAATCTCTTGGAATGTATGGGTTTCTGTATTTACCTCCTATCCCAAATACTGACATTCGTGACCTTTCTGTTGAGATGTGTCTATAAGATGTTACAGCTTTGATTCCAGCAGCCATTTGGGAGGCAAAAGTAAAGTTAAGTAGGTTCCTCCAGTAATTCTGTCCTTACGTCATTTCATTGTTTATTGTTTTATTATTCTTTTCCCCCTCTCTATCCTAAGCCTTTGTTCACCAAAGGCTCCTTCCTTAGAAATTTACATTGGATTCGAAATGAGTCGGAACATTAGTATAATGAGACTGTATCATAATGAAAGTAGGTTTAATTAACCGGTTATTTAAAATAGCAATAACTTCTGGAGTCATGTTTGTACTGCAGCTGCAATTGATTTTAATCTTTGAGAGACTTGCCCTTAGTAGAATCATTCTGATTAACGTAGAATCTTCCTGATTAATTATTAAAGTCCTCTATGATATGGAAAGGGGAAAACTGGTTTTCTTTCTTCTGTATGTATATTAAAGAAGCGAAAGAAAACCTGTACCGCTTTCTAACCCATCTGAAAAAACTTGTTTTAAAATAGCCAGAGAGATTGAACCAGCTGATTTCCCACTCTAGGTGAGTGCACTTAGAGCGAATGTCAGCTCCTTGAAATGAATGTGTGAAACATCTCAAAGCACTGTTTGCCTGATGAGGTTAGTTTTAATTATTTATGACAGCCGCTCTTGAAAATGCTTTTAAGATTTATGTGATCGTGGATCAGACAACAGTATTATCTTTGAAAAAAGCGAGTAAACACGGTTTCATAAATCACAGCTATATTGGTAATTTTGTACTGAGTAGAAAACCTTGATGACGAAATGGCTCAAAGTCTACAAATCAGGCTTGTAATAGAGGCTACACATAATAGGCTAAAAAATACCTGTGTGGCATAATGTTAGAAGAAAAAAGCCATTTTTTTTTTCTTTGGATATTGATTTTATTTTCAATTTCAGTCTCTCATCAGCTTCTGAAAATTGGTGATAATAAAGCAGAACGCCCACACTGTAAAAGGAGATTCTGATAAACTACAGTATCTTCTTGTTGGCCACTGTCCATTTGAGCACTAGCTGAATGGCTTATTGATCATTTTTCTTCCCATATGGCTGCACATTTTTAGGAGGTGAGGTAATTTTGCCTAGATACTTGTTTTGTGGGATTTGGTCATTTAGATAGCTATCGAGTGTCTTAAGGGCTTAAGTGTAATATTCGTGTGAGGGAAGATGGGGGATTTAAATCATTATGATTACACCAGTATAACTTAGCCTAGTGGATTCTCTTCCTACGTATAAAAAGCCTTTTTTCCCAATAGTTTAATAAGAAGTAATTTGAGAGTGCCTTAAAGAAAGGAAGGAAAACAAAAAAGCCTTTCAAAACCAAGAATGCTAGCCTAGAAGGAAAATGGTTGGTCTTGTAGTTATGCTTGTATATTGAAACAGGTTTAATTATGCTGACACAAACTGAAACTTTGCTGTGTAAACAGATGTTTTGTGACTTCACCATCACCTTGATCCAGAAAGAAATGATAAAAAGCAGTTGTCATAGATGGGAAGATGGGTTCTGTGCCTTCTTCGTTCTTCTGGCTTTTACTCAGTCTAATGATGTAAATGGAGTGTAGGTAGTCAGTAGGATGAGGAAAATGGGCTTTTTGGTTCCAGTGATACTGTCACTAACACAGTGATGCAGCATTATTTGGTATTTAAAGCTATAAATACAATGCAGGAATCAACTTGGTAGCTGTTTTAGTATATTCTCGGGCAATCTGGAATTCTGCACAAGGAATCCATCCTATGTCTTTTGTAGAACGTTTATATTGCAAGGAGTCTTGTGACTCCATTTATTTTTAACTCGGATGAGTGCTTGTTTACCTCTGAAGTGACAGTTTTAATGTCATTCTGCATTAAACCCTCTTCTGAGGGAAACAATAGATGAGCTAAGAAAAGCAAATGCATAACTTTTTTTTTTTGAATTGCATTTTCATGTTTTTACAGTTTGGATTTTCATCGAGTCGTACAAAAGTAGCTGAGAAAAACAATGCAGAGTCTTCAGCAACTAATCAGATACAGCCTGCAGAACATACCAATTTTGCCTGAATTGTATTTGTATTTTGTATTTTTGTAATATTTGTATTTTACTACATGTAATACTGAATGTATTACAAGGGTGACTTAGAGGAGTAGCAACAAAATTTGGTTTTATTGTAGCTGCTCTGTCTCTAAGCCTAATATCGTTTTTTCCCCTGTTGTGATTATTGCATCTGGAGAAGCTTATTTCTCTTGCCTAGATGGTGCATGTTTTAATTTGAGGGCTTAAATCTTCTTAAGTATAATTTCTTAACCAGACTGTTCCAGTTTGTGTTTTTTGTTTGTTTTGGTTTTTATTTTGCTGGCAGAGAACGTTATACCATCATGCAGAAGTTGATTTTATAACTCGGGATCTTAATTTTGGAGGATAACACTTTTTAGGAACAATTTTTAATCTTCTAGGGACCTTGAAGTCTAAAAAGGGCTCACTTAGGAGCCATGAGAGAAAATACAGGAAGAGCAAGAAATCCAGGGATCTATGTTGTAAATGCAGGACTAATTGTCAGTGCATCTGAAATGGAGAGAAGCATCTTGACGGGCTCAGAAGGGCAATTTGGCACAGTGATGGGCAGGGCTGGGTCTAAGCCTTTTATTGAATGACTTGCCGCAGTTTGGCATATTGAAATGCATCTTACTAGAAATTAATCAGTTTGTTTCCATATGTCCTGACAGTAAAAAAAAAAAAATATATATATATATATATGAACTATAAACATAGTGACGCACTTCTGTACAACTGTATTTACTGCTAATTTTCTTTTTCTATGTCATAAAATCATCCTTCACGTGGGGAGGAGAAAATAAAGTGCCATTGACTGCTGCTTTGGTGTTTAAAGAGCTGCAAGATGAGCCTAAAGGTTTTTTTAGCTAAAAATTTAAGACCTGTCTTTGACTGGAAAAGCAATTGGTCTATGAGCTAAGTGTGAAAATTGAGTAATGGTGGAAAGAAGGGCTTGTAGTCATTTTTTTTAATGTTCTATTGTTAAAATCTGTTTAACATCAGCGACTAGCATTTCTGAGAGCGCCTCTGATTAAAGATTCAGCATGAGTATTTGTACGACTGAGACGTAACAATGTTCTTCGGAGATGCTAGAATATCATCAAGTAAAAACGGAGAAAATTAGAGTTGGCAGTATTTAATTCCTTTTTTTTATATGAAAACTCTCTTGGGGTGGTTGATGAAGGTTACAGTATAAAGTGCAAAAAATCCCCAGACAATCTCACTTGAAAAGGTCTTGCAGGTCACCTCTCGTGGTGAGGCAATGATGTAATTGGTTTGCGTTACATTATTCAGGTCCTCTTTCCTCCACACCGAAGCTTTCAGTTTGTGGGGAATTGTGTAGAGAAATCACCTGTATGAGCTGTAATGTCATCGTATGTGAAGTAGGATTCCACACCTGGGGTAATTCTGAAGCTATTTGGCCTTTTCAGAGTTCAGGCAATTATCTGTCTGATGTTTTTTAATCACGCTCCTTACTGAGCTAACCTAGCTGGAGGTGTAGAATAGGGTAAGAATCTGTCCAGGGGTAATTCACAGCTGATGTAGTTTATGTTCCTGACTGACTTGTTTCTTTTTCAGATCCCTTGCGGTTGGCAGTAAATCAGGCTACAAATTCTTCTCTCTTTCTTCTGTGGACAAATTAGAGCAGATCTATGAATGCAGTGAGTATCTTCTTTTTTCTTCTTTATTCCCTTGGTTGACTTCAGGAAGAGATGACATGTTTCATTTTTTCACGGGTTGTTTGAAGTCACATGAGAGGAACCTTAAGTGTATGATGAAATAACACACAAACACAAAACAATTGATTGCTGGCAGGGTAAAACCATGTCAGCGTTACATATTTAAATTTAGCTGGTATCCTGTGAAATTTGGTAATAGCCAAGAGAACAGCTCTTTGCTTTTCTGATTTTGATGACCAGTAGCAAGGTAACATAGCATCTGGGTATAAAAAAGTCTGCTTGTGCAGGTGGCTTTTGGGTCTTTATACTGGCTGTTGGGGCAGGCAACCACTAATATACTTTTATCAAAAAATACAAAGCCTTATTTTTTTAAATCCTAATCTTTGAACGTGATAGCTGCAACTTTACTCATCCAAAGTGTTGAACTATCTGAATTCCAGTAACTGATTACCGTAAAGTAGGATATGAGATGCCATGGAGGGAAGCCTTGAGAAGGGGATACCCCTGTTTTGCCAATTGTTTGTCCTCATCTTTTTTTTTTTTTTTTGAGGTGATAGTGAGAATACTGGGAATGTTATGCATGAGTATCCATACTTTGGTATAAACTCCATGCGAACAGTGCCCGTAGCTGAGATGTCAGTGTTTATGCTAGGATCTTACTGGATCATGCCACACAACAGAGTGGTCTTCAGACTCCATTCCTGAAGTGACCTGACTCTGTGGCATCTTAAATTTGAAAATGGTGTGTGACTCAGATCACCTATTATCTCTGACAGCCTGTTTCTGTGTACAGTTAATGGAGAGAAGTAATTGTGGAGTTCAAATTAGGTACCCGTGGTCAGGTTAAATTGGGTTGCAGCTCCATCTGCCTGCTTGAGTCATGGTCTGGTTGTACCGGTTAATGGGTGCCTTGAATTCCATTTTGTGCTGTTGAATTTAGGTACCTGACTTCTGTAGTATGGTAGGCACTTGGAGTATCTGGCCTGATATGACCCCCAGAGGCTCGGCGAAGATGACTCCTGTTACGTGAGACACTGAATAAACATACTGAGGGAGGCTGAACTGAACTTTACTGAACTGCTTCTTCTCGGTAGTCACGGAAAGAAAAAGTACAGATGGGATAAAGGTTGCTCATAGGGCGTACAACATCTGCAGCACATCGAAGTGTTTGACATTTCTTATATGCAGCTAAATAATTTTCAGTCTTGGGCTTGCCAGCCATGCGTGTTTAAGGCTGTAGCCTTGGCCTGGGGCTGGAGGGTGTTCTGGGTACCTCCTGTCAGCAAGGAAAGGTATTTTGAGGGCTCGCCATCACGCACGGCCCCTCAGTTCACTTTGTAAGGGGTTCTAAAGAGTTAGCATCGTTTTGGGTGAGCATTTTTAAGGACCCCTCTCTTCCCATGTGGCTGGTCTGCAAGTTCTCGGGTAGGTGACTGAAGTAAACTATAAAATATGCTCTGACTGTCCTGTGTCTGAAAAAACAACTGAAAGAATGGGAAGCCTCTTTGTCTGCTCCCATCACTGACTTTTACCGTGACTATAAATCACCTAACTCCCCGCTCAGTTGATCCATCTGTAGAAAAAAGTATTATATCGGAGGGTGCTGTAAGGCTTAATGAATGTTTATAATTTGCTTCATGTTCCTGGATTAAAAATGGAATAAAAGCACAGCTGATCGTAATCTAGCTGGTTCTAACCAGCTCTTGTCTGTGATGCTGCCTGCTTGTGTTTATGAAACTGTAATCTTGTTACGTATTTGCTTGTTCTTCCCTCGCTGCTGCTGCTTAAATCAGTTTGCAGTTCTGCTCTTTGTTCTTGCTGTGTTTTCGGTCTGAGTTGCTGGTAATCCTCGCTTGTATAGCGTAAAGGAGAGAATACAAATGGGGTGAAAAAGAAAACCTGATGAACAGCATTGCGATAGAACTTAACTGGTGCTATTAAAAATATGATTAATTTAGGTCAGCTGGACATAGGGTGTGCAGTACAGCCTGGTA
Source organism: Cygnus atratus (assembly GCF_013377495.2). NCBI lineage: Eukaryota > Metazoa > Chordata > Aves > Anseriformes > Anatidae > Cygnus > Cygnus atratus. The sequence goes on along the minus strand of NC_066376.1, from coordinate 4,117,415 downwards.
CTTCACTCGAATGGTTGCTCATTAGGAAGTGTACATGACTTGGCAGTTGTGAAGGGATTTTTAATCACTTCTTCCTGTTAGGGGAAGACAAAGAAACAGGGGTGCATCCTGTATTTTTAAAGTGAATTTAATTAAAAGACTATCACAAAGCCTTTCTCTCAAAAGTGACCGTATTATAGTGTAGTAAGTATCTTTATGCTGCGACTCTAGGAATGTCTCCACTTTTTAGGTGTTTTCCTTGTTGAAAATTTGGTTCTGTTTTTTTTTTTTGCCTTGCCTGTAGCAGCTTAATTCTTGACAGTGCTCTTGCATGCCTTTCTTGCTGGCTAATCTGCATCAGTGCAGTGTGGGACAGCACTTCCATTTGATCTCTGCTATTGTTCCTACTCTGAAATACCAGTTCTCCTGCCTTCCTGGGAGTGCAACAAGTCCCAGCAGCTGTCTCTAAACATGGTTGCCCCTGAATGGGAAAAGAAACTGACTATTCCACCTAGCCCCCAAGGAGCGGGGAGCAATCAGGCTCTGGTTTTGGGTCTTTGTGTGCCAGTCTTCTCTGACTCTTGTAAAAGGATACCATTAGTATGAAGGACTCCAAGCCTAGATGGAAAGCTGATAACCTATGCTGTAAAATGTTTGAGAACCTTTCATGTTACTTGTGTGGTTCAAGGAGCATGGAGTTTTGCATTTGAAGTCTATGCGTGTGGTTATTGAAGTGGATTTTTCTATTACTCTTTTTCATGTGTTGTATGTGACATCAGGAAAGTGGAGAATAATTCCTTGAAAACAAAGTCGTTTCTAAAATGCATTATGCCTCTTGCGAAAGTGAGGAAATTGAATTTTCAAAGCCTCTGTGAACAGTTTTGTCTTCTTTAGAAAAATACCATATTGTATATTAGATTTGGATAAAAGTCAATTATGTTGCATGGAAGACTGAAAATGTGTAGTATAAACCTGCTCCTTTGCCACAAGAAGGCTCTTGCTTTCTTGTGCTCAATCACTCTTGCTCTCATGTACAGAATTAAATATTTTCAGTTCTTTTTCTTGAAATAACTGCTTTCTTTGGGCGCTTTCAAAACAGATGTGTCACACGGTGGTGGCATTGCAATGTGCTGAGAGTGTAAGAACTTTTTTCAGGGAATTCCTGTCTTAGGTGATGAGAACAGCGCCAATTGAAGCCTTCAGAAATAAGGTTATTTATTTATTTTTGAATTTATTTTCTGGCAGTTTTACTGTTTTGAGACCTGTTAGGCATTGACCTGATCCAGACACTGATTTCTGAGAAGTTCGGTTGTTTCCACGGATCAATGCCAAAGGCTCCAGTTGCTTACCTTGCTTCCTTCCTGTAAGGGAAGGGCAGATGTAGCCAGCAGCTGTGGGCGAGCTGCAGAGACTGGGAAAGCTCTCCCGCTTTCTCATGACATGCAATAGCTTTTTGCACGTTCTGCTTTAGTCTCAAAAGCATACGTACGGCTAGCTTTGTGTCAGGCTGGCATTTATCCAGCAAGGGAGTAGGCTCTCTGTTTTCTTTGACTTTTCAAGTGCTCAGAGTGCCACCATAATGGTTTGAAGTGTGTTTGTTGATTGCCTGGAGAGCTGTGAAGGCTGTCGGGGGTGGGGGGGTGTTCAGAGGAAAATTTCACAAGAGGGGAAAACAGAAGTGCTGGGGTAACTGGTGGTGGGACTTTGGAACAAATGAGATTTCCAGCTTCTTTGAGTAATCTTTTTTTTCCTTCATGGAGACGTGCAGAAACTTTTTTTGTCATCAGAAATCTTTCCGTGAGTAGCATTGCCTTAGGGGGGAAAAAAAGGGAACACCGATGCTTACCTAGATTTCTGCAGAGATAATAGAAGATTATAAGATTCTGGAACTTGACAACTTGATTTTTTGTCTCCTTGATGTTTGTTTTTTTTCAGTTGCATCTTGGCACACCAGGGAGTAGACACTTCTCAGTCACAAACTTCTGTGACTCCCAGGGGAAAAAAAATGGCCTTTGTGAATTGGCATTCACTGAGTAGATTTTCTGCTTTAGAAACCTGTCCTGTGTCCTGCCGTAACTCTGAGCTGTTGTGCCAGAATGATTGTGTTCTTAAACTGTATTTTCTTAGATGGTATTTCCTATTAATACACACACATCGTTGTCCTTCCCTGAAATCTCACCTGCATTTTGTTTCCTTTCCCTTACTGTAATTCCTCAGCTGACACAGAAGATGTGTGCATTGTGGAGAGGCTGTTCTCCAGTAGTCTGGTGGCCATAGTCAGCCTTAAGGCTCCACGCAAGCTGAAAGTTTGTCACTTTAAGAAGGGGACAGAGATTTGCAACTACAGTTACTCCAACACCATCTTGGCTGTCAAACTCAATAGGCAGGTGAGTGATAATTTAAGTGAAAACAAAGGGGAGGGGTTGTGGGCCTTGTTCTGGCACTTTCTGGTGTTTTTTCCTTTGGTGACGGAATTGCTGTTTGAAATTAATTCTTACTTTTCCGACTGTAGCTTCCATAAAATTTTATGGCATCTGAGTTACCGTATTTGATTAAGAATTTTTGGTTCTGTGTCTGTTTCGTTAGAAAGAACGTCGTGAGTAACCTGGTCTGACCTCATGGCTGATCCTGTTTTGAGCAGGAGGTTGTCTGGAGACCTGCCACGGTCCCTTTCAACCAGAATCGTCCTGTGATCCGAATTGTAAAAGTAGCTGAAGCCAACAGCTTCTGCTTGGGACAAAACTTCAAATTCTGTTCACTTTTTTGTAATGTTTTTAAATATAATTTGATTTTTTAAGAAAATGTTATCACTGAACTGGTGAAGTCTTTGAGCTAGGTGGGTACTAAGTAGTACTAAGTCATTGGTAGGCTCTTCTGCAAATAGAGTTTTCTGTCTTTAACTAGGTCATTCAAAGTAGAAAAAATGGCATCTGAAGGATGAAGTCATCTTAGTGTCCATCCCCACCCTCAAAATCAGGGGTGAGAGAATGGGATTCCTGTTTAAAATCGTAAGGGAAAGAGTGGCTGATTTGACTTCTGGCATTGTGAGGTAGTGCTAAATGAACAATGTCTTGTGAGACAGTCATCCAGATGTAGTCACCAAAGGGTAAATGAGATGCTGAAGAACTTAATTTAAAACAAAAAAAGTCCTCACAATTGACTGTGAGTAATTACAAATGAGTGTGAGTGAGTAATAGGGTCTATAAATGGTTTTAAAAAGCCTTGTATATTTTTGTTTAGCCAAAGCAGGAAATTGGGCCCACATGTGAATTGGCCTCTTGGGGGCGGGGAAATACATATGGGCAGGTAAAGAATAAGAATGAAATAGGTGTAGGTGAAGGTTTCTGGCTTGTTGACTTGATCTAGTAATACAAATAATTTTCATTTAAATCAATTTATACTAGCATGGTTGAGAAAAGTCGAGCGCACTGGTCAGTTCAAGTGACCGAGTGTAGTATTGCGCTGTTGAAGCCTTGCCAAGAGATGTATCTTGTGCATCTTCTGTCAGACTCTTATTTCTTCCCATCAGGTGGGTACAACCTTTTCTGTATTGGAAGGTACCTACTGCATTTTGGATACAGTTTTTTTTATAGGGTCGATAGCTCCATATAAACCCTCTCTTCATGCCACTATTTCATCTTCCCCACATCTAGAGGCTGATAGTATGTCTGGAAGAGTCTCTATACATACACAACATACGAGACATGAAGGTGTTGCATACAATCCGGGAGACACCTCCCAATCCTGCAGGTAAGGCAATCCTGTTCTCAGAGGTTAGTGTTAGTCTGAAAAGTGTGTTATGTCTGCACATGACATTTCCAACATGGAACTGTAGCACTGTTAGTTCTGTTTCCAAATGAAAATTATAATTAAATATGTGAGCGTTGGCTTAAAGCCTACCCATTCGATCCCACGAGGCTTCCAAGAACAAACAGCAGACTGCCTTAAACTGCTTTCTCCCGGTATTCTGGTCTAGTGCTTATGGTTGCAATCTTAGATCAGAAGGAAGTAATACAGATACATACAAGCTACATGTTGCCAGCACTTGGTACAGTTAAAAACTGTGTCAGGTTGATGCTTTAGGAGTCAGGACAAACCTGGGCATTTCTTCTACTTCATTGGTTACTGTAGCTCTGACAGTATTTTACTTTCTATTAGGCTTTGTTAGTAATTGTGTTGAACAGATGCATTGCAGGTTGACTATTGAGATTTTGTTCATCCTTGTTCTATGTCTGTTGGTACACTGTAAGGATGATTTGAGTTGATCTTTGCAATATTGGAACATAGAAAGCTTTGTTGTATAAGTTTTGGAATTTGCCTTATTCTAACCATTGTTTGTTTGCTTTTTTTATGTTGTTCTAAATTCCCTCTAGGGTTGTGTGCTTTATCAATAAATAATGACAACTGCTACCTGGCCTATCCAGGGAGTGCAACTATTGGAGAAGTACAGGTCTTTGACACCATCAATCTGGTAAGGGTCTTTGTGCATGCTGTTTCATTTTCTAACGATGCAGTTTTTGGAAATAGTTTGAATTGTTCAGAGAAGAATTACTAGGCACTTGGGTCCATCCACGACAATTTGCAGTATCCATTACACCTAGGCGTCACAGAATGTCAACAAAGGGAAATAAGACTTAGCTTTGAGAAGAGTTGAGCAAATGAGTGGAGCAGATAGATGGACAGTCACTTCTTTTTTGAATTGTCTTTAAGTAGCCTGCTGCTACTTGAACTCTCTATGCATATGCTTCAGTAATAATTTCGTGTACTTTTGCTTAGTAGTTACTGAAACAGATTGAAGCAGTTGTCCATAAATAAGGCTCATATTCGCCCTGACAGCTCTTACATATGCAGGCTTAAGCTGTGAACATGTAGCTTTTAACCTGTGCTTTACTAAGGTTCTATTTTATCGTTTTGCTCCTGCAGAGAGCTGCTAATATGATCCCAGCTCATGATAGTCCCTTGGCTGCTTTGGCTTTTGACGCAAGTGGTACTAAACTTGCCACTGCATCAGAAAAGGTAAGACATCTTTTTATTGACTTGCCAGCAATGATAAACCTACTTAAAATGGTCTAAACAAATTTCATTTTTAAGCATGCACAGCACCATGTGCAAGTGCCAAAAAAGAAGTCTTAAAGTTATAACGACAAATCTAAGTTTAAAAACTGTTAATGATGTTTGACATAACTTCCATGCTGTGAAATGCTGGATAATAAGGTTATTTAAATTTTAATCTGGCTGTAATCAGGGCAGTCCTCCAAGTATTTTTCCCATTAGTGTGGGATGCATACTAGAAATCAGTTGCATTCCTTTGATGCTATCTTCCTAATGAAAACAAGACAGTTAAAGTCAAAAGAGAGAATTGTTTTGCCTGACTTTTGGTACATGATGACAAATGGTCTATCCGAACCGTGTAAATTACAAAGTGTGAAGCCTCTGTTCCTTGGATAATAAGCTTAAACTACGCAGATGTAACGTGATTTCACCTGATAAAGACACAAAGACATCCAGGTAACTATACTTGTGGGTAAAGTGATCATTTTCATGATAAAGATTAATAAGAGGAGCTGTTCTTGATGCAAAGCTTTGTACTGTACATTAGTAGCTCCCACCTTATAGTTTCTCTGTTCTTCAAACACATCCTTCAAACAAGCTCCAAAAATATTTAATGCTAGTATGTGGGGTGCATCAACTATGGTAAGTTAACAGCAGAATGGTCTGTACTCTGCTCACCAGAGCTAATGCACAGTGCACAAACTTGAAATGATAATGAAAGATTTTATTTTTTCTTCCCCTTCCAGGGGACAGTGATAAGAGTGTTTTCCATTCCAGAAGGACAGAAACTCTTTGAATTCCGGAGAGGAGTGAAGAGGTAAAGTTCAGCCAGGGTAGTTATCTGAAGCTCATTCTTTACAGTAGATCTCCGGTATGCTCTGCAGTTGAGCTATCATCCTAATTCTTGCCTGTTGTCATCTTCCTCTATCCCTGCCTGTACGCTTGTAACACTTGCAGTTTGAACGTCTTCCAACTTTAGATTTGCCTGTTCTGTGAATCAGTCCTGCCAGAATTGTACTTCCTCTTGCATTTTAAAAATTCACTGGTAAAGGAACTTGTTCAAAGTGGGCCACCTTTTGTACAATACTGTATTCTTATGGCAAGTGGAATCAGTGTGTATAATCTTCTTGCTCTTCTAAATCCTGCCAGCACTGGGGCCGTTGAAAGTCGTTGTGACACGGTACTGTAGCTTGTGGTAGCAGTAGCTCTGTAGCTCTAATATACTTTATGCAGAGGTAAGAGTGAGTTCAGATTTTTACTAGATGACCGCCAATGTCTGGTATACGTCAGTTAAATGTCATTAGGGGGAATCTTGCTCTTGAAGTGCATTAAGAAGGTATCAGAGAATGCTTACTATGGAGTTACTTTTTTTTATTTACAAAGCATTGGTGACTGAGGAATCTGCTTAATTATTAAGCCATATGCTTTGGCTTAATTACAAGTCACATGCTCTTCTTCTGAGAGAAATTGCAGGTGATTTTACTCTGCAGCCACAGTCCCTCCTAGCTCTTGCAGTACAACTGGTGTGAACACTACAGAGCTCCTGAGTGGTGAATGTGCAGAAGGACTCCTACCTACCAAAACAGAGGAATAATATTCTCATTTAAATCAGTTCCCATGAGTCACTTAACAGTAGCTTTTGCTTTTAGCAGTTAGTGCATCATTAGAATGTCAAAAATAATGCTTCAATGTTTTTTCTTTGTTTCTTTTACACCTAGGTGTGTGAGCATCTGTTCATTGGCTTTCAGCATGGACGGCATGTTTCTGTCTGCATCCAGTAACACGGAGACAGTGCATATCTTCAAACTTGAGACTGTGAAAGAAAAGTAGGTTTCAGAGGTGCCGTAGATTTTTTTTTTTTTTTTTTTTTTTTCCCCAAGGAAAAGGCTTGCAAATTGGAGAAAACTCTTGCTGTTGAGTATAGTCAAAGTGTGGACAGACTTCCTTTGAACACTTTAATAATGTAAAGGGCGTTGTCGGTTATGAATCAGCAGCTGCCCCTGATGTGCATGCTGTTCTCCTAATGAATAGGAGAAGTATTTCTGACAAAGGGGAATTGGGCATCCTTGGCAGAGAAATGTGGGGGCAGTTTAACGTTTTTCAATTGCATTTGTTTTTTATCTCTTCTGACATCCATATGGGAAGATGTATCTCAACAATATCTTCCAGCTGCCTATAGGGCTTTAAAAGGCACCATGTTGTAAAATGTTCCTATTTATGGTTTGAGAAGAGTCTTATATTTTTGTGTAAGTCATTAGAGACAGTGGTTGGTTACTGATTAAGCAGTTGAATAAAATCTTGAAGTTTAGCACCTTGTAATAGATCTCACTCTTGTATAATAACCGTTATGAAATACAGTTGTAAAAACAGAAGTATCAATTTACAATAGAACATGTTTTAGCAACAGGCTGAGAGTATTACAGAACACACCGTGCCCTGTAGCGTAAATGGAGTACATTGAGTTCTCAAGGGTGTTCCTTATCTCTGAAGAAAAACAAGTAATATCTTTGAAAATGAAAAGACGTTTCAAAATGTTTGTGCACCTTTCTCTCCAATGTGAAGTCAAAGTTGGACATGATTTTCTGTTTTTTTTTCTTCTTCTATACTGTAGACCTCAGGAAGAGCCTACAACCTGGACAGGTTACTTTGGAAAAGTGCTGATGGCCTCAACAAGCTATCTGCCTTCACAAGTAACAGAAATGTTCAACCAGGGTAGAGCCTTTGCTACAGTCCGCCTGCCGTTCTGTGGGCACAAAAACATCTGTGCACTTGCCACGTGAGTAAAGAAACGGAGCTTGCATTCACCACCCACTGGGTCACCACGCTGAGCTATGCAGAGGCTGACACTGGGGGACGCACCTCATCTCCAGCAAAGTGGGTAGTACGCAGAGCAGTGGGTCACCTGTAGTGCTTTCAAAGCCTCTGCTGGTTTAAAAGCTGTATGGTGGAGCTAACATCTCACAGCCCTTTGAGGAGGAGAGGGGAAAGACGTAATATTTGGAACAGCAACAGACAATTTCTAAGTGTTGTTTAAAGATGTCTTTTCTTTTTGAAAGAAGGCTGTTGAGAACAGATGCATAGGCTTAAGGCATTTGCTTCTATTAGCGCTAGGGGAAATAATGCTGTATTTTGTGTTAGTTGCAAAATAAGGCAGTCCAGAGTAACGGTTAAAGAAATCTTTGAAAGCATGTTCCTGTTGTTCTTGTCTCTAAAACTGTATAGCATTCATTACATTTAGTTCGTAACTTTATTCTGCCTTCACCAAAGGGCAGGGCCTGTTTGGCACAGCTACCAAAGCAATAACCTAAGCAGTAGTGAACTTTTTGGTGTGTTTCTGTAGATTCTATGCTAAATTGATTTCACGTTCTTGTTCTCCCCTCTGATCTCAAAGCACGCTTTAAGCAATAATTAAACGTTGTAACAGTTCTGAAATAAGTAAATACTTCACATTAGAATATTTGTCTCTGGAGTTGCACAAAGCTGGTAAAATGATGGTAACGTCTTGATTTGCTTTCCTGAGTTATGTATAAGTTGCTTGATTCCCATAGCATCCTATTAGCTCCACATTGTGATTATGCCTTGCTTTCATATATGCAGTTGTTTCCTAGGTGCTCAGTCTATGCAACTGTTAACAATATTCCTTATCTAGAAGCAACTGTGGAAAATAGTGGCTTAAAACCTCAGGAGGGGAGTAGAGTTTGCTGATATGAAACTCGAGCTTTTACTAATCTCCCATAAATCTTTTTAGAATCCAGAAGATCCCTCGGTTATTGGTGGGAGCTGCTGATGGGTATCTCTACATGTACAACCTAGACCCCCAAGAAGGAGGAGAGTGCACACTAATGAAGCAGCACAAGTAAGTCTGCACTAGCTGAGGACTGATGTCTTTTATTTCTTCACAGAATCTGCTTTGTTCTTAAACTTAGTTTCATGCTGCAGAAGTCTAACTTAGAGCTCATTTCTTTAACCTATTTTTTTTCAAACCTCTGACATGAATGAGTAACTTCAGAATCCCCCCGGGCCTTCCTTCGTAATATCTTCTACACTAAGCACTGCTTTTCCAGCAGAAACTTAACACTGTCCGACTGCAGTGAAAAATCAATCGCTGTTAGCTGTACGATCCTATTTCCTCTTACTAGGCAGTTTGAGTTGAGTTACTTTGACAAGAACTTGAAACGTCTGACACCATCCTCTTCATCAATAAGTGCAGTGATTACAGAGATGAGAATGTGTAACTCTGGCTTCGCACAGGGGAATCTGGCCTATGAAATTTTATCTGTATTCTTTCTACAGGTGTCCTTACTAAACTTCCTTGCCTATAGGCCAGTGAAATAATGTTTTGTAGCAGTACTGTAGAAGACTTAAGGAAAATATGACAAGGCCTTGTTATTTTTTATGAGGTTTGAAGGGAACAGATAGGGTAGTACAGTTGGATTACTTACACGATCAATCATAGACTTAAAGCCAAAAATTTATGATGACAATTCAGGTTTGCAACTTTGGTCAAGTCTACAATACTGGTTAAAAATAATATCCTTATCTGAACACTTTAAGACATGATCTCTAGTTTCATTTGTAAACAAAGTGAAGTCTGGTAAAGAGAAGCTTTTATCAAGTTTGTAATAGCTGAAAATCTCTAACACCTTCACTAGAGTGTTTTCCAGGATATGTATATGAAGCAACAGCTTCTGCTGTGGGCAGAATTCAAGAAATAATCTGTAACCGTGCTGATAGGAATGACTTTTTAATTTTTTTCTTTAAAATATGCACTATTCTTTTGAGTCTTTTTCTTCCTAGCATCAGTTACCAGGGTTTAGGTCATGATGCCATCTCAGAGGCAAACATGTTGCTGATGTGTATTCGGTTTTAACTATGAAGTATATTCACAGAGATGCCTCTTGACAGTCCTCTGGAATCTCTCTCGCATTATGACAGAGCACAGGCAATTGGAAAAGATAACTGCCATCCCTGAAGGGATCGTATCCCTCCTGTTGTATGTGTATGTGTATTCTTGCGTAGCTGTCAAGTAAAGCTGTGTTATGTCTAGGCAGATCACCTCTCCAACTAACCTTTCTCTGCTTGGTAGGCTTGATGGCAGCATGGAGCCAGCCAACGAAATCCTGGAGTCTGCATCCCACGACCGGCCGTTGGTAGCACAGACGTACAGTGCTGCTGTGACTAAAGGTACATATGTGCCTTCCTCACCCACAAGGCATGGTAAGGAGAAGGCTGGAAATGGGGCAGGGAGCACCTCTGCATATTGCATCATTCTAGATGGCTGCATGAGCTCATCTGCTTCAACACTGAGCTTTTCATAGCTATGAGCGTGATGTGAAGCACTGGTGAGTGGCTGGAAAAGAGCACTTGTGATGTTCAGTAGCCTCCTATAGATAAACTGCTCATCTTCACTACTTTCTGGGTAGAGCCTTGTCTCAATTTGTGGTCAATTACTTCAGTAATAGTTGCAGTACTTGCTGAATGGTTCTTCAGATGCTGTAATGCAATTATTTCATGCAGGAGGTCTGGGTGCAGAACAAAGTATCTGAATTACAATCATGGGGGTTCTTTTAGGTTGTTTTTTTGGTTGTTAAGTGCTCTTACAGTTCCGTTTTGGGAACTGTGACCTTTTAGCTTGCCTTGCTGTTCTGTGAAATTGAAAGGTTCAGTATTTATTTAATGCTGGAGTTCCAAGTGAGTAGAGCCTGTGCATACAGCTCTTACCATCTTAGTATAGCACTCAGGTTGGTGCTCCAACTGCACATACAGTGGCTCAATACAGCAGTTGCAGCTGTAATGAAAGGGTGGAGGGTGCAGAAACATCAGTCTGCCTAAAGCAACAGTGTGCCTTGCACACAGGCGGAGTAGCTGCGAAGTTTGATCACAAACCGCTCTTTGCTTGGAGAAACATGGTCATGATGAAGGCAAACATAGGGTGGCAGTGAAACTGTTGCAAATAACGTCTGGTACTTCAGCTGGAATCCCTGACTCTGTTGGATCCAAGCCTTAGTTTGCCGGTCTGATCGTTGAACTAATCCCTTTCTCTGCAGCCTATACGGAAGACCTGGGTGCTGTGGGTGGAGCTTGCCTGGAAGATGAAACCAACTCGCTCAGATTGGATGAAGACAGTGAGCATCCCCCCATGATCCTTCGGACAGACTGAACTTTGACCTGTGAACTCACTCCTGAAGCAGAGAACACTGGCTTGATGTTTCTTGAGGAATCTCGTGTTATGCTGCTATGAACTTTGACATGAGTTGGGAGAGAGGATGACAGACTCTTACAGTTTTAAGTCGTAGCTGTAGTTCTAATTCTATACCATTGGAAAAATATATGGTTTTCAATTCAGTGGCTTTTAATCTTGCTTATCTATTTTAGCTGTGTTTTTTTGTTGTTTTTTTTTGTTGCCAAAACCTGCTGTTTGTGCAGCCCTCGGAGCCTACTAGCTTTGCATGCGTTCATGTGCCAAGCAAGCATAGGAGGGGGAGAGAGAGAGAGAGAAGCCACTTTATAACAAACTCAAGTTTGTATTTTTTTTTATATATGTATATAATATTTAGCTTATATAAGGAAGGAGTAGAGAAGTGGTTCTGGAAGCTGAGATTAGTTCTGCACTGACAAAGGTCCAAATGGTTTCCTGTGCATGGGCTTGCAGGCATACCTAGTGACTGACATGCAATCTTTCAAATGCATCGGCCTGTTTTTGGGTTCTCCCTCCCCTTTCCTGGACCATTTTGTTAATTAAAATTCCTTCTGAATGTTGTGTATTTGTGGGAGTGTTCTGTTTGTTGGGATGGAAAACTGGAAACGTTTCCCTGCATGAGGGTGTAGAATACAGAAAGTGCCTTTACAGGGAAGAGAAAAAAAATTGCTGTAGGAAGAAAGCTAGAATGAAGAAGGAATTGCTAGAGACTTGTTTCACACCTATAGTACTCGGGTGTCTGTAGCCGATGGTAGCTGTTGTTTGGTTTTGTTGGTTTTTTCTTTTAGAAAAAGACTTCAGATGCACTTTCTCTCCTGTCAGTTGTTCTGTTTCCTTGGCAGAGTAGCAATAACCTTTTTTATACTTTTCTTAATTATCCAAAGCAATGATTCTGTCAGGCTGGATAGAAGTCACTGCAGAGTATGGCAGCCCCGTTACTTAAAACAGCCTTAAGGTTTTCAGCTGGAGGGTGTAACTGTTAATTCTTGCTTCTCTTCAGTCTGGGGCTGAGCATACTGCTCCAATGGTGAAGGTTCTGGACTTTTTTTCCAGATACTGATGTAAATATAAATGATTTTGAAAGAATTCTCTTCTAGGTTCTGTTTTGTTGGATAATCATGCTCCTGTTTTAATTTCTCCTTCTGTTGGAGTACCTCTTGTGATAGTCTCCAAGGACTGGTTTTCTTTGGCAGCTTTGGAATAAATCCTTAGCTGCCTTGACCGTGGCTAGGGCTGTCCAAGGCTGAGCAGTGCTGCAGTCTATTTTTAGGGTTGTAATGTGCCTTCTCTTAAGTCTTGGATAACAGGTAGTGAGTAAATGATTAGCAAAGTACTTGGTGAGTGTTACTTCACCTTGCCAAAGTGAGCCTGCTTTGCCTTTTGCGTAGTAATATGGGATGCTTCCTTTGCTCTGACTACTTACAAAGAAATACAGATAGAAATAGACAAGGAAATTGCAGATCTTGAAAGCAGGATGGGGCCTGGACTGAACTGAGTATTCCAGCTGTTGGTGAACTCCTTACCAAACTTAGATGGTAGGGTGCTTTTGGGATTTGGTACTGTTAACAAGGCTTCTGTCAAGCAATAGCGGGCAGTGGCTGTTGTCCCCCGAGCCCTGTGTGGGTAAGGTAGGCTTTCCCCTTCATCGAAAAAAGCAGAAGGTGACGATAGCCCCTGCCAAAGAGAGCTGCCCGTATCGGTGAGGCTGCTGTTAGTGTGCGCAGATGTTCTTAGACAAACATGTGGGAGAGAAGGGATCAGGCTTGTTTACTCACTGGAAACCTTTGACCGTCCTAAATAGTTGGCTGGATTGGCTTGTGGCATCCTCTCCAGAATCCAGCACGTTCAAAGCAAACTGCTGAGCCATGCTGAAATCTCGTTTAGTCTCTTGAATTTAAGCTCTGGCTGACAACTAAATTCCGTAGTCTGGAATTATTTTTGTTGTTGTTTTTTTTACTACAAGCGCTATCAGCTTTGCTGTGGAGCTCGTAACTGCAGAGTAAAATACAAGTCTTGAAGTAAATATAAGCTCAGCGAGCTCTGCTGGCAAACTGAACCACGCAGGAGCTGTCAGATGTCTGCTTATTCCAGGCTAAAGCTGGGAACGTTCCTGGTAAGATACTTGGAGGCTTGGCAGAGACTCAACGAGTCGAGTTAGCAGCAAACACACGTAAGCAACGCAGGTCTGCGAAGCACAAGCTCTACAACTCGAGTTGTAACAAAGGCCATATTGCATAGCAAGGTACTGCTACCACGTTTAACGTGTTTACTAATTTTACTGCTAAAAACTGAGAACACTAAGAAAGGGTTAAAACCGGTATCCTGACTTTTACGCCTGCTTATTTTCCGTAGGTGAGTTGGAAATCCCATATTCGCTGTTGTCTTCCATGTGCTCTAGTACGCCCCTCCTGTGCCACTGACTGGTCAATCGCTACACCCTGCTTAATTAAAAGCTGGAAGTTTTTTTTCCTGTTTTAGCTGGGAAAGTCTTTTTAGAGAGCAAGATTAGAAATATTCGGGGGTTAGTGACCAACGTGGAGCTGCTGGGATGGAACAGGAGGTTTCTGGTCCCAGCTGACAGTGTATTTAGGGTGGTGACAGTTGATTGTGTTGTCTAAGTTCATTGCATGAGGATATGAAGCTTTCTCCTCAGATAAAATATGATTAATCTCATTTCCCTCTGATGGCCGTAGGCCCTCTAATCACCCTGCTGTGGTACGCTACCAAAGTTAGAAGCCTTTCAGGATGGGGTTTTGCCCCGTGACACAAAGATATATATATATATGTTTTTTTCTTAAACATACCAGAACTGTTGTTTGCAGCTGTTTCTTCACCTGAGTATGGAGCATGCAACTGAATTCTTATGCTCTGTGGGTCAGGTGGTGCTGAACATTTCTGTTCCGGTGGTCCAACAGCCCTGGACTCCCCAGGGTGAGCCAAGGAGGCTGCAGCCTCGTGCTGTGGCTGCGGGCTTGTAGTCACACGATACGGGAACACCTCTACAAACCCCTCTTGTTTTAGTGGCCTTCCTCGGAAGGACAACGTTTGCTTTGTATCAGTGTCTCTCTCTCTCTCTCTGACTGCACCTCTCAAAACCTTTTTGGCTCAGAGCGTTGGGTACAGAAATGGACAACAGAAATAACCAAAGCTGGGGAAGGGGGGGGACACTTAATCTTGGAATCGGAAACTCAGGTCTTAAATTGCAGTGGGATCTGTTCCCAGCGAGCACCGTAGGGAAAGAGCTGTTTCTCTTGACGTGCAAATATGTAGCAAGTGTGTGTACTCCGCTGCTGTCTCAACATCTGTGTTTACCCTACGTCTTTCAAGTTCAGAGGTGGAAAGCTTTTATCTGCTCTGGGCTCTTCTTATGTCACAGTTTCCAAAATATGAGTGATAGATATAAATCTAGCAGTTAAAAGGCCGGGCCTGGGAGAGGAGGAGGAAGTTGAAAGCATAAAGAGCTTAGTAAAAAACTGTTTCTTCTGAGGCCCTGTTCAGCAGGACGGTTTGTGTGAGCACTCCCTCTGACATCAGGTGTGTGCACGCACCTCCCTGCTTCAGGTCCTGTGTGAGTGAGTTTCTTCTGCCTATTTCTACAGAGATTGTTGGGGGGAGGTGATTTTTCAAGTCTGCCTGGATGCAAATACATTTCTGGGGAAGCTCTAAATACGGTGACAGGTGTCTCCACAAAGGAAACGTGTGTCTGACCTACGTGTAATAGTAAAAAGGGAGGAATGAACTGAATGAACCTACTCTGTGAGTAGGTTAGCACACAGCCCCGAGAAGCTGATCAGCAGAACGCTTTGTTACATCCCATGCTGTGCCTTCTTGGCTCTAGTAATGGCGTTAGCACCAAAGCAACATGCAGTAAGACTGTAGAATTTCTTTCCTCGTAGGTTGCTGAGCTGCTCAATATACCACTCGTACGTGCAGACGCTCTGCTGTTGTTCACAGAGCAACAGGAGTCTTTGTCCAAAGCGTCGGTGGGGATTAATCTCTGCGGAGATCTGGGAAGCTTTATTCTGTGCTCCAGGTGTCCTGGCTAACAGTCGCCTTGATTTAACCTGTTAACATCTGAGTGCAAGGCACGGTGTCATCTCCACATGTGCAGGGCAGGCATTGTCTTTCTGGGAACTGCTGCACCAGGAGAGGCTTGCAAAGAAGAAAGCATGGCTCAGACTGTAAATAAACCCTTCCAGATTCCAGCTGCACAACCAAAGGAATTCAGTAAATTCCCAGTTTTCCGACTGTAACATGCCTTTGTTTTAACCTACTTCAGATTGGCGAATCCCATCTTACACTGCCTTGAAAATAACGGGTGAGAAGTTTTAATTCTGGCTTGCAAATAGCTACAGTTGTGCTCATTACAGGTGTCTTGGTGCTGTGGCTTTGGCCGTGTGGCTGCAGCGATCTGTGCGCTGACTTCCCCTGCTGCCTTTGCATGTGTCCGACTCGTTTCTCAGGAGCCGTGAGTTGTTCCCAAACCTGTAGTTCTGGGTTTCTTTGGGGCATTTGCTCAACCCTTTCTCTACTTGGATCTGTTTGCTTTCGCATTTGCTTCTGCACGTGGAGGAGGAAAAAAAAAACAAAAAAAAAAACCCACTGCATCCTGCAGTCTGACTCTGTTCGATATCTCTGTTGATAAGTGGAAAAATCTGTCTAACATTCCACCTCACCAAGTGTCTGGTTCTCACTGCTAGCCCGTCGCTCTTTGTAATTTTATAACTGCCTAAGAAATTAAATGTGTTGTGATAAGTACTCCGTGTCTTCTTCCTTCTGTTTGCTGCTTGAGGATGGGGCTGGATAACACACGGGTGGCGCTACGCGTGTCCTGTACGCTGTGGCCCCAACCCGACTGCTAGCAGTAGTAAGCCTTCCGTCCGTGCTGTGCTGTGCAGCAGATCTCAGAAGATGTTGTCAGCTTGAGTTTTGCCGAGGAAAAGGACCAGCTGAGCTCCTTTTGGCATATTTTGCTTGAAACCATAATTTTTCCCTTTGTTCCACCTTAAAGCACTTCTTGAGGAACTTACGCTTGGGTATTTTTCTCCTGTTCCTCAGGTGAGTTTAAATAACTTCCTTTATGCTTTATTTTATGGGTTGCGTCCGTAGCAGTGCTTTCAAGTACTGTACCCTGCTTGCTGTGCTGTCGCTCCCAGCTTGCTGCTTCTCACCTTCAGGCCCAGGGGAGAGTGAGCCCACGCCGATGGGTGAGGAGGCTTCTCCTGTGACAAACCCTCTGATCAGGGTGGATGAGAGGAGAACGTTGCTCTGGCTAGCAGTGGAGGAGCACACGCTGAGAGCTCCTGCTCTCCTCTGTGACTGTTTCACAGCGACCTCGGCTGTGAAGCTGCAAGCATCTCCTCTCCTGCTCTGAAGGGCGATGCTTTCCTGCCGGTGCCGTTCGTGCCGTCCCTTGCTGCAGGCAGAAGCAGCCGTGTTAGCTCGGATGAGTGATTCTAAACTGTTCGTTCAGCTGCTGCTGCTGCTGTTTCCCTTCTTCTGCCTGGAGCAAGCTGAGGATCAGAGCTGAGCTGTTTGCGGGTGGCTTCAGTGAGTGGCAGAGCTTCCAGCCGCGGTGGTGGTGCAGGCAGCAGCTCCGACCTTGTGCCCAGGATGGATGTGGCCGTCCAGCTCTGACTGCTCCTGCCGTAGGCCTGCCCAGCGCGTGAATCCCTGCAAAAGAATCAGAAAAGGTGAATCTGTTGGCCAGAGCACTATCTAGTAAGCATGGGGAAAATCCTAAGTAATGGGTTAAATACAGCCCTGAAACAAGCAGCTGCAGCTGTGTTCAGTGGCAGTCTTGCATCTGTCTGCTGGTACTGGGTCTGCCCCATTAAGCTGGAATTCCCAGGGAAGGGACGGGGAAATCTCACCTCCTGTTATAATCAATCGCACCTCCCGTTATTTATCTCCTTGTGAGGGTAGCACTGACTTGTGCCTCTTTCCTTCCTGGAGCTCTCTGTTGGTAGCGAGTAGGGTTTAGCCCTGTTGTGGCATCCCACCAACCGGCCAGGCACTGACGCCTTTGCTGCCGTTACTTCCTCGTGACCTGGGACTTGAGTCCCAGGAGAAATCAGAGCAAGGGCACGGTTCTGGCGTGAGCAGCCCAGCCTCCTGGGCTCGGGGCCAAGCGTGCTGCCAGGAGCAGAGCTACCGGGCAGAGTAGCTCCGGCAGGCTCGCCGTTCAGCCGTGCTGTTTTCCTTGGATGCAGAATTGTGGCTTTTTAGAGCAAGCAAGTGGAAACCAGACGCTGGGAGGTGCTGGGGGAGCAGCAGGCAGAGGCGAGCGCCATCACTGCTCTGCTCCTGCCCGTGTTTGGGAGCCTTGCTGCCAGCCCATCCATCCCTGAGCAGGTAACTTTGGGGTACCTTTCACCTTCTGCCTCTGCCCTAGCCCGGCACAGGTTTTGAACACACCTCTGCCAGGCCCTCGGACACTTCTTCAGCTAATTACCGGCGTGATGTGAGCTAATGAGAGCTTTCTGCCCAGCCTGCTGCAGCTGAGGAAACCCGGTGCCTGCTCTTCCAGCACCTTGTCACGTTTCTCCTTAGCAGTGAGTTTTTACTGAGCTGCACGGGGAGGTTACAATAAGGGGTTCAGAGACTGAGAAGTCCAGGTGAACTCATTAAATAGGCTAGAGGATGCTGGTAATGTTTTGGTACCCTGAATCCTGTGCTCCAGGGGCAAAAAGAGGCCTGGGGGGAGAGAGTGACAGACTTGGCTTGGCACTGGGTTGGGCAGTGGGCACCGGCCGCTGCTCGCAGCCTTCCTCCCGCATTCACCAGCGGGCTCCCTGGCAGCTCAGCAGCAGGGCTGATAACTTGTTTTATCTGTCCCTGCCAGGCACAGAAACGGCCCGGCGGCAGCACGAGGGTTTGGGTCGTGAACGCGGCGCGGCTGCTGCTGGGGGGGCCGGGGGGGCCGCGCTCTGCCGCCGCGCAGCCGCTAGGTGGTGGTGCGCAGCGCTGCCCGCAGCATCCCTGCTCCTTTCTCCCTCTTCCCTCCCGGAGCATCCCTGCTCCTTTCTCCTCTTTCCTCCCGCAGCATCCCTGCTCCTTAACCTCTTTCCTCCCGCAGCATCCCTGCTCCTTTCTCCCTCTTCCCTCCCGCAGCATCCCTGCTCCTTTTCTCCCGTCCCTCCCCGAGCATCCCTGCACCTTCCCCGGGAGCATCCCACCCACCTCCCCACGGCCCATCCCTGCCCCTGGGGGCTCTGCAGCACCTTGGGGACCACGCTCAGGACCCCTGAGGGGGGCCAGGCACCTCCCTTTGGCTGTGTCTCTGGACCCAGGGGGGCTCTGCTGTGTCGCTGCCGTCCCGGGGCTGCAGCAGGTCTGGCTTCTGGGGCCCTAGGGGGGCTGTGCCCCTTTCCTGCACACCCCTTCCCCATGTACGGGCAGCGAGCCCCACGAAAGGGCAGAGAGCAGCTCCCCTCTTCACCCAAAAGTGATTTTGGAAATGAAAGTGGAGAGGCAGGGAGAGGAGGGGCAGGAGCAGGAGACCTTATCTGGCTCCTTTTTACCCCCTCGGCTGCGGACCAGCCTTTCCCGTCTCCCAGGACACGCGGCAATTTGCATTTCAAGGGGTCAGGACGCATTTTCACCGTCTGAAATTAGTTATTAGGAGCCTCTTTGGAAACCAAACAGCGCGTGCATAGGAAGATGGCCTCCGCAGCCTTGGATTGACTGCTGCTGCCAGCCCTGAAGGCTGCTCTGGAGGACACTGAGCGGAGGCAGCGCGGGCCTGGCTGGAGCCGCAAAGACCCGAGCCCGGCTCCATCCCTCAAAAAATTGGAGGGCTTGACCCCTGTGGCTGCCACGCACCAGGCTTGGCAGAGAGAAACTCAATAAATTCAATAACCACCTCCCTGAGCCCCCTGCTCGGTGCTGGCATCGAATATTCCCCAAACCAAGCCTCTGGCAGCCCGGGGACTGCCCAGGGCTGGGTTTTGCTGGGTGCTCGTGCTGTTTTCTCAGCTGCTGCCTCTGCCCTCCCCGAGCTGCCGAGGCCACGGCCCCGTGCTCGCCGCTGCTGCTTATTTATCTTGGAGCTGCATTAGCAGATGCACTCTGGGATATTCAATTACCTCTAAAGTGCTGCAGCCCTGCCAGCTTTTGCTGGAGCGACCAAGGGGGCTGGGTTGGTTGGCTTTGGGGCGGGTTGGGAGTGGGGGTTGTTTGGTTTTTTCTTGTTTTAACTTGCTTTTAAAAGAGAGCTGGGCCTGGGCAAAGCTCAGTAAAAACAGAGAAGGGAATAAAAAAAAAAAGAAAGTGGCATGAAGAGGGGGATAAATAAATAAATAATCCTGTTTATGAAGTGAAACGGGCGGGTAGAAAAATGATCTCCGGGAAGAAAGCGGCTCCCGGGGCTATTTTTAGCTCCTCTCTTTCTTTCACCCCCCCCACTCGATCCCCGGCGCAGGCTGGGGGCTTGCTGCGTGCCTCCCCGGTGCCAGGTGATGGCTCTTTTTATTTTAATTTTTTTTTCCTTTCCCTGCATCTTATTTATAGTGCGGAGACAGGCACGAGCGGCCACGCAGCATCGCCAACAGCCCCCCGTGGGAAAAGTGTGGGGCCAAGGGGGGGGGGGCACTGGGGCTGCCCCCCAGCCCTGCATTCCCCCCAGCATCCCCCCCACCGGGCTGCCAGCTCCCCGTGCGCTCCCTCCTTGTGCGTTTATGGAATAAATACATAATTCCTTTATTATTCAATTAGGAATTTAACATGCAATCAGGTGATCGCTTTAAGAGGATTTCCTATAAGGCAGGGTTTGAATAACCAGGCTCCGAATTATATATTCCCTTAACTGGTTTATTCCTTTATCAGATTTTTTTTTTTCCTAAGCACTTTAATGCTTTTACTTTCCCATTGTCAACACTTTTCCCCCTGCTCTTCCTCCCTCCCCGAGCTTACGCAAATCCCCCGTAAGGGGTTTAATGCTCCGTGTGTGTCAATGGTGCCCAAATCTCCGCCGTGGTGTTGGGCTCCATGCGTGCCCCTGCTAATTAATAGGGGCGGGGGGGCAGCCCGAGCCCCCCCCATTTAGCCCAAGCCATGGGGAGGGGGCCCCGGGGCCAGGGGCTGCATTTTCATAGGGGAAAAGGCTGAAAGTGGCTCTTGTCTTTCTGGGGCCAAGCTGTCCAACGCTATTTGCTGCCCTGTCACTCAGCCCTGGGAGGAACCGAGGGGTGCATGGAGGTGATAAAGTGTGGGGGGGAGAATGTCTGCTTGGGGGGGGGGATGTGTCTGGGGGGGGGAGGGCTTTGGGTGGCAGAGGAGTGGGGTATAACCCACGGGCCAACATCACCGGGCACACACATCGCCCACCCGTGCTGCAGGGGTGGTTTTGTGCGTCGCTGCTGGGAAAAGCTGATTTTTCCCCCAAATTTTGCCACTGGTGGCTGTGCCCATGGCCACGGCACTGGGCGCTGCTTCCCGGCCTCCTGTGCTCCATGGTATTTCGGAGGTGGCAGGGTCATGCCCGCAGCCCCCTGGCTCTTGTGTTGGGGGGTTTCGTGGCCGAATGCACCCGCTGGTGGCTGGGCAGCCTGGACTGGGTGGGGAAGATGGCCCCACTCCTCTTGGTAGAGCGTTCACTCTGAAACCTACTGACAACCGCTTGGGCAGCAGAAGAGGAGGAGGAGGAGGAGGATGTCAGAGCTCGGTAGCACTGCGGGACGAGCCAAAGGTGCTGTGCTGCCCAGAACACCGTGCTCATTTACTGCAGTTTTCCCATCGCCAAAGGTGCTGAGGCTGCCGGTGAGGTCCTCTGGGAGCCCAGCACGGGAGAGCGAAACCACCCGAGGGTGGACGTGGCCATTTTCTGCTTTCAGCGAAAAATCTTCTCTCTCTCTCTCCACCTGGTCTTTAAATAGCCCAGATGAGTGGGAGATTGCTGGAACAGCCCTGCCCGGCCCTCACCTCCCCTGCGCGCGCTGCTGATTGTCTCCTTTTTTTAGCCCGTCCTGCCGCTGCGTGTGCGTGCAGCAATTATGCAAAGTTGCAATCAAGGAGCTGAATTAGCAGCTCATCTCGGATTAATTAGGGATGGATGCAAATCCGTTCCAGCAAGAAGAAGGGAGGGGGGGGAAAAAAGGAAAGTCTCTGGGCATCCTCTCTGGGTTTTTCCAGCTCTCACGGTCCAGTGTAGCTGGTGCAGGCGGGAGGGATGCAGAGGAGCAGGGAAAAGCCCCCAGATGGGGGTGTTCGTGGGAGTGGGGTTGGTCCTCAGGATGTGCTGGTGCCGTGGCTCAGCTCCAGTTCAGCCCCTGCATCTCCCAGGAGCGCTTAAATCCGGAGCTTTGGCCTCAAATCAACTCCTCTCGTCCGTGTCCTGCTGCAAAGCCTGGGGAAAACCCCGTTAATCCCCGCAGCCTCCGGTGCCCAGCGCCTGCCAGCGCCGGGGATTTCGGTCCCCCTGCAATCGGCTCGCGACGAACCCCGCAAGCTGCAGCTAACGAATCCCCCGGCTACACCGCCTTTTTTGTGGCCCCGATAATCCCCCCAGCACCACGCCGGCCTCGTTCCATCCCCGACATCTCCATGCGAAGCCGGTGCTGCTGAGGATGCTCCCGGGGCTGGCACAGCTCTCAGCCGGCTTTCGGAGCTGCCCAGCAGAGCAGGGAAGGATGTGAAGGCCGTCCTCGGGGAGGGACTTGAAGGCCCTTGATGTTATTTAAAGAAGGGTTTCCAAGAGCAGATTGCATGCTCGGGAAGAGCCGTGCAGCATCCCGGTCCCATAAAGTGGAAGAGATGGAAAAGCAGCGCTGCCGGGAGCACTGAGATGGGGAATGCAGGGTGGGAGAGGGGGCTCTCAGCCTAGAAACCTCAATGCCCCATCGCCCACCCCATAGGTGCACAGGGGACAGGGACATAAGGCACGGGGCATCCCTGCTGGGTGAGCACGGCTTGGTTAAGGAGCAGGGTTTTGCCGCTGGGTTCCTGTGAAGTGAGTGCTGGGGGGGGGGGAACGGGGACAGCGGTGCCCAAGGGAGGGCAGGCACACAGCAGCAGCATCACCCCAAAGAGAGCGACATAAAAGATCCGTGAGGGTTTAAAGAGGTGGCATTGGGTTTTTTGGCGGCGTGGCGAGCTCCACCTGAACCGTCCCTCCTCTCTCTCACCTCTGCAGCAGCAGTAATTAATAAAACCCAACTCTGCTTCAGGAGCGAGAAAAAAAACGCAGTAAGGGGGATTTCTGGAGGCCGTCCTAATCCAGCATCTCCGAGCCAAATGAATCAGAGGAGCCTTATTCCGCCCGGCGGGATCAATCCACGGCCTCCATGGCAAGGAGGCCGCCGGGGCGGAGGCTGCCTCCTGCCACAGACCTAAAACCACCTCCTAATCCCACAAGCAGTGACTGCTGCGGGAGGGATGGGAGAAGGGAAAATTCCCCCAAAATGCTGTGATTTGGCCTGGGGTGCTTTGCGGTGCGTGCTGCTGGGTGTGGAGGTGCAAGGGGCTGGGTGTGGGACATCCCGTTGTGCCACGGGGACCGAGGGGTCGGGGCCAGCTCCGCTGTGCCTGGCAGGCTTCCCTGGTGTTAAAGTGGGTCAGGCAGAAACTCCGAGAGCAGCCGAGCTCACAGACCTCGAGCCAGCTACATCAAAGCTGAATTATTCAGGTCCAGCTGAAAAATTCAAGAGCCCGGCAAAGCCCAGGGGGAGCGCACGGCGCGGGGGCCCCAAACGTCCCCCCAGGGAGGAGGAGGCTCAGCACCATCGCCAGCACCAGCTCAGACACCTCAGGAGGATGGGGAATGGGACCAGGGTCCAATGCTGCCCTTTGGGAGGGGAAGGCCAAGAGAAAGCACTTGGAAGGAATTCATCCTAGTGTGACCCTAAAAGCCATAGAGGTTTCCTTATATCTGGTGCCAGCTCTGCTGGGGTCAGGAGCAAACCTCTGGCCCCGAGCCTGGCTCAAGCCCAGTCTGTGGTGAGCGCAGAGCGTTGCAGATAACAATATTTTGGCAGCCCCACATGCACATCCCTGGGTCCCTTTGGAGTTGTGGGGCCTCTGGCAGCCGTGAGCCGAAGGAAGGTGTCAAACCCCTCGTGCCCCAAAATGGGGATTAGGAGGTCGTGTGGTTTCAGCCAGGATGGCACAAGTCAGGGGCTTGGGTTTTTGCCTCCAGGTGTTTTTTTTTTTTTTTTTTTTTTTTTTGCAGCGTCTCCAGGAGCTCCAAATGCACTCGAAGGGAGCCGGGATGCCGGCGGGACCTCGGGGGCTTTTATAGGATCCCCCCTGGCTCTGCAGCCGGGGCGCCGAGGCGGGAGGGCTGGCTCCGACGGGAGAATCGCTGCCGAGCTGGGTGAGTAACGCTGCCTGGGAGCTGGGAAAAGGCAAGCACACATATGCTCCAGCTCGTCCTGCGCTTTTTGTGGAGCTCGCACACCGCCTGGATGCCAAGCAGGGGATTCTCTGGTGTCTCGTAGGGCTGTGCTGCTCCATCGCTGCCCTGCTGGCAGAGCCGTGGGGATGCCCCCGGGACGTCTTTATAACCGTGTCGCTTCTTTGAGGTCCCTTCTCCATGGTGGGTGGAGGGTGAGGACGCACCCACACCAAAATCACCCTCTTTGCACCAATTTTTCAAGGGAGGGAGTTGGTGTAGGGCAAAAGGTCAGAGCCGAGCACGGTGCTTGTTTTTTGGTGTTTGTCACCTGCCAGCAGGTTGCTGTTCCGAGGCACCCCCCCTGCCACCCAGGGACGGGGAACACCAGTGAGGGGCTCTTGTCCAGCTTGGATGGGGGGGGGGGAACCCGCTGCCCCCCCACTGTGCTGTGCTCCTCCTGCAAAACCCAACAGCATCGCGTCCCTGCGGCCTCAGCCTGCTCAGCTGGGGAGGGCTGGGGACACCCGCAGTGTCCCCACCTGGAGCACTCGCTCTGGGTGTCCTCTCCCTGGACGGGTGTCCCCCCCACCCCATGCTGCTTCCAACCCTGGTTACGTGGGGGAGCGGAGCCCCCCCCCCCACACACACACAGCCCCCAAAAGCAAGGGGATTTCTGCATGCTGCTAGCCAGAGCTACAATGCAGCCAGCTGTCTGGCCATGCATCTGTTGTCCTATCTGTCCGTCCGTCCATCCATCCACCTGCCCGCCCATCCACCCATCCATCCATCCATCCCTCCATCCATCCATCCGTCTGTCCATATCTCCACCCATCTGTCCTACCTGTGCATATATCCACCTGTCCATCTAGCCCTCCACCCGCCCGTGCATCCTACCTGCACGTCCATCCCTCCGTCTGTCCGTCTGTCCCATCCTTCCCCAGGGCAGCCCACGCTGACCCCATAATGCCAGCGGTGTTTGGGGTGTGGGGGAAAAGATCCCTATCCCTGCAATGGGAGCAAAGCTTGTGTCCTAAATGAAATAAATGAAATTAGCAGATTTTTTTCACCCTAATTATTATCTCTTTGCAATCAGCGCCACGCCACTGCCCCCCCCCCCCCCCAAAGCACATACAGGCAGTGCCTATAGATGCTGCCTATAGGATGTATACACAGCCAGGGGGACGGACGGGCTCTGTTCGGCGGAAAAAACATTTCTGAGCCCCCCCCCTCGTCCCCTCCCCGCCTTGGGGCCACCGCTGCCGGGGAGGGGCGGCCGGAGGGGTGGGGAAGGGGAGGATGCGGGGGGTGGCGACGGAGCCGCCCCCGCTCCTCGCTCGCAGCCGCCGCGCTCGCCGCTCCCGGTGCCCCCACCCCGGGGACCGGGCTCCGGTATGGGGGGGCCGGGAGGGGCCGGGGGCTGCCGCCGGGGCTGAAAGGGAGCGGGAGAGGAGCCGGTGCCGCAGAGCTGCCGCGGGGGGGGGAGGTAAGAGAGGCTGCCGACCTGTTGGGTGAGGATGGGACCGGCTTTGTCTGGGGCTGGGGGGGTTGTGGTGGGTGGGGGGAGGGATGGGAAGGGGGCTGGGGGAGGTGAGAGCCCCCCCCTGCCTGGTCCTGGCCTCCCCCCGAGCAGCCTCCCCCCGAGCATCCCCCCCCCCCCAGCACGCATCTCCTCTGGTGGGGTTGGGTTGAATGTCCGTGTTTACAGCACTTTGCTGCTGACGGCTGGGGAGCCTGCCGCCAATGCAAATCATCATCATCATCTTCATCATCTTCTTCTTCTTCTTCATCATCTTCATCACCACCATCTCACCCCCATGGGTTTATCCCCGCTGTGTCCCTTGGTGCCCCCCTCCAGCCCTGGCAGTGACGGAGCACCCACCCCGCAGAGGTGCCGGGGCCTGGCTCTGCTCCCCAGTGTGAACCCAAAAGGGAGGGGAAATCGGATTGATTTTGGTGCGAGGATCCTCGGGGCAGGTTGGGGGGGGGCTGGATGTGCGGCGCATCCCACTCCCGTGTCGTGGAGAAGTTTGGGTCACAGCGGGCGTGGGGTGCTGCTCCCCGGGGGGGGTCTTTTTGGTGAGAAAACCCCTGCAACAGGCTCTGCCAGCTCCCTGGCTGATGCCTCCCATTGGGGTTTCGTCACCTGGGGTGATGAATCTGGGGTTTTGTCAGCGGGTGGGGCGACATCAGCTCCCCATGGGTGATGACACGGAGCGGGGTCCCCATCCAAAACCCTGCCCGCGGTGCTCCGGGGTGGGTGCTGAGGTTCCGCCCTGGCCACATCCAGGCCCCCACCAGCTCTGTGGCCTCAGGACCATGTCAGGGCTGCTCTGTGCCACAACCAAATGCAGCTCAGCGTTTGGGATCGTGCTCACAGTGTCGGTGGGCACCGCGTTCGCCACCCACCCCATCCGAGGCGTCCTGGCAGCGGGGAGAGGCTGGAAAACCTCCGCGCTCCTGCGAGCGCCGCGTCTCGCAGGGAGACCAGACAAATCACTTTAATTGATTTTTCCTTCCTTGCCTGCCTCAGCCTGGTGCCTCGGAGGAGGTTTTTTTTTCTTTTTTTCTTTTTTTCTTTTTTTTTTTTTTTCCTCGGGGCGGCTGGGTGGCCCGCGGGCAGCGGGCAAAGGGGCAGGCTGGCATCTAGCGACTGGTGCTGGTAATACAGAGCGGGGCTGGGATGGGCCCAGAGGGACAACAGGGTTTTGGGGGGCCCTGGGGGGGCTCTCTGGAGGATGCCTAGTGGTGTGGGAGCTCGTTCAGGGATGTATTTGGGGTGGTCACTCGTGGCTGTGCTCCTGAGGGTCTGTGCCCCCGTGCCTGGCAGCTCTCTGAGCATCTCCCCGCTGTGCCGTGGTCCCTCGGTCCAAAATGCTGCCTGAACAGCCGGGTCGCATCCTGTCCTCACCCCGAAAGGGCAGCAGGAGCGGTGTCCCCAGCCACAGGCAGCAGAGATGCTGAAAAAGGGTATAAACCGGAGTTTATGGGCTATATAAAAACATAAAGAGCCCGCAGAGAGCAAGGGCTTCCCGAGGCAGCTGGGATCCCCCCCAGGCAGCCGCCTGGTTTCCACCCATTAATTTCTCTAATTACTTTTGGAAATCACAGCGTTGGTGCTGAGCATCCCAGCGAGGTGTTGAGCAGGGCCGGGGCGAGCTTCACAGACCCTACAGCATCACCAGGGGGTGGGGACACGACCCCAGGGGGACACAGGGACTGTCACCCACCTGTGTGCCCCGGGGGGGAGGGGGGGGGGTCACCGCTCTCTGTCCCCAGGTCGGCCGCGATGGGATCGGTGGGAACGGAGCGCTTCAAGGAGCTGAGCCCGGCGGGGACGCCCGAGGGGAACGTGGTGATGAGCTTCAGCTTCGACAGCTACCAGCTGGAGGAGGACGAGCTGCAGCGGGGCAGCCAGGCCAAGGGCGTCCTCACCTTCATGGAGCCGGGTGAGGAGGGGGACACGGATGGGGCAGGGGGGGGCCGCCCACCCCGAGGCTTTTCCCACCCATTTAGAGGAGCTTCCTGGGATGGGTTAATAGCCACAAATGGCTACTCTGCCGTGAAGTCATGCAGTGCCACGAAATGGCCTGATGTCTCCTTCAGAGCGCTTTGTACCCATTTTAGCCACCACAGCATCCTGTAGGGGTGGGCACTGCGGTTAGCAGGGGGGTTCTGAGCCGCTCTCTCCTGCCTGGCTCTCCCCCCGCTAGAAAAACCCATCAGCCCTCAAAGCCCTGGTATTTTCCTGCCCTCCAGCCTTTGTTTCTGGAAGGAGTTTCTCCAGGCTGAGGGCATTTGTAGCACCGCAGGGCTGGGGCTGGCTTGCCCTGAGCGAGACGCATTGAGCCCCCATGTCCCCAGTGCCACAAGGGACATGAAAGCTCCGGTGCCACTGTCACATCTCCTCTCTTTCCTTCCCTTTCGGGGCAGTTTCTGAAGACCCTGAGCCACAGGACCGATACCACGGGATCTACTTCGCCATGCTGCTGGCCGGGGTTGGGTTTCTCCTGCCGTACAACAGCTTCATCACCGACGTGGACTACCTGCACCACAAATACCCAGGTAGGTCTCCAGCAGCCAAATCTCTTCCTGCCCACCCCGCCAAACCTGAGCTGAGCCCCCGGCAGCCTCCCCACTGCCTGCCTCTCCGCAGGGACCTCCATCGTCTTCGACATGAGCCTCACCTACATCCTGGTGGCCTTGGTGGCCGTCATCCTCAACAACGCGCTGGTGGAGCTGCTGAGCTTGCACACGCGCATCTCCGTGGGTGAGCTGGGGTCCCCGTGTCCCCAGGCAGTGCCAGCCCCCCATCAGCCCCACCACCCACCCCTATCTCCCCTCTCTACAGGTTACCTCTTTGCCCTGGGCCCCCTGCTCTTTGTCAGCATCTGCGACGTCTGGCTGGAGCTCTTCACCCGCCGGCAAGCCTACGCCATCAACCTGGTGGCCGTCGGGGTGGTGGCTTTCGGCTGCACAGGTATGCCATGGTCTCCTGGGACCCTCACCAGTCCCAACCTCTCAGGGGGGCGTTTCGGCTGCGGCAATAATCCCCCTCCTTCTCCCCTGTGCGCATCTCTCCTGAAGTGCAGCAATCCAGCTTCTACGGCTACACGGGGCTGCTGCCCAAGCGCTACACGCAGGGGGTGATGACGGGCGAGAGTGAGTACCGGCAGCCGCCTCGCGTGCCACCACGATGTCCCCAGCTGGGGACGGAGTCCCAGAGTGGTCGAGGTGGGAGGGGACCCCCCTGAGGCCATCTCCTCCATCCCCCTGATTAGAACAGGCTGCCCAGGACCACGTCCTGGTGGCTTTTGGGCTTCCAGCAGCTAGGGGACATCCCTGAAGGCTCCCTGGCAAAACGGGGTGTTCAAATCACGTGCAGTATCAGCTGTGCTGCCATGGGGGCTGGGGGTGTCTGCCACGAGCTCGCTCCGTCACCCCAAAAATGCCACTTGTGGCTCCTCCATGCCTGGAGCATCCAACCCCAAGCAATGTGGGGCTGCTGGGGGGGGGGGGGTCCCCAAGCTGTAGGGCTCTGTGGGACCCAGCCCCGACCGCTCTGCTGTGCCACCAGGCACCGCCGGGGTCATCATCTCGCTCAGCCGCATCTTCACCAAGCTGCTGCTGTCGGACGAGAAGGAGAACACGGTCATCTTCTTCTTCATCTCCATCGGCATGGAGCTGACGTGCTTCATCCTCCACCTCCTGGTGAAGCGCACCCGCTTTGTCCGCTACTACACCTCCTGCTCCCGCAAGGGCCACCCCGCGTCCCGGGGGGCCGGTGACCACGGGACAGGGTACCCGCGTCCACCACGACGTCACCGCCGAGGACGTCCGATTTGTAAGCCAAGGCAGTGCCCCCCGCTGGTCCCCAGGGTCCCTCTGTCCCCGGGGCTCAGCGCTGGTGTCACCTCTCCCCGTGCAGGAGGACCGGCTGCGGGGACAGCCCGGCTCCCCCCGGGGCAGCCTGGGCCCCGAAGCCGAGCTGGCGGGCAGCGGCACCTACATGCGCTTCGACGTGCCCCGGCCCAAAATCAAGAGGAGCTGGCCCAGCTTCAGAGGTGGGTGGCGGGCTCGGGGACGAGCCGTGGCGGGTGGCAGTAGCAGGGTGGGTTTGTGGGGCAGGAGGAGCAATCTGCAGCCTGGGGTTTTGGGGGGGGGGGAGGGTCATCCATTTGTCACTGCGCCCAAAAACACGGGGACATCTCACCGTGCTGCTGCTGGTGAGCCTTGGGGATGTGGTATCTGGCTGAGCCGTGCTGCCCGCCTCTCCCAGACATGCTGCTCCACCGCTACGTCGTGTCGCGGCTCATCTGGGCCTACATGCTGTCCATCGCCATGACCTACTTCATCACGCTGTGCCTCTTCCCCGGGCTGGAGTCGGAGATCCACAACTGCACGCTGGGCGAGTGGCTCCCCATCCTCATCATGGCCATCTTCAACCTCTCCGACTTCGTCGGCAAGGTAGGCGAGGGCAACGCCGCCACGGCCAAGGGGGGGAGGGGTGGGCTCAGCCACCTCCACCCCTGCCCCCCCCCCCCTTTTTGATGTTCTCTTTCAAAGCCACTTGGGGTCTTCTCCGCCCCATGGGCACCTACCGGGTGTGAGGGTGCTCCCCAGCGTGGCCGAGGTTGGGCACCTGCGGACGATGGGCTTCCCACCGCCTCGCCGCCTCCTCGCCCTCCCAAACCTCCTCGCTCCCACCCCCCAGCGCGGTCTCTGCCCCTCGCTGCAGATCCTGGCCGCCCTGCCCTACGACTGGAGGGGGACCCACCTCCTCATCTACTCCTGCCTCCGCGTGGTCTTCATCCCCCTCTTCATCATGTGCGTCTACCCCAACGGGAAGCCTGCCTTCGGCCACCCGGCCTGGCCCTGCGTCTTCTCCCTCCTCATGGGCATCACCAACGGCTACTTCGGCAGCGTGCCCATGATCCTGGCCGCCGGCAAAGTGAGCCCCGAGCAGCGGGAGCTGGCAGGTAGGGTCACGCCATCCCCGGGGACCCCATGAGGGGGTGGCCTGGGCTGGCACCCTGACACCCCGTGTCCCTTCCCGCAGGGAACACCATGACCGTGTCCTACATGACGGGCTTGACGCTGGGCTCGGCCGTGGCTTATTTTGCCTACAGCCTCACCAGCACGTCCCACAGTAGCTGTTTCTACACCGAAACGTCCAACGGCTCCTTCCTGGGGGGGTACTGAGCCCTGGGGACGGGTTGGGGGGGGGAGGTCAGGATGGGACCGGGTCCTGTTGGCATGGGGCTGCGGCCTCCCCGAATGGCCCTCGGTGCCCATCCAGGTGTCCTCTCGGGACGGTGGCCCCCCCAGATTTGAGGGGTGGTGCCACTGCTCCTGGGGGACTCCCTGGGGTGAAGTACAGAGCTCTGGGGGTATTGGCCGGGGGCGGGGGGGGGGGGGGCTTCTCTTTGAGCTCTTGCCAAGGAAATACTGCACCATCCCAAAAGGAATGGGGACAGCGCTGAGAAGAAGGGCTGGTGAGGAAGAGGAGTGAGGGAGGAAGGTGCTGTGGGATGGGGAGGCGAGGCTTTTATTGACAGCGCCGCAGGATTCCTCTGCAGCACTTGAAACCGTGCCCCCCCCCCCCCCCCCCCCCCCCCCCCCCCCAAAAAAAAAAAAATACTCCAATTGCTGTGTAACAGACCTGAATCACTTCTGCTGGATGGAAAAAAAAAAAGAACACACTTTGCTTTGCTTTTGTCTTTTTTGCCCCCCAACCATGAGAGAAGCGGGGTCCTGCCCCCCGCTGCGTGCTGTGGGGCTGCCCCCAGGGGGGCTCTGCTGCCTTGGGGGGGGGGGGCGTCTCCAGGACAAGGCACCGTGGATGCTGCCCAGGGCTGCCGCTGAGCCTCCAATTCTGTTACAAGGGCTGTAAATCAAGCTGACACCGGATTAAATGTCTCACTTCGCAATGATCCCTGCTCTCCGCTGTGCCCAGCAGCTCAGCTCCTGCAACGCCTTTCGTGGAGAACACAGAGCGAGGGGATGGAGGGGACAGACGGGACCGGGCAGAGTCCCCCAGCAGGAGCAGCCACCCCGTGCCCCACCGTGCTGACAGCAGCAGGGAGAGGAGGGGTGTTAGAGGGGAAATGAGGTGCCGCAGGCGGTCAGGGCGTGATGCTTTTGCACATGCAGTGGGATGAGAGGACGCAGCCTGCAGCGCTTCTGCTGCACGCACACCTGCGGGATGCTCCAGAACCGGGTTCGGTGCGAGGCTGGCACCAGGGATGCTCCAGAGGGAGACCACAGAGCACTGCTGGTGGCCCACAGCAGCTGGGCAGGCGTTACCCCAGCTTTGGGGCGTGCAGGTGCCCGCTCAGCCAGGCAGCGGAGACAGGGAAAAGGAAATTGTCCAAAAAAACCCACGAGGAGCGATGAGGTGCAGGGTGCCTGCACCGTGGGGCGCTGCTGGAGCACCCGTGAGCACCCCCAGGGCAGCGCAGCCCTCAGCCCCGCGTTGCGCCGGTCCCAGACACACTGCTGGGTTTCGGGGTTTCCTTATGAATAAATGCTTTTTGGGTTTTAGGTTTTTATTATTTTCTGAAAGGCACCAGCTTGCATGTTCTGGTTCTTTTCCTGCTGGGGTGGAAAGGGACCCGGCTGTTTGGGGTCATCGCTCGCCCTATTTGCTGGCTGGCCGTGGGTTCATCACGCCGCATCCCAGTAGGGCCAGCCTCGGGTTTATCAGGGGACACTGCAGACCCCTTGGTGTGGTCCCCTGGTGTTGTTCCCCATCTCGCATGTCCTCTCTGTCCCCTAGGGGCAGCCACATTGACGGGGACACAGCCACACACCTGGGACCCCACTGAGCCCCCCGCCAGCTTGCACAGTGCTGCCAAAGCACAGCCAAAAAGAGACCGCTGGCACCGAGAGGGGAAAAAAAAAAACAAAACACCCACAGTCAGGAAAAGTGAGACAAAGAAAGATGCGTCGTTGGGTTGCTTTTTTTCAATTAATTTTTTTTTTTTTTATGAAAAAAGATCACACGGAGTTCTCCAACAAACAGAATGCCAAAAAAAATTGTTTTAAACAAAACATAAACAAAACGACGACAAAAAAAAAAAAAAAGGACAAAAAACCTGGCTCTCCTTTCCTCTCGATTGTCTGAAATATCCTTGTGTTCCATAGAAGGCAGTGGGTTTTAAGTGCTTTCTATTTAACATTAGCATAAAATCTCTCTCGCGCGCTCTCTCTCGCTCTTTAAAATATGATCACACAATTTGCTTCTAGAATTACAGTACACTTTGAGCGTGGGGGGTGTGCCTGTTCCCAGATCATTTACAATCACAATCCAACAGGAAATAAAAAATAATATTCTAAACGTCAGACTGTGTTCATTTCTGCCGTCTTTTTTTTCTTTTTTTTTTTTTTTAGAATTTCATAATTTTTTTTTTCACAGTTTTAAAAAGTTTATATTTATATATATATATATATATTTATATTTATAATTAAAAAGTTGAATCCATTTAAAGACTTTATAATACAGGAGGGCTAAAGAGTCTTTTGGTACATTAAAACTGTACAGGCTAGAACCGTCACTATCCGAGGCGCCGGCGGCCTGGGGCAGAGGTGGTACCAGCTCAGCACCGTGCGTGTGGTTCTTCTGAAGTACGAGGGGTGGCTGCAGGGGCGCCCCAGCCCCGGCCCCCAGCAGTGTTGGGGCGGATAGTTTGTGATCTGTCCTCGTGCGAGCATCTCCTCCCCGGAGGAGCCAGGGCGGCTCTGCGTCCTAGCGAGCTGTAGTGCGAGTCGGTCGTTGCGAAGATCAGTGCGTCTCTTGGAGTTTGTTTTTTTTTTTGTGTGTGTGTGTGTGTTTTTTTTGTTTGTTTGTTTAAGTGCAAGGATGGTGCAGCGGTGTGGTCTCCTCCAGCATCTCCTGGCTGGGCGCTGCCTTCCCGGGTGGATCCCCGGTGCGGCGGCGGCGGCGATGCCCCATGGATTGAGCCGGAGGGTTGGTGCTGCAGACGGAGGCAGGAGGTGATGGTGGCGGCTCCCTGCACACCGTGGCAAGGCTGGCCAGGTGGATGGAGCAAGCTGAAGGGCTCCTTTCCCCTGCTCGAGCTGACAGCAAGGCTCTGGCGGTGGAAATGCAGCAGGCGGGCACGGCTGGGCTTCGCGCTCTGTGTCCCTGTTCCCTGCAACTGAGGGCTTCCAGGCAGCTCCACGTCTCCGTTCAGGCAGGAGGGGTAAAGCCAGGTGAGGGATGCTGAAATCCGTTCTGCCAAGGGCCCCAAGGCTCTTGAAAATCTGTTCTGCCCCAAGGGCCTGCAGGTTCCTCTGCTCAACGCACCGAGCAGCAGCTTCTCCCAGCCATTCCCTTTCCCCCTTCCCTGCACGCTCCAAAACAAGTTTTGTTCGCCAAGCATCACCACCTCACCCTGCACTTGCTCCCCAAAGGCCTTTTTGGGGCAGGAGGGAGCGGGAAGGTGGGTTCAGACCGTTTGTTCGAGGCAGCGGGAAGGCAGCATCCCAGCCTGGAGGGCAGCTCACCTTCTCCCTGCTCCCCCCGGCCTGGAGAACCTCTCCTGCCCACCTCCACGCCAGGACCAGCTCTGCCCTTCCGTGCTGCACGCGGCCAGGCAAGGGAACTGCAAAAAGGTTGCTGAGAGGGTCGAGACGAGGCGCTGAGAGAGACTCATCTCCTTTTTTTCTTCCACCCTGTCCCTCCTAAAGGGTCATGCGAAACAAGCAGGAAAGGGAATATAAGGACGGAGAGGAGCATACGTAGAAGGCCAGCGGTGTCCTTCCACGTACAGGCGGCTTCTGAGTGACTGATGCGGGCAAATGACACAAAAGGGATCCCTCCTGCTGGGGGGTCCCGCTGGTGAAATGATCATGAGACCCATGTGCTTTCCAGGACCAAAAGGAGGAAGGGAGAAGTTGGTCAAGTGTCACCTTAATTAAAGCCACTTCGGGAGGAGCTCTGGGGTTCACGCACCACCACCACCACCCCCGGTATCTTCCCCAAGTCCTGTAACTGCTTCCCCAACCCCTTTCTTCAGCCCTCTCCTTCCTCCTCGTGTCTCTCGCGCTCTCCTGTCTGTAGTGTGACACAGAAGTCATGAGCATTGAAAGAAACAATCATGTCGTCTTAACAGGCACGTCCTCATGTTTGCCCCGTCCCTTCCCAGGGGGTGGCACGCGTCCCCTGGGCGGTCAGCAGATGACAGGGACCCCGTCGGTGTTGAAGATCATGCCCGTAGTGGGCTCGTAGGTCCCTGCAAGGTAGTAGAGGTCCTCACTGTCTTGGTATTTCTTCGTCTTCAGCATCTGCTCGTACTGATCCAGACCAACAACAAGACACTTGTGTGAGATGGTCTGGACATCGTTTTCATCCACGTGAGAGGACTGGTAGAGGGCTCGCTGCGTTACCGGAAGGGAAGGAGGGAGACAGAACGAAAAGCAGCAATTAGATCTCACGGCATTTAAAGCGTCATCTTCAATTTGCAAGAAAAAAAAACCATCCACCAGGACTACCCAGGGCTTGTGCTCACACTCAGGCAGAACTCCTCAGCCATCCCCACTGCCAGCCCCAGGAGGGACACGGGGAGCACGCACAGGGACGCCCCCACGGGCAGTGCAGACACCATCGGTCCGGCACAATAAACCTGAGCCCTTGCTTACAGCCAGCTTCCACCGACGGGAACTCCAGGGCTGCAGAGTGCACCAGCGGGGGAATACAGAGGCCAGGGGTTTTGCATCCTTTTTTTTTTAAGGATGCAAACGCAAAGGCGGGTGCTGGCTACCAGCCCTCTGTTCCTCCTCACACCCAGCACCAGCAGCAATTTCCACCCTCCCAAGATCCCCCATCAGAAGTTGTGAATGCTGCAGGGTCAGCAGCTGAGGCAAAAGCCAAATAATCGAGGGCCTTTTTCCCAGCAGCACGGGTTATGCAGTCCCCAGCACGCCACCCCAGCTCGCCTCCAACCTCACTGACCTCCATGAAGTCCTTCCTCTGGTTGGATGCCTGCAGAGCTGTGGACAGGCTCCTGCCTGATTTCTGATCCCAGCGCTGTGCCCAAGAGGAAAAGAAAAGAGAAACGAAGAGTGATTTAGTATTTTCTTCCATGCTATCATCTGCCCACCACATGCGCCTTTATAACCTCAGCCTCACCCACAGGTAACACACGCCGAGAGCCTGCTGCAAACCACACCGTGCAAGTGTGCAGAATTCAGTGGTTCTGAGCAGCAGGGCATTGGTTTTTACACCGCACAGATTCTTTCTGTACTGACACAAACATCTTTATTTCCCAGCACGATAAAAGACACCCCTTGCTCACGGGGTCAACACCAGGCCCGCCCACACCACGGGCATCCCCAGTAGCAGGAAATGATGGGTCCACACCACGGGGCTACCAGTAACAAACTGGGACATGATTCTCCTTGTCCTTGGGAAACAAAAAAGGGACAAGCCGCTTTGCAGCCCTCTCAGCAAGGGAGACCAGCCTACCTTGCCTTCATTCAGTTTCTTCCCGGGGTTGGTTTCTTCCGGGTGATAAAACCACTTGACTCGGACCACCATGTTGTTGCCCCACGACTCCCACATGCTCTGGATCCGGCCAATGTAGGGCAGGTTGGGGCGGCCAGCTGAGAGGAAGACGGCACAGTCCCCAATGCGAATTATCTCCTTGCCGCGCACGATGGCCTTGTAGAAGAGCTTCCTGGCCTTCCCCTTCATTCCTCGTCTCTGCCAAGAGAGGATCACACGGGTGAGCAGCCCTGATTTCCCCCAGCCAGCACGGCTGGCCCCATCCTGCCCTCTGCTGCGGGCAGAGCCAGGCCTGGCCACAGCCACCGCCTCTCCACGGCCCCAGCACTACACACTAACGGAGAATCAGGACACGGCGCTGGCGTTTGCCTTCTGTCATAGCACCAAGAGGCATTCCCACAAGAAACAGAGCACAGAGAGACCCAGGCACAAAGGCCCACCCTGATTCTCCTCGCAAATGGCGGGGAGATCCCCAGGGCCAGGCTGGGGAACACACCACGCCGTCAGAGTTCTGCCAGCCCAGAAGGACAAGCCTCCTTTGGGCAGCCCCCAGGGGGAAAGAGGCGCCGCGAGAGGCACCACACAAACGGGAGGCGCTGCCTTTACCTGCGTGGGTTTCCCGAACCACTTCCACAGCTGCCGCGCGGGGAGGAACGCGGCGATCTTGGGCCTGTTCTCCACCGACGGCAGCCGCTGGCGCTTGGCCAGCTCCTTGGTGGTGGGCAGGTGGATGCCCTCGCGCTTCTTGGGCCTGCTCTTGTTGCCGCTCTGCTGCGGCGCCGGCTGTTGCGCCGGCTGCTGCGCCGGCTGTTTCTGGCTCTGGGGGTGGGAGGACGCGCGGGATTTCCCTGCCTGCTTGGTTTGCTTGGGAGGGAGGGTTTGCTGCACCGAGGAACTTGGCTGGGCCTCAGCTACTTCGTCGTCAGAGCTACAGGAGGAGTCTTCGTCCGTAGTGGAGGAGGAAGAGGAGCTGGAGCTCGATGAAGAAGAGGTCGATGAGGCAGAAGAGGAGGAGGAAGAGGAGGATGAAGAGGAGCTGCTGCTAGAAGAGGATGAAGAGGAGGAGTTGGAGGAAGAGAGAGGGGTGGATGCTCTGGAGCTGGCCGAGCTGCTGTCCTGGGCTTCCCCTCTGTTCTTCTCAGCCTCCTCTTCTCCCTCTGACTCTGAGCTGCTGTCGCTGCTGTTGCTCTCAGACTCCTCCACAGCTGCCGGAGCTGCTGCCTTGTCTTCCTGGTCCTTGGAGGCAGCGAGGCTTTCTGCTGAGCCATCAAACTTTCCCCCAAAGCTGGCAGGGGAAGGGTCTCCATCAGCTGCTTTGGTTCGGGAAGATTTCTGCTTGCCCTCTGCACCCACTGCAGGGGAATAGCCCAGCCCCAAGAGACTCTTGCCATCTCTGCGACTGGCCAGGTTTGAGTCCTCCAGCATCCTCATCGCCTCCTTCATCTTCTTTGTCTTTGGAGACATCACACCCTCATGGTCCAGCTTGATGAGGATTTCACTGTCGTGCTTCCTCTGAGCCTTGGCCATGGTGCCAAATTCCTGCGTCTCTTCTGTGGGCCGCCCTTTCTTGGCCTTGGCTTTCGATGCTGAAGCATCGCTGGAGCTGAAGGCCGCCAGCGTCCCTGGGAGGTCGCCGTAGGGCTCTGTGCCGAGGATGCTGCCGAACACAGCAGGCTGGTAAGTGGGTTGGGGGGGGCTATGCAGCTTCGTGGAGATCTTCATTTTACTGGCTTTTGACCGCTTCTCCTCTGTGGGGGCAGGAGAGCCTCCAGCAGGCAGCGGCTGGGACTTTCGCGACCCCTTCACACTTTGCTTGCCCAGGCAGGCCGGCTTCTCCGGGACTGAAGAGGCACCAGGTGAAGGCTCAACCTGATCCTTCTCTTCTGGCAAGACAGCCTCCTCTGCAGAAGATAAGAAGCACATAGGCATGAAGGTATCCGCCCAGACGGGCACCATTAGCTCAGACACAGCCAGACACCAGTTGTGACTGGTCTCTGGCCACGGGTGGCTTGTTCCTGACTACTAAGGGCTCCCTAAAGAGGCCCAAAGGTGCTCACTGCTCCCTGGACAAGCTTACTAAGCAGCCTGGTCCGATGCCAGTGGCTGTAAGCATCTGACGGGCAATTCCCAAGAAAGCTGCTTTGACTGCAGAGGAACCAAACTGCAGATCTCCCGTATCTCTGGCCCTGCTGATGGCTGCTGAGCTGCTCAGCTGAAAAAGGGACGTTGCTCTGCAGCCCCGACTCACAGAAGGAAGCTCTCACAGCTCAGGCCAGCTTCTGAGCCTGCCTCCTGCGAACTACGGTTGCAGTAGAGAGGGCTGATGCACAGATGCTCTGCACTCAAGCAGTACATCCATCCCCCTCCAAACCTTGCCCCAAGCAACTGCCCTAACTTGGGGAGAGTGGTGGGGAACTGTGCAAGGACTCTCAGCTCCAGGTCTGGCAGAGATGACAACCTACCAGCTTTCGCCTTGACGCTTGGCTTTCTCCCTCGCCCTTTGCCCTTTGACACGGGTTCCTCTGACCCCAGTGTAGCCCCCTCTTTTCCTTCTCCAGCATCTTTGCTGGATTTACGGCTGCGGCGCTTGGTGCTGGGTACCAAAAGGGCCGGGGAAGGCTCAGCACCTGGAACGGGTCAAAGAGATGTTCAAAAGCAGTGAAACAACACATACAACAGAGATGAGATACAGGGAACTTGTCTCTAACAATTCTCCAACAGGGATTGGGCCTTTTTCCCCAAGGGTTTGTGCCCCACCCCAGGTTTGCATGTCCATAATTGATGGTACAATCTTTGTGATTGAAAGTCTGTGAATCAGTCCCAAAACCTAAGAGGAACGTGGCTCCAAACTCCCTACCTTTTGTAGAGGGAAGTATCGTGCAAGAAACTGAGCAGTAAGACTCACACTGGATCTTGTAGTCAGGTGGGAGAAGCCGAATGTGAGACAGCGGGATGCGTCCAGTGTCCCCATCATCAAACTCTACTGTGATGAGATCACCATCTTCCTCCAGATCCAGGGTTCCTGGAGGTTAGGCAGCAGCAGAAGGTGTTACTGACAAACTTAAGAGTACAAACCACTTGTCAGGGAAGCAGGAACACAGGGGAATAGAGGGATCCTGCGCAAACTCCAAAACATCTCACCCCCACCTTTCCTATATGGCTAATGCAGGAGAGCACAGAAGGCTCAGTCGACAGTGAAAAATCCCTGATAATCCTGAACCAGCCCACCCAGTGCAGAATTCCTCAATTCTTCTGTCAACAGCTCTGCTACAGCATGTAACAACCATTCCAGTTTGACTTCCCACCTCGTGTCACTATTTCCCTGTGTTCCTGCAGAGATTCACTTTTCCTTTTTCACTGCAGTATCTTTTTTCTTTTTGACCTGCATTTTTTAAACTTCTCTCAGCAATCACGAGCTCCCGTTTTTCACCTTCCTTCTCCCTACATCAGCATCACCACTCTATACATTTTAAGTAATTCTTTCTTTATATACAGTGTGACCGAGAGCCCAAAGCAAGGCCGGTCATGGCAGAATTGTCCAGGGCTCTTCACTGACTTTTTCATGAGGCCAGATGGGGGAGACATCGAGAGGCGATGTGTCAGAGGCAGAGCTGTGAGCGGGTGGATGATACAGAAACCTCCACAACCTCAGAAATCACTGGTGCCTGGGCTGGAGTGAATTCTTACTTTTTGAAACGTGTCAAATTTCCCTGGTATTCTAAGCTCCTAAATCACTCAGACCTCTTCCTACCAGAGCATGGCTCCTGGACCACAGGACGTTACTAAACCTGCACCCTGGTCGAGCTGGGCATGACCTGGAGGAACGGGTGAGC
This sequence comes from Cygnus atratus, assembly GCF_013377495.2. NCBI lineage: Eukaryota > Metazoa > Chordata > Aves > Anseriformes > Anatidae > Cygnus > Cygnus atratus. The sequence continues at coordinate 4,078,017 of NC_066376.1, read as the reverse complement.
CTCTGACCTCCAGACACTCACAGCAGACCTCAGGGCCATCCCAGACAAGCCTGACATCCCTCAGGACATGCAGGACCACAACATTCCTGGCTCACAGTGCAGCCAGGGCGGCCTTACCTCGGACAACTGTCCCTGGGTAGAGGCAGCGGTACTGCTGGCTCCAGTAGGCTGCAATCCTCGTGCCCTCGGGCAGGAATCGCACTGACGGTGGTTTCACATCAATGATCTGCTCAGGGCAAAAGGGAGGCGATTACTGATGCTCCTCACACCAGCACAGACCATCCTACCACATTTGGCATTAGCAAAGCAGCTCTGGAGAAGACAAGGGACAGTTTCCCTGCTGGGAAATGGCCTCCTGTCTGCTCACAAGACAGCATGAAGGACTACCCCTGCTAGTGGGGAGCTCCACACCACGGGGAGCTCTGCCCATTCTGCCCATGGGGACAGGAACGGGGTACCCCTGCAGCCCCAGACAGGGAGGGACACTCCCTGTTCGCCTACTCCATTCCAAAACAGGGCCCAGGCACCCACTAGCCTCACATACCGCTTCCTGCAAGAGCTGCTCCAGGCAGTAGATGTGGGGTCGGTTTCCCCTCTCACCTTCCACTACCACACGGTATCTGAAACACAAAGGCCTGGTCAGACACTGCACGTGGAACAGATCACCTGGATGGGGTAACACCTCCCTCTGAGCCCTACCACCAGTTCAGTTGAGTGCATTCAACGAGGGGTAATTAGATTTCCCTCAGCACTGATAAAGCAGAACGAACTCTCCTTCCCTCCGTGCCAGATTCTGTCAGTCTCTCTCCAGACAGCCCTGCGAAGTCCCCAAATCCATTCCTGCACCAGCTACATCCCCATTCTCTAGCAGAGCCTGGGCAAATTCAGCAGCCCCACAACTCACATGTCAGGTGAATGCACAGTCTTGACATGGCCGGCATAGAGCAGCTTGTCATCCATGGGGATGAGGACACGCAGGCCATCTTTCAGCTCATCCTTGTCAATTATGCAGGAGCGGGGAGCTGTGAGGTATCGAAGCAAGGCGGGGATTAGAGAGCACCATCCATGAAAAAGAGACCGCAAGGGGAGAGAGAAATCTCATACTCCCAGAATGACCTTCCCTAGAAAAGGGCCAGCAAGTACTTTGCAGAAAGGGCTCTCTCTGGCCAGATACTTGGAGAGAAAAAGGCACCCTTCTCGGTAATAATATATCAGTAAATGAAAATAGGGCTGCTCAATGACTGCGCTTCATCTGGATGTCAAACAGAGTTGGCCACTCTGATGAGGCTTGTGTTTGGCAAGCCAAATTGACCGGAAAACTGGTATCTCCACCACAAGGACTCGTTGCTTTGGACAAGGAATGTGTGAAAGCAGAAAAGCTCTCCAAAGCAGCCTTGGGAAACTTATCCAGCTCCTCTACTCACACAATTTGCCCTCCCAGCCCCTCCTGTCCTCACCTGGTGTGGGTGGCCTCTCAACCAGCATGCTCAGTGGGATGTTCTCATCCTCTGAGAAGCTGCTGTCTTGGTTGGGTTCAAAATCCTCCTCCGCTGCCATGCTCTCCATGAGCTTGCTGACAGCTCCTCCTTTCCCTCGGTTCTGCAGGAGAGCAAGCAGCACGTCAGCTGGGTGCCAACAGGCAACAGCCTGATCCCATCTCACCTTCCTCCAGCAACAAACAACCTGAGGATATTGGGACAAACTTGTCTCCATCCTCAGCAACGTTAATCACAGAGTTAAGTGGGTGTAACCAACATTGCTTTTCGGCTGAAAAAAAAAGATCCTTGTTTTATTTACCAGCCTCATTGCTGAGCATCACTGACAGCTGAGCAAAAGCTGTTTTGCACATCCTAGCCACATCTCAATCCTGGAGGCTAGGAGAGATGCTGAAGAGCAGACAGCTCTAGCACTGCTCTGCACTCACCACCCCTCTGCACAGTGCTCCTGAGAGCCTGTCTTCACTAAACAGGCAGCAGACACTGTTCCTTTTTCTTCTCAAAGCCCCACGATCTGTTTCTTGCTGCTACACACAGACCATAAGCATTACACTCAGAAATCACGTGAAAAGACACAGAAATGTGTATTATGAGAGAAGACAGGCTACACCGAGCAGAAAACAGTGGTGACCTGGCTCTCCAAGTGCTCAGCAGACCAACTCCATCATCATCTCCTTGGTCTCTGCTGTTTGTGAAGGCTCTCCCTCCACCCCCACCTCCATGCCTTAGAGAGAAATCCTGCCTGCTCATTCATTTGAGGTACGAATTCAAACGAACAGCCCATGGTAGCAGCACGTACTACCTGCTAGCCTTCCTGGGAATTTAGGCTTCTCAAATTTTGCCTGTAACACACTGAGCAAGGCTGCTTTCTGTGTTTTCCCTCCCTCACACTCCAGAAAAAGAGCAGGGCTCTGCCAATTGCTCTCCAGCTCATACAGTCTAGATCCAGCCACTCACCTCTTTTTTAACCTCCTTGGCTTTCACCTTGGCTTTGCTCTTCTTGGTGGAGCCCAGGGCATTTGCCAGGCTGACCCGAACATCAGATGGGGAGCTAGGGATTCCAGGAGGAGACATGGACGAGGAGCAGCAGGGTGCTTCTTTACCTTTCTTCCGCTGCTAAAAAAAAAAAAAAAAAAAAAAGAAGAAAAAAGTAAACACTCCCATTGGTAAAGATCCAGGCCCAGAGAAGAAAGGGGGAGCAAAGCAGGCTGTGCTCAGGTAGACTGACATTCAGCCAGCAATCAGTTCACTGCTGTCCTACGTCTCCCAGCCCTGCATTCAGGCTTCACACATTTCAGGGAGAGCTTTTCATTACCCCAAAGAGCAATTTCTGCCTGTCAAACCTTCCCTCCAAGAAGATCCCAGCTGGCCTCATGCCACGACTAACCCATCAAACCCCTCCTGCTATCACTGCTCCCCAGTAACTCCACCATGAACTGAACCAGAGCCAGAGGCAGCCGAGCTTTCAGCTCAGAGGAAGAGTTAGCAAACAGGAGATGACTGCCACTACCAGCCAGGGACAGCCCTCAGAAGACACTATGAAGGTGGCACAGGGGACAAGGGGCAGTCAGAGAGCATTTGAGCAACCACTGAGATGGGACTCAACCCTCCCTGCTCTCGCCTAGCAGAGTTAATCATTCTCCTTTTGCCCTCAGCTCCCACACCGATGCTGTCAGCATGTTCCTCACCTTGTTCAGCTCCTTCCTGTCCTTCCCCTTGCTGCCCTCCTTTTTAGGGCTCATGGGTGCTCCCTTCCCACAGCGCCCGGGCTTGGAGACAGGAGTGGAGCTGGCAGGTGCCGTGGGGGTCAGCATGGCCGAGGACGTGGTGGCGTCGTGGAGGAAGATCCTCTCGCTCCGGCGCCGGTTCCACAGGTCATCATCGCTGGCCTCCAGCCCAAACTCAAAGCTCAGGTCCTTGGGGGACTTGAATTTCTTCAGCTTGCGGCCTTTCTCAGCCCCAAGCTTGGACTTGTCAGAGCTTCCAGATCCGGGGTCGAGGCTGCTCGGAGCCTGGCTTGGTGGGATGCTGTTTGCCTCCAGCGGCCCCTTCTTCCCCCGCAGCAGCCCCGAGGGCGACTTCTTCCTGATCTTGATCTCACTCTCCGAGTCGGTGTATTCAAACTCCGTCCCTAGATGCAAAGGATTCAATCATCAGTCAAAGCCCTGGCTGAGCCAAGAGGGGCCACGTCCTGCCGGAAGCTTTTGGGTTCCATGGGAGATGTCACGCCTGTTCAACACAGCCCTGGTGTCCCCTTTTCAAACCCCAACATCCCTAAGGCAAAGATCCTCTAGCCCTCCACAAAAAGCACTTGCTTGGCTGAAGCGAAGTACAAACCCCACAGACCGAGCTTTCCGACCCTTCTGGGTGCAGTCCTCTCCAGCCTCACATTTGTTTCTGGAGAACAACCTCTTTAATGAATTGAATAAACCCAGATTTCAAGCTTATTTTTTCCCATTGGCCAAGAGACACCAACGAGCTATTTATTGGCTCAAGTAATTATCTTAAAGTCAGGAGACATAAATGATCTTTTGTCTGTGGCAGATGGAAATCCCCTCGTATTGGCCACTGCTTTGCATTACAGGCACAGAAGTGCCCAGCATCCTGAATTACCATAATAACACCAAGGTGTTCACCACCTGCAGTGTTTTTCCCCTCTCCAGAACCTGATAAAGGAGAGCAAAATCACAGGCCTTCAAGGGCAGAAGGGAAACTGAGGCAGCACCCACACATCTGTGTGACTTTGCCTTCAGACCAACACGGTCTGAAATCAGGCTTCGCTTCACGCCAGGAAGGTTGGCAGAAATTCTCCTCAAGCCCCACAGTGAACGGCCCCCGCTATGATAACCAGTGCTTGCAGCAGACCCTTGGGAAACGACATTCACAACCGAACAACTCGTGGGTAAAAGAAAATGTACGAGACACAAGCATGGAGAGAAAGCATCTTCTTTCAGAAATTCAACCTGCAGGAACCTGCTCTCCTCCTCCACCCCAACCTCTTCCCCTGAGACAGCCCCGGCACGAACAGGGAAAGAGCAAGCCTGTCAAAATCAAAGCTGGCAATGCTCGAGATGAAAAACCCACTGGAAATTGCAACGCCCGTGCTCCTCCCTCGCTGCCGCATGAGACAATTTCTAGATGTTTCCAGTTTCAAGGAGGGCAGGTTACAAGGCGATAAATTCTTTACGGAGGCTGTTGGAACAAGTTGGCAAAAGCCTAATATAGCATGGAAATGGTGCTAAAACAAGCTGGGCTCCCAAGGAAGACATCATTTTCCATTCCGAAGCATGCTATAAATTCCATTATCACTTAATAAATATTAATAGAGAATTTATAAATGGAGCCCATATAGATCTGTCTGACTGGGAACGATGTCACCCAGGGGCACTTGTGCAGCCAGGCATGGGGAGGAGGAGAAATGAAACTCCTATTACTTGTAACACCGAAACTGAGACACGGGCAGAGATACAGGGTCTGGCACGGCAAACACGTGAGCAGAGGAAGAAACTCTCATTTTGTGTCTGTCTGGCTGGTTTCTATGGGGAAGCTGATGGAATGGGCTAACAAGAGGTTTTTCTTCTGCTTGGGTATCTCTGCTTCTCTGTCCCTGCCTGCAGCATCAGAACCAGGCAGCCAAAGGCAAGGACAGGGCACGATGTGTCTGGGTAACAATCTGCTTTTCTGCAGCACCGCTGGGACCTCCCAAACCTTCCACCTTGCCCCCCCAGCACCAACCCTAACCACGCAGCTCACCCATCAGGCTCTGCCGCTCCTCCTTCTTCTTCGCCTTCTGCTTGGCCTCCAGCTGGATGATGGAAAGCGGAGGGGGAACGATGGGGCTGGGCATTGCGCTGGCAGCAAACCTCGCTAGCAGGCCCAGGCCGCTCTCGTCAAGGGCAGGCGACGACAGCCTGTCGGTGCCGTCGGTCCCATAGTCCTCCGCTTCCTCCTCTTCCTCTTCATCCTCCTCTTCCTCCTCCTCGGAGCTGGAATCTAGCACGCAGAAAAGAGAAAGCCCATTACAAACCTCACGGAGTTGTGCACCAGCCACATTTCCACCCCAACCTCTCCTGCCGCTCCGTGCTCGCCTAAAGCAGCACTGAGCCACCCACGAGCCGAGCCAGAAGACGCTGGCCATGGACACACACGTGTCTCTGTGGCCATACAGCTGGCATCATCACCCTGCCTACCACCACCCCTGAAGGACACAGCAACGCGGGGATGGCCCAGAGGACCCATCCGAGGCGAGGGAGGGAAGAGCAGGGTGCTGGCAGGGATTTGAAAAGGAAGCCACGCACCCCTTCCCTGCAGCTTGCAGGAGGGATTAAAAGCTTAACTCCTCTGAAAATCCCAACCGGGGAGCTGTGGGATTCCCCTCCCACCCACCACCTCTTCCTCCAGCACAAAATCCGTCAGCACAATCAGAATCAGGGATCAGCACGGGAGGGGAATACCAGGGACCAGCCTGCGCCAGGGCAGCAGGCGAGGAGGACATGGAGGGGAGAAGGGGCAGGAGGCAAAAATGCAAAGTGGGGGGAGGAGGGAAGTAATAATTTGAAAGCGATGGGTTTGGAATGCAGGAGGAGGAAAACTGTATCCGCAGATGAGAAGAGACAAAGGGCGAAAATGACGTTTGCTAGGAGCAGGCTTCAGCAGTTGTGTTGGGAGATGGCAACAAGGAGTGTTTAAGCGCTCTGCCTCAAAACTCCCTGCCCTTCACTTCCCTCTCTACAGCTCAGGCTAGGGAAGCCCAGCTCAGGAAAGGCAGCATGAGCTGCCCACAGCCCGGAGCGTAATTCTGGCAAAGAAACCAGCCTCGCAGCCTGCCTCTGCTGGCACACGCAGAGCAGTGGGCTGGGATTTTCCTTTACAGGGTGTGCGCAGCAGGAACTCGGGGGCAGATGCTCTGAGAGGGGCCTCTCTCCCTTCCCCGCAGCACCTCCCAAGAGTCCTTCATCAGCCCAAAGGCAATTAATTTTAACACCGCCTCATTCCAGGTAGCTCTGGCGAGCACGAGTCACTACACAAAGGCACATATGCCACACACGTACACACACACACGCATATACGAGCACACATGCACGTATATATTTCGGTTTTTAACTGTCAGAAGTGGCTCCGGTAAAACAGATTTCATCTCTCTTGAAATTGAGGGCTTAAATAGGATCACCGAGGTTGCTGAAAGATTTCCACCACTAGCAGGAGCCCTGCTCTCCCCGCCTGAGCCTCCCCTGCCCGAGAGCTCCCTGCCAGCCGCTGGCCCCGCGTCTGAAAGCCAGCCAAATGAGAAACCAGATCCCTTCAAAATGAGCTGGAATGAACACGAAAATCCTTTTCTTTTCACTTATGCCCTCTGGGACAGATAAAAATGTTCTCAACACTCGGTTGTTAAAAAAAAAAAATACAATAACACAAGCGTCAGTTTTCCACTCTGGCTTATTTTTTCCGTGACATTAGAAATAACAGGAACATCAGAAAACAGTGCTCGTCTTTGCATTTTATCAAATGCAGTAATGGCCAGCTTTTTTTTTCCTTCACACAAGGAGAGCTTTTCTGCACAGCATACATCAGATAGTCACAGAATACTAATTCTTGACTGCATAGAAAGCCCTTCCCTGTCTCAGTCACTCAAACTGGATCCTTTTGATATGAAAATGCTACTAAACCAACAGTCCTGCAGTAAATACCGAGACATCCATACCCCTCTTCACTCCTTGCGTAAAAACCACATGCAAAAAAAAAAAACAATCCAGAGCAAATTAGGATCAGATTCCTTCCCCTAACACAGAAGGGGGCACAACTGCTGATTTTCTACCGTGTTTTGCCAAAAAGAAAACACATTCAGATGAATTTGGCTATTCTGAGGCGCAGAAGCCACCTGTCTGAAAGCAGCAAAGCCGAGTTCCTAAACCAGCTTTATTCCACTCAAAAGTGGGACGCCCCAACTCCCGCCACCAAGTATTTGAGACCCCCTCCTCGCATCCGGTTGGGCTCTGAAATTCAGTAATTCTCAGCAAAAATGAAAAAAAAAATTAAAAAAAACTAAAAATCAACTCATACAGCCCTTTGTGTTACACTAAACAGAGCTGGCTGAGCAGAGAGGATCTCGCCTGGGCAGGTAGGTAGAAAAACAGGCAGAAAATGGGGGAATTTTGCAGGAAAATCCCTCCACAACCTGTCCCACACGACCGCCGTGCAGCACGCTTCTCCTTCAGCACGTGAGGACTCCTCTTCCACAGCAGCCAGCATGGGCTCTGCAGACACGAGGGCACAGGGGTATCAAGCTGCTACCGTATTTCAAACGCACCAAGGTGAAACAGATTTAAAAGCCACGATGAAAGCGGCTATTACTCATGCCACGGAAAACGCGCGATCCAATAATGCACCCGGCGGTTATTCTAACCTCCTTCAAACACACGGTGTCACACTACGGAAAGACAACCGAAGATAGCCTCTCGTCAGCATTTTTACCAAAACGCTTATATTTTTATCTGCATGAGATTCAATTTTCAGCCTGAGGGGGAAAAAAAAAAAAAAAAAGAACATTTTAACACATTCCCAGCCTGCACCCACAGCTCTCTCCTCCTCCACCTCTCGCAGCGAGGGCAGCTCTTGTTAGCTCTGCTCTACATGCACAGCGCAGCCCGGCTCCTCTTCCTCCTGATTTCCCAAGAGACAAAAACCACCGAATGAAAAAAACCCAGCACACGTTTGGGGCTTCTCTCCAAATCCGTACACTTCTAAACTAAGTCCCCAGATTTATCTTCCTGGCGGCAAATAAGCTGCTGGTTCTCTATGGCCAACTGCATGGCTTCTTGGCAAGACTCATGATGCCCGTATGTAATCTGAAGCTGGAGTTTTACTCTTCTTGCACCTAAACTATGTGCAGGCTTAAAATGAAGCATACACAGATGCTTTAGACAACCTAAGTCTCAATTCTTTCTCCTGAAAAAAAAAAAAAAAAAAAAAAAAAAAAAAAAAAAAAAACACAATGGGACAAAAAACATTCCAAAATACTGTTTTAAACTGTAATTCTGTAAACACCGAGCAAGGGTGAGGAAAAAATATTTGAGGTTAAAGATCGCTTTTCTGACATTTTTAAGAGCATGTATATGCGTGTATATACCCACACATGCAACCACACACACACACACAATTCCACAGCCAAAACAAACAAAAGACATATTTAAATGCTATTGGAACCAGATGAACTGGAGTCAAAGATGACTTTTTTTTTCCAAAATTTTTACCTGCATTAAATTCAGAACCAAAACCAAATTAAAAATGCTAAACTTTCTCACTGCTTTTAACAGCTAAGCCACCGTGGCATTTTGTTGTAGGAGAGGCATAAATGAAGATGAACAGAAACTGGTTAAGCAATTTGGTTTTTAAAGACTGATGTAAACAAGGCGGATTGAGGAGGGTATGAAGAGGGAAGGTTTGGGAAGGAGGGGGGGGGAGTAAAAACACACACTTAAAAGAGTCATTTCACATTGTAAAAAAAATAGCATGATTTTTTTATAACACCAAGCAGGCCTACAGCATACAAAGCAGGCTAAGTACAGGCAGACTTTAGACAGCTACTGGGTCCTTGACATCTGATTTGTAATGGTCTGTCCAGATTCTGGAGATTGCTTATTTTTGAATTCCCAATTTAAGACTGTATTTTGTCAAGCAAACCAATTCTCATAATTTGAAGATTTTTTCCCCCCATACGTGCTGTGCTGCTGACTCCAGAAGTACTTAAAAACAACATAAAATATTACAACTATTGCATGGGATTGGCTGTATGGCGTAATAAGTTATCCCCCACTGTTTTGTCCACTGGGGTAAAATCGTCCTCCAGGTCAAGGAAAGGGGGGCAGGAAAAAGGCACTAATTTCTTAAGGAAAACAGACATTGACGAGGACGAAATGTAGGTCTTTGGTCCTGGGAAGTTCATGGCATTCGTTACCTATTCTGATGGCCTTCAGAGGTCCTAAGCAGCTTTAGCCTGCACTGGCAGTTTCCCCTTCAAGGTCACTGGATGAAACACCACAAGCTCTGTCCATTATCAGAACAGCAATGCTGTGTTTGGTCTGCAAGAAAGCAGTATGTCCTACCTCTTCTATCTCAAAGCAGACGAAAACAAGTTCTCCTGCAGTTACTAATCCTCTATCTGACACAGACAGTGGTAGGGACACAGCCACCCACTACCCTAATACCCAAACAGTCTGCTTTGTGGCCCAGAAACCTTTAAGAGCATAACCTTTGCAATGCTTCTCTATCTTGGATCCATCCGTAAAACCTTTCATTTTGCTGGGATAAGGGGTTCCCCAAAAGAAAGTCTGCAAAGAGTAAAGCAGTTCTGGAGTCCTCAAACACAGACACTCAAGCAAATCTTCCATGCAAAACTATTCATGGATAGAGAAAAGTCAAAAGTGGACAGCAATCATCTTCAAAATTAAAATAACCGAGAGAATGCAAAGAACTACGTGTCATTATTCACGGAGGTAACATCGAAACATCTGAGGCTGACAGATGACATAAAGAAAAGTTATTTTGCCTACCTACATAACAATGGTCAAGGTTCAGGTTCATGGCTAGTGACCCTCGCTGAGAAGTGTCTGCCCTACAACCAGCCAACCACTTTGCTTCTTTAGTGCAGCGTGAGAGCAAATGCAAGAGACCGACACAGACATTCAAAGCATCATGGATAGGGGCAGGGGTGAAAGGGTTGGTCAAGCAGCTGCAAGGAGAAAGCGAGCACTTCTAGAAAAGCTGAGGTTATTAATTGGTTTAGTATCAGGGAAAGCCATTAGAAACCCTATTACCCAAATATCCCTTCAAGTAATGCTTCTGAGAAAGAACTATAAACCAAAAATAAATAAATAAATAAAAAATCATTTGCAGAAAAAACAAAACTGTAATCAGTAATCCCTCCCGGCCTCCCTCTCCATGCCCACCTCCCACCCCAGGAGGTTTTGCATCTTTGGTTTCCCCACCATTAAATGACACCTCAGAAGGATTTACAATGCATTTTCCCATTTGTTCCAGATTCCCCAACCTCCTCCCATATCCCCTCCCCTCCCAAGACTTTATCCCATAAAACTGGGATAGTTTTTTGTGTTTTTTCTTTTAAAAAAGCAGACAGGTTATTTGAAAAATAGACAAAGCCAATTAGGGACACGTTACCTATCTGCTTACCTGGAGCAAAACCAAAAAGCAAACCCCCCAGAAAATCAAAAACATAGCACCTAAAAGGGACTGATATCCTCAAAATTTCCAACAGTAGCAAAATAAACAAAGAAAAGATGTAGAAAGGAACAAGGAAGGGATATCAAGCTGAACGGAAGTTAACGCACATTCTTTGTGGAAATGCGGCAATCTCACCATTACATGAAATCCACTATCCCCAGAACATTTTGGGTTCTCTAAGGAATAAATTTAATTTCTTTGAAACATAATTTTGTTTTTCTTTTAGATGCATCGGTGGGTCCAGCCCAGAATCAAATCAAACCAAATCAGCATTCTGTATCTTTCTGCTGTGTTTGATTTTTTTATCTTAAATTTTCTTTGGAGGATGGGTTTGGAGGGAAGAAAAAACAAACAGGTGCATGGAGGAGATTAAGACCAAAACCTAAGAAAAACAAAACCAAAGCAAAACTATCCAGCCCCATTTTCAATTAACAACTGTCTGAGCAGTGTGAAATACTAAAAGGCTTCTGCTGTGCTACATTCAGATCTGCCATGTAACTTAATGATAACAACTGGGGATGCTCTTGCTTAGCATTCAGCCCAGACAAGATACTTTCTTTTGGGAGCCGAGGGCTCATTAAAATGACCTTTCCCCATGATTATTATTTAATGAGTGCGCTCTAAAACAGAAACCCCTTGTGTCTCTGGAGGAAAAGTCTCAAGTAATCTCCTTTCCCACTGAAGTACTAATGACAGGCTGACAAAAAAAAGCTGTAATAAAAAAATATTGGGGTGAGGGTAGGGGATGGAAACCACAGACTCAAATTTAATGCAGTAATTGCCACATCCTTGAGCACTATGGGTTACGTCCAGGCATCTGAAAAAATTTACCACCCAAAAGGGGCATAAAAACTTGCCATATACATTTTGAAAAGTGAAGAAAAAAAATCTCTGGCTCTCGAATAATGGGGACCTTACACACAGCAGCCTGCAGCAGCAGCAATAAAGACTGAATTCCTTCACGTTTATCTGCCTGCCTTGAGAGAGTCTATCAAAAGAGGAAACAAGTTGAAAAAAAAAAAAACAAACAACAAAAAAAACACTTAAGATGAACAAAATAAAAATGAAATTAAAGGAGTGGGGGGTGGGAGAGAGGCCTAGGCTTTATTTGGACAAAGGCAGCGAGCGACAATTGCTAGCAGGGATATTTGAATAATAGAGAGTACCCAGACTAGGTTAATTCCAGTTCTACTCATGGGGAGTGGGAGCAGGAGGGGGATGCAGAGCAGGATGAAGTGAAGCGGCAACCTAATCGCCTGATAAGAGACACAGCAAGAGAGACAAGGTACACAGGTTTAGTTAAAAATGAACTTGATATGTTTAATAAAGCTTGGTATACCAAATTGCAGTACAAACATCAAGTCACACGGCCACACAACAGTATCCCGGTATTAAAAAAAATAGAAAAGAAAAAGAAAAGTAACTAAAAAAAAATTAAAAAGGCTTCTTCCAAACTGCTACAAGGCCCATGCCAAAATAAAATAATAAGAAATAAAATAATAATAATAACAGTAATAATAATAATAATAATAATAATAATAATAATAATAATATAATGGTGGTGGTGGCAGCAAGGAAGAAAGTGAGGGAAAAACTGAAGGGAAGGAAAGGAACAGGAAAGCAGGGAGAGGTGGACACTAAAACCCAGTTGATATAAAAGCTCTAAAAGAGCCAGCCAGTAATAATATCACAATGATACAAGTACAAAAAGATAAAAAATAAATGTCGGGCTGATAAAGCAGGCTACGCTGCCAAGAACAAAGATGGCCGCCCTGGCTCCGACCATCAAAATGGCTGACCCCAGCCCGCCAGGCCCCTACTCACCCCCCACCCGCCCACTCCCCCGCAGGCATGGCGGAGGGATGTGTTTGGGGTTGCGTTTGCTATATGCTAGTAACCTTGATCAAACGAGTCCTCCGAGGAGTCGCTGAAGGAAGATCCTGCCTCGGCCTCCCGCAGCAGCAGGCAGAAGGGCTGCTTCCGACCCACCGCCACCTTGGGCTTCAGCGGCCGCCCGGCCGCCGTGCTGCGGGGGGCCGCCTTGGGGCCGCCGGCCGCCCGGCCACCCTTCCTGGCCGCCGTGCTGTAGAGGCCGGGTGGCCGGGGTTTGGGGGCGGATGGGGGCTGTGCCGGCCACTCGTCCCTCAGGGATCCCTCCTCCTCCGAGTCTGTATCTGCGGTCAAAGCAGGCGGGAAGAACGTTACCTCAGAGAATGGGGTTGTATGTTTTTTTTGAGGAGGGTAAAGGGATGTTTTGGTCCATTTCTGCGTGAAGAGGCTTTATACCAGGAGAGAAAAGTGCCTGCATGAAGGACTGTGTGCTGCCATGTCCTCCCTGCCAGGCCCTCCATCACCACAAGTCTCACATGCAGCAAGCAGGAGCCAAAAAAAAAACAAAACATAATTATGTATTTCCTTCTTTCAGTTACAAATAAACACTCTCCATCTAGGCCAAATGACCCCCTTTCTCCCTTATGGCAGAATTCAAGGGCTGTTTTCAAATCAGAAGAAAACCAAGGTAGATGTTTCCATCATGAAATGTGCACCAAAGGTGATGTCAGTAAGTGGGCTCAAACTTAATCAGTCTCAACCATCATTATACTCCATCCTCTGACCTAAATCCTAACAGACCTAATTCAGTTTTCTACATAAACTGACTCTCTCAGAGAGTTTCTGACAGAGGCAGCCAGAGCAAGCCCAGCTGCTAAGGGGCATCAGGTCTAACTCCAAACCTGCCACCTCAGCTACTCAGCAACATGCAGTATAAAGTACACCAAAACACAGCAGGGATCAAGACTCCTTGGTTCACAAACCCCAACTTTACTCAGCTGCCCAGCTCTGCAGGAAGTGAGACGTTATCCAACGGTCCCTTTCCAGAATCTGATGAGTGGAACAAAAACGTACGGTGCCCCTGGATACAACAGAAGCAGGTAGGAACGGTCACATCCCAGCTCACAAACACACCATTGACTCGGTGTTATGGACACAGACTGTTCCAGCCTGTGAGCAGCAGCAGATGTTCTCCAGTATCAGCCCTGATTGCGTATCACTCCCACCCTGTCGTGTTGGATGTGGAGAGGAAGGAATGAGGGGTGGCAGTTTAGAAGGTCCAAAGCCCAAATACACAAAAGATTTTGTGAGTCCAACTTCCATTAAAACGTGTGGGAAGGGGATACTCATCTCGCCTGTCGGATCTATGCCCAAGGTTTTCAGGACTCCAGCTAGAAAATCATGAGGTTAGGAGGAGACACAAGCATTTGGCACCAGTTCCATTCTCCTCCTCCACAAGAGCAGCCCACCAGACACGGGAGGTGCTGCCATATGCTCGCCCTGCCTTCCCAAATCCATCATGCTTGAGTGACCAAATGACAGCCTAAGGCCCTTTCCCTGAACCTGCACACAGCTGAAAAAACGCGTATCAAAGCTGAGCCATTCCAGAGTCGGTTCCTCAGTAACAATAATCCTCTGCTCTGAGATTCATGTGGCGACAGGGGCACAATCCTACACCAGGAGACTCACTGCAGAGAAGAGGACTCAGACTGCAGCCCCCTTAGGTCTGGGAAGGAGTTTTTGATCTTGAAACCACAGCACCAAGTGCAAGGACACCGTGAAAGCTCCTTCTGCCAGCAAGGGTCTGTGCTTCCTCTCTGCCCTGCTTACCTCCCCATTATCTCCAGAGCTCCCAGTTGAGGAGCCTTGGGTTGGTTTCTGGGAGCAAAGCACACAAAAGCATCACTGCTGGGTGGTTTGTACAGCACAACCAGCCAAAGGCTGTGTTCAAGTCCAGTGGACACAATGGCTCCTATTTTACCATGTAAATGGTTGATTTCATGCCAAACATTTGTTCGGTTGGAGAATCACTAGCTCATCATCTTCCCCATTAGTGAAATTACTAAACTGGTCTTGCACTGCCACATACATTTGTTATGCATATGAATACCCCATAAGAGTTTTAACATGGGACTTAAATAGCTGCAAGCAAAGGAAAAGATACATATGTAAGCGAGCTACGACAATTAAACAACCAGGCCGCAGACCATAAACTCCAAGTCCTTCATGTGCTCTCTGCCCCAGTGTCTGCCTGAGCCATTAAAGACTCTTCTATGCCCGGTCCTATGACCTTCCCAATGCTACCTGAAATTCAGATTTTTCCTTCTGTAACAGTCTGCTCACTTCCAGGAACCTTTGCCTTGGGTGCACTTTGGGTGCCTCAGCACACAGGATGCCAGGGTGGAGATGAACCCTGACGAGACAAATGGGAAGTTTGTGCGCAGCCAGCCGGGAACCGAGCCATGACACTGGGAAAAGGCAGCAGGATGCTTACAAACACCAGTGCCCCCAGCAGGTTTTGAGTTCTCTAGCTACCCGTACAGTATAATCCTACCCAAGTCACTGAGGGCCTCTAACGTGAACTGCTAACCACCTCCTGAGAGGAGAGGCTGTGAGTACTCATCTGACAGATAGATGGAGAGTGTCTACTCCCACTCAAAGCAAGGACATGAGTTTATGACATTTTTCCCCACTGACATTCAGAACAACACAAGCCAGGAAGAAATGCAGTGATGTCTGCTACCTCTTGGATGGCAAGTTGCGTGGACATCTCCTGCTCACCCCAAAGATAAAGCAGCATTAATTAACCAAGGTGTAATTCACTGTTCACCTGTGAGCAAGACTAGACCCATCTCCAAGACCACTTCCAAGAGGCCACAAACCCCCACCATAAGCTCCCACAACATATTACACTGTAACAAGAGACAAACGGAGGATTACTTACTATAGGAGTAGCTGCTAACTTCAGATATTGCTGGTGAATGGGAAACCTTGAGCTGATTTTTGACTTTTAACCCCACCTCCATCTTCTTCATTTTGGCAGCCACTTTGTTTTTACCTTCCTTGGCCGTTTTCAATGACAGGCCCAGGTTCTTGGCCAGGCTCTTCTTCTCCTCCTTACTTGGCAGAGCCTCGTGAGGCGGCAGGTACCTGCTGCCACCTCCACCACTTTTCAGCTTCCCCCCAGAGCTGTCAGCAAACTTGAAGGGGGATTTGAGCTTGTCTTGTTTGGTGAGCGACAGGGCCTTGTCAAGCTTGCTGGCTAGCTGCTCCTGATCTGATGGTACCTTCTTTTTCTTAAGCTTTAACTGTAGAGGTGAAAGGAAGGGACTCAGGTTAATACAGAGCAGATATCATGGCAGGCCACAGGGTTTTTAACTAGCCCTCATTTCAGTCTCTCATGCTTGCCAATTAACAATGCCTCAAAAGGAAAATCTTAACTACCAGTTGCCCTAATCCATCATGGTACTAGGGAGAAGTAGCAAACGGTGCAGCTTCACCATTATCGAGTACAAAGAATCTCAAGATTAACTCAGAAAAACTGCATTTTCTTCCAAAACAAATACATTCACAAATCAAAATGATTTGGAGTTCTCTTCTTCTCACCTCCTGGTTTTTCGGATTTATTTGGGTTGGTTTTATAAGCTTTTCTCTAAAGGATTAAAAATCTTCTTCACCCCAAATTCCAGCCAAATACAGATTTCCATGTAAGTAACCAGCTACAGTGGCAGGGATGCCAAGAAGACCCAAATACCTCTTAGCAAGAGTATCAGCACCACTGCATTACAGCCAGGGCCGTTATACTCGTTCCCTATTTTCTGCTCCTTGAAAAAAAGTAAATTCACTTTACACATGCTACAGCTAGATAACAGCAGCTGTAACTCAGTACTTTGCCTGTATGCATTTTGATTTCAGCAGCAGCTTAAAGCTCCAGTAAATACCTCATTGCTTCAATAGGAGCAGAAGAAGAGCCTGCATTTAAAATAGCGAGCTCGCACTCCTTTGCTCAGAAAGTCAGTCCCCCACTGCTGCCTTCACAGCCAGAGGAATAAGGCAAACGCTCCTCTGAATTCAGAGCTAGTGCAACACTGCAATGCTCTGGCTGGCTCAAAGGTGCTCGCTTCTACCCATTACCAGACCTGCCCAACCTCCATATGCCAATGCTAGCTTTTGTGAACACCCCTCCACTGCAGAAAGCCCTCCCTTGAGGAGCATCTGAACTCAGGTGAATTGAGAGCAGATGCTGTAACATCAGGAGGAGTTATTCAGCACAAGCCAACGATGGCAAAATGGGAAAGAGCTGCTTTTGACCCGTGGCTCTGCATTCCCCATGAGGGCACTGACCTCGTTTGAAAAGCTGGGAGCCACATCGTGCTCTTCCCAGCTCTGATTCCTTCCTTTCATCTTGCCACTGCTGCTCTCCACATCCTCGTCCTCCTCTGGGAGGGCCCCCTTGTGCCTCTTCTTCATGCCCTCGCCAGTCTCAGAGTCTTCGGAGAGCAACAAGGACTTGCTCAGTCTGCAAGCCAAGCACAGGATGGGTCAAGGTGGGGGGGCTTTCTTCCCTGTGATCCCCTCCAAGCTCAAAAGTGAGGTTAAATGTCTCCTAGGACAGCAGGGACCCTCAACGGGAGCCAAATCCACTCTGCAGTGACAGCGGTTTGGACAAAGTGAGGGCCTGCCTCTTGTTTTCCACCAAACAGAGCCAAGGAGCCCTCCTTGCACACTCCTGGCCACCAGCACAGATGAGGTGCCTGAAATCAGAGATCTGCAAGATGGTCCCTGAAAGGAAGTGTCTGGAGTAACAGCCACTGAAAAGTGCCCAATTTGGTACAGATCAGCAGGGGGAAGGCTAGACAACTGAGCTGGCCCGTAGGTCTTTTCCCACCTCTGTTTTCATGGACTCTGTAGGTGCAGAGACGCCCGGGGAGGTGCCGCACCGCCTGGGCACCAGGCTGCTCGGGTATGAGCGAGGAGGTGGGAAGGAACCACCACGCAGGGAAGCATGGAGGGACAAGGGCACCGTGAGGACCAACCTGCTCAGAGGACAGGCAATCCACTTTACAAGCCTGGCCCCAGTGTGAGAGGCGTTTACAGTGTGTGGTTTTGGTCTCTCCAGGATTTGGGGGGGGGTGGGGGGGGGAAGGAGAGGATAAATAAATAATAAAAATAAAAAAATAAAAAAGTTATGTAGGTGAGACTAGAAGCACATCTTTCACTGCTCCCCAGCTGTCTCCAGAAGCTATTTGATGGATGGACAGATCCGTCAACACCTCAAGACCTCTACCAAGCCTCCATTAAAAGCTCCCTCACACGACCTCCTTCACGCTAAGCCTGCTGCCCACGTCAACACAGCCTCCTCAGCTTCCAGGCATCTCCCCTCCCCTCTGTCCAACACGAAAACCAACACCTCAGGCCCTGGGCCTGGCTGAGGGTGCACTTTCACCGCCCACAGCAGGTCTCTCTAGCATTCCTGCAGCATAGGGACGTGCACACACAACACGCTCATGCACGCACACAGGCACAACTCCAGCCACCTCCGGGCGCCTCCAGCCTGTCCAGCCATCCAAACAAGAGGAGCAAAACACAGAGCCACCGAGAGAACAGATCTTCAAAGACACGTGGTCAGTGGGAGCTGGGCACCTGAGTCTAATCTGTAGTCTTGAAAGGATGTTTGCAAAAATACGTAGCACCCAAGGAGGCAGCTCAGAGATGCCTTCCTTTTGGAGAGGCTTGGCCATCTACGGGTGGTTGGATGGCCAGTGGTGTTGTGATCCACACATCCAAACAAGAGTAGTTGGACTTGCAAAAGAGAAAAAAGCAGGAGAGAGAATGACCCAGACAATCGAAAGAGAGAGGTCAGGCCAAACCAACTCCCACTGATGGAAGGCACAGGAGATGAAGACAGAAGAAACGCAGCAGAAAGGCCCGAGAAAGCAGATAACCTAGCCCTGGTCCTTCCCTTTTTTTGACACCAGCATCTCTGCAATCAGCTCTGCAGCACCTGCACACACCGTCCGCCTTCCCGACAGCACACGAGGATGCTCCCCATCACCAAGAGCTCACCTCCAGGCCCAGCCGGCTGCTCCGTTACCATCTCACCGCAGCTCTGCTCTGCCTGCCCTGCCTGCACCCAGCACCACGGCCGCGTGCTCTCCCCACGGGGATGGAGGAGGCCAGCACCGTGCTCCCACCGCAAAGACACCCTCGCGTTAAACAACACCGCTGCTGCCAGCAGCCAGCCTGCCAACACGTCGCCCCCACTGCGTCCGAGATGCTCTCCCCAAGTGCGACCCTGTGCAGCGACCCTGCCATTTTCCCGGCTTCCCCAATTTCCAGCCTTACTTTCCACTCTTGCTGTCACTCTTCCCTCTCTCCTTAATGGGCGACAGAGCGCTTGATCCAAGTTTCCTCTTCCTGGGCCTTCCAGGGCCTCTTCTCGCCAAGCTTCTACTTTTCTCGTCATGCTTTTCCCTTTAAAAAAACCACACGCTTCACTGTTAACCAAGGCAACAACGAAAAAAAAAAGCAAAGGAAAAAAAAAATCGAATTTTGCAACCAAAAAAAGCAAAACAAACAAGAGAAAAAATAAAGCAAATAAATCCAAAAAAAGAAAAAGGGAAAAAAAATTGAAAGCAAGCAAGAACGGGAGCCAACCCAGAACCTTCGCCTGTCACCGAACTGCTAAACTGAGCTGCTGAAGCCAAGGTTGTCTCTAATACGGTCTCCCAGCTGCATTCACCAGTGCTCAGGTTGCTGTGTCACATAGCCTAGGAGTGTGTTGTGCAAAGCTCTGGCGAGCCATACCGCGAGGAGAGGAAATGGAGGGATGGAGGGCTGTTTTCTCTCCGGGACCAAGAGGCAGTGAAAGTGCCCAGCTGGAAAAAAAAAGACGGGGTGAACAGCCTGCGACTTACTCGGAGTCCCGGCGCCGCTGCAGCTTCACCAGCTCCCGCTGCTTCTCCTTGTACCGCCGCTGCAGCTCCGCCAGCCTCATCCTGTAGTCCAGCTCCATCGCGTCCATGTTCTCGATGGCTGATTTGATGGAGTACATCTGGGGTGGGGAGGAGAAGGTCAGGGCACGTCCAGGCCCCATCTAGTCTGGGGTGGCACACACTTGGGGTGACCTTGCAGCAGCCAAGATCTGTAGCCTGGCAGGGACACCCTCCGTGCTTACAGTGGAGCACAGCACCCTCGCCCCCACCCCAGAGCTGTACCAGAGCAAAACCAGCCAAGCAAAGATGCTCTGTGGCTTGCGCATGGGATGGTAAGAGCTGTGAGGGACAGCAACCCTGGGAAATAGCCTACAGCATAACATACACCCACGGAGTCTCTTCTCCCTTATTTAAAAAGGCACATCAAAATATTCCCTGTTTTGGAACGTTTACTCGCTGGGTACAAAATAATTTGTCAGTCTCTCCCCTGGGGAAGAGTCAGGAAAGAAAAAGAAAGGAAAAATACCCTGCTGCCACTATCTTTGCTTATCCCCCCCCCGCCAAAGTGCTAAGATACGAGTTCCTGCTGGCTCTGTATTACAGACACCCCTTCTAGGGCTGCGGAGGGCCCTGCTGAGATCAATGGTGGTGGTTCAGAAACAAGGGAGGAAGCTGGATGGCAGCTCGCTGACTCCCGCTCAGCTCCCAACGCAGAGGGAAGTGACAGCAGATTTCGCTGGACGCACACGGGCGACGCGAGCCGGGTGCGAGCTGCGGCCAGCGGATGGATGCACTGCGGCTTTTCGGGCTGAGCCGCGCTAGGAGCTACTTACGGGCTCATCTTTCTTCTGCATCCAGCTGTATTTTTTGTTGGGATTCAGCTCTCGAGGCAGCCGGATGGTTTTCAGACTTTCCATAAAGGGGGTGGAAAGTACTTCCATGAGCATGTGGGTGCTGGCAGCCAGCAAACTCTCCAGCGTTGGCCGGACAGGGAAACTCTCTGGACCTGCTGGGAAGGACAGGGGGGGGGAAATAAAAGCTACAGAGGTTCATCCTGCAATAGCAGCCCCCCAAGGAGAGGCTGATGCCCCTTTCTGGGCCATGGCAGCTCACGTAGCCTCCCTGATGCCCCCGACCCCCACTTGAGATCTCCCGTTGTACCCAGCCATAGCGCAACTGGCAGCTCCCACCACGACTCGCCTCAGGAAGTTACTGGAAGGTGAGATCTTTTCAGGACCTGCCAAGCTCTTGGAAAGCATCATCTCGAGCTACTGGGGCCTCCTGTGCCAAACCCCGACAGACTGCAGCCTCGGTGCCTGCCAGAAGGGTGTTACCCTGGCAGCTCCGAGCAAGTGGGGCTCTGTTTCCGCTACGCATACCACAAGCTGTCTAGACACGGAGAGGGCCTTTGGAAGGGGGGAGCAGTCCAGAAGCCGCTTGCACCTCGGCCTACTGCAACAAAATCCTTACTCCAACTCCTTCCAAAGTGCCAGCTCCTCCTGAATTTCGGGGCATCGCTCCTCGCTGCATGGCTGAGGGTGCGAGAGACCCCACCTGGGCCTTTGCACACAGAGCGCAGGGAGACCCGACCTAGCCCAAGGCCAGACCGCACCCTCACGACTTACTTTGCATTTCTTGCTTCCGTTTCTCCAGCTCCATCTCGGCGATTTCACTCAGCAGAGTGATCCCCTGCAGGAAGGAGTGCTCCAAGGCCTGCTCAGGTAACACCTCCATCTTCACCTGGGATGGGGCGACGCTGGCAGTAGTCAACAAGGAACAAGCCTGAGGCATTTCCGTGGCGGCCACCAGAGCGTTCATCCCAGCCAGCGGGTCGCCCGGCTTGATGTCCAGAGCTGGCATTTGGCAAGAGATCGCCTCGTCCGTGTAGGAGGGGATCTCCGGCCCCTGCTCCCCCTCCTCGGGGGGCAGGCTGGGGAACTCCCTGCCGCAGGGCACGTCGGCGCTCTGCAGATCCATGGCTACAGAGGCCTCCTCCCGCTGCGGCGTCAAGTCCATCTCGGGCGGCTCGGTCTCCGCGTGCACGAGCGAGCCGTCGTAGTCCATGTGCACGGAGCAGGCTTCTGCTCCGCTCCCCGTCTCTGCCGGAGCCTCTGCTTCTGCGGGGCAGGCCACGACCTGGTAAGGAGGTGGGCAGCTCTGGAGGTCCTCCTGGTCCTGCTCCATAGCACCCAGGGCTTCACCTTGATGCAGGAGGAGGTTGCAGTTGTCCACGTTCTGCACCGGGACGGCTGCGGAGGCGGCAATGTTCAGGGCCCCCATGTCCTGCTCGCAGATGCCTTCTTGGCTTTCCTCCATCTGCACTTCCGATTTCACCCGCTCTTCCAAGGACTCCTCTTCTGCCGCCGCTTGGATGGGTTCTAGCATTTTGGACGGAGACAGGTGGATGGGTTTGACCTCTGGGGAAAGCTCCATGTGCTCGGAGCCTTCGGCAGGCAGCGGGATGTCAGGAGCCAGGCCGTCCGCATCGGACGCTGCGGTGGGCTGGAGGAGGTAGGGATAGTGTCTTCCGAAGGAGGGAGGCAGGGACTGGAATGGATATCCCGGGGGGATCTCTACAAGACATCAGGAGGGACAGGCTGTGTAACGGCCGGGTCTCCAAAGCAGCCCCTCTCTCACTAAGGCATACAGAGGGGTTCCCTTTGCTTCCATCATCTCTCAACTCTTCCTATTCTCACATGGTGGCTGCTTGGGCACCTCTCTCCTGGCCACGATGCCGCCCTCTGCCTCAGGCAGCAGCACCCCAGACGCCCCCTCTGCACCTCCCCAGCACTCTCCTGCAGCTGGACCCCGCATCCTTCTCCCACGGAGACCTCAGCTCTGGAGGAACCAACCTGGGCTCGACCCAAGGGAAGAGGAGAGCCCTCAGCACCAGGTGCCCCTACAACCCCAGCATCGATCCCAGCCCACCACACCACCCCGGCCATCCCTCTCCCCTGCCTTTCATAGAGGAGCGACGTGGTTTTCTCTAGGGGAAGGGGTGGAAGCAGGAAAGAGCCGAGGAGAAAAAGGGAGGCAGGCACGAACACACCGGGACTCTGCCAAAGCAGGGCTCTCTTACCTGGGAACAAGGCCTGAAACGGACCGGCAGCCTCTTTTTCCAGCTCCAGGTCTTTCTTCTCCACCGTCTCGGGCGCCTCTTCCTTTGGAGGGATGGCAGGGGCAGGGGGCGGAGAGGCGGGGGGCGGGCTGGAAGGATGGGAGCTGGGGGTGGCGGGGTAGGAGTAGGCTGGCTGCGAAGGTGGCTCCTCCATCTTTTGGATCACCTCAGCTTTGAGCACAGACACGGGTGAGGCCCTGGGAGAGAGGGGAGGTGGACTCACAGCCTTGCTGTAGGACGTGGAGGCGCTGGGAGACAGCACAGGAGGTTTTCGGTGCACCAGTCCCGGGGCAGAGGAGGAAAGGCCTGATTTGGCACTGTCCAGGCTCCGCTTCGTCACCTTCTCTTCCATATCCGCTCGCTGCTCGGTTGCCTTCAACCTCTCCTGCGACAAGAACAAGAGTAAAACTCAGCACGGCATCTCCGCCTGCTCCTGGAAAGCGGCACAGGCCCACCGCCAAACGAGGCCAAAACCTCATCGTATCAAATGCGGACTGCAATAAAACACACGCTCCCGACTGCGACACCATTTTTATGCCAATCTGATGGAGGGCGGCACTGATCTCAAACTACCACTTCCTAAGTGCCAGGGCGAGAAGAGTTCAGGTGTTCAGAGCTAGGGAAGGTCTCCTGAAACACCTGAACGACAATCTGCTAGGATGCATCTGCAGGAACAGATGTAGATTCCTCATCGTGAGGTCTGTAATAGTTTTCTTTATGAAGCCCCAGCTCCAGGAGCCATGTGAAGGGTGTCTCAGCTTTCAATCGCAACCAGAAAGAAGTGGTTTCTATTTCTAAGCCTCCAGACTGGCAAGCACACATGTAAAACGAAGGCCGAAAACCAGATGACCACTACAAAAAAATTAACTGGGTGCAAAACACACCCAAATGAAACCTCCCGACTGCCAAAACTGCCTTGTGAATGGGAGCTGCCTCCAGGACCCAGATCGCTGCCAGCATCGCAGCTGCTCCTCTGAGCTGCCACAGGAGGTTTGTTTGGAGGGGACCAGGGATGAAACCACCCAGGTCAGAAACGATCCCAAGGTTGGAATAAAGGCCATGCGCCACTGGGCAGCTCTCCTGACACCACTGCTCAAGGGCTTGATGCCAAACCCCTTTAAAACCACCCCACCTCTGCAAGCTGCACTAAATACCGCAGCTCCTGGGGACTAGGACTGGATTTCTCAGTGCACCCCTGCCATCGAGACACCCCTGCCACACCTGCGTGGCTGTGCTCTCCCCCCCCAGACCCCCCAACTCGAGGCTCTTTCGCCTCCAAGCTGGAAGCTCCCGAGGACGTACCACGAGCTGGGCGCTCCTCTGTAGCTCCATGGCGTGGGCCGCTTGCTGCTGCAGGATGTACAGCTCGTGCTGCCGCAGCAGCTGCTGGTGGGAGAGCAGCTGGAGCTGGTGAGCGTGCTGCAGGGAGCTCCTGGTCGGGGGGTACATGGCGGGCCACAGCGGGGGTGCCCGGTCCATCAGCTCCGCTGGGGAAATGAGCAGAGGCACAGTCAAGGAGGCACGAGGACAGGGGTGGCTAGAGGGTTAGAGGATTCAGGGTTGCTCAGGGGAAGGGGATCTACCCCAGTCTCGCGGTGTGGGGATGCCGAACATCAAGCTATGCAAGAACACAACCAGAAATGCAAAGGGGAAAGCGTGCTGTCTTGCTCTCTGTAGCCCCACTCCCACTGATGTGTAGGTCCTGGGGGTCTCTGACTTGCTTTGTTCTCTATTTTTCTCTTGCTTTGCTCTCTATTTGTTTCTATGATTCTAGGCAGCCTTGGCTTGCCCGTCCCTGGCTGATCCCAAGAGCAGATTCTCCTAACCGAAGAGCCAAACTCCATGAGCTCCTCCACACAATGAGAAGCCAGTGCAGGAGACGACACATTTCCATCTCCAAAACACACCTACCAAGAAGCTGGTTCACACCCACCCGAGAGCTGCGGCTGCTGGTCCCCACGGGTATGTACGCTCCCGTCTAGCCACCTCCACAGCCACCTCCCCTCCTCGGGACTTACCGAAGTGCGGTAAGTGCTCGCTGGGGATCACGACAAGCTGCCCTGACTGCGGGTCTCTGGCAAACTGGTAGGCAGAAGGGAGGGCCCCCCCCATGGCCGGGGGGAAGCCTGGAGTCATGCCCTGGTGCAGGGAAGGGTGGCCGAGTCCTGGAAGAAGGAACAGCACAGTCACAACTCAAGGGACACAGGCAGCTCCTACCCATGCAAGAAGCCACCCACCATTTGACAGCTCCGAAACGCCCCCTGCCCTATCCCCTACAATCAACGAGCAGCCTCACCGGGCGCTCAGCGATACCTGGCAGTGGATCATAGCGGTGTGGGCACCCCGTGGACACGTCGCTGCCTCCAGGGCACTCACCGTAGGGGTGGCCGGCCAGCCACATGGAGGGGCTCCCCGTCCGGGGGAGCCAGGGGTGCGCAGCCAGGTGCGAAGCCGGGTCTGCAGACCAGCGCCCCGAGCCCGCCAGGGCCGGGCCTCCCGTCACCATCAGGTTGGAGTTCAAACCGTTGGTGGCGCAGCCGGAGGGATGTATCCGGGCGAAATCTGCCAGCTCCTTGCTCTCTCTGGTCACGGGGGAGGCAAGAGGGAGAAGGAAAGGCTCAGAGTGCTACAGGGCACAGGGGTACGGGCCAGCTTGCAGAACAAGCGTGGTCCTGAGCGTGGCTCGTGGCAGCCACGGCAGGAGGCCCCATTGCCCTCCGAGCCTCACCTGAGCAGCTTCTCCTGATCCCGCTCCAGCCGCCCTGCCAGGAGGTGGCTGTCCCGGTGGCGGCTCCTCTCGTCCCCGCAGTCGTCTTCCGAGCGTCCGTGCCCTAGGAGACACCCAGCGCCATCAGAGGCGAGCAGCAGCCCAGGACAAGCTCTCCCTCCCCAAGAGTACCAGGTTGAAGCCCTGGAGGACATGGCAGGGCTGCCTACGTGACCAAGACGCTCTCACAAAAGGGATTCCTGGGAGCATGCAGTTACACCTGGCTCGAGGTCCGTATTTTCAAGCCATCCAGGGACTGACTCAACACCTCTGCCCACTCTCCCAGGACAGGAGAGCCTCCAGCCTGGGAGCAGCAGGACCAACAGGACCGTTTTTGCCGAAGGACAGTGGTGGATTTCCCATCTCAGAAGGGGACAAGGCCCGGCTAAATCCCTGCATCAAACCACACGGTCATGCTGAGCACATCTCACAGAGGGGGATTTTAGCTGTGCCTCTAAGAGGCTCCTTCTTTCTCATAAACCAGACTGGGTGTGCTCCAAAGCCCTGTCCCTCTGCAGCAGGCAGCAGCAACGCGACAGATGCTGAGAAAAACAGCGAGCTGCACTCTGCAATCCAACCCCTTAGCGGGCATCTGCATCCCCCTCCCATGCCATGCAACAGGAAAGGGTCCGGTGAGGCAGGGGCACAGATGGCAGATGAGGGCAGGAGTCCAAAGAGGGGGCTGGATGTTTGGATGAAGAAACGGCTCGTCCAGAATCCTAAAACACAGCCTGGCAGGGCAGCAGTTGCGTCTGCGAAGGGAGGAAGGAGCACACCCTCAGCTGCTTCTTGCTGGCCCTGCTCGGACCAGGTATTGTGGCCCCTCTCATTTTATCCAAGGTCTCCAGCTGCCTGATTTTAGGCTTTCTTTTCCCTAAGTACTCTCTTGTACACACATTTCTTCCACATTTCCCTGTCCGTGCTATGGTTGGGTGACCCCTAAATCCCAGCCCTGCTTGCAGCGAGCTGCCAGATGGTCTAAAGGGACACGAGTGGGTCCAGGAGGAAGCTGCTTGCTTCCCCCCAACTCTGGGTGCTCCCTGCCAGCACATCTCCTGCCTGGACGATGCTCTGCACCCTGCGGGGCTCGGTGGCCTCGCACAGCTGCACCCTGGCCCCCGGCTCTGGCGTCTGGATAAGGTTTGGCACAGGAGAAAGCCTCCCGTAACATCAAGTCCGCGCTGCTGACAGGCAGCCTTTTAAAGGAGGTCTCCGCTGTGTATTTCCACAAACCTGGACAGCCCACGGTTTTTTGCTGTCAAGCCTCCAATTCCCTCAGCTTTTACTGTCAGAAGGAATCCAGGAACAAGGCAACATCTCGCCCGGCTCCTCTCCCCAGGCTCCTGCCACGGGCTTCAGGCAGAAAGCAAAGATGCTTTAAACACCGGCACACGCCTCTCCGTCCCAAAGGACTTCCCAGGGTCAGCAGCGGTCCCCAGCCAGCCGCCAGTGGCTGCTCCTCTCTCTCCCATCCATATTACTCGTGATCTGCTGTTTGCAGGCGGCTCTATCGCCCTGTCCTCACCCCCCATGCGCACACACCCTTTCTTATTCGTGCAGCTCCTCCCCAGCCCCTGCCCCGCTAGCGGGACGGTCCCTTTTCTGTACAGACCGCCGATTGTCCCGGCGGTGAATGATCATTCTGTCCGCATACACGAACATGACGCACGGCCCGCATAGAAAAATGCAATCAGTTATGCACAGAGGAAAGGCTCAGGCCCGTTTCCCTGACGACCGATGCCCGGCACTAAATACTTGCATTTCACTTGCCAAATACTACAGATTAGCCAACTAAAGCCTGCTTTCTCCTTCTTAAAAGGTCTAAACATTCAAGCACCGTCCACCCTGCGCAAGCAAGCTAATGTTATTAGATGAATATCTCCTGGCACACAACGTGGGGGGGGCAGCGTTTGGGGGGGGCGAGAGGAGGAGAAAAGCAGTCTTGTGTTCTGTCTGAAAGCCAACTGCATCCCTTAGCAACAGGCCTGGGGGCCTGCCAGAATCCAGCCCTTGTTTGCAGCCTTTTAGTTCGGCTCAGTAAATTACATTTAACGCAAGCCGGGAGGGTCTGGGCGATGGAAGGGCTGAACAAACGGCTCCCTGTGCTGCCCACGAGCTCCTCGGGCGGCTCTCGAGGGCGACAGGAGGCGATGGGAACGCGGAGAGGGGCTCGGGAAAGGGGGTGAAGGTTTGGGAGAGGGGGGTGACGGGAGAAAAATGGGAAAAATGGAAAGGCAGGGACCGCGCGGCGGGCGGGACGCGGGCTGTCAGCTCCCACGGCGGGGAGCTCGCCGGCTGCCAGCTTTGGCACCACTCCATGCACTAACGGGAGTCAAACCCACGGACAGGGATTGCTGGAGGTGGACAGAGCTGGAAAAAGGGTGTTGGCAAGGAGTTTCCCTTCCTCCTTCCCGCTTGCATGGGTGGCTGAGGTCCCAGGCCCAGCCAGCAGCCTGTGACAGGGCCCAGCTTGGCTTTGCCGCAGACTCGTGAAGCTCTGGGCTTCGGTTCAGCGCCGCTGTAGCTGATGGTCCCTGGAGAAGCCAAACTGCACGCGGCAAACTCGTACCAGTGCCACTGGAGCAGGGACGGTGCAGCCACAACTGCAGCCCAAGGATGGGGACAGGACCAGCACGAGGAGGCCCACTTTGCCGTGGTTTACAACAAAAACTTGGCTGGGAACAGGAAGCAAAGGGAGGTGACGATGCCCAACTCAGCTCACACCATGCAGCCTGCGTTGGGCTGCTCTACCCACCGAACAGATCCGTGCAAAGAGCCCCAGGACGGGTCTGGGGAACCCACCTTTGATGCTGCTGAGGGACAGCGAGCGATCCCGGTCCGCCAGGCTGGGCGCCAGCTTGCTGCTGCTGCTGCTGCTGCTGCTGTTGTCCTTCTGCCGGGCCACGGCCACGGCGATGCCGACGGGCAAGTGCCTCACCTCCACCTCGCCCTGGGAGCTGATGCTCTCACGGCCGAAGGATTTGGCACTCTCGGGTCTCTCGGGATCCCTCTTGAGCTGCTTCGCCGGCTGCTGCGCTAGCAGCTGCTGCACTTTGGAGGTGCCGAGCTGCGAGGAGTCCAACTTCATGTTGCCCAAGCCGCCGAAGGGGCTTTTCTTGCCGCAGCTCTGCCGGGACGCGGTCTCCTTGGCAAAGCTGCCGCTGTACTTGATGAGGCTCTGCATGGCCGAGCCTTCGCCGTGGGACGTGGGGTGGAGGACGTCGGCAGCGCCCCGCGAGCCCACCACCGAGGAGCGCGGCAAGCCGCTGGGGTCCAGGTAGACCTTCTTGGCCTCCTCCTCGGCCCGGGTGACGTGGTTGTGCTGGGCGGCCAGCACGGCCATCTGCGTGGTGGCAAAGTTGCCCATCTCAAAGGGCTTCCACTTCTGCTCGGGCGGCTTCAGCTGGCCGTGGTCCAGGTGCTGCCGAGAGGAGTCCAAAGTGCCGTAGACTTTTGCTGCCTCCTTGGAGCCGGAGCGCTGGAAGCGGTCCCGCTCGCAGGGGCGATGCTCTGCCTCCGGACTCGGCTTCAGCAAGTCCTTGGAGGCCAGGAACTCCCTGCTCTCCGGAGAGCCCAGCCCTGGCCGGTTGAGGAAAGGCTCCGAAGCGACCTGCCTCTTCAGCGCCATGGAGTTGGCCCTGATCACCGAGCCCTTCTCCCTCAGCGCCTCCATCCTTTTGGCATCGCTGTGGCATGAGAAGTCCTGGGACAAGAGCGTGCGGGAGGCGTCCGCGAGGCACCGCTCCGTGGGCGACTGCAGCACCCCCACCTTGCCGAGGTCCTTGTCCTTCGCCTTGTTGTCGCGGGCCTGCGAGGCGATCTGGATGGGCCCGCTCCTCTCGTCGTAGGCCTCGACCGAAGGCACGAAGGTGGGGGCGATGACTTTGTGCTCCCTCCCCAGCTCCTTGGCCGGCGGGAAGATGGTGTACATGCTGGAATGGACGGGCTGCGGGGGGAATGTCGTGGCGGGCGTCATCTTCCCCGGCTGCGAGGGGTGCGGGGACGGGCAGCTGCAGGAGACGTGCAAAGCGCCCACCGAGGGCAGCAGGGGCTCGCCCCGCTTCAGCCGCTCGGCGTGGGCGTGCGCGGAAGGCCTCATGTTCTCGTCGTGCCGAGCGGGGTCCTTGGCACAGCGGTCCTGCTCGGCGCCCAGGACCTTCAGCATGGGGTCCCCGCCGCCGTTGCAGTTGCTGAGGGACGAGCTCTGCAGCGGGTTCTTGGACTTGGGTTCCCCGCCGCCGCCGCCCCGGTTTGGCAAGTGCTCGGCCAGGAAGGGCGAGAGGCGCTCGCCCACCTTCACCGCCTTCTCCACCACGCTCACCTTGCGGTCGCTGTCGGGCTTGGTGTCCTGCGTGAGGTCTACCACGCTGCGGGGCCGCGGCTCCTCCTTCGGCTTGCCCTCCTTCTTGGCGAAGGGCAGGGAGAGATCGCTCCGGCATCCCCGCTCCTTCCCGCCGGGGTCCTTCAGGCTTTCTTTCGAGCTCTTGTGCAGCTGCCCGAGGTCCTTCTCCCGGAGCAGGGTGCTCGGCGTGTGGCTGCCCGCCGTCCTCGAGAGGGGCGGCTGCGGGTGCAAAGCCGACTGGCCCGCGTGGCTGGACAGGTAGAAGCCATCTGCGGAGCAAAGGCAGACAAGATTACCAGGGCAGACAAGATTAGAAGGGACAGGGGGGCGGTGGCCAGCTGGGAGGGATCGGGTTTTGAGGATGTCTCAGCAGTGAGTCAAAGAGACCAGGAAGGGCCAGGGCAGAGGAGATGGGGTAGGAACCTCTGAAAGACCCAGGTGGGACACGGGACAACCCCGTCTGCTGCACACCGAGCCTTCTGCTGCAGCAGCATGCAGGAGCTGCAAGGCGCAACCCAGCCACGTTCCCCACAGCACAGCCACGTTCAAGACCTCAGAATTGCTAAAACCCAAGAAATATCCCTTAGCGATAACCCCAGGGGGTGCAGCTCTCCCCTCGATGTCCCCTATCCCAAAGGTGTTGAGTGCTGTGGGGCGGACAAGGGGAAGGACAGGCGGGACCCCCACTCACCTTTCTGCGACTCAAAGAGGCTGTGCTGACCCAGCTGGGCCAGCAGAGGACTGCCGGCACTGGGGGGCTCGAGGTGGCTCAGGGGAATGTACGACGGGTAGAGCCCGTTAGGCAGATGGGAGAAGCCTGCAGGAAGACGGGAACAGAAGAGGGAAACATGTTTCAGCCACGCCGCGTTGGAACGAGCCCCGCAGGAGCACAGACTGTTGGGGCTGGCGGTCCCTCGCGCGCCAGCAGCGGGGGCTGCAAGGAGGCACGTGGCACAGCAGGCAGGGCACAGCCTGTAATGGGGGGCACTGCTCGTGTCCCCCCCCCCTTTCGGCCACCC
Source organism: Cygnus atratus (assembly GCF_013377495.2). Taxonomy (NCBI): domain Eukaryota; kingdom Metazoa; phylum Chordata; class Aves; order Anseriformes; family Anatidae; genus Cygnus; species Cygnus atratus. The sequence goes on along the minus strand of NC_066376.1, from coordinate 4,047,273 downwards.
GCCTCGGGGTCCCCCAGCTCGCCCCTCGCCCGGCAGCACCTCTGAGGGACCCCAAGCCGGCAGCCGGTGCGCTGCGAATCCAGGGTGCTGCTTTCTGGGCACAGCCTGACTCCGCTGCAAGTGGGCCCCCCAGCAACGTCCTCATGCGAATAACCAGCTGCAGCGTTGTGTTGATGAAGGCAATCACAGTAATAGCAGTAATTAAAGCAGCTCTTGGCTACAGGCAGCAATTCTTCTGCAACACTGCCACCAAACGGCACCCGTCCGATACTGCACACCCCAGCACCGCGCTCTGCCCCATGAACGTGCTGAAGCAGGTTCCCAGGTTGTGCCACCATTTAAAGACTGGATAAAAGCCATCAGGAGAGCCTGAAGGAGGTGGTGAAGCCCTCTGCAAGCTTCCACCCTTCCTCTCAGATCCCATTAGCAACAAATTCCCCCCGAATGCAACAATCCCACTGAAAGCAAGCAGGCAACGATGAGTTTTGTCAATAGTCCCCCATCCAACTGGATCAAAACAAAACCACACCAAAACCCAAGAGAATATCGGGTTCAACCGACTGAAGCTGCACGTGAAGCACCATCTTGAGAGCTACCCAATATTTCACATTATTTAGACAGCCTCGACCTCTTCCATGCACCTCTGCAACCCGGCACGCTTGCCTCACCGACGCAGCGCTCCGCACGGTGCCCATCTGAACCTACAGCCCACCGGGCTCCAGGAGGCTCCAATTCCTGCTGCTCACCCTGTTCCAGTGTTAACACCCTCACACCAACCCCTCCTGGCTGCTGTGCCCACGAGGCTCAACGCAGAGCCCGCTCCCAGCAGCCAAAACTTGCCAACTCATCTCGTGCAGGATGCTGTAAAGGCACCGTGAGCGCACACTCATTCACTCCTCACCTTTTTAACCCCAAGACCCTCACACAGGAGCATTTCCAGCTCCACTTCTTAGGTCTGGAGACAGCTGGGGAGCATCCCAGCTCTGTCACCTCCCGTGCCCAGGACCCACCTGCTGCAACACGGGGCAGGTTTGCAGCAGCCGAGCCCCAAAGCCCCGCGCGCTGGGCACCCCTTCCAGCACCCCCTGCGAGCCCTGACAGCAGCGCTGCTGCTGGGAGAAGACTAATCCCAGCACGGGGGCTCACTGCCCATCTCAAAGCTCTGCAGGTGGGGAAAACAGGGCACAGGAATGTGCGAGGATTTGCTTCATCACCCAAACCACAGCCTCGTCCCATTCCTCACCAGCAGCCAGAGCCGGGGCCGGGAGGAGAAAACGGGGCCAGATCCTTTCAGGGGATGAACCCGATGGAAACGCAGCCCCAAGGCACCCCTTCATGAAGTCCTCCTGCTCCCAGGCTGCCCCAAAACTCTCACACAGCCCAAAACCTGCTACCCTGCTGCCCCGGGCAGGTCCTGGAGGCGATACAGTTCCTCCAGGCGCCGAGGAGCCGCGCTCGCAGGAGGTGGCTGCAGGCAAGCTGCTTCCTCCTTGGATCTCCGCGCCAGAAAGCGATGCCAAGGGGAGAAACTCTACCGCAGTGAGCAACGCACAGCTCACCCCAACCACGGCCCGCTGCCAGGGGAAAGGGAGGGGAGAGGGGGAAACCGCAACCGTCTCCCTCTGCCTGGGGCCAGGGCGGTTGCTGAACCAGCGCAGGATCCTTTCTGCCCAGGGACGTGCCGACGAGGCCAGGCAGGCTGAGACACGCTCCTGCAGCCCGCTGCTCGTGCCCCCTGTCCCCACCACACCAAAAACACACATCCACCAGCACAGAGACTGCCCTCTCGCTCCTGGAAAACCTCACCCAAATGAGGAAAAAAGCCAGGGGAGGTGGAAAAAGCCTCCTTGCAGCTCCTGATGCCCCTACACCCACACCCTTGCTCAGCTCCCCTCTGGTGGTGGGTGGGCACGGAGCGGGGGCGCACGCCCGTGCTCTCCTTCCCGACTCCAAAACAGGCACATCCCATCATCTTCCCCTGCCTCCGTCACCCGTGAAAACATACCTGCTTCACACGGGAGCTATCAATGGAGGGCTGTTATTAGAGGAACTCGGCGGGCGCAGATGTTTTCAGCTGGGCTGACACAACTGCAGCGCCGCTCGGCTCTCCGAGGCGGCACGGGGAAGAGGTACGGCCGGGTGAGTCACCGCCGGGAGGGGACGCGACCGATGGGGAGAGGAGATAGCAGCGACCGCACAAACCGCACGCCAAACGTCTGGAGGCTGGAGGTCGCGCTGGGGGAAGCGGACGGGCCCCACGTGCTCAGCCCGCTTGGAGTTTGCCCGAAGCTCCCCGGGAGAAGAGAGCATCCAGGAGCCATCGCCCCGAGCTTTTAGCCCGCGGGATCTCCCTCGTCTCAGCCCCTCCGCTCACGGCAGTCCCCAGGCCTGAAATTCTGCCCCAGCCAGACGAGTCGGCCAAGTCGGGGTTGTGAAAGAGCAGGGCAGGAGGGGGTATGCTGGAGCTGAGCAGACATTTCCCCCGGACAGGGCTCCGGCGGACGAGCCAGACGGCATGCCTGGTGCGGCACGTGTGCGTGCCGGCGCTGGGAAAGCTGCTCCACCCCAGCCTGGCCAGCACCTCCACCGCGTCCCCTCGCTGCCAGCCCAGCACGGAGGTGACATCTCGCTCGGGCACCTGCCAAGGGCCACGGCCAGCAAGCGGGAACAACGCAGAGACAGCACCTCCATGGGAAATTCGCTCCCCACCTTCCCAACCGCCCGGCAGCATCAGCATCACCGATGCGCCAGGGAGAAACAGCATCTGCAAAGCCTCTGCTCATGCCTGGGGACGGCTCTCCGGTCCTTTGCTGTCACCTCAAAGGGAACAGGGCAGCAGGACGCAGCTGTGTGACAGCCCCGATGTCCTGCACGGGCCAGGTGGCCACGTGCGGAGCTGGCCGCAGAGCGCCCCAAAGCCGGGCCCCATGCCTGAGCCCTTTTTGCCCGAAAAACCGCAGCCCCGGCACCGGAAGACTCTGGAAGAGGTGAAGCAACCCCCCCCCCCGCCCCTGCACCCGTCTGCCCGTTACGGGTTTCTGCCACTTATGAAATATTGCCAACCGCCAGCACCTCGCCTCTCCTCCCCAGCCCGCGAGGCACAGATGTGGCAGCGGGAGCGGGCTCGGGTGATGCAAGGGGCTGCGGACACCGAGGGGCCCCAGCCGAAAAGCGCTCATCCCACGGCCCCCCCAGCATGAACCCAGAGTGGAAGGGATCAGGGAAGGGAAGCGCAGCGGCACGGGTTTATTTTCACCGTGTGTTTCCAGTGCTGGACACCCGAGGGAGACCGCAGCCCCTCGCAGCTGGGATCTCTCCTGGCCACTGGGAGCTGCAGCCCTTGACCGGGAACACGGTCACCTCTCCCCCCGTCCGGCCCACAGCACATCACAGCAGCCAACTGGGACAGCGGCCCATGGCACAAGCAGCTGGATAACCGCTTACACCCTCAGCGGTCCCCTTTGCCCAGCAGGGAGGGAGGGGAACAGCAAGGACCCAGCCGCCAGCCTGCCCCCACGACGCGGATGGAGGCTGTCGATGCTCGCCGTCGCCCATACACCCCCGTCCCCTCCTGCCAGCTTCCTGGGGGAGACCCTTTTGGGAACCCCCCCCCCCCCCCCCGACACACAGCTCCCCGCCTCTGCCCCACGCCCCAGGGGCGTGCAGCACGGCGGCGGCTATTCCTCGTGCACGCGCCTACGGCTCGCCAACAGCTGCGAGCCAGGAGTGCTGACGGCGTAAATCTTTGCCACCTCCTCCCCTGCCTGCCAGGGTGGCTCTAGTGACACCCAAGGCACCGGAGCCGCCTTGACTCGGTGCCATACACGAGACGACAGCGATACGAGCCCCCGAACACGGCGGGCTGAAACCAAAGCCCCCGGATCAGATGCACCAGGACCGCAGCAGCGGCCGCTCCCCGTCCCTGCAGCCCCCTGCAGCTGCTCTGCCCCAAAACCTGCCCCTGCCCCACCGGCACCCCGTGCCACGGGGCTGGCAGCTGCTCCAAGGGCTGAATTTACAGCCTCGAGTCGTGTCCCCTGAAGGGCTTCGGTCTCCTCCAGAACAGCCCGATCAATTTAACTCCTTTTCATCTCTGCAGGAGAGCTGGGGTGGTCCCCGCAGACACACGGGGTCCTCCGGAGGGGGGCTGCAGTCAGAGCCTTCGCCGGCCCGACCACGACCACGCTGCAAAAACAACTGCCTTAGGAGCCGAGCTCGCCACCGGCCCAGCGCAGACCTCTATTGTCTTTTAATTTGATTTCATTCCACGTGGGACTCCGCGTCCAGGCTGTTTTATTTTTACGCGGCTCTTGCTCAATATTTACTATTGCTGGCGGCTGCGTCAGCACGGGTACGCCACGCGCTCCCCGGGCAGCCCGCGCAACCCCGGGCGGGCGGCTGTGCCACGCTCCTCCAGCCGTCCTTGCCCTCGCCGTGAATCACCGCCTTGCCCGGCCTCCCGCGGCCAAAGTACACAGCGGGGCAGGACGCGGGGTTCCCTGCCGCCGGCCGAGCTCCAGAGCTCACCTCCTGCTCACCCGGGAGCGCTCACGGGGCCCCAGGGAGGAGGAGGAGGAGGAGGAAAAGGGGAAGAAGCGGCCACGAGCACTCGAGGCACCTGCGCTCGTGCGCTCCGGCTTCCCGCGGACTCAGCCCCTGCCTGGGTTTGTGCCCTGTGAGAAGCAAACACAATGCAAGGTGTCAGAGCTTCAGGGATGGGATGCCCCAAAGGACCGTCCCCAGCTGGGAACACGCATCCCGCTAGCAGAAGGACGGTGGCTTTTCCTCGTGCCAGGATGGAAACCATCCCGCCGGGACCATGGGCACGTCCCCGCTCAGCCTGTGTTCCCCAGCAGCTCTGCGAGCTCCCACTGTGTTCTCAGCCCACAGGGGATGGAGAGGGCAGGGAGAGCGAGCCGGGCTGCCGGCGGGGTTATTTCCTGGCAAACTGTTTTACAAGGACAGCTCTGTCTGGAGACACCAGCAGGCTCCCACACAGCTCGATTTGAGGCTGTCTCTCTCCGCTTGCCGGGTCGGGCGATCGCAGCATCACCACAGGACGCGTGCCTGGCACCGCCGCGGCCGGTCTGAGGACAGCCGAGCTGCTCCCACGCGCCCCACATCAACCCCAAAGCGTGAGAACAGCCAAACAGTGTCAGCCCTCCCGGGCCAGCACCGAGTGCTGCAGCATCTCCTCTGTGCCCCCAGCCACATCCGACACCTCCCCTGTGACGGAGGTGTAATTAAACCCGGCACCCCGCGGGCGCCCACCAAACCCTCCCATCTGCAGAGTCCTCACACTGCAAGGAGCGATCGGCGTGCTCTCCGGCTCCGTGTCCTGCAAGATGCTGTAAGGGAATTAAAAAAATACTCATTTAACTCCCAGACTGCTCACCAAAATCCCCAGGAAGGAAGGACCTGGCTGCTGGAAGCCCGCTCTAGCAGGGCTTACAGTGACCTGCCCAAGAAGCCTTGGGGACCGAGCTGTCCCCTGGGGGTCCTAGGGCTGGCTCTGCTCCCGACAAGGACACGTACGCATTAGTTTCATGTGCTCGCCATCCTTCCTAAGCACAGAAACGTAACCCAATTCCTTTTATTGCGTCGTTCTTGATTTTTTTTAATTACTGAAAATGGGCGCAGCAGCAGCAAACAAGCGGGCCCCCGCTCCCGCGGCTCGCCGAGCCCTGCCCGCGCAATTAACCCAGCTACGCCCAGGCGTCCCGTGCCCTCGCTCGTTAGGAAGGAGCTCGTTACCCGCTGCCAGAGCCAGGAGAGCTACAGGCGCTCGGTGGGGGCAGGTTATTGTGGGATGGCACGGGTGCCGGTCCCCACATCACCTGCACCGAGTGCCTGCCAGCAGCAATTAAGTCAGCCTTCAAAGAGAGATCCCAGCTTTCCCAGAGCCATTAGCCATGCCCTGGAGGGAACGCAGTCTATTTTCAGCCACAATGACTTAAGACCAGGTCACCAGCAGGTTAAATGGGACCGTGCAGCATTATCTCCCTGCCCTCCCATTGAGAAATTAAACACCGCTGCGTGATGGGCAGGAGCCAGCCCCGCGGCCGCGCGCCGGGGCGCCCGCCAGAAGCCGGGGAGGTAAATGCCACGTGCCCTCTCCTCCCCTCGGCTTTCCATCTCCCCAAACGGCCGCCAAGGAGAGCCAGCGTTGGTCCAACGCCGCCAGACTTGGCGTTCCCAGCTCCGTGCCACAGCTGCGGCTTCCCAGAGGATCTCACGGTGGGGGCTGGAGACGGCCAGGGGAGCTCCGGGGCTCCGGCACCAACCGCTCGCATCCCGCGCCTCGCCAGCTTCTCGTTTAGCAGTGAAGAGCTAACGAGGTCCGATCCACTCCAGCTTCATGACTTGGATGCGGTGTGGCTGGGACAGGGCAAGCGCGTGGTGAAGCCCGAGGCACCCGTCAGTGCCAACACACTGCCCTAACCCAGACCCCACAGCACCCCAAAACCACCCCAGGAGAAATTCAGCAGCTGGCTGCGGGCATCTGGGCTGGAAGAACACCACCCGCCGACAGACCACAATCCTGTAAGCCTCTTTTCCTTAGGAAACCAAGCTCAAAAGCCCAGCCTCTGCCCCCCTCTCCCTTGTTCAGCCCTTTTTCAGCTCCTGCCCTCCCCACATGCCCTGCGTCCTCCCGAGCATCGCCCACGCCGCCGCTCCTGCAGCAGAAAGGCGCAGAGCCGCGCGGCACAGGGGGACCTGCACCCGAGCACCGCGCTGATGCACGGAGATAAACGCAGAGGCAAATATTATGGCGGTGTGATTTAATTCCTGATGAATTATGCAAAACCGCATTCAAAATTAAGCACAGCCTTTGGACTCTTGACAAATTTCCAACCTGGCCCCGATGACACGGGGCTGACACAAGGCAGGGACAGCCAGCCCCTGCCGAGACCTCCATCAAGTGAAGCCCTGCGCGTGTCTCCTGTACGTGCACACGCACACTTACAGGGGAACCAAGGAGCATTTGCACAATCCGAGAGCACCTTTTGCCTTCCCCCTGCAACAGCTTTTAGCCTGGCCAGGGAAGGGCACCGAGCTCTCCAGTCCTCCGCAAGATGGAAGCGGCTTGGACTGACTGCGAGATTCAGGGAAGGGAAGATAAAATTCACAATGAGATAAAATTCACAATGACTCAGGCTGGGAAGACGCGGAGGCAGAGGGAGGCGGGAGGGGAAAGTCTGAAATGCTTGTGCCAACACGAATGTCATCGCTGGAGCCGAGGGAAGGAAGGTCCGTCCGCAGAATAGTTACAGAGAGGGCTCATCTGATGAAAGTAGGAATTTCCGATCCCACACAAGCCCTGAACATACATGAAAAGCAGCAGAAGAATTGCCGCTTTGTGTCACTAATCTCATTACGCAGACAGCCCCGCTCTAGCGCTGGGATTGCAAAGGGAAACCCCAGCGCGCGGCGCACAAAGGGAGCGGAGCGCGATGTGCGCGCCCGGCCGAGCGCAACGAGGGGGGGAAAAGTGCTCGGGGGGTTCGCCACGGCTGGGAGCCCCAGGAAGGAGCCTGGCCGGAGCCTTCCCTGCAAAAAATCATCCTCCTCGCCCTGGGAATCGGGGCGCAGAAGGGGCAGGAGGCCACGGGAGCCGCGGGGACTACGCGGGGTAAGGCGGGCGCTGCTCCATTCGCACGCGGCCAACGCCGCTGCCTGCGGACCGCAAGCAGCACGGGCGAGAGCTGAATCCCTCCGAACCCCTTCCTCCCAAGCACGGCAGCCCTTTAAATTATTTTATTAAAAGCAATTAAACCAAATGTATTAAGAGCGTATTCAAGCCACAGGGAACTGTACTGAAAATGAATGGCGCTCTGGAACGGAGCGGGGGCAGAAAGGAAGGCGCAGGCAATATATCTAACCGCGAAACACAAGAGCAGATCTCTGCTCTCGGTAACATGGCAGGGGAAGATGGATGGTGGCAGGAGCAAGAGCCACCTTTTCAGAAGTTGCCGGGGATACAGATCTCAAGAGAAGGGCCGGGGAGCCTTCAAATCTCCCCCCGTTATTCCCCCACAAAAGCACGTTATCTCTCCCGACCATACCGCGTTGCTCCTCGCAGCTCCCACCCCGCCACGCTCAGCCTGCCTGCATCCAGCTCCCACAAAATGGCTCTTTGGCCACTGCTGTGCTGGCAACGCCGTTTATTCCCAAGGTCACTTCCATCTTTTGCTGATATTTCAAGTCTTCACGGATTTAAACCGCCACCAGCCTCTGCTGCACCAAGCCGGCACTGCCGAGCCCTCCCTTGCCTCTCCTCCTTTCTGCCCATCGCCCCCGATGCAGGCAGCAGACACCCAGCTCTAAACCTTTCGCTTCCCAGCGCCGTCAGCTACAGCACACGGAGAGGAGGATGCCGGCAGCCATCCCCTCGGCTTCTAAAGGCTGGGGGGAAGAAAGAGATAAGCGGAGCGAGCAAAAAGCGGAGACAGACCGCGGGCTGCCCGGGCCCGCAGGCACCCAGCTGCACCATCCCACTGCTTGTGGCGAGCCCTTTTTCAAGGGTGAAAGCACCCAAACACAAACCCAGCCCCCCCACCTCACTCCACCCACGTTTTTGGGTCGGTTTAGTGCCTGCTGTGCCATCGGTTTGGGCAGAACAAAGCGGGCTCTTGTCTCCGGCACCATCAGAGGGTGATGCCGGATCGCGATACCGAGCTCCGCGCTCACACCCACCGGGCTGGCCCCATGTCCCTGCACCAGTGCCCACCCTGAGCTTCAACCCGACGGGTTTTGGGGTGCATGGGGCCCTGCTGCCGCTCGCTGACCCCATGCTCCATCCACCAGTACCCAGCCACAGCGCGCTCACCTACCAGGCTCCCGCCAGGTTAATGCCCTGAAACAGCGCTCGGTTCCCTACTCGCCAAAAGATGGCGAAACGGCAGGGTTGGGGTTATTTACTATATAATTAGACACTAATTTCAGCTTCAGCCTGGGTTATCCGAGGAAGGAGATGTGAAATTGCCCTTACGAAAGCCCTGCTCTGCTAACCCTGTCTGCAGTGAGATCAATTCCCGGCAATTCCCCCTCCTCCAACAGCTGCTGGGAAAGCGCCGGAGCTGCTCCCAGCGCAGGCAGCACCGGGCACCTTCCCCCCGTGCCCCAGGATAGGATTTCCAACACCGGCATCCTCTCTGGGTCAGGTTTTCTCCAGCACACCAGTTGGGGCCAGCGGCTTTGGGGCAGCCCTGCCAAGTAGCAACGGTGCTGGGGATGCAGCGAGCCCTGCGGATGGAGCACATCTCTACTAGCGCTGCCATTCAGCCCAGGAAGGGGTCAGAAAGCCCTGCACACCCTCCTCTCTCTTCTCCACCACCGCTGCCCACCAGCACCAAGCACATCCCTGCTTGGGGCACTGGGGATGGGAACTTGACGGGGTCTAGGGACAGAGGTGCCACCCCAAAGCCCACCCAGCCACCAGGATAAGGGGGCTGCCGGCACCAGGACGCGCTCCCCACAGCACAAAGTCACCCCTGCCCTCATGGCATGCTGTGGGACACCCCCAAAAACACTGAATTCCCCCCCCCCCATGCAAGAAAGCCCAGGGGAGCAGCAGGGGCATCATTTAATGGCTGAGCATCTCCTCTGTCCCCATGGACAGGGGGTATAAAGGGACAGCTCAACACCCCTAGCCCCACGCACCCACTCTCACTGCCCTGATGGATGATGTACATGCGAGCATCTGATTTCACCGGGGCCCTATGTGACTGGGGGGGGGGGACAGGACACACAGACACCTCCCCATCCAATCCTCACGCCTGGCAGCATTACAGGGCCATGCCCCCCCCCCCCCCCCCGAGCCCCCCACGCACCACCCCCTGGGCGGGCAGGGAGGGGGCACGGCCATTTCAAGGGCCATTACGCACGGCGCTATTTCCCTCGCAGTATCCCCCGCTCCCAAAAAAAAAAAAAAAAAAAGAAAAAACACAAAAAAGAAAAAAAGAAGAGGTCCGTGCTGCTGCACGCCCCGAGATCCTGCTGAGACCGCACGTTTCTGCAGAAGCCCCGCGCCGCCGCGAGCAGGGTGCCTGCAGGGGGATTTTGCTGGCACAGCAAAGTGACCCTGGGCGCTGGATATTTCCCCCCCTACGCTGCTGTGCTGGAAAACTTCTCCCTGAGCTAAACCCGAGGAGCAGGGGGGTGGTTTCTGGCCCCCGATAATCCCTGTGTTTCAGTGCACATGCTGATGGGGAGGCAGGGAAACAAGCTAACACTGACCGCTCCCCTCTGCCCAGCTGCTTTGCTTTTAGGGGCTGCTCTCGAGCTGGATTTAAGGCAAATTCGGCTCCGCTCGTCCCTTTTTCTGGGCTCTGGGAAGTGTTTCTGAAGCACAATTTAGGGGAAGAGGCTGTGTGAGCCAAAGGCAGACTGGGGGGTGGCCCCCACACACACCCCAGACACCCACCCAAGAAAAGGATACCTCAGTATGTGGCGAAAAACAGATTATTATTATTATTAAACTCTCAGTGTCTGACTGCCGGGACGGCCACAGCCCCTCGCGAGCCTCCACCGCCCCCAAACCCCAAAGCTGCCAAGAACAGCACGCCGGTGCCGGATCAGGCCGAGACCAGGATGCTCGCTTCACTTGTACCCAAGGAAGGTGGCGTGGGGAAGGAACCGAGGCAGAAACCCCTCCTATTTCCCACCCCAGGGGCTCCAAAGAGCGAGCTCCTGCCTTAATGGACTCCGCCGCCTGCCTCCATCGACCGCGGCCTTCCTTTCCACACAACCTCCGTCCTCCCGGCCGCGGTCGGGGCTGAAATGCCACCGCCAGCCGCCACCTTCCTCCCCGGGGAAGGATCCCCGAGCTGCCCGGCTCCACCACCGCACACCCCCAAACCCGGGGCAGCCCCGGGGTGCTCCCAACAACGGGCTCCCAGCCTCCAAAACGTGGCCTCGAGGGCGAGGACCCGCAGAAAATCCCCAGAGAAAGGGGCCAGGAGGCTCGGCCGTGCCTTCGGCTCCAGGGCAGAGCCCGGCCTGCACTGAGGAAAATAAAGACGCCGGTGCCGGTGGTAGCTGGATCCTCAAATATGGCCAATCGTGCTATTTTTACCAGGGAGTATTTATTTTGGGAGGACGCTGGGACGGATTCAACAGCCTCTTTCTTCAGCTCGGTGGTATGCAGAGGTTGGTTTGAGCTGGCTCTATTTAAAGGCTTCGCCTCCTGCCCACTTTTCTTAACCCCTTGCACAAGCCGCTGCTTTCCACCCCTCCGAAAAAACGCCGCCAAAAAAAAAGGCAATGATAAAAAAATAAATTAAAAAAAAACACACCGCCGTCAACGCTGCAAACACAACCCTACAAAAGGCCTCTCCATAGCAGGAAGCAATCATTGTTTCAAACGATATTGTTAAAGCCATAAAAAAAAATAATAAAAAAATCCCTGCCTACCAACTGTCACGGTACAACGGGAGTTTCACTGGGGACCGACCACGCACGTCTTTTTCAAACAATTTACCCCGATCACAAATCGCCGAGCCCAAGTCGAACTCAATATTAAGCATTCACCCCAGGGAGCGCATACAGCAGAGGGAGGGGGATTTTTGAAAGGCTTTAGAGCCAGGGAAGGAAATTTTTAAAAATTTAAAAAATACAGCAATGAATTAAAAAAAAAAAGAATTGGGGATCACCAGACGCATTCCCCCGGCGAGGGGCTGCGGGGTGAGCGGACCAGGGAGCATCGCCCGCGGGGCCGGTCCCAAGGCGGGTGCGGGTGAGGCTGGGACTCGCCTCCTGCCTCCCTGCCGGGGCGGTAAGGCTGCAGGGAAGCGCCTGAAAAGGAAACTTTGGAGGAGAAGAAAAAAAAAAAAAAAAAAAACACGCAGAGAGAAAAAGAGCCACCCAATTAAAAGTTAAAAAAAAAAAAAAAAAGCACTAGGGCTTGGCTTGAGATTGTCCAGATGAATTTTTTTTCTGCAGAGATTGTGTTCTGCTTTAAGCAGGGGGTGGGGGAGGAAAAAGGAAAAAATGGAAGACAAAAAAAAAAGGGGTGTAAAAAAAAATAAAGACAAAAGGGAAGAAGGAAAAGGTGTTTGCCCATGTGCTTGGCTTCATAGTTCTTTGGTTTTACACCTCTTCTCTTCGCACCTGGGAAATTGGCACTGCCACCTAGTCTAAAACTAATAAATCTTTTCTCTCGATTCGGGCTGCTTCCTTCTCTGCAGATGTTGGCAATCAGGTTTGCAAATTTCAAAGTCATTCATTCCGGGCGGCTGGGAGAAAAGCAGGTTTATTATTGCAAAACCTGTCACCCTCCCAACGCCTAAAGTAAACTCCGAGTCACCTCTCCACACCCAGGGGAAAGAAAGGAGGGAGGAAAAAAAAAAAAAGAGAGAGAAAAGAAAGAAAAAAAAAAATCAGCCAGCGAGGAAAATTAACCAGGCAGAAATCTCCCGCGTCCTGCCGGTGAGGGAATGGGGCCACGGCCCCAAGAGCCCGCGGCTGGCCGAACGCCGTGCTCCTCCCCGGCCCTGCCGGCCGCTCGGAAAGGGAATGAAAAGAAAACCCCTCCAAAAAACCAGCCGTGGAACCAAATAAATAAAAAGCTGAGCAAGGAAAAAAAAAAAAATAATAAAGTGCGTATTTCTTAAAAACAACTGAGCTTTGTTTTTTTTTCAAAAGGGATGACGGAGAGGGTGGTTGGTTGCCCGAGGTTGGAACGCGCCGAGAAAAAAAATAAAATAAAATGGGGAAGGAATGGCCTAAGCATAGAAATTTTGTCTGCAAGTTTAAAAAACAATAATTACCAAGGGAAAGAAAACACAGAAGCCACCCACTCCCAGCAGAGCTGCCGCGGAGCTGGCACGAACTACGGCGGCTCAGGCGAACGCGCTCCGGCATGGAATCGCACCAGTGAAATCCCAAAAATCTTCCAGTTTTTGCCTCTTTTTCCCATCCCAGGGTGGCTTTTTGTCCCACCACGAGGCAGCCGAGCCCCTTCCCAGACCCAAGACAAGGTGCCTTCCTCCCAGCCTTCCCCAAGCTCCATTTATTCCCCTCTCCTGGGGGACCGAGGCGGGCTGCGGCCGTGCCGAGCGGCGGGGATTTTCCGCGGAGCACGAAAATTCTGCGATGGCTGCGCTCAAGCAACCAGGAGCAATTTCTCCCCCTATTCCCTATTATTATTTTGCCTTTTTTTTTTTTTGGCGGGGTACTTTTTTTTTTTCCCCCCCAATCCATACCAGGCGAAGCAGAGCGAAGCCGCGAGAAAAACAACCAAAAAAAAATCCAAACCACGCAACAAACCCTTGGGAAAAAAAATCCCAAAACCCAAACGGCACAGCAAACCTTTGGAAAAAAGAAAACGAAACCCAAACCGCGCAGCAAATCCTTGGAAAAAAATCCGAAGCCCATACGGCACAGTAAATCCTTTGAAAAAAAGAACCCAAAACCCAAACCATGTAGCAAACCTTGGAAAAAAGGATCCAAACCCATACCGCGCAGTAAACCCTTGGAAAAATAAAATTAAAACCCAAATCACGCAACAAATCCTTGGGAAAAAGGAACGCAAAACCCATACCGCGCAGCAATTCCTCGGGAAAAAAAAGAAACCTAAAATCCAAAGCACGCAGCAAACCCTTGGAAAAAGGATCCAAAACCCATACCGCGCAGCAAACCCTTGAAAGAAAAGCCCAAACCCAAACCACGCAGCAAATCCTTGGGAAAAAAAGCCCAGGGCACGCAACAAATCCTTGGGAGAAAAATAAAACTAAAACCCAAAGTGTGCAGTAAATCTTTGGGAAAAAGCCCGAAGCCCATACCGCACAGCAAATCCTTGGGGGGGGGGGGTGGGGGGGGAAGCCCAAAGCATGCAACAAACCTTAGCGATAAAAACCCAAAGCCCATACCGCGGCAGCAAGTCCTAGGGGAAAAAAAGCCCTAAAACCCAAAGCATAGGGAAAAATTGGGGGGGGGGGGGGAAAAATTCTAAAATCCAAACCAGGCAGGAAACCTTCGGGAAAAAAAAAAAAAAAAGAAAAAATCCATACCGCGCAGGCCAATTTTGGGGGAAAAAAAAAAAAAACTAAACTAAACCCAAAGCAATGGCGGGCAAACCTTTGGGGGGTGGGGGGGGGAACCCGAACCCCACAACCGAGGGGGTTGGCGGGGCCGGCTGTAAGGGTGGGCAAAGAAAAAAAGAAGGCAGGGGAATGGGGGTGGGGGGGTTCCCGCGGAGCCTTACCGGGGTGGGAGTGGATGCTGATGCCCGAGGCGAGGACTTGCCGGGCTGGAGGGCTGCGGGGAGCCCCGCGGCCATGGGGCCGGCGGCGGGGGGCAGGCGGCCGGCGGCGGCCAGGCGGTGGCTCTCCATGGCCAGCCCGAGAGCAGCGGGGGGGGGCCGTGCACCGAGCGGGGGGGCCCGAAATCTCGGCCATCCATCATCGCCCCCGCCTTCCACCAGT